>NW_027184614.1:4914920-5529285 GCF_032405125.1 Capricornis sumatraensis | reverse complement strand
AGCAACATCATCACAATTTGGATATTCTGATGGAGTTTTGAGAGACAAAGACTTATAGGGGCCAAGGACCCCAGGCATACAGGCTCGTAATATCCAAGCAGACCGATCCCCTATAGATGCAAATTTAGAGGTTGGGGAATCTGTCATAACTGCTTTTGTGGAGGCTCCAACGCATCCTGTCTTGGTAAAGAAGTCTCCTGTAAGGCCAGGAGGAAAATTAAAGCAGACAGGAAAATCATCTGCTAGTCCTTTAAAGGTATAATTGAAATTAATAGGGTATTGGTCTTTTGTATAGGAAGTATAAGATCCTCCCAAAAGGCGAGGCTGGTCTGTACTAACTCGTATGGGGTCACTGTTCCAAGTAACAACTTGGAAAGTTGGAGGATCCGGGAGAAACGCCCAATATTTGGTTGGAATGGGAGCAGCGCTTACCTGGCAAGAGAGCAAGGCAATCATGGCAATAAACACCTTTTCAGGAGAGACTGACGATCCCTGTAGGGTAGCTATCCCCTGTGCCTGGCGACAGAGAGCTTTAATCTGTCCCCAGGTGGGCAAGGAGGCTTGTTGGGTTGACTGAGCTGGGCGTCCTAATGGATTCCTGCGAGGCAAAAAATCAGGGGGTGCAATATCCTGTATCTGAAGTCGTGACATCTGTCCAGTGGGTGGCTCCGATCCGCGCCTATCCGGGATCTCCAATGTCAGCTGTCCTGGGGTCAGCGGCGTTTCCCGTGCTGGCGGAGGGAGCGGGGGAAGAGGGAGTTTCTTCCTTTTTAGAGATCGCGGTGGCGGGGGATTCTGGTATCCGGGGAGCTGAGACATGGCGAATTAGTCTGTCTGGAACCCAAATCGGAGCGTCCGCGTCCTGTGGAAAAACACAAGCATACCCTCGCCCATTGGTTAATAAGGGGTCAGGACCTTTCCATTGTCCGGAAAGAAGGTCCCTCCATTTTACTAATGGTTTTGCATTCAATTGCTCTGGGCACCAATGGCGAAGCATTGCAGTGTTTCCGGATGAATCAGCATTTAAGTTATTTATTACGAAAAGAGCATGTTGCAAAATCTGATGGGGGGAACTATATTTAAATTCCCCTTCTTTTAGTTTTTGAATATGGATTTTCAGTGTTTGATGTGCTCTTTCCACAATGGCTTGTCCTTGTGGGTTATAAGGGATGCCGGTGTTATGTTTAATTTGAAATCTTGTACAGAATTGCTGAAAAGATTTAGAAGTGTAAGCAGGAGCATTATCAGTTTTTAAAGCTTTTGGCAAGCCCAGATAGGAAAAGCATGTAAAAAGATGTTGTATTACATCTTTAACTGCTTCCCCTGTACGAGCAGTGGCAATAATAACATGAGAGAAGGTATCTACAGTTACATGAACAAAAGACAGTTTTCCAAATGAAGAGACATGGGTTACATCCATTTGCCAGAGTGCATTAGGTTTGAGACCGCGAGGGTTAACTCCCAGAGGCAAAGCATTCACGGTAGTAGGACAATGTGAACAAGAACGAACAATCTCTCGGGCAGATTCTCGAGGAATTTGAAACTGGTATCGTAAGGCAGTGGCATTTTGGTGATGAAGTGAGTGAGAAGCTCGAGCTTCTTCAAAAACAGAAGCCACTGAAATCCTGGTTAACGAATCTGCCAATTCATTGAGAGCATTTAAAGGGCCAGGCAGGCCGGAATGAGCCCGAATGTGGCCGATAAAGAACGCCCGATTTCTTTTCCATATTTGCTGCTGCAGTTTAGTTAACAAATGGAAGATAGCAGTTTTGTTTTCAGGCAAAACTGCAGTCTCAATGTGTGGAAACAGCCTGACCACATACTGAGAGTCAGAATAAAGGTTAAATTCTTTCTCCGCAAACATAACAAAGGCCTCAATAACAGCTGTGATTTCAGCCCTTTGAGCTGAAGTTTCTTGTGTTTCCAAAAGTTTTTGATGATCTCTTGTGACTATAGAGGCTCTACCGTTAGCCGATCCATCAGTAAAGACTACCTGAGCATCTGAAATAGGGAACTGTTTACACCGGACAGGAAAAATAACTGGATGGTTAGACATAAAATTTAGTAAAACATGCGAGGGTAAATGATGCAAAATTTGACCACAGTAATTCCCTATGGCAATCTGCCAGTCTTCATCAAACATTAAAAGAGCATCAAGCTGCTCCTTATTATATGGAATTACAATCTCTGATGGCTCTTTACCAAACAATTCAATGCTCCGCTTCCTTCCTTTTAGCATTAATGTGGCAATTAAACCAGGATAAGAAGCCACGACTTTTTTAGCTTGGGTAGGAAGATGGATCCATTCTAAAGGGCCGCGTTGCCACAGAACTCCCGTAGGCGCCGTTGGAGTAGCTAGGCAAAGGAACTGCCACGTCATCGTCAAATCAATTCTTTTTACATAGCTATTTGATAAGGCTGCTTCTACTTTGCCTAGGGCTTCTTGAGCCTCAGCTGTTAATTGTCTTTTTGAGGTTGGATCAGGATCCCCGCGTAAAGTGTTAAAAAGAGGTTTTAATTCGGCAGTGGTTAATTTTAAATATGGTCTAATCCAATTAATATCACCTAAGAGTTTTTGATAATCATTTAAAGTAATAAGATGGTCTTTTCTCAATTGCAGCGGGGTATGAGTCACCGTTTCCGAATTTATGACTCTTCCTAAGTAAGTTATGGGCGGATTGATTTGAATTTTTTCTGGGGCAATTTTTAGGCCTCTGTCTGTCAATGCCTGGGTCAGGTCCTGGAGCACAGTCTGCAGGTGAACTCTATCAGGATGAGCTATTAAAATATCATCCATATAGTGAATCATATACACGTGTTCATATTTAGCCCTAGTATCTTCTAGAGCGGCATTAACAAATTTTTGGCATAAAGTAGGGCTATTTTTCATTCCCTGAGGCAGAACCTTCCACTGAAACCGTAAATAAGGCTGTTTAAGATTTTCTGATGGCAGACTAAAGGCAAATCGCTTTTTATCCTCAGGATTTAAGGGAATAGTGAAAAAACAATCTTGTAAATCAATAACAATTATATTATATCCCTCTGGAACGGCTACTGGGGAAGGGAGCCCAGGCTGTAAGGCCCCCATGTCCTCCATGGTGGCATTAATAGCTCTCAAATCCTGTAAAAGTCGCCATTTACCAGATTTTTTCTTAATGACAAAAATAGGAGTGTTCCAGGGGCTATTGGAGGGCTCAATATGTCCCAATTCTAATTGTTCAAAGATTAATGCTTTAGCTGCCAATAATTTTTCCTTATGCAGAGGCCACTGTTCTACCCACACCGGATCTTGAGATTTCCATGTGATGGGGTCGGCAGCAAAAACAATGGCCTCAATTATAAATTTGGATATCCCAATCCAGCACGTAGCTTGCGAGGAGTTGGGCAAATTGGCTCAATTATTCCTGTCTGTTGTTTACCCAATCCTTTTGATGGATCATAGCCCATCTGCAACATCTGAGAGGTCACTTTATCATCAGGGCTAAAAAGTAACACTCCCATTTGAGATAGCACGTCCCTCCCCCACAGGGTAAGGGGGAGCGAAGGAACGACATAAGGTTGGAAAGTTCCACGGGTATCCTCAAATTGCCAATCTAAAATTTTTGCACTTTTGGCTATTGTGGGGGCTCTTCCTATCCCCACCAAGTTATTTTCAGTAGTATGTGTGGGCCAGGAGCTGGGCCAGTCTTTTCCTGAAATGCAAGAAACATCTGCTCCTGTGTCTAATAACCCCACAATAGACTTGCCATTAATCAGGATAGTCTTCATAGGACGTTTCTGAGTAATTTCTGTTATCCAAAAAACCATATCACTAGACCCAAATCCTTTATCCTGCCTTTCATTTTGAGTAGCTGTGCGCCCAATTGCAGTGTGGTAAGGCAAAAGCAAAAGTTGGGCTATTCTTTGTCCCTGATGTATTTGGAAAGTTTTAGTTGGGGGTGAAATCATTATCTGGATTTCTCCTGTATAATCTGAGTCAATTACTCCAGGGATGATTGTGAGACCTTGCATAGCTAAGGAACTTCTGCCTAGTATAATTCCTACTAAACCTGTTGGTAATGGGCCTTTAACTCCTGTAGGTATTTTTACAGTGGGGCTATCTGGTGTTAATATTGCTGAGGTGGTGGAACTGAGGTCCAGTCCTGCGCTGCCTGGGGTTGCTCTGATGAGTTCTGCGATGGGACGAAGGGAATGAATGGGTTCAGTGAGGCTGCCCCAATTGTTGTCGGGGCCTGAGGCTGGCCCCTCAATCCGTTTCCCGACTGCTGGTCGGGGCCCAAAAAGGCTCCATTTCTATGGAATTGTGACCTACATTCTTTTGCCCAGTGATATCCTTTTTGACAACGAGGGCAGAGAGATCTAGGGAGATTAGTAGGCACAGCCGGGGAGGGAGAATTCGGCAGAGAAGAACCGGCTGCTTTTTGGGGACAAGCTCGCATAAGGTGCCCTTCCCGTCCGCAAGAGAAGCAGGCCTTGGATAAACCAATATTCTGGCCTGGACTACTGGAATGACTCTTTGACGGGTTATTTCTATTTGTAAAA
The DNA here is from genome assembly GCF_032405125.1 of Capricornis sumatraensis. Lineage (NCBI taxonomy): Eukaryota > Metazoa > Chordata > Mammalia > Artiodactyla > Bovidae > Capricornis > Capricornis sumatraensis. The sequence goes on along the minus strand of NW_027184614.1, from coordinate 5,524,743 downwards.
AAGGACTGTACTGCCTGCTGGTAAGAATTTCCCTTTATGGCTGCAGCTATGGCAACGCCCTGCATCATCGCTGGTCCTACATCTGCACATTGCCTGATATAATCTATTATTTCCCCAGTTTTTTTAATAGGACGTAAAATGGCCTGGCAGGTAGAATTAGCATTTTCAAATGCCAGTTGTTTTATCAATATACTAGCTGCCTCAGTGTTGGAAATTACTCTGTTGACTGCCTCTGCAAGTCTTGATATAAAGTCTTCATATGGCTCTTCTGGTTTTTGTTTAACATTTGAGAAGGAAGAGGTAGATTCTTTCCCTTCAGGCAACAAACGCCAAGCCCCAAGGGCGCAGGCGGTTACTTGATCTAAAGTGGTTTTATCTAATCCCATTTGATCTCTAAGTGTTCCAAAATCATTAGTCCCTGCCAACATATTTTTTATAATATATCTTGGGCCATATTTTTGGTTAGCATCAGCCTGTTTTTGGGCTAGATCTTCATATTCAGTTCTCCAAAGTACATATTGACCTCCAGACAGACAAGCTTTAGCGACTGTCTTCCAGTCATGGGGTGTCATCCATCTGCCCGCTAAAGCTTCCACCAATGATACAGTGTACGGGGCTTTAGGCCCATACAAAGCACAAGCCTGTTTGAGTTCTTTAATCATTTTCATTGGAATGGGTTCCCAGTGGGGGGCTGTTCTCCCACCACTTCCACCAAATATTATGGGGAAACAAGCCTCAAGGTGGGGATCAAGTTCATCATCTGGGCTAGAGAAAACTCTTCTTCGGGGAGCTTCTAGTGGAGGCCCCTCACCCTTATAGGGAGGGGGGGGCAAGGGGTGTCCTATGTCACTTTCTTCGTACTTTGGGAATTTTTTATCCGTTCTGTGTTTAGGTCTTACGGATGTTTTATCTGGGGAATCTGGCCTTAAACTCTCAGGTGCATATAATCTGATGGGGGACATTTGTCTTGAGCCTCTGGAAGCAGAAGGCTTAATTAAGGAAATTTCTCTTGAATTTGTGGAAGCAGGTGGTCTGGTTGGGGAAGTTTTTATTAAGCTCTTTGGAGCAGATAATCTAATTGGAGAAGTTTCTCTTAAACTCCTTGGAGCATCTTTATTTAATAAAGACCAGTCCTCATCAGAATGATCTTGACTTACTTCCTCTTCCAAATCTTCCTCATCTGAAAGCTGCTCTTTTTTGTCATCTCTATCTATTACCTTTTCTTGGGCAGTCATTGCAGCTATCATTTGACTCAACTGCCGATAGTTAGGTGTAGCCTCCTTTTCATCACTCTCCTCTTCGATAGATACCTTTTTCTCTGCACTTTCCTCTTTAAGATGTACCTTTTCAGATTCAGGGGCAGGGTCTAGAGCGTCCCTAATTATATTCCATAAGGAAAAGGCGTCAGTAGGCACCTTTTGTGAGCCATGTTCAGCATGGTAAGTTTTTAGTTGTTTTCCTACTCTCTCCCAGGTGTCTAAGTTAACAGTGCCTTCTTCTGGAAACCAGGGACACTGTTCTTGTACAAAGGAAAAAAATGAATGAATATTGGATTTTTTAACTTTAATTCCTCGTTTAGTTAGTAACTGCAAGATTACTCCTGTAAAAAGCTGTCTTTCTTTTGATTCACTGTTACCCATGTCAGAAAATTAAGTCTTATAGAAAAGTCTACCTCAACAAAAAGGTTTTACCTTTGGCGAGGGGGGTTTTGTTTTCAACCCTAAGATAGCAGGTTTCTTTTCAACCTCTAGAGCACCAGGTTTCTCTTAAACCCTTGAACACTTCCCACTCCTCCTCACCCTGTCTATCCTACAGGGGGGTCCGCGGCACCCTGAGTGGGGTCCTAGCCGTCCCGAACACTCAACACTGGGGGAGTACCCGAAAGTACTCCGGGGGGAGTGATTAAGTCACTCCGGGGGGGAGCAACAGAGAGTGCTCCGGGGGGAGCAACAGAGAGTGCTCCGGGGGGAGCTACAGAGAGTGCTCCGGGGGGAGCTTTTGCTCTGAGGAACCTACCTTCGAATAGCCTGTTCCGGGCGCCACTTGCCGGGGTCCAGCCCCGGTGGATCCAGGGAATTCGAAGGGTGGACGGCGTTGGCGTGGAAAGACTTGTTTATTTATTAATATAAGATTAGATTAAGAAACTGTAGTGCAGTAGGAAGATTAAGTGGAGAAAGAGGGCTGAATAGCTTGGTTTACGCGGAAGACCAATAAAATTCCAGACAAGGAATTTGCACCATCTACGTTGGGCCACCGGTGCCCGCTTGAATATCTAAGGGTGCCTCGCCTTAAGCTCCCTTTCTCGCGGATCTTAATAACCAGGGCAAATAAGTAGACCTGGCGAGCCTCCGCGCCCCAGATGGAAATTCAGCCTGAAATTAAAGTAAAGAGCAGAGGGAAGAAAAGGGAGAGAAAAAGAGAGAGAGAGAGAGACAGGGGGGGAGCCAGATTCCCAAGAAACCAGGCCGAGACTAGTCCGAGAAACTGGTCTGAGAATCTGGTCCCGTCCTTTATTGTTCAGAAGGCCTTTTATACTTTTGATAAAACATGGAGATCAATGGGTAACACAAAGTTATGCAGCGTTAGCAGTCCAGACTCTTATCAAAACCAGGCTTTTCTCTCTGCATACCTAATTGTATACACAAGTCTTAGGTAATTTACATCATCTTCCAACCAAAAGGGCCAATTAACATTTTACAGCCTTTTTTCTGATAAGGGTTTGTCAACCACAAGACTTATTTGTGTTGATCTTCCCAAGGTCTGGTGCCACCCTCGGAAAGCACTAAAGAAAGTTACATTCTTAGACAGCAAGGATACAGCAACTTATAACAAGTAGAGGGAGTGCAGTGATTTATAGCAAAAGAGAAGCAATTAACTCAAAAGTCTAGTGTTGCTAACATCAAAACTACTATGTATCTTTTTCTACATCCTGCTTACATTAACATCCTTCCAGGTGCCTAAAAGATAAAGAATAAGGAGGTCTGGCAGCAATCCTTGAGTCAACAGTGAAAACCCTCTACCAATATAATTTTTAACTCTTTAGAAAAGGCTCTGTATCTTTAAGATGCTTTTAAGCTTTGTGCCTCCCGCGGTTGGGGGGCTGTAAGCAATTCACAAGCTGTAAGCTTTGTGCCTCTCGCGGTTGGGGGGCTGTAAGCAATTCACAAGCTGTAAGAGGTCTGGGGAACCTGTTAGGCAGACTAGAGAGCTATCAGAGGGGTTTAACTGAAACATCCCTTTCAAATGCAGAAGACTAAAACCCTGAATTGACTTTTTTCCAGAGAATATCAGAAAAGTGGAAAAGCAGAGCACAAAAGCCAGCAGATTTTTGCTGGGGTACATGCTTAGGAATATCCAGAGGGGTCCCTGAAGTCTGAGCACGCCTTGCGTATGTCAGCTTCCTTCCTCATGACCTTGTCACGGGCGGGATTCCTCACACTGGCTTCCGGCAGGGTATGGTGGTGAACTTCTTGAGTTGCAGCAAGGCTGTGAAAGACCCTTTCGAAGTTCCAGAGGTAAGGTGTCATTAGTTTCCAGACGCCTCATCGGAAATAGGCCTCATCTCGCCTGGAAGGGAGAACTTCCTGGATTTTCTCGAGTTGCGGCAGGTGTTCTCGAGTTACGACGGGGACCTCAGGGACCCGCCCTGGTGGCCTCAGGAGAGGCCAGTCCCTATGCGAGTTGCTAGGGGGCCTCTCGGGATTCCTCTCCCGTTGATACCGGGGCCAAAAACCTTGTGTGTAGTCAGGGCCGGAACCGAGGATTCCTCTCAGGGGCTGACATGGATCTTTGGGTACTTCTGGAGTCTCCCCAGGGGAGTCAGGCCTCGTCTCGAGTGGGGGCATGCACGTGCACTTTCCTTCCAGGCTGTAACAGCAATGTCACGCTACCTGTCGCGTGGATCAAATGATCTGTGGTTTTCCCTCGAGGCTTTCCCACAGGGCTGTCCCACGTGCCACCGTGGTGTGAGTCGATCCTCGGCGTGAAAGATGAGCCAGTGCAGGGCAAAGAGGTTCCTCTGGAATGGACTGAGACATCTGGGGGACTCTTGGAATGGTGGTACGACCATGGAGTTCCTCTCGCCTTTCCTGTTGAGAGTGCCTCCTCTTGAGATGCGACGGGAACGCCGGGAATACTTTCCCGTTGAAAGCAGGGAAAGAATCCCTCATCTCGAGCTACGAGGGGGAAACGGGGCTCCTCTGGATGTGGGCGGGACCATCGTGCTTCCTCTCGAGTGGAGACGGGTATGGCGGTGAACTTCTTGAGTTGCAGCAAGGGTGTGAAAGACCCTTTCGAAGTTCCAGAGGTTAGGTGTCATTAGTCTCCAGAGGCCTCATCGGAAATAGGCCTCATCTCGCCTGGAAGGGAGAACTTCCTGGATTTTCTCGAGTTGCGGCAGGTGTTCTCGAGTTACGACGGGGACCTCAGGGACCCGCCCTGGTGGCCTCAGGAGAGGCCAGTCCCCATGCGAGTTGCTAGGGGGCCTCTCGGGATTCCTCTCCCGTCGATACCGGGGCCAAAAACCTTGTGTGGAGTCAGGGCCGGAACCGAGGATTCCTCTCAGGGGCTGACATGGATCCTTGGGTACTTCTGGAGTCTCCCCAGGGGAATCAGGCCTCGTCTCGAGTGGGGGCATGCACGTGCGCTTTCCTTCCAGCCTGTAGCAGCAATGTCACACTTCCCTTCGCGTGGATCAAAGGATCTGTGGTTTTCCCTCGAGGCTTTCCCTCGAGGCTTTCCCACAGGGCTGTCCCACGTGCCACCGTGGTGTGAGTCGATCCTGGCGTGAAAGATGAGCCAGTGCAGGGCAAAGAGGTTCCTCTGGAATGGACTGAGACATCTGGGGGACTCTTGGAATGGTGGTACGACCATGGAGTTCCTCTCGCCTTTCCTGTTGAGAGTGCCTCCTCTTGAGATGCGACCGGAACGCCGGGAATTATTTCCCGTTGAAGCAGGGAAAGGATCCCTCATCTCGAGCTACGAGGGGGAAACGGGGCTCCTCTGGATGTGGGCGGACCATCGGGCTTCCTCTCGAGTCGAGACGGGTATGGCGGTGAACTTCTTGAGTTGCAGCAAGGGTGTGAAAGACCCTTTCGAAGTTCCAGAGGTTAGGTGTCATTAGTCTCCAGACGCCTCATCGGAAATAGGACTCATCTCGCCTGGAAGGGAGAACTTCCTGGATTTTCTCGAGTTGCGGCAGGTGTTCTCGAGTTATGACGGGGACCTCAGGGACCCGCCCTGGTGGCTTCAGGAGAGGCCAGTCCCCATGCGAGTTGCTAGGGGGCCTCTCGGGATTCCTCTCCCGTCGATACCGGGGCCAAAAACCTTGTGTGGAGTCAGGGCCGGAACCGAGGATTCCTCTCAGGGGCTGACATGGATCTTTGGGTACTTCTGGAGTCTCCCCAGGGGAGTCAGGCCTCGTCTCGAGTGGGGGCATGCACGTGTGATTTCCTTCCAGGCTGTAGCAGCAATGTCACGCTTCCCGTCGCGTGGATCAAAGGATCTGTGGTTTTCCCTCGAGGCTTTCCCACAGGGCTGTCCCACGTGCCACCGTGGTGTGAGTCGATCCTCGGCGTGAAAGATGAGCCAGTGCAGGGCAAAGAGGTTCCTCTGGAATGGACTGAGACATCTGGGGAACTCTTGGAATGGTGGTACGACCATGGAGTTCCTCTCGCCTTTCCTGTTGAGAGTGCCTCCTCTTGAGATGCGACGGGAACGCCGGGAATTCTTTCCCGTTGAAAGCAGGGAAAGGATCCCTCATCTCGAGCTACGAGGGGGAAACGGGGCTCCTCTGGATGTGGGCGGGACCATCGTGCTTCCTCTCGAGTCGAGACGGGTATGGCGGTGAACTTCTTGAGTTGCAGCAAGGGTGTGAAAGACCCTTTAGAAGTTCCAGAGGTTAGGTGTCATTAGTCTCCAGACGCCTCATCTGAAATAGGCCTAATCTCGCCTGGAAGGGAGAACTTCCTGGATTTTCTCGAGTTGCGGCAGCTGTTCTGGAGTTACGACGGGGACCTCAGGGACCCGCACTGGTGGCCTCAGGAGAGGTCAGTCCCCATGCGAGTTGCTAGGGGGCCTCTCGGGATTCCTCTCCCGTCGATACCGGGGCCAAAAACCTTGTGTGGAGTCAGGGCCGGAACCGAGGATTCCTCTCAGGAGTTGACATGGATCTTTGGGTACTTCTGGAGTCTCCCCAGGGGAGTCAGGCCTCGTCTCGAGTGGGGGCATGCACGTGCGCTTTCCTTCCAGCCTGTATCAGCAATGTCACACTTCCCTTCGCGTGGATCAAAGGATCTGTGGTTTTCCCTCGAGGCTTTCCCTCGAGGCTTTCCCACAGGGCTGTCCCACGTGCCACCGTGGTGTGAGTCGATCCTGGCGTGAAAGATGAGCCAGTGCAGGGCAAAGAGGTTCCTCTGGAATGGACTGAGACATCTGGGGGACTCTTGGAATGGTGGTACGACCATGGAGTTCCTCTCGCCTTTCCTGTTGAGAGTGCCTCCTCTTGAGATGCGACCGGAACGCCGGGAATTATTTCCCGTTGAAAGCAGGGAAAGGATCCCTCATCTCGAGCTACGAGGGGGAAACGGGGCTCCTCTGGATGTGGGCGGACCATCGTGCTTCCTCTCGAGTCGAGACGGGTATGGCGGTGAACTTCTTGAGTTGCAGCAAGGGTGTGAAAGACCCTTTCGAAGTTCCAGAGGTTAGGTGTCATTAGTCTCCAGACGCCTCATCGGAAATAGGCCTCATCTCGCCTGGAAGGGAGAACTTCCTGGATTTTCTCGAGATGTGGCAGGTGTTCTCGAGTTACGACGGGGACCTCAGGGATCCGCCCTGGTGGCCTCAGGAGAGGCCAGTCCCCATGCGAGTTGCTAGGGGGCCTCTCCGGATTCCTCTCCCGTCGATGCCGGGGCCAAAAACCTTGTGTGGAGTCAGGGCCGGAACCGAGGATTCCTCTCAGGAGTTGACATGGATCTTTGGGTACTTCTGGAGTCTCCCCAGGGGAGTCAGGCCTCGTCTCGAGTGGGGGCATGCACGTGCGCTTTCCTTCCAGGCTGTAGCAGCAATGTCACGCTTCCCGTCGCGTGGATCAAAGGATCTGTGGTTTTCCCTCGAGGCTTTCCCACAGGGCTGTCGCACGTGCCACCGTGGTGTGAATCGATCCTCGGCGTGAAAGATGAGCCAGTGCAGGGCAAAGAGGTTCCTCTGGAATGGACTGAGACATCTGGGGGACTCTTGGAATGGTGGTACGACCATGGAGTTCCTCTCGCCTTTCCTGTTGAGAGTGCCTCCTCTTGAGATGCGACGGGAACGCCGGGAATTCTTTCCCGTTGAAAGCAGGGAAAGGATCCCACATCTCGAGCTACGAGGGGGAAACGGGGCTCCTCTGGATGTGGGCGGGACCATCGTGCTTCCTCTCGAGTCGAGATGGGTATGGCGGTGAACTTCTTGAGTTGCAGCAAGGGTGTGAAAGACCCTTTCGAAGTTCCAGAGGTTAGGTGTCATTAGTCTCCAGACGCCTCATCGGAAATAGGCCTCATCTCGCCTGGAAGGGAGAACTTCCTGGATTTTCTCGAGTTGCGGAAGGTGTTCTCGAGTTACGACGGGGACCTCAGGGACCCGCCCTGGTGGCCTCAGGAGAGGCCAGTCCCCATGCGAGTTGCTAGGGGGCCTCTCGGGATTCCTCTCCCGTCGATACCGTGGCCAAAAACCTTGTGTGGAGTCAGGGCCGGAACCGAGGATTCCTCTCAGGTGCTGACATGGATCTTTGGGTACTTCTGGAGTCTCCCCAGGGGAGTCAGGCCTCGTCTCCAGTGGGGGCATGCACGTGCGCTTTCCTTCCAGGCTGTGGCAGAAACGTCACGCTTCCCGTCGCGTGGATCAAAGGATCTGTGGTTTTCCCTCGAGGCTTTCCTTGAGGCTTTCCCACAGGGCTGCCCCACGTGCCACCGTGGTGTGAGTCGATCCTCGGCGTGAAAAATGAGCCAGTGCAGTGCAAAGAGGTTCCTCTGGAATGGACTGAGACATCTGGGGGACTCTTGGAATGGTGGTACGACCATGGAGTTCCTCTCGCCTTTCCTGTTGAGAGTGCCTCCTCTTGAGATGCGACGGGAACGCCGGGAATTCTTTCCCGTTGAAAGCAGGGAAAGGATCCCACATCTGGAGCTACGATGGGGAAACGGGGCTCCTCTGGATGTGGGCGGGACCATCGTGTTTCCTCTCGAGTGGAGACGGGTATGGCGGTGAACTTCTTGAGTTGCAGCAAGGGTGTGAAAGACCCTTCCGAAGTTCCAGAGGTTTGGTGTCATTAGTCTCCAGATGCCTCATCGGAAATAGGCCTCATCTCGCCTGGAAGGGTGAACTTCCTGGATTTTCTCGAGTTGCGGCAGGTGTTCTCGAGTTACGACGGGGACCTCAGGGACCCGCCCTGGTGGCCTCAGGAGAGGCCAGTCCCCATGCGAGTTGCTAGGGGGCCTCTCGGGATTCCTCTCCCGTCGATACCGGGGCCAAAAACCTTGTGTGGAGTCAGGGCCGGAACCGAGGATTCCTCTCAGGGGCTGACATGGATCTTTGGGTACTTGTGGAGTCTCCCCAGGGGAGTCAGGCCTCGTCTCGAGTGGGGGCATGCACGTGCGCTTTCCTTCCAGGCTGTAGCAGCAATGTCACGCTTCCCGTCGCGTGGATCAAAGGATCTGTGGTTTTCCCTCGAGGCTTTCCCACAGGGCTGTCCCACGTGCCACCGTGGTGTGATTCGATCCTCGGCGTGAAAGATGAGCCAGTGCAGGGCAAAGAGGTTCCTCTGGAATGGACTGAGACATCTGGGGGACTCTTGGAATGGTGGTACGACCATGGAGTTCCTCTCGCCTTTCCTGTTGAGAGTGCCTCCTCTTGAGATGCGACGGGAACGCCGGGAATTCTTTCCCGTTGAAAGCAGGGAAAGGATCCCACATCTCGAGCTACGATGGGGAAACGGGGCTCCTCTGGATGTGGGCGGGACCATCGTGCTTCCTCTCGAGTGGAGACAGGTATGGCGGTGAACTTCTTGAGTTGCAGCAAGGGTGTGAAAGACCCTTTCGAAGTTCCAGAGTTTAGGTGTCATTAGTCTCCAGACGCCTCATCGGAAATAGGCCTCATCTCGCCTGGAAGGGAGAACTTCCTGGATTTTCTCGAGTTGCGGCAGGTGTTCTCCAGTTACGACGGGGACCTCAGGGACCCGCCCTGGTGGCCTCAGGAGAGGCCAGTCCCCATGCGAGTTGCTGGGGGCCTCTCGGGATTCATCTCCCGTCGATACCGGAGCCAAAAACCTTGAGTGGAGTCAGGGCCGGAACCGAGGATTCCTCTCAGGGGCTGACATGGATCTTTGGGTACTTGTGGAGTCTCCCCAGGGGAGTCAGGCCTCGTCTCGAGTGGGGGCATGCACGTGCGCTTTCCTTCCAGGCTGTAGCAGCAATGTCACGCTTCCCGTGGCCTGGATCAAAGGATCTGTGGTTTTCCCTCGAGGCTTTCCCTCGAGGCTTTCCCACAGGGCTGTCGCACGTGCCACCGTGGTGTGAATCGATCCTCGGCGTGAAAGATGAGCCAGTGCAGGGCAAAGAGGTTCTTCTGGAATGGACTGAGACATCTGGGGGACTCTTGGAATGGTGGTACGACCATGGAGTTCCTCTCGCCTTTCCTGTTGACAGTGCCTCCTCTTGAGATGCGACGGGAACGCCGGGAATTCTTTCCCGTTGAAAGCAGGGAAAGGATCCCTCATCTCGAGCTACGAGGGGGAAACGGGGATCCTCTGGATGTGGGCGGGACCATCGTGCTTCCTCTCGAGTGGAGACGGGTATGGCGGTGAACTTCTTGAGTCGCAGCCAAGGTGTGAAAGACCCTTTCGAAGTTCCAGAGGTTAGGTGTCATTAGTCTCCACACGCCTCATCGGAAATATGCCTCATCTCGCCTGGAAGGGAGAACTTCCTGGATTTTCTCGAGTTGTGGCAGGTGTTCTCGAATTACGACGGGGACCTCAGGGACCCGCCTTGGTGGCTTCAGGAGAGGCCAGTCCCCATGCGAGTTGCTAGGGGGCCTCTCGGGTTTCCTCTCTCGTCGATACCGGGGCCAAAATCCTTGTGTGGAGTCAGGGCCGGAACCGAGGATTCCTCTCAGGGGCTGACATGGATCTTTGGGTACTTCTGGAGTCTCCCCAGGGGAGTCAGGCCTCGTCTCGAGTGGGGGCATGCACGTGCGCTTTCCTTCCAGGCTGTAGCAGCAATGTCACGCTTCCCGTCGCGTGGATCAAAGGATCTGCGGTTTTCCCTCGAGGCTTTCCCTCGAGGCTTTCCCACAGGGCTGTCCCACGTGCCACCGTGGTGTGAGTCGATCCTCGGCGTGAAAGATGAGCCAGTGCAGGGCAAAGAGGTTCCTCTGGAATGGACTGAGACATCTGGGGGACTCTTGGAATGGTGGTACGACAATGGAGTTCCTCTCGCCTTTCCTGTTGAGAGTGCCTCCGTTTGATATGGGACGGGAACGCCGGGAATTCGTTCCCGTTGAAAGCAGGGAAAGGATCGCTCATCTCGAGCTACGAGGGGGAAACGGGGCTCCTCTGGATGTGGGCGGGACCATCGTGCTTCCTCTCGAGTGGAGACGGGTATGGCGGTGAACTTCTTGAGTTGCAGCAAGGGTGTGAAAGACCCTTTCGAAGTTCCAGAGGTTATGTGCCATTAGTCTCCAGACGCCTCATTGGAAATAGGCCTCATCTCGCATGGAAGGGAGAACTTCCTGGATTTTCTCGAGGTGCGGCATGTGTTCTCGAGTTACGACGGGGACCTCAGGAACCCGCACTGGTGGCCTCAGGAGAAGCCAGTCCCCATGCGAGTTGCAAGGGGGCCTCTCGGGATTCCTCTCCCGTCGATACCGGGGCCAAAGACCTTGTGTGGAGTCAGGGCGGGAACCGAGGATTCCTCTCAGGGGCAGACATGGATCTTTGGGTACTTCTGGAGTCTCCCCAGGGGAGTCAGGCCTCGTCTCGAGTGGGGGCATGCACGTGCGCTTTCCTTCCAGGCTGTGGCAGAAATGTCACGCTTCCCGTGGCGTGGATCAAAGGATCTGTGGTTTTCCCTCGAGGCTTTCCTCGAGGCTTTCCCACAGGGCTGTCCCACGTGCCACCGTGGTGTGAGTCGATCCTCGGCGTGAAAGATGAGCCAGTGCAGGGCAAAGAGGTTCCTCTGGAATGGACTGAGACATCTGGGGGACTCTTGGAATGGTGGTACGACCATGGAGTTCCTCTCGCCTTTCCTGTTGAGAGTGCCTCCTCTTGAGATGCGACGGGAACGCCGGGAATTCTTTCCCGTTGAAAGCAGGGAAAAGATCCCTCATCTCGAGCTACGAGGGGGAAACGGGGCTCCTCTGGATGTGGGCGGGACCATCGTGCTTCCTCTCGAGTGGAGACGGGTATGGCGGTGAACTTCTTGAGTCGCAGCAAAGGTGTGAAAGACCCTTTCGAAGTTCCAGAGGTTAGGTGTCATTAGTCTCCAGACGCCTCATCGGAAATAGGCCTCATCTCGCCTGGAAGGGAGAACTTCCTGGATTTTCTCGAGTTGCGGCAGGTGTTCTCGAGTTACGACGGGGACCTCAGGGACCCGCCCTGGTGGCCTCAGGAGAGGCCAGTCCCCATGCGAGTTGCTAGGGGGCCTCTCGGGATTCCTCTCCCGTCGATACCGGGGCCCAAAACCTTGTGTGGAGTCAGGGCCGGAACCGAGGATTCCTCTCAGGGGCTGACATGGATCTTTGGGTACTTCTGGAGTCTCCCCAGGGGAGTCAGGCCTCGTCTCGAGTGGGGGCATGCACGTGCACTTTCCTTCCAGGCTGTAGCAGCAATGTCACGCTTCCCGTCGCGTGGATCAAAGGATCTGTGGTTTTCCCTCGAGGCTTTCCCACAGGGCTGTCCCACGTGCCACCGTGGTGTGAGTCGATCCTCGGCGTGAAAGATGAGCCAGTGCAGGGCAAAGAGGTTCCTCTGGAATGGACTGAGACATCTGGGGGACTCTTGGAATGGTGGTACGACCATGAAGTTCCTCTCGCCTTTCCTGTGGAGAGTGCCTCCTCTTGAGTTGCGACGGAAACGCCGGGAATTCTTTCCCGTTGAAAGCAGGGAAAGGATCCCTCATCTCGAGCTACGAGGGGGAAACGGGGCTCCTCTGGATGTGGGCGGGACCATCGTGCTTCCTCTCTAGTGGAGACGGGTATGGCGGTGAACTTCTTGAGTTGCAGCAAGGGTGTGAAAGACCCTTTCGAAGTTCCAGAGGTTAGGTGTCATTAGTCTCCAGAGGCCTCATCGGAAATAGGCCTCATCTCGCCTGGAAGGGAGAACTTCCTGGATTTTCTCGAGTTGCGGCAGGTGTTCTCGAGTTACGACGGGGACCTCAGGGACCCGCCCTGGTGGCCTCAGAAGAGGCCAGTCCCTAGGCGAGTTGCTAGGGGGCCTCTCGGGATTCCTCTCCCGTTGATACCGGGGCCAAAAACCTTGTGTGGAGTCAGGGCCGGAACCGAGGATTCCTCTCAGGGGCTGACATGGATCTTTGGGTACTTCTGGAGTCTCCCCAGGGGAGTCAGGCCTCGTCTCGAGTGGGGGCATGCACGTGCGCTTTCCTTCCAGGCTGTAGCAGCAATGTCACGCTTCCCGTCGCGTGGATCAAAGGATCTGCGGTTTTCCCTCGAGGCTTTCCCTCGAGGCTTTCCCACAGGGCTGTCCCACGTGACACCGTGGTGTGAGTCGATTCTCGGCGTGAAAAATGAGCCAGTGCAGGGCAAAGAGGTTCCTCTGGAATGGACTGAGACATCTGGGGGACTCTTGGAATGGTGGTACGACCATGGAGTTCCTCTCGCCTTTCCTGTTGAGAGTGCCTCCTCTTGAGATGCGACGGGAACGCCGGGAATACTTTCCCGTTGAAAGCAGGGAAAGGATCCCTCATCTCGAGCTACGAGGGGGAAACGGGGCTCCTCTGGATGTGGGCGGGACCATCGTGCTTCTTCTCGAGTGGAGACGGGTATGGCGGTGAACTTCTTGAGTTGCAGCAAGGGTGTGAAAGACCCTTTCGATGTTCCAGAGGTTTGGTGTCATTAGTCTCCAGAGGCCTCATCGGAAATAGGCCTCATCTCGCCTGGAAGGGAGAACTTCCTGGATTTTCTCGAGTTGCGGCAGGTGTTCTCGAGTTACGACGGGGACCTCAGGGACCCGCCCTGGTGGCCTCAGGAGAGGCCAGTCCCCATGCGAGTTGTTAGGGGGCCTCTCGGGATTCCTCTCCCGTCGATACCGGGGCCAAAAACCTTGTATGGAGTCAGGGCCGGAACCGAGGATTCCTCTCAGGGGCTGACATGGATCTTTGGGTACTTCTGGAGTCTCCCCAGGGGAGTCAGGCCTCGTCTCTAGTGGGGGCATGCACGTGCGCTTTCCTTCCAGGCTGTAGCAGCAATGTCACGCTTCCCGTCGCGTGGATCAAAGGATCTGTGGTTTTCCCTCGAGGCTTTCCCACAGGGCTGTCCCACGTGCCACCGTGTTGTGAGTCGATCCTCGGCGTGAAAGATGAGCCAGTGCAGGGCAAAGAGGTTCCTCTGGAATGGACTGAGACATCTGGGGGACTCTTGGAATGGTGGTACGACCATGGAGTTCCTCTCGCCTTTCCTGTTGAGAGTGCCTCCTCTTGAGATGCGACGGGAACGCCGGGAATACTTTCCCGTTGAAAGCAGGGAAAGGATCCCTCATCTCGAGCTACGAGGGGGAAACGGGGCTCCTCTGGATGTGGGCGGGACCATCGTGCTTCCTCTCGAGTGGAGACGGGTATGGCGGTGAACTTCTTGAGTTGCAGCAACCGTGTGAAAGACCCTTTCGATGTTCCAGAGGTTTGGTGTCATTAGTCTCCAGAGGCCTCATCGGAAATAGGCCTCATCTCGCCTGGAAGGGAGAACTTCCTGGATTTTCTCGAGTTGCGGCAGGTGTTCTCGAGTTACGACGGGGACCTCAGGGACCCGCCCTGGTGGCCTCAGGAGAGGCCAGTCCCCATGCGAGTTGCTAGGGGGCCTCTCGGGATTCCTCTCCCGTCGATACCGGGGCCAAAAAGCTTGTGTGGAGTCAGGGCCGGAACCGAGGATTCCTCTCAGGGGCTGACATGGATCTTTGGGTACTTCTGGAGTCTCCCCAGGGGAGTCAGGCCTCGTCTCGAGTGGGGGCATGCACGTGCGCTTTCCTTCCAGGATGTAGCAGCAATGTCACGCTTCCCGTCACGTGGATCAAAGGATCTGTGGTTTTCCCTCGAGGCTTTCCCACAGGGCTGTCCCACGTGCCACCGTGGTGTGAGTCGATCCTCGGCGTGAAAGATGAGCCAGTGCAGGGCAAAGAGGTTCCTCTGGAATGGACTGAGACATCTGGGGGACTCTTGGAATGGTGGTACGACCATGGAGTTCCTCTCGCCTTTCCTGTTGAGAGTGCCTCCTCTTGAGATGCGACGGGAACGCTGGGAATTCTTTCCCGTTGAAAGCCGGGAAAGGATCCCTCATCTCGAGCTACGAGGGGGAAACGGGGCTCCTCTGGATGTGGGCGGGACCATCGTGCTTCCTCTCTAGTGGAGACGGGTATGGCGGTGAACTTCTTGAGTTGCAGCAAGGGTGTGAAAGACCCTTTCGAAGTTCCAGAGGTTAGGTGTCATTAGTATCCAGAGTCCTCATCGGAAATAGGCCTCATCTCGCCTGGAAGGGAGAACTTCCTGGATTTTCTCGAGTTGCGGCAGGTGTTCTCGAGTTACGACGGGGACCTCAGGGACACGCCCTGGTGGCCTCAGGAGAGGCCAGTCCCTAGGCGAGTTGCTAGGGGGCCTCTCGGGATTCCTCTCCCGTTGATACCGGGGCCAAAAACCTTGTGTGGAGTCAAGGCCGGTACCGAGGATTCCTCTCAGGGGCTGACATGGATCTTTGGGTACTTGTGGAGTCTCCCCAGGGGAGTCAGGCCTCGTCTCGAGTGGGGGCATGCACGTGCGCTTTCCTTCCAGGCTGTAGCAGCAATGTCACGCTTGCCGTCACGTGGATCAAAGGATCTGTGGTTTTCCCTCGAGGCTTTCCCTCGAGCCTTTCCCACAGGGCTGTCCCACGTGCCACCGTGGTGTGAGTCGATCCTCGGCGTGAAAGATGAGCCAGTGCAGGGCAAAGAGGTTCCTCTGGAATGGACTGAGACATCTGGGGGACTCTTGGAATGGTGGTACGACCATGGAGTTCCTCTCGCCTTTCCTGTTGAGAGTGCCTCCTCTTGAGATGCGACGGGAACGCCGGGAATTTTTTGCCGTTGAAAGCAGGGAAAGGATCCCTCATCTCGAGCTACGAGGGGGAAACGGGGCTCCTCTGGATGTGGGCGGGACCATCGTGCTTCCTCTCGAGTGGAGACGGGTATGGCGGGGAACTTCTTGAGTTGCAGCAAGTGTGTGAAAGACCCTTTCGAAGTTCCAGAGGTTAGGTGTCATTAGTCTCCAGACGCCTCATCGGAAATAGGCCTCATCTCGCCTGGAAGGGAGAACTTCCTGGATTTTCTCGAGTTGCGGCAGGTGTTCTCGAGTTACGACGGGGACCTCAGGGACCGGCCCTGGTGGCCTCAGGAGAGGCCAGTCCCCATGCGAGTTGCTAGGGGGCCTCTCGGGATTCCTCTCCCGTCGATACCGGGGCCAAAAAGCTTGTGTGGATTCAGGGCCGGAACCGAGGATTCCTCTCAGGGGCTGACATGGATCTTTGGGTACTTCTGGAGTCTCCCCAGGGGAGTCAGGCCTCGTCTCGAGTGGGGGCATGCACGTGCGCTTTCCTTCCAGGCTGTAGCAGCAATGTCACGCTTCCCGTCGCGTGGATCAAAGGATCTGTGGTTTTTCCTCGAGGCTTTCCCTCGAGGCTTTCCCACAGGGCTGTCCCACGTGCCACCGTGTTGTGAGTCGATCCTCGGCGTGAAAGATGAGCCAGTGCAGGGCAAAGAGGTTCCTCTGGAATGGACTGAGACATCTGGGGGACTCTTGGAATGGTGGTACGACCATGGAGTTCCTCTCGCCTTTCCTGTTGAGAGTGCCTCCTCTTGAGATGCGACGGGAACGCCGGGAATTCTTTCCCGTTGAAAGCAGGGAAAGGATCCCTCATCTCGAGCTACGAGGGGGAAACGGGGCTCCTCTGGATGTGGGCGGGACCATCGTGCTTCCTCTCGAGTGGAGACGGGTATGGCGGTGAACTTCTTGAGTTGCAGCAAGGGTGTGAAAGACCCTTTCGAAGTTCCAGAGGTTTGGTGTCATTAGTCTCCAGAGGCCTCATCGGAAATAGGCCTCATCTCGCCTGGAAGGGAGAACTTCCTGGATTTTCTCGAGTTGCGGCAGGTGTTCTCGAGTTACGACGGGGACCTCAGGGACCCGCCCTGGTGGCCTCAGGAGAGGCCAGTCCCCATGCAAGTTGCTAGGGGGTCTCTCGGGATTCCTCTCCCGTCGATACCGGGGCCAAAAACCTTGTGTGGAGTCAGGGCCGGAACCGAGGATTCTTCTCAGGGGCTGACATGGATCTTTGGGTACTTCTGGAGTCTCCCCAGGGGAGTCAGGCCTCGTCTCGAGTGGGGGCATGCATGTGCGCTTTCCTTCCATGCTGTTCCAGCAATGTCATGCTTCCCGTCGCGTGGATCAAAGGATCTGTGGTTTTCCCTCGAGGCTTTCCCTCGAGGCTTTCCCACAGGGCTGTCCCACGTGCCACCGTGTTGTGAGTCGATCCTCGGCGTGAAAGATGAGCCAGTGCAGGGCAAAGAGGTTCCTCTGAAATGGACTGAGACATCTGGGGGACTCTTGGAATGGTGGTACGACCATGGAGTTCCTCTCGCCTTTCCTGTTGAGAGTGCCTCCTCTTGAGATGCGACGGGAACGCCGGGAATTCTTTCCCGTTGAAAGCAGGGAAAGGATCCCTCATCTCGAGCTACGAGGGGGAAACGGGGCTCCTCTGGATGTGGGCGGGACCATCGTGCTTCCTCTCGAGTGGAGACGGGTATGGCGGTGAACTTCTTGAGTTGCACCAAGGGTGTGAAAGACCCTCTCGAAGTTCAAGAGGTTTGGTGTCATTAGTCTCCAGAGGCCTCATCGGAAATAGGCCTCATCTCGCCTGGAAGGGAGAACTTCCTGGATTTTCTCGAGTTGCGGCAGGTGTTCTCGAGTTATGACGGGGACCTCAGGGACCCGCCCTGGTGGCCTCCGGAGAGGCCAGTCCCCATGCGAGTTGCTAGGGGGCCTCTCGGGATTCCTCTCCCGTCGATACCGGGGCCAAAAACCTTGTGTGGAGTCAGGGCCGGAACCGAGGATTCCTCTCAGGGGCTGACATGGATCTTTGGGTACTTCTGGAGTCTCCCCAGTGGAGTCAGACCTCGTCTCGAGTGGGGGCATGCACGTGCGCTTTCCTTCCAGGCTGTAGCAGCAATGTCACGCTTCCCGTCGCGTGGATCAAACGATCTGTGGTTTTCCCTCGAGGCTTTCCCTCGAGGCTTTCCCACAGGGCTGTCCCACGTGCCACCGTGGTGTGAGTCGATCCTCGGCGTGAAAGATGAGCCAGTGCAGGGCAAAGAGGTTCCTCTGGAATGGACTGAGACATCTGGGGGACTCTTGGAATGGTGGTACGACCATGGAGATCCTCTCGCCTTTCCTGTTGAGAGTGCCTCCTCTTGAGATGCGACGGGAACGCCGGGAATTCTTTCCCGTTGAAAGCAGGGAAAGGATCCCTCATCTCGAGCACCGAGGGGAAAACGGGGCAACTCTGGATGTGGGCGGGACCATCGTGCTTCCTCTCGAGTGGAGACGGGTATGGCGGAGAACTTCTTGAGTTGCAGCAAGGGTGTGAAAGACCCTTTCAAAGTTCCAGAGGTTAGGTGTCATTAGTCTCCAGACGCCTCATCGGAAATAGGCCTCATCTCGCCTGGAAGGGAGAACTTCCTGGATTTTCTCGAGTTGCGGCAGGTGTTCTTAAGTTACGACGGGGAACTCAGGGACCCGCCCTGGTGGCCTCAGGAGAGGCCAGTCCCCATGCGAGTTGCTAGGGGGCCTCTCGGGATTCCTCTCCCGTCGATACCGGGGCCAAAAACCTTGAGTGGAGTCAGGGCCGGAACCGAGGATTCCTCTCAGGGGCTGACATGGATCTTTGGGTACTTCTGGAGTCTCCCCAGGGGAGTCAGGCCTCGTCTCGAGTGGGGGCATGCACGTGCGCTTTCCTTCCAGGCTGTAGCAGCAATGTCACGCTTCCCGTCACGTGGATCAAAGGATCTGTGGTTTTCCCTCGAGGCTTTCCCTCGAGGCTTTCCCACAGGGCTGTCCCACGTGCCACCGTGGTGTGAGTCGATCCTCGGTGTGAAAGATGAGCCAGTGCAGGGCAAAGAGTTTCCTCTGGAATGGACTGAGACATCTGGGGGACTCTTGGAATGGTGGTACGACCATGGAGTTCCTCTCGCCTTTCCTGTTGAGAGTGCCTCCTCTTGAGATGCGACGGGAACGCCGGGAATTCTTTCCCGTTGAAAGCAGGGAAAGGATCCCTCATCTCGAGCTACGAGGGGGAAACGGGGCTCCTCTGGATGTGGGCGGGACCATCGTGCTTCCTCTCGAGTGGAGACGGGCATGGCGGTGAACTTCTTGAGTTGCAGCAAGGGTGTGAAAGACCCTTTCGAAGTTCCAGAGGTTAGGTGTCATTAGTCTCCAGACGCCTCATCGGAAATAGGCCTCATCTCGCCTGGAAGGGAGAACTTCCTGGATTTTCTCGAGTTGCGGCAGGTGTTCTCGAGTTACGACGGGGACCTCAGGGACCCGCCCTGGTGGCCTCAGGAGAGGCCAGTCCCCATGCGAGTTGCTAGGGGGCCTCTCGGATTCCTCTCCCGTCGATACCGGGGCCAAAAACCTTGTGTGGAGTCAGGGCCGGAACCGAGGATTCCTCTCAGGGGCTGACATGGATCTTTGGGTACTTCTGGAGTCTCCCCAGGGGAGCCAGGCCTCGTCTCGAGTGTGGGCATGCACGTGCACTTTCCTTCCAGGCTGTAGCAGCAATGTCACGCTTCCCGTCGCGTGGATCAAAGGATCTGTGGTTTTCCCTCGAGGCTTTCCCACAGGGCTGTCCCACGTGCCACCGTGGTGTGAGTCGATCCTCGGCGTGAAAGATGAGCCAGTGCAGGGCAAAGAGGTTCCTCTGGAATGGACTGAGACATCTGGGGGACTCTTGGAATGGTGGTACGACCATGGAGTTCCTCTCGCCTTTCCTGTTGAGAGTGCCTCCTCTTGAGATGCGACGGGAACGCCGGGAATTCTTTCCCGTTGAAACCAGGGAAAGGATCCCTCATCTCGAGCTACGAGGGGAAAACGGGGCTCCTCTGGATGTGGGCGGGACCATCGTGCTTCCTCTCGAGGGGAGACGGGTATGGCGGTGAACTTCTTGAGTTGCAGCAAGGGTGTGAAAGACCCTTTCGAAGTTCCAGAGGTTTGGTGTCATTAGTCTCCAGAGGCCTCATCGGAAATAGGCCTCATCTCGCCTGGAAGGGAGAACTTCCTGGATTTTCTCGAGTTGCGGCAGGTGTTCTCGAGTTACGACGGGGACCTCAGGGACCCGCCCTGGTGGCTTCCGGAGAGGCCAGTCCCCATGCGAGTTGCTAGGGGGCCTCTCGGGATTCCTCTCCTGTCGATACCGGGGCCAAAAACCTTGTGTGGAGTCAGGGCCGGAACCGAGGATTCCTCTCAGGGGCTGACATGGATCTTTGGGTACTTCTGGAGTCTCCCCAGGGGAGTCAGGCCTCGTCTCGAGTGGGGGCATGCACGTGCGCTTTCCTTCCAGGCTGTAGCAGCAATGTCACGCTTCCCGTCGCGTGGATCAAAGGATCTGTGGTTTTCCCTAGAGGCTTTCCCTCGAGGCTTTCCCACAGGGCTGTCCCACGTGCCACCGTGGTGTGAGTCGATCCTCGGCGTGAAAGATGAGCCAGTGCAGGGCAAAGAGCTTCCTCTGGAATGGACTGAGACATCTGGGGGACTCTTGGAATGGTGGTACGACCATGGAGTTCCTCTCGCCTTTCCTGTTGAGAGTGCCTCCTCTTGAGATGCGACGGGAACGCCGGGAATTCTTTCCCGTTGAAAGCAGGAAAAGGATCCCTCATCTCGAGCTACGAGGGGGAAACGGGGCTCCTCTGGATGTGGGCGGGACCATCGTGCTTCCTCTCGAGTGGAGACGGGTATGGCGGTGAACTTCTTGAGTTGCAGCAAGGGTGTGAAAGACCCTTTCGAAGTTCCAGAGGTTAGGTGTCATTAGTCTCCAGACGCCTCATCGGAAATAGGCCTCATCTCGCCTGGAAGGGAGAACTTCCTGGATTTTCTCGAGTTGCGGCAGGTGTTCTCGAGTTACGACGGGGACCTCAGGGACCCGCCCTGGTGGCCTCAGGAGAGGCCAGTCCCCATGCGAGTTGCTAGGGGGCCTCTCGGGATTCCTCTCCCGTCGATGCCGGGGCCAAAAACCTTGTGTGGAGTCAGGGCCGGAACCGAGGATTCCTCTCAGGGGCTGACATGGATCTTTGGGTACTTCTGGAGTCTCCCCAGGGGAGTCAGGCCTCGTCTCGAGTGGGGGCATGCACGTGCACTTTCCTTCCAGGCTGTAGCAGCAATGTCACGCTTCCCGTCGCGTGGATCAAAGGATCTGTGGTTTTCCCTCGAGGCTTTCCCACAGGGCTGTCCCACGTGCCACCGTGGTGTGAGTCGATCCTCGGCGTGAAAGATGAGCCAGTGCAGGGCAAAGAGGTTCCTCTGGAATGGACTGAGACATCTGGGGGACTCTTGGAATGGTGGTACGACCATGGAGTTCCTCTCGCCTTTCCTGTTGAGAGTGCCTCCTCTTGAGATGCGACGGGAACGCCGGGAATTCTTTCCCGTTGAAAGCAGGGAAAGGATCCCTCATCTCGAGCTACGAGTGGGAAACGGGGCTCCTCTGGATGTGGGCGGGACCATCGTGCTTCCTCTCTAGTGGAGACGGGTATGGCGGTGAACTTCTTGAGTTGCAGCAAGGGTGTGAAAGACCCTTTCGAAGTTCCAGAGGTTAGGTGTCATTAGTCTCCAGACGCCTCATCGGAAATAGGCCTCATCTCGCCTGGAAGTGAGAACTTCCTGGATTTTCTCGAGTTGCGGCAGGTGTTCTCGAGTTACGACGGGGACCTCAGGGACACGCCCTGGTGGCCTCAGGAGAGGCCAGTCCCTAGGCGAGTTGCTAGGGGGCCTCTCGGGATTCCTCTCCCGTCGATACCGGGGCCAAAAACCTTGTGTGGAGTCAGGGCCGGAACCGAGGATTCCTCTCAGGGGCTGACATGGATCTTTGGGTACTTCTGGAGTCTCCCCAGGGGAGTCAGGCCTCGTCTCGAGTGGGGGCATGCACGTGCACTTTCCTTCCAGGCTGTAGCAGCAATGTCACGCTTCCCGTCGCGTGGATCAAATGATGTGTGGTTTTCCCTCGAGGCTTTCCCACAGGGCTGTCCCACGTGCCACCGTGGTGTTAGTCGATCCTCGGCGTGAAAGATGAGCCAGTGCAGGGCAAAGAGGTTCCTCTGGAATGGACTGAGACATCTGGGGGACTCTTGGAATGGTGGTACGACCATGGAGTTCCTCTCGCCTTTCCTGTTGAGAGTGCCTCCTCTTGAGATGCGACGGGAACGCCGGGAATTTTTTGCCGTTGAAAGCAGGGAAAGGATCCCTCATCTCGAGCTACGAGGGGGAAACGGGGCTCCTCTGGATGTGGGCGGGACCATCGTGCTTCCTCTCGAGTGGAGACGGATATGGCGGTGAACTTCTTGAGTTGCAGCAAGGGTGTGAAAGACCCTTTCGAAGTTCCAGAGGTTAGGTGTCATTAGTCTCCAGAGGCCTCATCGGAAATAGGCCTCATCTCGCCTGGAAGGGAGAACTTCCTGGATTTTCTCGAGTTGCGGCAGGTGTTCTCGAGTTACGACGGGGACCTCAGGGACCCGCCCTGGTGGCCTCAGGAGAGGCCAGTCCCCATGCGAGTTGCTAGGGGGCCTCTCGGGATTCCTCTCCCGTCGATACCGGGGCCAAAAAGCTTGTGTGGAGTCAAGGCCGGAACCGAGGATTCCTCTCAGGGGCTGACATGGATCTTTGGGTACTTCTGGAGTCTCCCCAGGGGAGTCAGGGCTCGTCTCGAGTGGGGGCATGCACGTGCGCTTTCCTTCCAGGCTGTAGCAGCAATGTCACGCTTCCCGTCGCGTGGATCAAAGGATCTGTGGTTTTCCCTCGAGGCTTTCCCTCGAGGCTTTCCCACAGGGCTGTCCCACGTGCCACCGTGTTGTGAGTCGATCCTCGGCGTGAAAGATGAGCCAGTGCAGGGCAAAGAGGTTCCTCTGGAATGGACTGAGACATCTGGGGGACTCTTGGAATGGTGGTACGACCATGGAGTTCCTCTCGCCTTTCCTGTTGAGAGTGCCTCCTCTTGAGATGCGACGGGAACGCCGGGAATTCTTTCCCGTTGAAACCAGGGAAAGGATCCCTCATCTCGAGCTACGAGGGGGAAACGGGGCTCCTCTGGATGTGGGCGGGACCATCGTGCTTTCTCTCGAGTGGAGACGGGTATGGCGGTGAACTTCTTGAGTTGCAGCAAGGGTGTGAAAGACCCTTTCGAAGTTCCAGAGGTTAGGTGTCATTAGTCTCCAGACGCCTCATCGGAAATAGGCCTCATCTCGCCTGGAAGGGAGAACTTCCTTGATTTTCTCGAGTTGTGGCAGGTGTTCTCGAGTTACGACGGGGACCTCAGGGACCCGCCCTGGTGGCCTCAGGAGAGGCCAGTCCCTAGGCGAGTTGCTAGGGGGCCCCTCGGGATTCCTCTCCCGTCGATACCGGGGCCAGAAACCTTGTGTGGAGTCAGGGCCGGAACCGAGGATTCCCCTCAGGGACTGATATGGATCTTTGGGTACTTCTGGAGTCTCGCCAGGGGAGACAGGCCTCGTCTCGTGTGGGGGCATGCACGTGCACTTTCCTTCCAGGCTGTAGCAGCAATGTCACGCTTCCCGTCGCGTGGATAAAAGGATCTGCGGTTTTCGCTCAAGGCTTTCCCTCGAGGCTTTCCCACAGGGCTGTCCCACGTGACACCGTGGTGTGAGTCGATTCTCGGCGTGAAAAATGAGCCAGTGCAGGGCAAAGAGGTTCCTCTGGAATGGACTGAGACATCTGGGGGACTCTTGGAATGGTGGTACGACCATGGAGTTCCTCTCGCCTTTCCTGTTGAGAGTGCCTCCTCTTGAGATGCGACGGGAACGCCGGGAATTTTTTGCCGTTGAAAGCAGGGAAAGGATCCCTCATCTCGAGCTACGAGGGGGAAACGGGGCTCCTCTGGATGTGGGCGGGACCATCGTGCATCCTCTCGAGTGGAGACGGGTATGGCGGTGAACTTCTTGAGTTGCAGCAAGGGTGTGAAAGACCTTTTCGAAGTTCCAGAGGTTAGGTGTCATTAGTCTCCAGAGGCCTCATCGGAAATAGGCCTCATCTCGCCTGGAAGGGAGAACTTCCTGGATTTTCTCGAGTTGCGGCAGGTGTTCTCGAGTTACGACGGGGACCTCAGGGACCCGCCCTGGTGGCCTCAGGAGAGGCCAGTCCCCATGCGAGTTGCTAGGGGGCCTCTCGGGATTCCTCTCCCGTCGATACCGGGGCCAAAAACCTTGTGTGGAGTCAGGGCCGGAACCGAGGATTCCTCTCAGGGGCTGACATGGATCTTTGGGTACTTCTGGAGTCTCCCCAGGGGAGCCAGGCCTCGTCTCGAGTGTGGGCATGCACGTGCACTTTCCTTCCAGGCTGTAGCAGCAATGTCACGCTTCCCGTCGCGTGGATCAAAGGATCTGTGGTTTTCCCTCGAGGCTTTCCCACAGGGCTGTCCCACGTGCCACCGTGGTGTGAGTCGATCCTCGGCGTGAAAGATGAGCCAGTGCAGGGCAAAGAGGTTCCTCTGGAATGGACTGAGACATCTGGGGGACTCTTGGAATGGTGGTACGACCATGGAGTTCCTCTCGCCTTTCCTGTTGAGAGTGCCTCCTCTTGAGATGCGACGGGAACGCTGGGAATTCTTTCCCGTTGAAAGCAGGGAAAGGATCCCTCATCTCGAGCTACGAGGGGGAAACGGGGCTCCTCTGGATGTGGGCGGGACCATCGTGCTTCCTCTCTAGTGGAGACGGGTATGGCGGTGAACTTCTTGAGTTGCAGCAAGGGTGTGAAAGACCCTTTCGAAGTTCCAGAGGTTAGGTGTCATTAGTATCCAGAGTCCTCATCGGAAATAGGCCTCATCTCGCCTGGAAGGGAGAACTTCCTGGATTTTCTCGAGTTGCGGCAGGTGTTCTCGAGTTACGACGGGGACCTCAGGGACACGCCCTGGTGGCCTCAGGAGAGGCCAGTCCCTAGGCGAGTTGCTAGGGGGCCTCTCGGGATTCCTCTCCCGTTGATACCGGGGCCAAAAACCTTGTGTGGAGTCAAGGCCGGTACCGAGGATTCCTCTCAGGGGCTGACATGGATCTTTGGGTACTTGTGGAGTCTCCCCAGGGGAGTCAGGCCTCGTCTCGAGTGGGGGCATGCACGTGCGCTTTCCTTCCAGGCTGTAGCAGCAATGTCACGCTTGCCGTCACGTGGATCAAAGGATCTGTGGTTTTCCCTCGAGGCTTTCCCTCGAGCCTTTCCCACAGGGCTGTCCCACGTGCCACCGTGGTGTGAGTCGATCCTCGGCGTGAAAGATGAGCCAGTGCAGGGCAAAGAGGTTCCTCTGGAATGGACTGAGACATCTGGGGGACTCTTGAAATGGTGGTACGACCATGGAGTTCCTCTCGCCTTTCCTGTTGAGAGTGCCTCCTCTTGAGATGCGACGGGAACGCCGGGAATTTTTTGCCGTTGAAAGCAGGGAAAGGATCCCTCATCTCGAGCTACGAGGGGGAAACGGGGCTCCTCTGGATGTGGGCGGGACCATCGTGCTTCCTCTCGAGTGGAGACGGATATGGCGGTGAACTTCTTGAGTTGCAGCAAGGGTGTGAAAGACCCTTTCGAAGTTCCAGATGTTAGGTGTCATTAGTCTCCAGAGGCCTCATCGGAAATAGGCCTCATCTCGCCTGGAAGCGAGAACTTCCTGGATTTTCTCGAGTTGCGGCAGGTGTTCTCGAGTTACGACGGGGACCTCAGGGACCCGACCTGGTGGCCTCAGGAGAGGCCAGTCCCCATGCGAGTTGCTTGGGGGCCTCTCGGGATTCCTCTCCCGTCGATACCGGGGCCAAAAAGCTTGTGTGGAGTCAAGGCCGGAACCGAGGATTCCTCTCAGGGGCTGACATGGATCTTTGGGTACTTCTGGAGCCTCCCCAGGGGAGTCAGGCCTCGTCTCGAGTGGGGGCATGCACGTGCGCTTTCCTTCCAGGCTGTAGCAGCAATGTCACGCTTCCCGTCGCGTGGATCAAAGGATCTGTGGTTTTCCCTCGAGGCTTTCCCTCGAGGCTTTCCCACAGGGCTGTCCCACGTGCCACCGTGTTGTGAGTCGATCCTCGGCGTGAAAGATGAGCCAGTGCAGGGCAAAGAGGTTCCTCTGGAATGGACTGAGACATCTGGGGGACTCTTGGAATGGTGGTACGACCATGGAGTTCCTCTCGCCTTTCCTGTTGAGAGTGCCTCCTCTTGAGATGCGACGGGAACGCAGGGAATTCTTTCCCGTTGAAACCAGGGAAAGGATCCCTCATCTCGAGCTACGAGGGGGAAACGGGGCTCCTCTGGATGTGGTCGGGACCATCGTGCTTCCTCTCGAGTGGAGACGGGTATGGCGGGGAACTTCTTGAGTTGCAGCAAGTGTGTGAAAGACCCTTTCGAAGTTCCAGAGGTTAGGTGTCATTAGTCTCCAGACGCCTCATCGGAAATAGGCCTCATCTCGCCTGGAAGGGAGAACTTCCTGTATTTTCTCGAGTTGCGGCAGGTGTTCTCGAGTTACGACGGGGACCTCAGGGACCGGCCCTGGTGGCCTCAGGAGAGGCCAGTCCCCATGCGAGTTGCTAGGGGGCCTCTCGGGATTCCTCTCCCGTCGATACCGGGGCCAAAAAGCTTGTGTGGATTCAGGGCCGGAACCGAGGATTCCTCTCAGGGGCTGACATGGATCTTTGGGTACTTCTGGAGTCTCCCCAGGGGAGTCAGGCCTCGTCTCGAGTGGGGGCATGCACGTGCGCTTTCCTTCCAGGCTGTAGCAGCAATGTCACGCTTCCCGTCGCGTGGATCAAAGGATCTGTGGTTTTTCCTCGAGGCTTTCCCTCGAGGCTTTCCCACAGGGCTGTCCCACGTGCCACCGTGTTGTGAGTCGATCCTCGGCGTGAAAGATGAGCCAGTGCAGGGCAAAGAGGTTCCTCTGGAATGGACTGAGACATCTGGGGGACTCTTGGAATGGTGGTACGACCATGGAGTTCCTCTCGCCTTTCCTGTTGAGAGTGCCTCCTCTTGAGATGCGACGGGAACGCCGGGAATTCTTTCCCGTTGAAAGCAGGGAAAGGATCCCTCATCTCGAGCTACGAGGGGGAAACGGGGCTCCTCTGGATGTGGGCGGGACCATCGTGCTTCCTCTCGAGTGGAGACGGGTATGGCGGTGAACTTCTTGAGTTGCAGCAAGGGTGTGAAAGACCCTTTCGAAGTTCCAGAGGTTTGGTGTCATTAGTCTCCAGAGGCCTCATCGGAAATAGGCCTCATCTCGCCTGGAAGGGAGAACTTCCTGGATTTTCTCGAGTTGCGGCAGGTGTTCTCGAGTTACGACGGGGACCTCAGGGACCCGCCCTGGTGGCCTCAGGAGAGGCCAGTCCCCATGCAAGTTGCTAGGGGGTCTCTCGGGATTCCTCTCCCGTCGATACCGGGGCCAAAAACCTTGTGTGGAGTCAGGGCCGGAACCGAGGATTCTTCTCAGGGGCTGACATGGATCTTTGGGTACTTCTGGAGTCTCCCCAGGGGAGTCAGGCCTCGTCTCGAGTGGGGGCATGCATGTGCGCTTTCCTTCCATGCTGTTCCAGCAATGTCATGCTTCCCGTCGCGTGGATCAAAGGATCTGTGGTTTTCCCTCGAGGCTTTCCCTCGAGGCTTTCCCACAGGGCTGTCCCACGTGCCACCGTGTTGTGAGTCGATCCTCGGCGTGAAAGATGAGCCAGTGCAGGGCAAAGAGGTTCCTCTGAAATGGACTGAGACATCTGGGGGACTCTTGGAATGGTGGTACGACCATGGAGTTCCTCTCGCCTTTCCTGTTGAGAGTGCCTCCTCTTGAGATGCGACGGGAACGCCGGGAATTCTTTCCCGTTGAAAGCAGGGAAAGGATCCCTCATCTCGAGCTACGAGGGGGAAACGGGGCTCCTCTGGATGTGGGCGGGACCATCGTGCTTCCTCTCGAGTGGAGACGGGTATGGCGGTGAACTTCTTGAGTTGCACCAAGGGTGTGAAAGACCCTCTCGAAGTTCAAGAGGTTTGGTGTCATTAGTCTCCAGAGGCCTCATCGGAAATAGGCCTCATCTCGCCTGGAAGGGAGAACTTCCTGGATTTTCTCGAGTTGCGGCAGGTGTTCTCGAGTTACGACGGGGACCTCAGGGACCCGCCCTGGTGGCCTCCGGAGAGGCCAGTCCCCATGCGAGTTGCTAGGGGGCCTCTCGGGATTCCTCTCCCGTCGATACCGGGGCCAAAAACCTTGTGTGGAGTCAGGGCCGGAACCGAGGATTCCTCTCAGGGGCTGACATGGATCTTTGGGTACTTCTGGAGTCTCCCCAGTGGAGTCAGACCTCGTCTCGAGTGGGGGCATGCACGTGCGCTTTCCTTCCAGGCTGTAGCAGCAATGTCACGCTTCCCGTCGCGTGGATCAAACGATCTGTGGTTATCCCTCGAGGCTTTCCCTCGAGGCTTTCCCACAGGGCTGTCCCACGTGCCACCGTGGTGTGAGTCGATCCTCGGCGTGAAAGATGAGCCAGTGCAGGGCAAAGAGGTTCCTCTGGAATGGACTGAGACATCTGGGGGACTCTTGGAATGGTGGTACGACCATGGAGATCCTCTCGCCTTTCCTGTTGAGAGTGCCTCCTCTTGAGATGCGACGGGAACGCCGGGAATTCTTTCCCGTTGAAAGCAGGGAAAGGATCCCTCATCTCGAGCACCGAGGGGAAAACGGGGCAACTCTGGATGTGGGCGGGACCATCGTGCTTCCTCTCGAGTGGAGACGGGTATGGCGGAGAACTTCTTGAGTTGCAGCAAGGGTGTGAAAGACCCTTTCAAAGTTCCAGAGGTTAGGTGTCATTAGTCTCCAGACGCCTCATCGGAAATAGGCCTCATCTCGCCTGGAAGGGAGAACTTCCTGGATTTTCTCGAGTTGCGGCAGGTGTTCTTAAGTTACGACGGGGAACTCAGGGACCCGCCCTGGTGGCCTCAGGAGAGGCCAGTCCCCATGCGAGTTGCTAGGGGGCCTCTCGGGATTCCTCTCCCGTCGATACCGGGGCCAAAAACCTTGAGTGGAGTCAGGGCCGGAACCGAGGATTCCTCTCAGGGGCTGACATGGATCTTTGGGTACTTCTGGAGTCTCCCCAGGGGAGTCAGGCCTCGTCTCGAGTGGGGGCATGCACGTGCGCTTTCCTTCCAGGCTGTAGCAGCAATGTCACGCTTCCCGTCACGTGGATCAAAGGATCTGTGGTTTTCCCTCGAGGCTTTCCCTCGAGGCTTTCCCACAGGGCTGTCCCACGTGCCACCGTGGTGTGAGTCGATCCTCGGTGTGAAAGATGAGCCAGTGCAGGGCAAAGAGTTTCCTCTGGAATGGACTGAGACATCTGGGGGACTCTTGGAATGGTGGTACGACCATGGAGTTCCTCTCGCCTTTCCTGTTGAGAGTGCCTCCTCTTGAGATGCGACGGGAACGCCGGGAATTCTTTCCCGTTGAAAGCAGGGAAAGGATCCCTCATCTCGAGCTACGAGGGGGAAACGGGGCTCCTCTGGATGTGGGCGGGACCATCGTGCTTCCTCTCGAGTGGAGACGGGCATGGCGGTGAACTTCTTGAGTTGCAGCAAGGGTGTGAAAGACCCTTTCGAAGTTCCAGAGGTTAGGTGTCATTAGTCTCCAGACGCCTCATCGGAAATAGGCCTCATCTCGCCTGGAAGGGAGAACTTCCTGGATTTTCTCGAGTTGCGGCAGGTGTTCTCGAGTTACGACGGGGACCTCAGGGACCCGCCCTGGTGGCCTCAGGAGAGGCCAGTCCCCATGCGAGTTGCTAGGGGGCCTCTCGGGATTCCTCTCCCGTCGATACCGGGGCCAAAAACCTTGTGTGGAGTCAGGGCCGGAACCGAGGATTCCTCTCAGGGGCTGACATGGATCTTTGGGTACTTCTGGAGTCTCCCCAGGGGAGCCAGGCCTCGTCTCGAGTGTGGGCATGCACGTGCACTTTCCTTCCAGGCTGTAGCAGCAATGTCACGCTTCCCGTGGCGTGGATCAAAGGATCTGTGGTTTTCCCTCGAGGCTTTCCCACAGGGCTGTCCCACGTGCCACCGTGGTGTGAGTCGATCCTCGGCGTGAAAGATGAGCCAGTGCAGGGCAAAGAGGTTCCTCTGGAATGGACTGAGACATCTGGGGGACTCTTGGAATGGTGGTACGACCATGGAGTTCCTCTCGCCTTTCCTGTTGAGAGTGCCTCCTCTTGAGATGCGACGGGAACGCCGGGAATTCTTTCCCGTTGAAACCAGGGAAAGGATCCCTCATCTCGAGCTACGAGGGGAAAACGGGGCTCCTCTGGATGTGGGCGGGACCATCGTGCTTCCTCTCGAGGGGAGACGGGTATGGCGGTGAACTTCTTGAGTTGCAGCAAGGGTGTGAAAGACCCTTTCGAAGTTCCAGAGGTTTGGTGTCATTAGTCTCCAGAGGCCTCATCGGAAATAGGCCTCATCTCGCCTGGAAGGGAGAACTTCCTGGATTTTCTCGAGTTGCGGCAGGTGTTCTCGAGTTACGACGGGGACCTCAGGGACCCGCCCTGGTGGCTTCCGGAGAGGCCAGTCCCCATGCGAGTTGCTAGGGGGCCTCTCGGGATTCCTCTCCCGTCGATACCGGGGCCAAAAACCTTGTGTGGAGTCAGGGCCGGAACCGAGGATTCCTCTCAGGGGCTGACATGGATCTTTGGGTACTTCTGGAGTCTCCCCAGTGGAGTCAGGCCTCGTCTCGAGTGGGGGCATGCACGTGCGCTTTCCTTCCAGGCTGTAGCAGCAATGTCACGCTTCCCGTCGCGTGGATCAAAGGATCTGTGGTTTTCCCTCGAGGCTTTCCCTCGAGGCTTTCCCACAGGGCTGTCCCACGTGCCACCGTGGTGTGAGTCGATCCTCGGCGTGAAAGATGAGCCAGTGCAGGGCAAAGAGCTTCCTCTGGAATGGACTGAGACATCTGGGGGACTCTTGGAATGGTGGTACGACCATGGAGTTCCTCTCGCCTTTCCTGTTGAGAGTGCCTCCTCTTGAGATGCGACGGGAACGCCGGGAATTCTTTCCCGTTGAAAGCAGGAAAAGGATCCCTCATCTCGAGCTACGAGGGGGAAACGGGGCTCCTCTGGATGTGGGCGGGACCATCGTGCTTCCTCTCGAGTGGAGACGGGTATGGCGGTGAACTTCTTGAGTTGCAGCAAGGGTGTGAAAGACCCTTTCGAAGTTCCAGAGGTTAGGTGTCATTAGTCTCCAGACGCCTCATCGGAAATAGGCCTCATCTCGCCTGGAAGGGAGAACTTCCTGGATTTTCTCGAGTTGCGGCAGGTGTTCTCGAGTTACGACGGGGACCTCAGGGACCCGCCCTGGTGGCCTCAGGAGAGGCCAGTCCCCATGCGAGTTGCTAGGGGGCCTCTCGGGATTCCTCTCCCGTCGATGCCGGGGCCAAAAACCTTGTGTGGAGTCAGGGCCGGAACCGAGGATTCCTCTCAGGGGCTGACATGGATCTTTGGGTACTTCTGGAGTCTCCCCAGGGGAGTCAGGCCTCGTCTCGAGTGGGGGCATGCACGTGCACTTTCCTTCCAGGCTGTAGCAGCAATGTCACGCTTCCCGTCGCGTGGATCAAAGGATCTGTGGTTTTCCCTCGAGGCTTTCCCACAGGGCTGTCCCACGTGCCACCGTGGTGTGAGTCGATCCTCGGCGTGAAAGATGAGCCAGTGCAGGGCAAAGAGGTTCCTCTGGAATGGACTGAGACATCTGGGGGACTCTTGGAATGGTGGTACGACCATGGAGTTCCTCTCGCCTTTCCTGTTGAGAGTGCCTCCTCTTGAGATGCGACGGGAACGCCGGGAATTCTTTCCCGTTGAAAGCAGGGAAAGGATCCCTCATCTCGAGCTACGAGGGGGAAACAGGGCTCCTCTGGATGTGGGCGGGACCATCGTGCTTCCTCTCTAGTGGAGACGGGTATGGCGGTGAACTTCTTGAGTTGCAGCAAGGGTGTGAAAGACCCTTTCGAAGTTCCAGAGGTTAGGTGTCATTAGTCTCCAGACGCCTCATCGGAAATAGGCCTCATCTCGCCTGGAAGTGAGAACTTCCTGGATTTTCTCGAGTTGCGGCAGGTGTTCTCGAGTTACGACGGGGACCTCAGGGACACGCCCTGGTGGCCTCAGGAGAGGCCAGTCCCTAGGCGAGTTGCTAGGGGGCCTCTCGGGATTCCTCTCCCGTCGATACCGGGGCCAAAAACCTTGTGTGGAGTCAGGGCCGGAACCGAGGATTCCTCTCAGGGGCTGACATGGATCTTTGGGTACTTCTGGAGTCTCCCCAGGGGAGTCAGGCCTCGTCTCGAGTGGGGGCATGCACGTGCACTTTCCTTCCAGGCTGTAGCAGCAATGTCACGCTTCCCGTCGCGTGGATCAAATGATGTGTGGTTTTCCCTCGAGGCTTTCCCACAGGGCTGTCCCACGTGCCACCGTGGTGTTAGTCGATCCTCGGCGTGAAAGATGAGCCAGTGCAGGGCAAAGAGGTTCCTCTGGAATGGACTGAGACATCTGGGGGACTCTTGGAATGGTGGTACGACCATGGAGTTCCTCTCGCCTTTCCTGTTGAGAGTGCCTCCTCTTGAGATGCGACGGGAACGCCGGGAATTTTTTGCCGTTGAAAGCAGGGAAAGGATCCCTCATCTCGAGCTACGAGGGGGAAACGGGGCTCCTCTGGATGTGGGCGGGACCATCGTGCTTCCTCTCGAGTGGAGACGGATATGGCGGTGAACTTCTTGAGTTGCAGCAAGGGTGTGAAAGACCCTTTCGAAGTTCCAGAGGTTAGGTGTCATTAGTCTCCAGAGGCCTCATCGGAAATAGGCCTCATCTCGCCTGGAAGGGAGAACTTCCTGGATTTTCTCGAGTTGCGGCAGGTGTTCTCGAGTTACGACGGGGACCTCAGGGACCCGCCCTGGTGGCCTCAGGAGAGGCCAGTCCCCATGCGAGTTGCTAGGGGGCCTCTCGGGATTCCTCTCCCGTCGATACCGGGGCCAAAAAGCTTGTGTGGAGTCAAGGCCGGAACCGAGGATTCCTCTCAGGGTCTGACATGGATCTTTGGGTACTTCTGGAGTCTCCCCAGGGGAGTCAGGCCTCGTCTCGAGTGGGGGCATGCACGTGCGCTTTCCTTCCAGGCTGTAGCAGCAATGTCACGCTTCCCGTCGCGTGGATCAAAGGATCTGTGGTTTTCCCTCGAGGCTTTCCCTCGAGGCTTTCCCACAGGGCTGTCCCACGTGCCACCGTGTTGTGAGTCGATCCTCGGCGTGAAAGATGAGCCAGTGCAGGGCAAAGAGGTTCCTCTGGAATGGACTGAGACATCTGGGGGACTCTTGGAATGGTGGTACGACCATGGAGTTCCTCTCGCCTTTCCTGTTGAGAGTGCCTCCTCTTGAGATGCGACGGGAACGCCGGGAATTCTTTCCCGTTGAAACCAGGGAAAGGATCCCTCATCTCGAGCTACGAGGGGGAAACGGGGCTCCTCTGGATGTGGGCGGGACCATCGTGCTTTCTCTCGAGTGGAGACGGGTATGGCGGTGAACTTCTTGAGTTGCAGCAAGGGTGTGAAAGACCCTTTCGAAGTTCCAGAGGTTAGGTGTCATTAGTCTCCAGACGCCTCATCGGAAATAGGCCTCATCTCGCCTGGAAGGGAGAACTTCCTTGATTTTCTCGAGTTGTGGCAGGTGTTCTCGAGTTACGACGGGGACCTCAGGGACCCGCCCTGGTGGCCTCAGGAGAGGCCAGTCCCTAGGCGAGTTGCTAGGGGGCCCCTCGGGATTCCTCTCCCGTCGATACCGGGGCCAGAAACCTTGTGTGGAGTCAGGGCCGGAACCGAGGATTCCCCTCAGGGACTGATATGGATCTTTGGGTACTTCTGGAGTCTCGCCAGGGGAGACAGGCCTCGTCTCGTGTGGGGGCATGCACGTGCACTTTCCTTCCAGGCTGTAGCAGCAATGTCACGCTTCCCGTCGCGTGGATAAAAGGATCTGCGGTTTTCGCTCAAGGCTTTCCCTCGAGGCTTTCCCACAGGGCTGTCCCAGTGACACCGTGGTGTGAGTCGATTCTCGGCGTGAAAAATGAGCCAGTGCAGGGCAAAGAGGTTCCTCTGGAATGGACTGAGACATCTGGGGGACTCTTGGAATGGTGGTACGACCATGGAGTTCCTCTCGCCTTTCCTGTTGAGAGTGCCTCCTCTTGAGATGCGACGGGAACGCCGGGAATTTTTTGCCGTTGAAAGCAGGGAAAGGATCCCTCATCTCGAGCTACGAGGGGGAAACGGGGCTCCTCTGGATGTGGGCGGGACCATCGTGCATCCTCTCGAGTGGAGACGGGTATGGCGGTGAACTTCTTGAGTTGCAGCAAGGGTGTGAAAGACCCTTTCGAAGTTCCAGAGGTTAGGTGTCATTAGTCTCCAGAGGCCTCATCGGAAATAGGCCTCATCTCGCCTGGAAGGGAGAACTTCCTGGATTTTCTCGAGTTGCGGCAGGTGTTCTCGAGTTACGACGGGGACCTCAGGGACCCGCCCTGGTGGCCTCAGGAGAGGCCAGTCCCCATGCGAGTTGCTAGGGGGCCTCTCGGGATTCCTCTCCCGTCGATACCGGGGCCAAAAACCTTGTGTGGAGTCAGGGCCGGAACCGAGGATTCCTCTCAGGGGCTGACATGGATCTTTGGGTACTTCTGGAGTCTCCCCAGGGGAGCCAGGCCTCGTCTCGAGTGTGGGCATGCACGTGCACTTTCCTTCCAGGCTGTAGCAGCAATGTCACGCTTCCCGTCGCGTGGATCAAAGGATCTGTGGTTTTCCCTCGAGGCTTTCCCACAGGGCTGTCCCACGTGCCACCGTGGTGTGAGTCGATCCTCGGCGTGAAAGATGAGCCAGTGCAGGGCAAAGAGGTTCCTCTGGAATGGACTGAGACATCTGGGGGACTCTTGGAATGGTGGTACGACCATGGAGTTCCTCTCGCCTTTCCTGTTGAGAGTGCCTCCTCTTGAGATGCGACGGGAACGCCGGGAATTCTTTCCCGTTGAAACCAGGGAAAGGATCCCTCATCTCGAGCTACGAGGGGAAAACGGGGCTCCTCTGGATGTGGGCGGGACCATCGTGCTTCCTCTCGAGGGGAGACGGGTATGGCGGTGAACTTCTTGAGTTGCAGCAAGGGTGTGAAAGACCCTTTCGAAGTTCCAGAGGTTTGGTGTCATTAGTCTCCAGAGGCCTCATCGGAAATAGGCCTCATCTCGCCTGGAAGGGAGAACTTCCTGGATTTTCTCGAGTTGCGGCAGGTGTTCTCGAGTTACGACGGGGACCTCAGGGACCCGCCCTGGTGGCTTCCGGAGAGGCCAGTCCCCATGCGAGTTGCTAGGGGGCCTCTCGGGATTCCTCTCCCGTCGATACCGGGGCCAAAAACCTTGTGTGGAGTCAGGGCCGGAACCGAGGATTCCTCTCAGGGGCTGACATGTATCTTTGGGTACTTCTGGAGTCTCCCCAGGGGAGTCAGGCCTCGTCTCGAGTGGGGGCATGCACGTGCACTTTCCTTCCAGGCTGTAGCAGCAATGTCACGCTTCCCGTCGCGTGGATCAAATGATGTGTGGTTTTCCCTCGAGGCTTTCCCACAGGGCTGTCCCACGTGCCACCGTGGTGTTAGTCGATCCTCGGCGTGAAAGATGAGCCAGTGCAGGGCAAAGAGGTTCCTCTGGAATGGACTGAGACATCTGGGGGACTCTTGGAATGGTGGTACGACCATGGAGTTCCTCTCGCCTTTCCTGTTGAGAGTGCCTCCTCTTGAGATGCGACGGGAACGCCGGGAATTTTTTGCCGTTGAAAGCAGGGAAAGGATCCCTCATCTCGAGCTACGAGGGGGAAACGGGGCTCCTCTGGATGTGGGCGGGACCATCGTGCTTCCTCTCGAGTGGAGACGGATATGGCGGTGAACTTCTTGAGTTGCAGCAAGGGTGTGAAAGACCCTTTCGAAGTTCCAGAGGTTAGGTGTCATTAGTCTCCAGAGGCCTCATCGGAAATAGGCCTCATCTCGCCTGGAAGGGAGAACTTCCTGGATTTTCTCGAGTTGCGGCAGGTGTTCTCGAGTTACGACGGGGACCTCAGGGACCCGCCCTGGTGGCCTCAGGAGAGGCCAGTCCCCATGCGAGTTGCTAGGGGGCCTCTCGGGATTCCTCTCCCGTCGATACCGGGGCCAAAAAGCTTGTGTGGAGTCAAAGCCGGAACCGAGGATTCCTCTCAGGGGCTGACATGGATCTTTGGGTACTTCTGGAGTCTCCCCAGGGGAGTCAGGCCTCGTCTCGAGTGGGGGCATGCACGTGCGCTTTCCTTCCAGGCTGTAGCAGCAATGTCACGCTTCCCGTCGCGTGGATCAAAGGATCTGTGGTTTTCCCTCGAGGCTTTCCCTCGAGGCTTTCCCACAGGGCTGTCCCACGTGCCACCGTGTTGTGAGTCGATCCTCGGCGTGAAAGATGAGCCAGTGCAGGGCAAAGAGGTTCCTCTGGAATGGACTGAGACATCTGGGGGACTCTTGGAATGGTGGTACGACCATGGAGTTCCTCTCGCCTTTCCTGTTGAGAGTGCCTCCTCTTGAGATGCGACGGGAACGCCGGGAATTCTTTCCCGTTGAAACCAGGGAAAGGATCCCTCATCTCGAGCTACGAGGGGGAAACGGGGCTCCTCTGGATGTGGGCGGGACCATCGTGCTTCCTCTTGAGTGGAGACGGGTATGGCGGTGAACTTCTTGAGTTGCAGCAAGGGTGTGAAAGACCCTTTCGAAGTTCCAGAGGTTTGGTGTCATTAGTCTCCAGAGGCCTCATCGGAAATAGGCCTCATCTCGCCTGGAAGGGAGAACTTCCTGGATTTTCTCGAGTTGCGGCAGGTGTTCTCGAATTACGACGGGGACCTCAGGGACCCGCCCTGGTGGCCTCCGGAGAGGCCAGTCCCCATGCGAGTTGCTAGGGGGCCTCTCGGGATTCCTCTCCCGTCGATACCGGGGCCAAAAACCTTGTGTGGAGTCAGGGCCGGAACCGAGGATTCCTCTCAGGGGCTGACATGGATCTTTGGGTACTTCTGGTGTCTCCCCAGTGGAGTCAGGCCTCGTCTCGAGTGGGGGCATGCACGTGCGCTTTCCTTCCAGGCTGTAGCAGCAATGTCACGCTTCCCGTCGCTTGGATCAAAGGATCTGTGGTTTTCCCTCGAGGCTTTCCCTCGAGGCTTTCCCACAGGGCTGTCCCACGTGCCACCGTGGTGTGAGTCGATCCTCGGCGTGAGAGATGAGCCAGTGCAGGGCAAAGAGCTTCCTCTGGAATGGACTGAGACATCTGGGGGACTCTTGGAATGGTGGTACGACCATGGAGTTCCTCTCGCCTTCCTGTTGAGAGTGCCTCCTCTTGAGATGCGACGGGAACGCAGGGAATTCTTTCCCGTTGAAAGCAGGGAAAGGATCCCTCATCTCGAGCTACGAGGGGGAAACGGGGCTCCTTTGGATGTGGTCGGGACCATCGTGCTTCCTCTCGATTGGAGACGGGTATGGTGGTGAACTTCTTGAGTTGCAGCAAGGGTGTGAAAGACCCTTTCGAAGTTCCAGAGGTTAGGTGTCATTAGTCTCCAGACGCCTCATCGGAATAGGCCTCATCTCGCCTGGAAGGGAGAACTTCCTGGATTTTCTCGAGTTGCGGCAGGTGTTCTCGAGTTACGACGGGGACCTCAGGGACCGGCCCTGGTGGCCTCAGGAGAGGCCAGTCCCCATGCGAGTTGCTAGGGGGCCTCTCGGGATTCCTCTTCCGTCGATACCGGGGCCAAAAAGCTTGTGTGGAGTCAGGGCCGGAACCGAGGATTCCTCTCAGGGGCTGACATGGATCTTTGGGTACTTCTGGAGTCTCCCCAGGGGAGTCAGGCCTCGTCTCGAGTGGGGGCATGCACGTGCGCTTTCCTTCCAGGCTGTAGCAGCAATGTCACGCTTCCCGTCGCGTGGATCAAAGGATCTGTGGTTTTTCCTCGAGGCTTTCCCTCGAGGCTTTCCCACAGGGCTGTCCCACGTGCCACCGTGGTGTGAGTCGATCCTCGGCGTGAAAGATGAGCCAGTGCAGGGCAAAGAGGTTCCTCTGGAATGGACTGAGACATCAGGGGGACTCTTGGAATGGTGGTACGACCATGGAGTTCCTCTCGCCTTTCCTGTTGAGAGTGCCTCTTCTTGAGATGCGTCGGGAACGCCGGGAATTCTTTCCCGTTGAAACCAGGGAAAGGATCCCTCATCTCTAGCTACGAGGGGGAAACGGGGCTCCTCTGGATGTGGGCGGGAGCATCGTGCTTCCTCTCGAGTGGAGACGGGTATGGCGGTGAACTTCTTGAGTTGCAGCAAGGGTGTGAAAGACCCTTTCGAAGTTCCAGAGGTTTGGTGTCATTAGTCTCCAGAGGCCTCATCGGAAATAGGCCTCATCTCGCCTGGAAGGGAGAACTTCCTTGATTTTCTCGAGTTGCGCCAGGTGTTCTCGAGTTACGACGGGGACCTCAGGGACCCGCCCTGGTGGCCTCAGGAGAGGCCAGTCCCCATGCGAGTTGCTAGGGGGTCTCTCGGGATTCCTCTCCCGTCGATACCGGGGCCAAAAAGCTTGTGTGGAGTCAGGGCCGGAACCGAGGATTCTTCTCAGGGGCTGACATGTATCTTTGGGTACTTCTGGAGTCTCCCCAGGGGAGTCAGGCCTCGTCTCGAGTGGGGGCATGCATGTGCGCTTTCCTTCCAGGCTGTTCCAGCAATGTCATGCTTCCCGTCGCGTGGATCAAAGGATCTGTGGTTTTCCCTCGAGGCTTTCCCTCGAGGCTTTCCCACAGGGCTGTCCCACGTGCCACCGTGTTGTGAGTCGATCCTCGGCGTGAAAGATGAGCCAGTGCAGGGCAAAGAGGTTCCTCTGAAATGGACTGAGACATCTGGGGGACTCTTGGAATGGTGGTACGACCATGGAGTTCCTCTCGCCTTTCCTGTTGAGAGTGCCTCCTCTTGAGATGCGACGGGAACGCCGGGAATTCTTTCCCGTTGAAAGCAGGGAAAGGATCCCTCATCTCGAGCTACGAGGGGGAAACGGGGCTCCTCTGGATGTGGGCGGGACCATCGTGCTTCCTCTCGAGTGGAGACGGGTATGGCGGTGAACTTCTTGAGTTGCACCAAGGGTGTGAAAGACCCTTTCGAAGTTCAAGAGGTTTGGTGTCATTAGTCTCCAGAGGCCTCATCGGAAATAGGCCTCATCTCGCCTGGAAGGGAGAACTTCCTGGATTTTCTCGAGTTGCGGCAGGTGTTCTCGAGTTACGACGGGGACCTCAGGGACCCGCCCTGGTGGCCTCCGGAGAGGCCAGTCCCCATGCGAGTTGCTAGGGGGCCTCTCGGGATTCCTCTCCCGTCGATACCGGGGCCAAAAACCTTGTGTGGAGTCAGGGCCGGAATCGAGGATTCCTCTCAGGGGCTGACATGGATCTTTGGGTACTTCTGGAGTCTCCCCAGTGGAGTCAGACCTCGTCTCGAGTGGGGGCATGCACGTGCGCTTTCCTTCCAGGCTGTAGCAGCAATGTCACGCTTCCCGTCGCGTGGATCAAAGGATCTGTGGTTTTCCCTCGAGGCTTTCCCTCGAGGCTTTCCCACAGGGCTGTCCCACGTGCCACCGTGGTGTGAGTCGATCCTCGGCGTGAAAGATGAGCCAGTGCAGGGCAAAGAGGTTCCTCTGGAATGGACTGAGATATCTGGGGGACTCTTGGAATGGTGGTACGACCATAGAGATCCTCTCGCCTTTCCTGTTGAGAGTGCCTCCTCTTGAGATGCGACGGGAACGCCGGGAATTCTTTCCCGTTGAAAGCAGGGAAAGGATCCCTCATCTCGAGCTACGAGGGGGAAACGGGGCTCCTCTGGATGTGGGCGGGACCATCGTGCTTCCTCTCGAGTGGAGACGGATATGGCGGTGAACTTCTTGAGTTGCAGCAAGGGTGTGAAAGACCCTTTCGAAGTTCCAGAGGTTAGGTGTCATTAGTCTCCAGAGGCCTCATCGGAAATAGGCCTCATCTCGCCTGGAAGGGAGAACTTCCTGGATTTTCTCGAGTTGCGGCAGGTGTTCTCGAGTTACGACGGGGACCTCAGGGACCCGCCCTGGTGGCCTCAGGAGAGGCCAGTCCCCATGCGAGTTGCTAGGGGGCCTCTCGGGATTCCTCTCCCGTCGATACCGGGGCCAAAAAGCTTGTGTGGAGTCAAGGCCGGAACCGAGGATTCCTCTCAGGGGCTGACATGGATCTTTGGGTACTTCTGGAGTCTCCCCAGGGGAGTCAGGCCTCGTCTCGAGTGGAGGCATGCACGTGCGCTTTCCTTCCAGGCTGTAGCAGCAATGTCACGCTTCCCGTCGCGTGGATCAAAGGATCTGTGGTTTTCCCTCGAGGCTTTCCCTCGAGGCTTTCCCACAGGGCTGTCCCACGTGCCACCGTGTTGTGAGTCGATCCTCGGCGTGAAAGATGAGCCAGTGCAGGGCAAAGAGGTTCCTCTGGAATGGACTGAGACATCTGGGGGACTCTTGGAATGGTGGTACGACCATGGAGTTCCTCTCGCCTTTCCTGTTGAGAGTGCCTCCTCTTGAGATGCGACGGGAACGCCGGGAATTCTTTCCCGTTGAAACCAGGGAAAGGATCCCTCATCTCGAGCTACGAGGGGGAAACGGGGCTCCTCTGGATGTGGGCGGGACCATCGTGCTTCCTCTTGAGTGGAGACGGGTATGGCGGTGAACTTCTTGAGTTGCAGCAAGGGTGTGAAAGACCCTTTCGAAGTTCCAGAGGTTTGGTGTCATTAGTCTCCAGAGGCCTCATCGGAAATAGGCCTCATCTCGCCTGGAAGGGAGAACTTCCTGGATTTTCTCGAGTTGCGGCAGGTGTTCTCGAATTACGACGGGGACCTCAGGGACCCGCCCTGGTGGCCTCCGGAGAGGCCAGTCCCCATGCGAGTTGCTAGGGGGCCTCTCGGGATTCCTCTCCCGTCGATACCGGGGCCAAAAACCTTGTGTGGAGTCAGGGCCGGAACCGAGGATTCCTCTCAGGGGCTGACATGGATCTTTGGGTACTTCTGGAGTCTCCCCAGTGGAGTCAGGCCTCGTCTCGAGTGGGGGCATGCACGTGCGCTTTCCTTCCAGGCTGTAGCAGCAATGTCACGCTTACCGTCGCTTGGATCAAAGGATCTGTGGTTTTCCCTCGAGGCTTTCCCTCGAGGCTTTCCCACAGGGCTGTCCCACGTGCCACCGTGGTGTGAGTCGATCCTCGGCGTGAGAGATGAGCCAGTGCAGGGCAAAGAGCTTCCTCTGGAATGGACTGAGACATCTGGGGGACTCTTGGAATGGTGGTACGACCATGGAGTTCCTCTCGCCTTCCTGTTGAGAGTGCCTCCTCTTGAGATGCGACGGGAACGCAGGGAATTCTTTCCCGTTGAAAGCAGGGAAAGGATCCCTCATCTCGAGCTACGAGGGGGAAACGGGGCTCCTTTGGATGTGTTCGGGACCATCGTGCTTCCTCTCGATTGGAGACGGGTATGGTGGTGAACTTCTTGAGTTGCAGCAAGGGTGTGAAAGACCCTTTCGAAGTTCCAGAGGTTAGGTGTCATTAGTCTCCAGACGCCTCATCGGAATAGGCCTCATCTCGCCTGGAAGGGAGAACTTCCTGGATTTTCTCGAGTTGCGGCAGGTGTTCTCGAGTTACGACGGGGACCTCAGGGACCGGCCCTGGTGGCCTCAGGAGAGGCCAGTCCCCATGCGAGTTGCTAGGGGGCCTCTCGGGATTCCTCTCCCGTCGATACCGTGGCCAAAAAGCTTGTGTGGAGTCAGGGCCGGAACCGAGGATTCCTCTCAGGGGCTGACATGGATCTTTGGGTACTTCTGGAGTCTCCCCAGGGGAGTCAGGCCTCGTCTCGAGTGGGGGCATGCACGTGCGCTTTCCTTCCAGGCTGTAGCAGCAATGTCACGCTTCCCGTCGCGTGGATCAAAGGATCTGTGGTTTTCCCTCGAGGCTTTCCCACAGGGCTGTCCCACGTGCCACCGTGGTGTGAGTCGATCCTCGGCGTGAAAGATGAGCCAGTGCAGGGCAAAGAGGTTCCTCTGGAATGGACTGAGACATCTGGGGGACTCTTGGAATGGTGGTACGACCATGGAGTTCCTCTCGCCTTTCCTGTTGAGAGTGCCTCCTCTTGAGATGCGACGGGAACGCCGGGAATTCTTTCCCGTTGAAAGCAGGGAAAGGATCCCTCATCTCGAGCTACGAGGGGGAAACGGGGCTCCTCTGGATGTGGGCGGGACCATCGTGCTTCCTCTCTAGTGGAGACGGGTATGGCGGTGAACTTCTTGAGTTGCAGCAAGGGTGTGAAAGGCCCTTTCGAAGTTCCAGAGGTTAGGTGTCATTAGTCTCCAGAGGCCTCATCGGAAATAGGCCTCATCTCGCCTGGAAGGGAGAACTTCCTGGATTTTCTCGAGTTGCGGCAGGTGTTCTCGAGTTACGACGGGGACCTCAGGGACCCGCCCTGGTGGCCTCAGGAGAGGCCAGTCCCTAGGCGAGTTGCTAGGGGGCCTCTCGGGATTCCTCTCCCGTTGATACCGGGGCCAAAAACCTTGTGTGGAGTCAGGGCCGGAACCGAGGATTCCTCTCAGCGGCTGACATGGATCTTTGGGTACTTCTGGAGTCTCCCCAGGGGAGTCAGGCCTCGTCTCGAGTGGGGGCATGCACGTGCGCTTTCCTTCCAGGCTGTAGCAGCAATGTCACGCTTCCCGTCGCGTGGATCAAAGGATCTGTGGTTTTCCCTCGAGGCTTTCCCTCGAGGCTTTCCCACAGGGCTGTCCCACGTGCCACCGTGGTGTGAGTCGATCCTGGGCGTGAAAGATGAGCCAGTGCAGGGCAAAGAGGTTCCTCTGGAATGGACTGAGACATCTGGGGGACTCTTGGAATGGTGGTACGACCATGGAGTTCCTCTCGCCTTTCCTGTTGAGAGTGCCTCCTCTTGAGATGCGACGGGAACGCCGGGATTTCTTTCCCGTTTAAAGCAGGGAAAGGATCCCTCATCTCGAGCTACGAGGGGGAAACGGGGCTCCTCTGGATGTGGGCGGGACCATCGTGCTTCCTCTCTAGTGGAGACGGGTATGGTGGTGAACTTCTTGAGTTGCAGCAAGGCTGTGAAAGACCCTTTCGAAGTTCCAGAGGTTAGGTGTCATTAGTCTCCAGACGCCTCATCGGAAATAGGCCTCATCTCGCCTGGAAGGGAGAACTTCCTGGATTTTCTCGAGTTGCGGCAGGTGTTCTTAAGTTACGACGGGGAACTCAGGGACCCGCCCTGGTGGCCTCAGGAGAGGCCAGTCCCCATGCGAGTTGCTAGGGGGCCTCTCGGGATTCCTCTCCCGTCGATACCGGGGCCAAAAACCTTGAGTGGAATCAGGGCCGGAACCGAGGATTCCTCTCAGGGGCTGACATGGATCTTTGGGTACTTCTGGAGTCTCCCCAGGGGAGTCAGGCCTCGTCTCGAGTGGGGGCATGCACGTGCGCTTTCCTTCCAGGCTGTAGCAGCAATGTCACGCTTCCCGTCGCGTGGATCAAAGGATCTGTGGTTTTTCCTCGAGGCTTTCCCTCGAGGCTTTCCCACAGGGCTGTCCCACGTGCCACCGTGGTGTGAGTCGATCCTCGGCGTGAAAGATGAGCCAGTGCAGGGCAAAGAGGTTCCTCTGGAATGGACTGAGACATCTGGGGGACTCTTGGAATGGTGGTACGACCATGGAGTTCCTCTCGCCTTTCCTGTTGAGAGTGCCTCTTCTTGAGATGCGTCGGGAACGCCGGGAATTCTTTCCCGTTGAAACCAGGGAAAGGATCCCTCATCTCGAGCTACGAGGGGGAAACGGGGCTCCTCTGGATGTGGGCGGGAGCATCGTGCTTCCTCTCGAGTGGAGACGGGTATGGCGGTGAACTTCTTGAGTTGCAGCAAGGGTGTGAAAGACCCTTTCGAAGTTCCAGAGGTTTGGTGTCATTAGTCTCCAGAGGCCTCATCGGAAATAGGCCTCATCTCGCCTGGAAGGGAGAACTTCCTTGATTTTCTCGAGTTGCGCCAGGTGTTCTTGAGTTACGACGGGGACCTCAGGGACCCGCCCTGGTGGCCTCAGGAGAGGCCAG
This sequence comes from Capricornis sumatraensis, assembly GCF_032405125.1. NCBI lineage: Eukaryota > Metazoa > Chordata > Mammalia > Artiodactyla > Bovidae > Capricornis > Capricornis sumatraensis. Next base: position 5,481,109 of record NW_027184614.1, on the reverse strand, counting down.
TCCCCATGCGAGTTGCTAGGGGGTCTCTCGGGATTCCTCTCCCGTCGATACCGGGGCCAAAAAGCTTGTGTGGAGTCAGGGCCGGAACCGAGGATTCTTCTCAGGGGCTGACATGGATCTTTGGGTACTTCTGGAGTCTCCCCAGGGGAGTCAGGCCTCGTCTCGAGTGGGGGCATGCATGTGCGCTTTCCTTCCAGGCTGTTCCAGCAATGTCATGCTTCCCGTCGCGTGGATCAAAGGATCTGTGGTTTTCCCTCGAGGCTTTCCCTCGAGGCTTTCCCACAGGGCTGTCCCACGTGCCACCGTGTTGTGAGTCGATCCTCGGCGTGAAAGATGAGCCAGTGCAGGGCAAAGAGGTTCCTCTGAAATGGACTGAGACATCTGGGGGACTCTTTGAATGGTGGTACGACCATGGAGTTCCTCTCGCCTTTCCTGTTGAGAGTGCCTCCTCTTGAGATGCGACGGGAACGCCGGGAATTCTTTCCCGTTGAAAGCAGGGAAAGGATCCCTCATCTCGAGCTACGAGGGGGAAACGGGGCTCCTCTGGATGTGGGCGGGACCATCGTGCTTCCTCTCGAGTGGAGACGGGTATGGCGGTGAACTTCTTGAGTTGCAGCAAGGGTGTGAAAGACCCTTTCGAAGTTCCAGAGGTTTGGTGTCATTAGTCTCCAGAGGCCTCATCGGAAATAGGCCTCATCTCGCCTGGAAGGGAGAACTTCCTGGATTTTCTCGAGTTGCGGCAGGTGTTCTCGAGTTACGACGGGGACCTCAGGGACCCGCCCTGGTGGCCTCCGGAGAGGCCAGTCCCCATGCGAGTTGCTAGGGGGCCTCTCGGGATTCCTCTCACGTCGATACCGGGGCCAAAAACCTTGTGTGGAGTCAGGGCCGGAACCGAGGATTCCTCTCAGGGGCTGACATGGATCTTTGGGTACTTCTGGAGTCTCCCCAGTGGAGTCAGACCTCGTCTCGAGTGGGGGCATGCACGTGCGCTTTCCTTCCAGGCTGTAGCAGCAATGTCACGCTTCCCGTCGCGTGGATCAAAGGATCTGTGGTTTTCCCTCGAGGCTTTCCCTCGAGGCTTTCCCACAGGGCTGTCCCACGTGCCACCGTGGTGTGAGTCGATCCTCGGCGTGAAAGATGAGCCAGTGCAGGGCAAAGAGGTTCCTCTGGAATGGACTGAGATATCTGGGGGACTCTTGGAATGGTGGTACGACCATGGAGATCCTCTCGCCTTTCCTGTTGAGAGTGCCTCCTCTTGAGATGCGACGGGAACGCCGGGAATTCTTTCCCGTTGAAAGCAGGGAAAGGATCCCTCATCTCGAGCACCGAGGGGAAAACGGGGCTCCTCTGGATGTGGGCGGGACCATCGTGCTTCCTCTCGAGTGGAGACGGGTATGGCGGAAAACTGCTTGAGTTGCAGCAAGGGTGTGAAAGACCCTTTCAAAGTTCCAGAGGTTAGGTGTCATTAGTCTCCAGACGCCTCATCGGAAATAGGCCTCATCTCGCCTGGAAGGGAGAACTTCCTGGATTTTCTCGAGTTGCGGCAGGTGTTCTTAAGTTACGACGGGGAACTCAGGGACCCGCCCTGGTGGCCTCAGGAGAGGCCAGTCCCCATGCGAGTTGCTAGGGGGCCTCTCGGGATTCCTCTCCCGTCGATACCGGGGCCAAAAACCTTGAGTGGAATCAGGGCCGGAACCGAGGATTCCTCTCAGGGGCTGACATGGATCTTTGGGTACTTCTGGAGTCTCCCCAGGGGAGTCAGGCCTCGTCTCGAGTGGGTGCATGCACGTGCGCTTTCCTTCCAGGCTGTAGCAGCAATGTCACGCTTCCCGTCACGTGGATCAAAGGATCTGTGGTTTTCCCTCGAGGCTTTCCCTCGAGGCTTTCCCACAGGGCTGTCCCACGTGCCACCGTGGTGTGAGTCGATCCTCGGCGTGAAAGATGAGCCAGTGCAGGGCAAAGAGTTTCCTCTGGAATGGACTGAGACATCTGGGGGACTCTTGGAATGGTGGTACGACCATGGAGTTCCTCTCGCCTTTCCTGTTGAGAGTGCCTCCTCTTGAGATGCGACGGGAACGCCGGGAATTCTTTCCCGTTGAAAGCAGGGAAAGGATCCCTCATCTCGAGCTACGAGGGGGAAACGGGGCTCCTCTGGATGTGGGCGGGACCATCGTGCTTCCTCTCGAGTGGAGACGGGTATGGCGGTGAACTTCTTGAGTTGCAGCAAGGGTGTGAAAGACCCTTTCGAAGTTCCAGAGGTTTGGTGTCATTAGTCTCCAGAGGGCTCATCGGAAATAGGCCTCATCTCGTCTGGAAGGGAGAACTTCCTGGATTTTCTCGAGTTGCGGCAGGTGTTCTCGAATTACGACGGGGACCTCAGGGACCCGCCCTGGTGGCCTCCGGAGAGGCCAGTCCCCATGCGAGTTGCTAGGGGGCCTCTCGGGATTCCTCTCCCATCGATACCGGGGCCAAAAACCTTGTGTGGAGTCAGGGCCGGAACCGAGGATTCCTCTCAGGGGCTGACATGGATCTTTGGGTACTTCTGGAGTCTCCCCAGTGGAGTCAGGCCTCGTCTCGAGTGGGGGCATGCACGTGCGCTTTCCTTCCAGGCTGTAGCAGCAATGTCACGCTTCCCGTCGCTTGGATCAAAGGATCTGTGGTTTTCCCTCGAGGCTTTCCCTCGAGGCTTTCCCACAGGGCTGTCCCACGTGCCACCGTGGTGTGAGTCGATCCTCGGCGTGAAAGATGAGCCAGTGCAGGGCAAAGAGCTTCCTCTGGAATGGACTGAGACATCTGGGGGACTCTTGGAATGGTGGTACGACCATGGAGTTCCTCTCGCCTTTCCTGTTGAGAGTGCCTCCTCTTGAGATGCGACGGGAACGCAGGGAATTCTTTCCCGTTGAAAGCAGGGAAAGGATCCCTCATCTCGAGCTACGAGGGGGAAACGGGGCTCCTCTGGATGTGGGCGGGACCATCGTGCTTCCTCTCTAGTGGAGACGGGTATGGCGGTGAACTTCTTGAGTTGCAGCAAGGGTGTGAAAGACCCTTTCGAAGTTCCAGAGGTTAGGTGTCATTAGTCTCCAGAGGCCTCATCGGAAATAGGCCTCATCTCGCCTGGAAGGGAGAACTTCCTGGATTTTCTCGAGTTGCGGCAGGTGTTCTCGAGTTACGACGGGGACCTCAGGGACCCGCCCTGGTGGCCTCAGGAGAGGCCAGTCCCTAGGCGAGTTGCTAGGGGGCCTCTCGGGATTCCTCTCCCGTTGATACCGGGGCCAAAAACCTTGTGTGGAGTCAGGGCCGGAACCGAGGATTCCTCTCAGCGGCTGACATGGATCTTTGGGTACTTCTGGAGTCTCCCCAGGGGAGTCAGGCCTCGTCTCGAGTGGGGGCATGCACGTGCGCTTTCCTTCCAGGCTGTAGCAGCAATGTCACGCTTCCCGTCGCGTGGATCAAAGGATCTGTGGTTTTCCCTCGAGGCTTTCCCTCGAGGCTTTCCCACAGGGCTGTCCCACGTGCCACCGTGGTGTGAGTCGATCCTGGGCGTGAAAGATGAGCCAGTGCAGGGCAAAGAGGTTCCTCTGGAATGGACTGAGACATCTGGGGGACTCTTGGAATGGTGGTACGACCATGGAGTTCCTCTCGCCTTTCCTGTTGAGAGTGCCTCCTCTTGAGATGCGACGGGAACGCCGGGAATTCTTTCCCGTTGAAAGCAGGGAAAGGATCCCTCATCTCGAGCTACGAGGGGGAAACGGGGCTCCTCTGGATGTGGGCGGGACCATCGTGCTTCCTCTCTAGTGGAGACGGGTATGGCGGTGAACTTCTTGAGTTGCAGCAAGGGTGTGAAAGACCCTTTCGAAGTTCCAGAGGTTAGGTGTCATTAGTCTCCAGAGGCCTCATCGGAAATAGGCCTCAACTCGCCTGGAAGGGAGAACTTCCTGGATTTTCTCGAGTTGCGGCAGGTGTTCTCGAGTTACGACGGGGACCTCAGGGACCCGCCCTGGTGGCCTCAGGAGAGGCCAGTCCCTAGGCGAGTTGCTAGGGGGCCTCTCGGGATTCCTCTCCCGTTGATACCGGGGCCAAAAACCTTGTGTGGAGTCAGGGCCGGAACCGAGGATTCCTCTCAGCGGCTGACATGGATCTTTGGGTACTTCTGGAGTCTCCCCAGGGGAGTCAGGCCTCGTCTCGAGTGGGGGCATGCACGTGCGCTTTCCTTCCAGGCTGTAGCAGCAATGTCACGCTTCCCGTCGCGTGGATCAAAGGATCTGTGGTTTTCCCTCGAGGCTTTCCCTCGAGGCTTTCCCACAGGGCTGTCCCACGTGCCACCGTGGTGTGAGTCGATCCTGGGCGTGAAAGATGAGCCAGTGCAGGGCAAAGAGGTTCCTCTGGAATGGACTGAGACATCTGGGGGACTCTTGGAATGGTGGTACGACCATGGAGTTCCTCTCGCCTTTCCTGTTGAGAGTGCCTCCTCTTGAGATGCGACGGGAACGCCGGGATTTCTTTCCCGTTTAAAGCAGGGAAAGGATCCCTCATCTCGAGCTACGAGGGGGAAACGGGGCTCCTCTGGATGTGGGCGGGACCATCGTGCTTCCTCTCTAGTGGAGACGGGTATGGTGGTGAACTTCTTGAGTTGCAGCAAGGCTGTGAAAGACCCTTTCGAAGTTCCAGAGGTTAGGTGTCATTAGTCTCCAGACGCCTCATCGGAAATAGGCCTCATCTCGCCTGGAAGGGAGAACTTCCTGGATTTTCTCGAGTTGCGGCAGGTGTTCTTAAGTTACGACGGGGAACTCAGGGACCCGCCCTGGTGGCCTCAGGAGAGGCCAGTCCCCATGCGAGTTGCTAGGGGGCCTCTCGGGATTCCTCTCCCGTCGATACCGGGGCCAAAAACCTTGAGTGGAATCAGGGCCGGAACCGAGGATTCCTCTCAGGGGCTGACATGGATCTTTGGGTACTTCTGGAGTCTCCCCAGGGGAGTCAGGCCTCGTCTCGAGTGGGGGCATGCACGTGCGCTTTCCTTCCAGGCTGTAGCAGCAATGTCACGCTTCCCGTCGCGTGGATCAAAGGATCTGTGGTTTTTCCTCGAGGCTTTCCCTCGAGGCTTTCCCACAGGGCTGTCCCACGTGCCACCGTGGTGTGAGTCGATCCTCGGCGTGAAAGATGAGCCAGTGCAGGGCAAAGAGGTTCCTCTGGAATGGACTGAGACATCTGGGGGACTCTTGGAATGGTGGTACGACCATGGAGTTCCTCTCGCCTTTCCTGTTGAGAGTGCCTCTTCTTGAGATGCGTCGGGAACGCCGGGAATTCTTTCCCGTTGAAACCAGGGAAAGGATCCCTCATCTCGAGCTACGAGGGGGAAACGGGGCTCCTCTGGATGTGGGCGGGAGCATCGTGCTTCCTCTCGAGTGGAGACGGGTATGGCGGTGAACTTCTTGAGTTGCAGCAAGGGTGTGAAAGACCCTTTCGAAGTTCCAGAGGTTTGGTGTCATTAGTCTCCAGAGGCCTCATCGGAAATAGGCCTCATCTCGCCTGGAAGGGAGAACTTCCTTGATTTTCTCGAGTTGCGCCAGGTGTTCTTGAGTTACGACGGGGACCTCAGGGACCCGCCCTGGTGGCCTCAGGAGAGGCCAGTCCCCATGCGAGTTGCTAGGGGGTCTCTCGGGATTCCTCTCCCGTCGATACCGGGGCCAAAAAGCTTGTGTGGAGTCAGGGCCGGAACCGAGGATTCTTCTCAGGGGCTGACATGGATCTTTGGGTACTTCTGGAGTCTCCCCAGGGGAGTCAGGCCTCGTCTCAAGTGGGGGCATGCATGTGCGCTTTCCTTCCAGGCTGTTCCAGCAATGTCATGCTTCCCGTCGCGTGGATCAAAGGATCTGTGGTTTTCCCTCGAGGCTTTCCCTCGAGGCTTTCCCACAGGGCTGTCCCACGTGCCACCGTGGTGTGAGTCGATCCTCGGCGTGAAAGATGAGCCAGTGCAGGGCAAAGAGGTTCCTCTGAAATGGACTGAGACATCTGGGGGACTCTTGGAATGGTGGTACGACCATGGAGTTCCTCTCGCCTTTCCTGTTGAGAGTGCCTCCTCTTGAGATGCGACGGGAACGCCGGGAATTCTTTCCCGTTGAAAGCAGGGAAAGGATCCCTCATCTCGAGCTACGAGGGGGAAACGGGGCTCCTCTGGATGTGGGCGGGACCATCGTGCTTCCTCTCGAGTGGAGACGGGTATGGCGGTGAACTTCTTGAGTTGCAGCAAGGGTGTGAAAGACCCTTTCGAAGTTCCAGAGGTTTGGTGTCATTAGTCTCCAGAGGCCTCATCGGAAATAGGCCTCATCTCGCCTGGAAGGGAGAACTTCCTGGATTTTCTCGAGTTGCGGCAGGTGTTCTCGAGTTACGACGGGGACCTCAGGGACTCGCCCTGGTGGCCTCCGGAGAGGCCAGTCCCCATGCGAGTTGCTAGGGGGCCTCTCGGGATTCCTCTCCCGTCGATACCGGGGCCAAAAACCTTGTGTGGAGTCAGGGCCGGAACCGAGGATTCCTCTCAGGGGCTGACATGGATCTTTGGGTACTTCTGGAGTCTCCCCAGTGGAGTCAGACCTCGTCTCGAGTGGGGGCATGCACGTGCGCTTTCCTTCCAGGCTGTAGCAGCAATGTCACGCTTCCCGTCGCGTGGATCAAAGGATCTGTGGTTTTCCCTCGAGGCTTTCCCTCGAGGCTTTCCCACAGGGCTGTCCCACGTGCCACCGTGGTGTGAGTCGATCCTCGGCGTGAAAGATGAGCCAGTGCAGGGCAAAGAGGTTCCTCTGGAATGGACTGAGATATCTGGGGGACTCTTGGAATGGTGGTACGACCATGGAGATCCTCTCGCCTTTCCTGTTGAGAGTGCCTCCTCTTGAGATGCGACGGGAACGCCGGGAATTCTTTCCCGTTGAAAGCAGGGAAAGGATCCCTCATCTCGAGCACCGAGGGGAAAACGGGGCTCCTCTGGATGTGGGCGGGACCATCGTGCTTCCTCTCGAGTGGAGACGGGTATGGCGGAAAACTGCTTGAGTTGCAGCAAGGGTGTGAAAGACCCTTTCAAAGTTCCAGAGGTTAGGTGTCATTAGTCTCCAGACGCCTCATCGGAAATAGGCCTCATCTCGCCTGGAAGGGAGAACTTCCTGGATTTTCTCGAGTTGCGGCAGGTGTTCTTAAGTTACGACGGGGAACTCAGGGACCCGCCCTGGTGGCCTCAGGAGAGGCCAGTCCCCATGCGAGTTGCTAGGGGGCCTCTCGGGATTCCTCTCCCGTCGATACCGGGGCCAAAAACCTTGAGTGGAATCAGGGCCGGAACCGAGGATTCCTCTCAGGTTCTGACATGGATCTTTGGGTACTTCTGGAGTCTCCCCAGGGGAGTCAGGCCTCGTCTCGAGTGGGTGCATGCACGTGCGCTTTCCTTCCAGGCTGTAGCAGCAATGTCACGCTTCCCGTCACGTGGATCAAAGGATCTGTGGTTTTCCCTCGAGGCTTTCCCTCGAGGCTTTCCCACAGGGCTGTCCCACGTGCCACCGTGGTGTGAGTCGATCCTCGGCGTGAAAGATGAGCCAGTGCAGGGCAAAGAGTTTCCTCTGGAATGGACTGAGACATCTGGGGGACTCTTGGAATGGTGGTACGACCATGGAGTTCCTCTCGCCTTTCCTGTTGAGAGTGCCTCCTCTTGAGATGCGACGGGAACGCCGGGAATTCTTTCCCGTTGAAAGCAGGGAAAGGATCCCTCATCTCGAGCTACGAGGGGGAAACGGGGCTCCTCTGGATGTGGGCGGGACCATCGTGCTTCCTCTCGAGTGGAGACGGGTATGGCGGTGAACTTCTTGAGTTGCAGCAAGGGTGTGAAAGACCCTTTCGAAGTTCCAGAGGTTTGGTGTCATTAGTCTCCAGAGGGCTCATCGGAAATAGGCCTCATCTCGTCTGGAAGGGAGAACTTCCTGGATTTTCTCGAGTTGCGGCAGGTGTTCTCGAATTACGACGGGGACCTCAGGGACCCGCCCTGGTGGCCTCCGGAGAGGCCAGTCCCCATGCGAGTTGCTAGGGGGCCTCTCGGGATTCCTCTCCCATCGATACCGGGGCCAAAAACCTTGTGTGGAGTCAGGGCCGGAACCGAGGATTCCTCTCAGGGGCTGACATGGATCTTTGGGTACTTCTGGAGTCTCCCCAGTGGAGTCAGGCCTCGTCTCGAGTGGGGGCATGCACGTGCGCTTTCCTTCCAGGCTGTAGCAGCAATGTCACGCTTCCCGTCGCTTGGATCAAAGGATCTGTGGTTTTCCCTCGAGGCTTTCCCTCGAGGCTTTCCCACAGGGCTGTCCCACGTGCCACCGTGGTGTGAGTCGATCCTCGGCGTGAAAGATGAGCCAGTGCAGGGCAAAGAGCTTCCTCTGGAATGGACTGAGACATCTGGGGGACTCTTGGAATGGTGGTACGACCATGGAGTTCCTCTCGCCTTTCCTGTTGAGAGTGCCTCCTCTTGAGATGCGACGGGAACGCAGGGAATTCTTTCCCGTTGAAAGCAGGGAAAGGATCCCTCATCTCGAGCTACGAGGGGGAAACGGGGCTCCTCTGGATGTGGGCCGGACCATCGTGCTTCCTCTCTAGTGGAGACGGGTATGGCGGTGAACTTCTTGAGTTGCAGCAAGGGTGTGAAAGACCCTTTCGAAGTTCCAGAGGTTAGGTGTCATTAGTCTCCAGAGGCCTCATCGGAAATAGGCCTCATCTCGCCTGGAAGGGAGAACTTCCTGGATTTTCTCGAGTTGCGGCAGGTGTTCTCGAGTTACGACGGGGACCTCAGGGACCCGCCCTGGTGGCCTCAGGAGAGGCCAGTCCCTAGGCGAGTTGCTAGGGGGCCTCTCGGGATTCCTCTCCCGTTGATACCGGGGCCAAAAACCTTGTGTGGAGTCAGGGCCGGAACCGAGGATTCCTCTCAGCGGCTGACATGGATCTTTGGGTACTTCTGGAGTCTCCCCAGGGGAGTCAGGCCTCGTCTCGAGTGGGGGCATGCACGTGCGCTTTCCTTCCAGGCTGTAGCAGCAATGTCACGCTTCCCGTCGCGTGGATCAAAGGATCTGTGGTTTTCCCTCGAGGCTTTCCCTCGAGGCTTTCCCACAGGGCTGTCCCACGTGCCACCGTGGTGTGAGTCGATCCTGGGCGTGAAAGATGAGCCAGTGCAGGGCAAAGAGGTTCCTCTGGAATGGACTGAGACATCTGGGGGACTCTTGGAATGGTGGTACGACCATGGAGTTCCTCTCGCCTTTCCTGTTGAGAGTGCCTCCTCTTGAGATGCGACGGGAACGCCGGGATTTCTTTCCCGTTTAAAGCAGGGAAAGGATCCCTCATCTCGAGCTACGAGGGGGAAACGGGGCTCCTCTGGATGTGGGCGGGACCATCGTGCTTCCTCTCTAGTGGAGACGGGTATGGTGGTGAACTTCTTGAGTTGCAGCAAGGCTGTGAAAGACCCTTTCGAAGTTCCAGAGGTTAGGTGTCATTAGTCTCCAGACGCCTCATCGGAAATAGGCCTCATCTCGCCTGGAAGGGAGAACTTCCTTGATTTTCTCGAGTTGCGGCAGGTGTTCTCGAGTTACGACGGGGACCTCAGGGACCCGCCCTGTTGGCCTCAGGAGAGGCCAGTCCCTATGCGTGTTGCTAGGGGGCCCCTCGGGATTCCTCTCCCGTCGATACCGGGGCCAAAAACCTTGTGTGGAGTCAGGGCCGGAACCGAGGATTCCTCTCAGGGGCTGACATGGATCTTTGGGTACTTCTGGAGTCTCCCCAGGGGAGTCAGGCCTCGTCTCGAGTGGGGGCATGCGCGTGCGCTTTCCTTCCAGGCTTTAGCAGCAATGTCACGCTTCCCGTCGCTTGGATCAAAGGATCTGTGGTTTTCCCTCGAGGCTTTCCCTCGAGGCTTTCCCACAGGGCTGTCCCACGTGCCACCGTGGTGTGAGTCGATCCTCGGCGTGAAAGATGAGCCAGTGCAGGGCAAAGAGGTTCCTCTGGAATGGACTGAGACATCTGGGGGACTCTTGGAATGGTGGTACGACCATGGAGTTCCTCTCGCCTTTCCTGTTGAGAGTGCCTCCTCTTGAGATGCGACGGGAACGCCGGGAATTTTTTGCCGTTGAAAGCAGGGAAAGGATCCCTCATCTCGAGCTACGAGGGGGAAACGGGGCTCCTCTGGATGTGGGCGGGACCATCGTGCTTCCTCTCGAGTGGAGACCGGTATGGCGGTGAACTTCTTGAGTTGCAGCAAGGGTGTGAAAGACCCTTTCGAAGTTCCAGAGGTTAGGTGTCATTAGTCTCCAGAGGCCTCATCGGAAATAGGCCTCATCTCGCCTGGAAGGGAGAACTTCCTGGATTTTCTCGAGTTGCGGCAGGTGTTCTCGAGTTACGACGGGGACCTCAGGGACCCGCCCTTGTGGCCTGAGGAGAGGCCAGTCCCCATGCGAGTTGCTAGGGGGCCTCTCGGGATTCCTCTCCCGTCGATACCGGGGCCAAAAACCTTATGTGGAGTCAGGGCCGGAACCGAGGATTCCTCTCAGGGGCTGACATGGATCTTTGGGTACTTCTGGAGTCTCCCCAGGGGAGTCAGGCCTCGTCTCGAGTGGGGGCATGCGCGTGCGCTTTCCTTCCAGGCTTTAGCAGCAATGTCACGCTTCCCGTCGCTTGGATCAAAGGATCTGTGGTTTTCCCTCGAGGCTTTCCCTCGAGGCTTTCCCACAGGGCTGTCCCACGTGCCACCGTGGTGTGAGTCGATCCTCGGCGTGAAAGATGAGCCAGTGCAGGGCAAAGAGGTTCCTCTGGAATGGACTGAGACATCTGGGGGACTCTTGGAATGGTGGTACGACCATGGAGTTCCTCTCGCCTTTCCTGTTGAGAGTGCCTCCTCTTGAGATGCGACGGGAACGCCGGGAATTTTTTGCCGTTGAAAGCAGGGAAAGGATCCCTCATCTCGAGCTACGAGGGGGAAACGGGGCTCCTCTGGATGTGGGCGGGACCATCGTGCTTCCTCTCGAGTGGAGACCGGTATGGCGGTGAACTTCTTGAGTTGCAGCAAGGGTGTGAAAGACCCTTTCGAAGTTCCAGAGGTTAGGTGTCATTAGTCTCCAGAGGCCTCATCGGAAATAGGCCTCATCTCGCCTGGAAGGGAGAACTTCCTGGATTTTCTCGAGTTGCGGCAGGTGTTCTCGAGTTACGACGGGGACCTCAGGGACCCGCCCTTGTGGCCTGAGGAGAGGCCAGTCCCCATGCGAGTTGCTAGGGGGCCTCTCGGGATTCCTCTCCCGTCGATACCGGGGCCAAAAACCTTATGTGGAGTCAGGGCCGGAACCGAGGATTCCTCTCAGGGGCTGACATGGATCTTTGGGTACTTCTGGAGTCTCCCCAGTGGAGTCAGGCCTCGTCTCGAGTGGGGGCATGCACGTGCGCTTTCCTTCCAGGCTGTAGCAGCAATGTCACGCTTCCCGTCGCTTGGATCAAAGGATCTGTGGTTTTCCCTCGAGGCTTTCCCTCGAGGCTTTCCCACAGGGCTGTCCCACGTGCCACCGTGGTGTGAGTCGATCCTCGGCGTGAAAGATGAGCCAGTGCAGGGCAAAGAGCTTCCTCTGGAATGGACTGAGACATCTGGGGGACTCTTGGAATGGTGGTACGACCATGGAGTTCCTCTCGCCTTTCCTGTTGAGAGTGCCTCCTCTTGAGATGCGACGGGAACGCAGGGAATTCTTTCCCGTTGAAAGCAGGGAAAGGATCCCTCATCTCGAGCTACGAGGGGGAAACGGGGCTCCTTTGGATGTGGTCGTGACCATCGTGCTTCCTCTCGAGTGGAGACGGGAATGGTGGTGAACTTCTTGAGTTACACCAAGGGTGTGAAAGACCCTTTCGAAGTTCCAGAGGTTAGGTGTCATTAGTCTCCAGACGCCTCATCGGAAATAGGCCTCATATCGCCTGGAAGGGAGAACTTCCTGGATTTTCTCGAGTTGCGGCAGGTGTTCTCGAGTTACGACGGGGACCTCAGGGACCGGCCCTGGTGGCCTCAGGAGAGGCCAGTCCCCATGCAAGTTGCTAGGGGGCCTCTCGGGATTCCTCTCCCGTCGATACCGGGGCCAAAAAGCTTGTGTGGAGTCAGGGCCGGAACCGAGGATTCCTCTCAGGGGCTGACATGGATCTTTGGGTACTTCTGGAGTCTCCCCAGGGGAGTCAGGCCTCGTCTCGAGTGGGGGCATGCACGTGCGCTTTCCTTCCAGGCTGTAGCAGCAATGTCACGCTTCCCGTCGCGTGGATCAAAGGATCTGTGGTTTTCCCTCGAGGCTTTCCCACAGGGCTGTCCCACGTGCCACCGTGGTGTGAGTCGATCCTCGGCGTGAAAGATGAGCCAGTGCAGGGCAAAGAGGTTCCTCTGGAATGGACTGAGACATCTGGGGGACTCTTGGAATGGTGGTACGACCATGGAGTTCCTCTCGCCTTTCCTGTTGAGAGTGCCTCCTCTTGAGATGCGACGGGAACGCCGGGAATTCTTTCCCGTTGAAAGCAGGGAAAGGATCCCTCATCTCGAGCTACGAGGGGGAAACGGGGCTCCTCTGGATGTGGGCGGGACCATCGTGCTTCCTCTCTAGTGGAGACGGGTATGGCGGTGAACTTCTTGAGTTGCAGCAAGGGTGTGAAAGACCCTTTCGAAGTTCCAGAGGTTAGGTGTCATTAGTCTCCAGAGGCCTCATCGGAAATAGGCCTCATCTCGCCTGGAAGGGAGAACTTCCTGGATTTTCTCGAGTTGCGGCAGGTGTTCTCGAGTTACGACGGGGACCTCAGGGACCCGCCCTGGTGGCCTCAGGAGAGGCCAGTCCCTAGGCGAGTTGCTAGGGGGCCTCTCGGGATTTCTCTCCCGTCGATACCGGGGCCAAAAACCTTGTGTGGAGTCAGGGCCGGAACCGAGGATTCCTCTCAGGGGCTGACATGGATCTTTGGGTACTTCTGGAGTCTCCCCAGGGGAGTCAGGCCTCGTCTCGAGTGGGGGCATGCGCGTGCGCTTTCCTTCCAGGCTTTAGCAGCAATGTCACGCTTCCCGTCGCTTGGATCAAAGGATCTGTGGTTTTCCCTCGAGGCTTTCCCTCGAGGCTTTCCCACAGGGCTGTCCCACGTGCCACCGTGGTGTGAGTCGATCCTCGGCGTGAAAGATGAGCCAGTGCAGGGCAAAGAGGTTCCTCTGGAATGGACTGAGACATCTGGGGGACTCTTGGAATGGTGGTACTACCATGGAGTTCCTCTCGCCTTTCCTGTTGAGAGTGCCTCCTCTTGAGATGCGACGGGAACGCCGGGAATTTTTTGCCGTTGAAAGCAGGGAAAGGATCCCTCATCTCGAGCTACGAGGGGGAAACGGGGCTCCTCTGGATGTGGGCGGGACCATCGTGCTTCCTCTCGAGTGGAGACCGGTATGGCGGTGAACTTCTTGAGTTGCAGCAAGGGTGTGAAAGACCCTTTCGAAGTTCCAGAGGTTAGGTGTCATTAGTCTCCAGAGGCCTCATCGGAAATAGGCCTCATCTCGCCTGGAAGGGAGAACTTCCTGGATTTTCTCGAGTTGCGGCAGGTGTTCTCGAGTTACGACGGGGACCTCAGGGACCCGCCCTGGTGGCCTCAGGAGAGGCCAGTCCCCATGCGACTTGCTAGGGGGCCTCTCGGGATTCCTCTCCCGTCGATACCGGGGCCAAAAACCTTGTGTGGAGTCAGGGCCGGAACCGAGGATTCCTCTCAGGGGCTGACATGGATCTTTGGGTACTTCTGGAGTCTCCCCAGGGGAGTCAGTCCTCGTCTCGAGTGGGGGCATGCACGTGCACTTTCCTTCCAGGCTGTAGCAGCAATGTCACGCTTCTCGTCGCGTGGATCAAAGGATCTGTGGTTTTCCCTCGAGGCTTTCCCACAGGGCTGTCCCACGTGCCACCGTGGTGTGAGTCGATCCTCGGCGTGAAAGATGAGCCAGTGCAGGGCAAAGAGGTTCCTCTGGAATGGACTGAGACATCTGGGGGACTCTTGGAATGGTGGTACGACCATGGAGTTCCTCTCGCCTTTCCTGTTGAGAGTGCCTCCTCTTGAGATGCGACGGGAACGCCGGGAATTCTTTCCCGTTGAAAGCAGGGAAAGGATCCCTCATCTCGAGCTACGAGGGGGAAACGGGGCTCCTCTGGATGTGGGCGGGACCATCGTGCTTCCTCTCTAGTGGAGACGGGTATGGCGGTGAACTTCTTGAGTTGCAGCAAGGGTGTGAAAGACCCTTTCGAAGTTCCAGAGGTTAGGTGTCATTAGTCTCCAGAGGCCTCATCGGAAATAGGCCTCATCTCGCCTGGAAGGGAGAACTTCCTGGATTTTCTCGAGTTGCGGCAGGTGTTCTCGAGTTACGACGGGGACCTCAGGGACCCGCCCTGGTGGCCTCAGGAGAGGCCAGTCCCTAGGCGAGTTGCTAGGGGGCCTCTCGGGATTTCTCTCCCGTTGATACCGGGGCCAAAAACCTTGTGTGGAGTCAAGGCCGGAACCGAGGATTCCTCTCAGGGGCTGACATGGATCTTTGGGTTCTTCTGGAGTCTCCCCAGGGGAGTCAGGCCTCGTCTCGAGTGGGGGCATGCACGTGCGCTTTCCTTCCAGGCTGTAGCAGCAATGTCACGCTTCCCGTCGCGTGGATCAAAGGATCTGTGGTTTTCCCTCGAGGCTTTCCCTCGAGGCTTTCCCACAGGACTGTCCCACGTGCCACCGTGGTGTGAGTCAATCCTGGGGGTGAAAGATGAGCCAGTGCAGGGCAAAGAGGTTCCTCTGGAATGGACTGAGACATCTGGGGGACTCTTGGAATGGTGGTACGACCATGGAGTTCCTCTCGCCTTTCCTGTTGAGAGTGCCTCCTCTTGAGATGCGACGGGAACGCCGGGAATTCTTTCCCGTTGAAAGCAGGGAAAGGATCCCTCATCTCGAGCTACGAGGGGGAAACGGGGCTCCTCTGGATGTGGGCGGGACCATCGTGCTTCCTCTCGAGTGGAGACGGGTATGGTGGTGAACTTCTTGAGTTGCAGCAAGGCTGTGAAAGACCCTTTCGAAGTTCCAGAGGTAAGGTGTCATTAGTCTCCAGAGGCCTCATCGGAATTAGGCCTCATTTCGCCTGGAAGGGAGAACTTCCTGGATTTTCTCGAGTTGCGGCAGGTGTTCTCGAGTTACGACGGGGACCTCAGGGACCCGCCCTGGTGGCCTCAGGAGAGGCCAGTCCCTATGCGAGTTGCTAGGGGGCCTCTCGGGATTCCTCTCCCGTCGATACCGGGGCCAAAAACCTTGTGTGGAGTCAGGGCCGGAACCGAGGATTCCTCTCAGGGGCTGACATGGATCTTTGGGTACTTCTGGAGTCTCCCCAGGGGAGTCAGGCCTCGTCTCGAGTGGGGGCATGCACGTGCACTTTCCTTCCAGGCTGTAGCAGCAATGTCACGCTTCCCGTCGGGTGGATCAAATGATGTGTGGTTTTCACTCGAGGCTTTCCCACAGGGCTGTCCCACGTGCCACCGTGGTGTGAGTCGATCCTGGGCGTGAAAGATGAGCCAGTGCAGGGCAAAGAGGTTCCTCTGGAATGGACTGAGACATCTGGGGGACTCTTGGAATGGTGGTACGACCATGGAGTTCCTCTCGCCTTTCCTGTTGAGAGTGCCTCCTCTTGAGATGCGACGGGAACGCCGGGAATTTTTTGCCGTTGAAAGCAGGGAAAGGATCCCTCATCTCGAGCTACGAGGGGGAAACGGGGCTCCTCTGGATGTGGGCGGGACCATCGTGCTTTCTCTCCAGTGGAGACGGGTATGGCGGTGAACTTCTTGAGTTGCAGCAAGGGTGTGAAAGACCCTTTCGAAGTTCCAGAGGTAAGGTGTCATTAGTCTCCAGACGCCTCATCGGAAATAGGCCTCATCTCGCCTGGAAGGGAGAACTTCCTTGATTTTCTCGAGTTGCGGCAGGTGTTCTCGAGTTACGACGGGGACCTCAGGGACCCGCCCTGTTGGCCTCAGGAGAGGCCAGTCCCTATGCGTGTTGCTAGGGGGCCCGTCGGGATTCCTCTCCCGTCGATACCGGGGCCAAAAACCTTGTGTGGAGTCAGGGCCGGAACCGAGGATTCCTCTCAGGGACTGATATGGATCTTTGGGTACTTCTGGAGTCTCGCCAGGGGAGACAGGCCTCGTCTCGTGTGGGGGCATGCACGTGCACTTTCCTTCCAGGCTGTAGCAGCAATGTCACGCTTCCCGTCGCGTGGATCAAAGGATCTGCGGTTTTCCCTCGAGGCTTTCCCTCGAGGCTTTCCCACAGGGCTGTCCCACGTGACACCGTGGTGTGAGTTGATTCTCGGCGTGAAAAATGAGCCAGTGCAGGGCAAAGAGGTTCCTCTGGAATGGACTGAGACATCTGGGGGATTCTTGGAATGGTGGTACGACCATGGAGTTCCTCTCGCCTTTCCTGTTGAGAGTGCCTCCTCTTGAGATGCGACGGGAACGCCGGGAATACTTTCCCGTTGAAAGCAGGGAAAGGATCCCTCATCTCGAGCTACGAGGGGGAAACGGGGCTCCTCTGGATGTGGGCGGGACCATCGTGCTTCCTCTCGAGTGGAGACGGGTATGGCGTTGAACTTTTTGAGTTGCAGCAAGGGTGTGAAAGACCCTTTCGAAGTTCCAGAGGTTAGGTGTCATTAGTCTCCAGGCGCCTCATCGGAAATAGGCCTCATCTCGCCTGGAAGGGAGACCTTCCTGGATTTTCTCGAGTTGCGGCAGGTGTTCTCGAGTTACGACGGGGACCTCAGGGACCCGCCCTGGTGGCCTCAGGAGAGGCCAGTCCCCATGCGAGTTGTTAGGGGGCCTCTCGGGATTCCTCTCCCGTCGATACTGGGGCCAAAAACCTTTTGTGTAGTCAGGGCCGGAACCGAGGATTCCTCTCAGCGGCTGACATGGATCTTTGGGAACTTCTGGAGTCTCCCCAGGGGAGTCAGGCCTCGTCTCGAGTGGGGGCATGCGCGTGCGCTTTCCTTCCAGGCTTTAGCAGCAATGTCACGCTTCCCGTCGCTTGGATCAAAGGATCTGTGGTTTTCCCTCGAGGCTTTCCCTCGAGGCTTTCCCACAGGGCTGTCCCACGTGCCACCGTGGTGTGAGTCGATCCTCGGCGTGAAAGATGAGCCAGTGCAGGGCAAAGAGGTTCCTCTGGAATGGACTGAGACATCTGGGGGACTCTTGGAATGGTGGTACGACCATGGAGTTCCTCTCGCCTTTCCTGTTGAGAGTGCCTCCTCTTGAGATGCGACGGAAACGCCGGGAATTCTTTCCCGTTGAAAGCAGGGAAAGGATCCCTCATCTCGAGCTCCGAGGGGGAAACGGGGCTCCTCTGGATGTGGGCGGGACCATCGTGCTTCCTCTCGAGTGGAGGCGGGTATGGCGGTGAACTTCTTGAGTTGCAGCAAGGGTGTGAAAGACCCTTTCGAAGTTCCAGAGGTTAGGTGTCATTAGTCTCCAGACGCCTCTTCGGAAATAGGCCTCATCTTGCCTGGAAGGGAGAACTTCCTGGATTTTCTCGAGTTGCGGCAGGTGTTCTCGAGTTACGACGGGGACCTCAGGGACCCGCCGTGGTAACCTCAGGAGAGGCCAGTCCCTAGGCGTGTTGCTAGGGGGCCACTCGGGATTCCTCTCCCATTGATACCGGTGCGAAAAACCTTGTGTGGAGTCAGGGCCGGAACCGAGGATTCCTCTCAGGGGCTGACATGGATCTTTGGGTACTTCTGGAGTCTCCCCAGGGGAGTCAGGCCTCGTCTCGAGTGGGGGCATGCACGTGCGCTTTCCTTCCAGGCTGTAGCAGCAATGTCACGCTTCCCGTCGCGTGGATCAAAGGATCTGTGGTTTTCCCTCGAGGCTTTCCCTCGAGGCTTTCCCACAGGGCTGTCCCACGTGCCACCGTGGTGTGAGTCGATCCTCGGCGTGAAAGATGAGCCAGTGCAGGGCAAAGAGGTTCCTCTGGAATGGACTGAGACATCTGGGGGACTCTTGGAATGGTGGTACGACCATGGAGTTCCTCTCGCCTTTCCTGTTGAGAGTGCCTCCTCTTGAGATGCGACGGGAACGCCGGGAATTCTTTCCCGTTGAAAGCAGGGAAAGGATCCCTCATCTCGAGCTACGAGGGGGAAACGGGGCTCCTCTGGATGTGGGCGGGACCATCGTGCTTCCTCTCTAGTGGAGACGGGTATGGTGGTGAACTTCTTGAGTTGCAGCAAGGCTGTGAAAGACCCTTTCGAAGTTCCAGAGGTAAGGTGTCATTAGTCTCCAGACGCCTCATCGGAAATAGGCCTCATCTCGCCTGGAAGGGAGAACTTCCTGGATTTTCTCGAGTTGCAGCAGGTGTTCTCGAGTTACGACGGGGACCTCAGGGACCCGCCCTGGTGGCCTCAGGAGAGGCCAGTCCCTATGCGAGTTGCTAGGGGGCCTCTCGGGATTCCTCTCCCGTCGATACCGGGGCCAAAAACCTTGTGTGGAGTCAGGGCCGGAACCGAGGATTCCTCTCAGGGGCTGACATGGATCTTTGGGTACTTCTGGAGTCTTCCCAGGGGAGTCAGGCCTCGTCTCGAGTGGGGGCATGCACGTGCACTTTCCTTCCAGGCTGTAGCAGCAATGTCACGCTTCCCGTTGCGTGGATCAAATGATGTGTGGTTTTCCCTAGAGGCTTTCCCACAGGGCTGTCCCACGTGCCACCGTGGTGTGAGTCGATCCTTGGCGTGAAAGATGAGCCAATGCAGGGCAAAGAGGTTCCTCTGGAATGGACTGAGACATCTGGGGGACTCTTGGAATGGTGGTACGACCATGGAGTTCCTCTCGCCTTTCCTGTTGAGAGTGCCTCCTCTTGAGATGCGACGGGAACGCCGGGAATTTTTTCCCGTTGAAAGCAGGGAAAGGATCCCTCATCTCGAGCTACGAGGGGGAAACGGGGCTCCTCTGGATGTGGGCGGGACCATCGTGCTTTCTCTCGAGTGGAGACGGGTATGGCGGTGAACTTCTTGAGTTGCAACAAGGGTGTGAAAGACCCTTTCGAAGTTCCAGAGGTTAAGTGTCATTAGTCTCCAGACGCCTCATCGGAAATAGGCCTCATCTAGCCTGGAAGGGAGAACTTCCTTGATTTTCTCGAGTTGCAGCAGGTGTTCTCGAGTTACGACGGGGACCTCAGGGACCCGCCCTGTTGGCCTCAGGAGAGGCCAGTCCCTATGCGTGTTGCTAGGGGGCCCCTCGGGATTCCTCTCCCGTCGATACAGGGGCCAAAAACCTTGTGTGGAGTCAGGGCCGGAACCGAGGATTCCTCTCAGGGACTGATATGGATCTTTGGGTACTTCTGGAGTCTCGTCAGGGGAGACAGGCCTCGTCTCGTGTGGGGGCATGCACGTGCACTTTCCTTCCAGGCTGTAGCAGCAATGTCACGCTTCCCGTAGCGTGGATCAAAGGATCTGCGGTTTTCCCTCGAGGCTTTCCCTCGAGGCTTTCCCACAGGGCTGTCCCACGTGACACCGTGGTGTGAGTCGATTCTCGGCGTGAAAAATGAGCCAGTGCAGGGCAAAGAGGTTCCTCTGGAATGGACTGAGACATCTGGGGGACTCTTGGAATGGTGGTACGACCATGGAGTTCCTCTCGCCTTTCCTGTTGAGAGTGCCTCCTCTTGAGATGCGACGGGAACGTCGGGAATTTTTTCCCGTTGAAAGCAGGGAAAGGATCCCTCATCTCGAGCTACGAGGGGGAAACGGGGCTCCTCTGGATGTGGGCGGGACCATCGTGCTTCCTCTCGAGTGGAGGCGGGTATGGCGGTGAACTTCTTGAGTTGCAGCAAGGGTGTGAAAGACCCTTTCGAAGTTCCAGAGGTTAGGTGTCATTAGTCTCCAGACGCCTCTTCGGAAATAGGCCTCATCTTGCCTGGAAGGGAGAACTTCCTGGATTTTCTCGAGTTGCGGCAGGTGTTCTCGAGTTACGACGGGGACCTCAGGGACCCGCCGTGGTAACCTCAGGAGAGGCCAGTCCCTAGGCGTGTTGCTAGGGGGCCACTCGGGATTCCTCTCCCATTGATACCGGTGCGAAAAACCTTGTGTGGAGTCAGGGCCGGAACCGAGGATTCCTCTCAGGGGCTGACATGGATCTTTGGGTACTTCTGGAGTCTCCCCAGGGGAGTCAGGCCTCGTCTCGAGTGGGGGCATGCACGTGCGCTTTCCTTCCAGGCTGTAGCAGCAATGTCACGCTTCCCGTCGCGTGGATCAAAGGATCTGTGGTTTTCCCTCGAGGCTTTCCCTCGAGGCTTTCCCACAGGGCTGTCCCACGTGCCACCGTGGTGTGAGTCGATCCTCGGCGTGAAAGATGAGCCAGTGCAGGGCAAAGAGGTTCCTCTGGAATGGACTGAGACATCTGGGGGACTCTTGGAATGGTGGTACGACCATGGAGTTCCTCTCGCCTTTCCTGTTGAGAGTGCCTCCTCTTGAGATGCGACGGGAACGCCGGGAATTCTTTCCCGTTGAAAGCAGGGAAAGGATCCCTCATCTCGAGCTACGAGGGGGAAACGGGGCTCCTCTGGATGTGGGCGGGACCATCGTGCTTCCTCTCTAGTGGAGACGGGTATGGTGGTGAACTTCTTGAGTTGCAGCAAGGCTGTGAAAGACCCTTTCGAAGTTCCAGAGGTAAGGTGTCATTAGTCTCCAGACGCCTCATCGGAAATAGGCCTCATCTCGCCTGGAAGGGAGAACTTCCTGGATTTTCTCGAGTTGCAGCAGGTGTTCTCGAGTTACGACGGGGACCTCAGGGACCCGCCCTGGTGGCCTCAGGAGAGGCCAGTCCCTATGCGAGTTGCTAGGGGGCCTCTCGGGATTCCTCTCCCGTCGATACCGGGGCCAAAAACCTTGTGTGGAGTCAGGGCCGGAACCGAGGATTCCTCTCAGGGGCTGACATGGATCTTTGGGTACTTCTGGAGTCTTCCCAGGGGAGTCAGGCCTCGTCTCGAGTGGGGGCATGCACGTGCACTTTCCTTCCAGGCTGTAGCAGCAATGTCACGCTTCCCGTTGCGTGGATCAAATGATGTGTGGTTTTCCCTAGAGGCTTTCCCACAGGGCTGTCCCACGTGCCACCGTGGTGTGAGTCGATCCTTGGCGTGAAAGATGAGCCAATGCAGGGCAAAGAGGTTCCTCTGGAATGGACTGAGACATCTGGGGGACTCTTGGAATGGTGGTACGACCATGGAGTTCCTCTCGCCTTTCCTGTTGAGAGTGCCTCCTCTTGAGATGCGACGGGAACGCCGGGAATTTTTTCCCGTTGAAAGCAGGGAAAGGATCCCTCATCTCGAGCTACGAGGGGGAAACGGGGCTCCTCTGGATGTGGGCGGGACCATCGTGCTTTCTCTCGAGTGGAGACGGGTATGGCGGTGAACTTCTTGAGTTGCAACAAGGGTGTGAAAGACCCTTTCGAAGTTCCAGAGGTTAAGTGTCATTAGTCTCCAGACGCCTCATCGGAAATAGGCCTCATCTCGCCTGGAAGGGAGAACTTCCTTGATTTTCTCGAGTTGCAGCAGGTGTTCTCGAGTTACGACGGGGACCTCAGGGACCCGCCCTGTTGGCCTCAGGAGAGGCCAGTCCCTATGCGTGTTGCTAGGGGGCCCCTCGGGATTCCTCTCCCGTCGATACAGGGGCCAAAAACCTTGTGTGGAGTCAGGGCCGGAACCGAGGATTCCTCTCAGGGACTGATATGGATCTTTGGGTACTTCTGGAGTCTCGTCAGGGGAGACAGGCCTCGTCTCGTGTGGGGGCATGCACGTGCACTTTCCTTCCAGGCTGTAGCAGCAATGTCACGCTTCCCGTAGCGTGGATCAAAGGATCTGCGGTTTTCCCTCGAGGCTTTCCCTCGAGGCTTTCCCACAGGGCTGTCCCACGTGACACCGTGGTGTGAGTCGATTCTCGGCGTGAAAAATGAGCCAGTGCAGGGCAAAGAGGTTCCTCTGGAATGGACTGAGACATCTGGGGGACTCTTGGAATGGTGGTACGACCATGGAGTTCCTCTCGCCTTTCCTGTTGAGAGTGCCTCCTCTTGAGATGCGACGGGAACGCCGGGAATTCTTTCCCGTTGAAAGCAGGGAAAGGATCCCTCATCTCGAGCTACGAGGGGGAAACGGGGCTCCTCTGGATGTGGGCGGGACCATCGTGCTTCCTCTCGAGTGGAGACGGGTATGGCGGTGAACTTCTTGAGTTGCAGCAAGGGTGTGAAAGACCCTTTCGAAGTTCCAGAGGTTAGGTGTCATTAGTCTCCAGAGGCCTCATCGGAAATAGGCCTCATCTCGCCTGGAAGGGAGAACTTCCTGGATTTTCTCGAGTTGCGGCAGGTGTTCTCGAGTTACGACGGGGACCTCAGGGACCGGCCCTGGTGGCCTCAGGAGAGGCCAGTCCCCATGCGAGTTGCTAGGGGGCCTCTCGGGATTCCTCTCCCGTCGATACCGGGGCCAAAAACCTTGTGTGCAGTCAGGGCCGGAACCGAGGATTCCTCTCAGGGGCAGACATGGATCTTTGGGTACTTCTGGAGTCTCCCCAGGGGAGTCAGGCCTCGTCTCGAGTGGGGGCATGCACGTGCGCTTTCCTTCCAGGCTGTAGCAGCAATGTCACGCTTCCCGTGGCGTGGATCAAAGGATCTGTGGTTTTCCCTCGAGGCTTTCCCACAGGGCTGTCCCACGTGCCACCGTGGTGTGAGTTGATCCTCGGCGTGAAAGATGAGCCAGTGCAGGGCAAAGAGGTTCCTCTGGAATGGACTGAGACATCTGGGGGACTCTTGGAATGGTGGTACGACCATGGAGTTCCTCTCGCCTTTCCTGTTGAGAGTGCCTCCTCTTGAGATGCGACGGGATCGCCGGGAATTCTTTCCCGTTGAAACCAGGGAAAGGATCCCTCATCTCGAGCTACGAGGGGGAAACGGGGCTCCTCTGGATGTGGGCGGGACCATCGTGCTAACTCTCGAGTGGAGACGGGTATGGCGGTGAACTGCTTGAGTTGCAGCAAGGGTGTGAAAGACCCTTTCGAAGTTCCAGAGGTTTGGTGTCATTAGTCTCCAGAGGCCTCATCGGAAATAGGCCTCATCTCGCCTGGAAGGGAGAACTTCCTGGATTTTCTCGAGTTGCGGCAGGTGTTCTCGAGTTACGACGGGGACCTCAGGGACCCGCCCTGGTGGCCTCCGGAGAGGCCAGTCCCCATGCGAGTTGCTAGGGCGCCTCTCGGAATTCCTCTCCCGTCGATACCGGGGCCAAAAACCTTGTGTGCAGTCAGGGCCGGAACCGAGGATTCCTCTCAGGGGCTGACATGGATCTTTGGGTACTTCTGGAGTCTCCCCAGTGGAGTCAGGCCTCGTCTCGAGTGGGGGCATGCACGTGCGCTTTCCTTCCAGGCTGTAGCAGCAATGTCACGCTTCCCGTCCCGTGGATCAAAGGATCTGTGGTTTTCCCTCGAGGCATTCCCTCGAGGCTTTCCCACAGGGCTGTCCCACGTGCCACCGTGGTGTGAGTCGATCCTCGGCGTGAAAGATGAGCCAGTGCAGGGCAAAGAGGTTCCTCTGGAATGGACTGAGACATCTGGGGGACTCTTGGAATGGTGGTACGACCATGGAGTTCCTCTCGCGTTTCCTGTTGAGAGTGCCTCCTCTTGAGATGCGACGGGAACGTCGGGAATTTTTTCCCGTTGAAAGCAGGGAAAGGATCCCTCATCTCGAGCTACGAGGGGGAAACGGGGCTCCTCTGGATGTGGGCGGGACCATCGTGCTTTCTCTCGAGTGGAGACGGGTATGGCGGTGAACTTCTTGAGTTGCAACAAGGGTGTGAAAGACCCTTTCGAAGTTCCAGAGGTTAGGTGTCATTAGTCTCCAGACGCCTCATCGGAAATAGGCCTCATCTCGCCTGGAAGGGAGAACTTCCTTGATTTTCTCGAGTTGCAGCAGGTGTTCTCGAGTTACGACGGGGACCTCAGGGACCCGCCTTGTTGGCCTCAGGAGAGGCCAGTCCCTATGCGTGTTGCTAGGGTGCCCCTCGGGATTCCTCTCCCGTCGATACCGGGGCCAAAAACCTTGTGTGGAGTCAGGGCCGGAACCGAGGATTCCTCTCAGGGACTGATATGGATCTTTGGGTACTTCTGGAGTCTCGCCAGGGGAGACAGGCCTCGTCTCGTGTGGGGGCATGCACGTGCACTTTCCTTCCAGGCTGTAGCAGCAATGTCACGCTTCCCGTAGCGTGGATCAAAGGATCTGCGGTTTTCCCTCGAGGCTTTCCCTCGAGGCTTTCCCACAGGGCTGTCCCACGTGACACCGTGGTGTGAGTCGATTCTCGGCGTGAAAAATGAGCCAGTGCAGGGCAAAGAGGTTCCTCTTGAATGGACTGAGACATCTGGGGGACTCTTGGAATGGTGGTACGACCATGGAGTTCCTCTCGCCTTTCCTGTTGAGAGTGCCTCCTCTTGAGATGCGACGGGAACGCCGGGAATTCTTTCCCGTTGAAAGCAGGGAAAGGATCCCTCATCTCGAGCTACGAGGGGGAAACGGGGCTCCTCTGGATGTGGGCGGGACCATCGTGCTTCCTCTCGAGTGGAGACGGGTATGGCGGTGAACTTCTTGAGTTGCAGCAAGGGTGTGAAAGCCCCTTTCGAAGTTCCAGAGGTTAGGTGTCATTAGTCTCCAGACGCCTCATCGGAAATAGGCCTCATCTCGCCTGGAAGGGAGAACTTCCTGGATTTTCTCGAGTTGCGGCAGGTGTTCTCGAGTTACGACGGGGACCTCAGGGACCCGCCCTGGTGGCCTCAGGAGAGGCCAGTCCCCATGCGAGTTGCTAAGGGGCCTCTCGTGATTCCTCTCCCGTCGATACCGGGGCCAAAAACCTTGTGTGCAGTCAGGGCCGGAACCGAGGATTCCTATCAGGGGCAGACATGGATCTTTGGGTACTTCTGGAGTCTCCCCAGGGGAGTCAGGCCTCGTCTCGAGTGGGGGCATGCACGTGCGCTTTCCTTCCAGGCTGTAGCAGCAATATCACGCTTCCCGTGGCGTGGATCAAAGGATCTGTGGTTTTCCCTCGAGGCTTTCCCACAGGGCTGTCCCACGTGCCACCGTGGTGTGATTCGATCCTCGGCGTGAAAGATGAGCCAGTGCAGGGCAAAGAGGTTCCTCTGGAATGGACTGAGACATCTGGGGGACTCTTGGAATGGTGGTACGACCATGGAGTTCCTCTCGCCTTTCCTGTTGAGAGTGCCTCCTCTCGAGATGCGACGGGAACGCAGGGAATTCTTTCCCGTTGAAAGGATGGAAAGGATCCCTCATCTCGAGCTACGAGGGGGAAACGGGGCTCCTTTGGATGTGGTCGGGACCATCGTGCTTCCTCTCGAGTGGAGACGGGTATGGTGGTGAACTTGTTGAGTTGCAGCAAGGGTGTGAAAGACCCTTTCGAAGTTCCAGAGGTTAGGTGTCATTAGTCTCCAGACGCCTCATCGGAAATAGGCCTCATCTCGCCTGGAAGGGAGAACTTCCTGGATTTTCTCGAGTTGCGGCAGGTGTTCTCGAGTTACGACGGGGACCTCAGGGACCGGCCCTGGTGGCCTCAGGAGAGGCCAGTCCCCATGCGAGTTGCTAGGGGGCCTCTCGGGATTCCTCTCCCGTCGATACCGGGGCCAAAAAGCTTGTGTGGAGTCAGGGCCGGAACCGAGGATTCCTCTCAGGGGCTGACATGGATCTTTGGGTACTTCTGGAGTCTCCCCAGGGGAGTCAGGCCTCGTCTCGAGTGGGGGCATGCACGTGCGCTTTCCTTCCAGGCTGTAGCAGCAATGTCACGCTTCCCGTCGCGTGGATCAAAGGATCTGTGGTTTTCCCTCGAGGCTTTCCCTCGAGGCTTTCCCACAGGGCTGTCCCACGTGCCACCGTGTTGTGAGTCGATCCTCGGCGTGAAAGATGAGACAGTGCAGGGCAAAGAGGTTCCTCTGGAATGGACTGAGACATCTGGGGGACTCTTGGAATGGTGGTACGACCATGGAGTTCCTCTCGCCTTTCCTGTTGAGAGTGCCTCCTCTTGAGATGCGACGGGAACGCCGGGAATTCTTTCCCGTTGAAAGCAGGGAAAGGATCCCTCATCTCGAGCTCCGAGGGGGAAACGGGGCTCCTTTGGATGTGGTCGGGACCATCGTGCTTCCTCTCGAGTGGAGACGCGTATGGTGGTGAACTTCTTGAGTTGCAGCAAGGGTGTGAAAGACCCTTTCGAAGTTCCAGAGGTTAGGTGTCATTAGTCTCCAGACGCCTCATCGGAAATAGGCCTCATCTCGCCTTGAAGGGAGAACTTCCTGGATTTTCTCGAGTTGCGGCAGGTGTTCTCGAGTTACGACGGGGACCTCA
This sequence comes from Capricornis sumatraensis, assembly GCF_032405125.1. Classification (NCBI taxonomy): domain Eukaryota; kingdom Metazoa; phylum Chordata; class Mammalia; order Artiodactyla; family Bovidae; genus Capricornis; species Capricornis sumatraensis. Next base: position 5,454,701 of record NW_027184614.1, on the reverse strand, counting down.
GGGACCGGCCCTGGTGGCCTCAGGAGAGGCCAGTCCCCATGCGAGTTGCTAGGGGGCCTCTCGGGATTCCTCTCCCGTCGATACCGGGGCCAAAAACCTTCTGTGGAGTCAGGGCCGGAACCGAGGATTCCTCTCAGGGGCTGATATGGATCTTTGGATACATCTGGAGTCTCGCCAGGGGAGACAGGCCTCGTTTCGTGAGGGGGCATGCACGTGCACTTTCCTTCCAGGCTTTAGCAGCAATGTCACGCTTCCCGTGGCGTGGATCAAAGGATCTGTGGTTTTCCCTCGAGGCTTTCCCTCGAAGCTTTCCCACAGGGCTGTCCCACGTGCCACCGTGGTGTGAGTCGATCCTCGGCGTGAAAGATGAGCCAGTGCAGGGCAAAGAGGTTCCTCTGGAATGGACTGAGACATCTGGGGGACACTTGGAATGGTGGTACGACCATGGAGTTCCTCTCGCCTTTCCTGTTGAGACTGCCTCCTCTTGAGATGCGACGGGAACGCCGGGAATTCTTTCCCGTTTAAAGCAGGGAAAGGATCCCTCATCTCGAGCTACGAGGGGGAAACGGGGCTCCTCTGGATGTGGGCGGGACCATCGTGCTTCCTCTCGAGTGGAGTCGGGTATGGCGGTGAACTTCTTGAGTCGCAGCCAGGGTGTGAAAGACCCTTTCGAAGTTCCAGAGGTTAGGTGTCATTAGTCTCCAGACGCCTCATCGGAAATAGGCCTCATCTCGCCTGGAAGGGAGAACTTCCTGGATTTTCTCGAGTTGCGGCAGGTGTTCTCGAGTTCCGACAGGGACCTCAGGGACCCGCCCTGGTGGCCTCAGGAGAGGCCAGTCCCCATGCGAGTTGCTAGGGGGCCTCTTGGGATTCCTCTCCCGTCGATACCGGGGCCAAAAACCTTGTGTGGAGTCAGGGCCGGAACCGAGGATGCCTCTCAGGGGCTGACATGGATCTTTGGGTACTTCTGGAGTCTCCCCAGGGGAGTCAGGCCTCGTCTCGAGTGGGGGCATGCACGTGCGCTTTCCTTCCAGGCTGTAGCAGCAATGTCACGCTTCCCGTCGCGTGGATCAAAGGATCTGTGGTTTTCCCTCGAGGCTTTCCCTCGAGGCTTTCCCACAGGGCTGTCCCACGTGCCACCGTGTTGTGAGTCGATCCTCGGCGTGAAAGATGAGCCAGTGCAGGGCAAAGAGTTTCCTCTGGAATGGACTGAGACATCTGGAGGAGTCTTGGAATGGTGGTACGACCATGGAGTTCCTCTCGCCTTTCCTGTTGAGAGTGCCTCCTCTTGAGATGCGACGGGAACGCCGGGAATTCTTTCCCGTTGAAAGCAGGGAAAGGATCCCTCATCTCGAGCTACGAGGGGGAAACGGGGCTCCTCTGGATGTGGGCGGGACCATCGTGCTTCCTCTCGAGTGGAGACGGGTATGGCGGTGAACTTCTTGAGTTGCAGCAAGGGTGTGAAAGACCCTTTCGAAGTTCCAGAGGTTAGGTGTCATTAGTCTCCAGAGGCCTCATCGGAAATAGGCCTCATCTCGCCTGGAAGGGAGAACTTCCTGGATTTTCTCGAGTTTCGGCAGGTGTTCTCGAGTTACGACGGGGACCTCAGGGACCCGCCCTGGTGGCCTCAGGAGAGGCCAGTCCCCATGCGAGTTGCTAGGGGGCCTCTCGGGATTCCTCTCCCGTCGATACCGGGGCCAAAAACCTTGTGTGGAGTCAGGGCCGGAACCGAGGATTCCTCTCAGGGGCTGACATGGATCTTTGGGTACTTCTGGAGTCTCCCCAGTGGAGTCAGGCCTCGTCTCGAGTGGGGGCATGCACGTGCGCTTTCCTTCCAGGCTGTAGCAGCAATGTCACGCTTCCCGTTGCGTGGATCAAAGGATCTGTGGTTTTCCCTCGAGGCTTTCCCTCGAGGCTTTCCCACAGGGCTGTCCCACGTGCCACCGTGGTGTGAGTCGATCTTCGGCGTGAAAGATGAGCCAGTGCAGGGCAAAGAGGTTCCTCTGGAATGGACTGAGACATCTGGGGGACTCTTGGAATGGTGGTACGACCATGGAGTTCCTCTCGCCTTTCCTGTTGAGAGTGCCTCCTCTTGAGATGCGACGGGAACGCCGGGAATTCTTTCCCGTTGAAACCAGGGAAAGGATCCCTCATCTCAAGCTACGAGGGGGAAACGGGGCTCCTCTGGATGTGGGCGGGACCATCGTGCTTCCTCTCGAGTGGAGACGGGTATGGCGGTGAACCTCTTGAGTTGCAGCAAGGGTGTGAAAGACCCTTTCGAAGTTCCAGAGGTTTGGTGTCATTAGTCTTCAGAGGCCTCATCGGAAATAGCCCTCATCTCGCCTGGAAGGGAGAACTTCCTGGATTTTCTCGAGTTGCGGCAGGTGTTCTCGAGTTACGACGGGGACCTCAGGGACCCGCCCTGGTGGCCTCAGGAGAGGCCAGTCCCCATGCGAGTTGCTAGGGGGCCTCTCGGGATTCCTCTCCCGTCGATACCGGGGCCAAAAACCTTGTGTGGAGTCAGGGCCGGAACCGAGGATTCCTCTTAGGGGCTGACATGGATCTTTGGGTACTTCTGGAGTCTCCCCAGTAGAGTCAGGCCTCGTCTCGAGTGGGGGCATGCACGTGCGCTTTCCTTCCAGGCTTTAGCAGCAATGTCACGCTTCCCGTCACGTGGATCAAAGGATCTGTGGTTTTCCCTCGAGGCTTTCCCTCGAGGCTTTCCCACAGGGCTGTCCCACGTGCCACCGTGGTGTGAGTCGATCCTCGGCGTGAAAGATGAGCCAGTGCAGGGCAAAGAGCTTCCTCTGGAATGGACTGAGACATCTGGGGGACTCTTGGCATGGTGGTACGACCATGGAGTTCCTCTCCTTTCCTGTTGACAGTGCCTCCTCTTGAGATGCGACGGGAACGCAGGGAATTCTTTCCCGTTGAAAGCAGGGAAAGGATCCCTCATCTCGAGCTACGAGGGGGAAACGGGGCTCCTTTGGATGTGGTCGGGACCATCGTGCTTCCTCTCGAGTGGAGACGGGTATGGTGGTGAACTTCTTGAGTTGCAGCAAGGGTGTGAAAGACCCTTTCGAAGTTCCAGAGGTTAGGTGTCATTAGTCTCCAGACGCCTCATCGGAAATAGGCCTCATCTCGCCTGGAAGGGAGAACTTCCTGGATTTTCTCGAGTTGCGGCAGGTGTTCTCGAGTTACGACGGGGAACTCAGGGACCTGCCCTGGTGGCCTCAGGAGAGGCCAGTCCCCATGCGAGTTGCTAGGGGGCCTCTCGGGATTCCTCTCCCGTCGATACCGGGGCCAAAAACCTTGTGTGGATTCAGGGCCGGAACCGAGGTTTCCTCTCAGGGGCTGATATGGATCTTTGGATACTTCTGGAGTCTCGCCAGGGGAGACAGGCCTCGTTTCGTGAGGGGGCATGCACGTGCACTTTCCATCCAGGCTTTAACAGCAATGTCACGCTTCCCGTGGCGTGGATCAAAGGATCTGTGGATTTCCCTCGAGGCTTTCCCTCGAGGCTTTCCCACAGGGCTGTCCCACGTGCCACCGTGGTGTGAGTCGATCCTCGGCGTGAAAGATGAGCCAGTGCAGGGCAAAGAGGTTCCTCTGGAATGGACTGAGACATCTGGGGGACTCTTGGAATGGTGGTACGACCATGGAGTTCCTCTCGCCTTTCCTGTTGAGAGTGCCTCCTCTTGAGATGCGACGGGAACGCCGGGAATTCTTTCCCGTTGAAAGCAGGGAAAGGATCCCTCATCTCGAGCTACGAGGGGGAAACGGGGCTCCTCTGGATGTGGGCGGGACCATCGTGCTTCCTCTCGAGTGGAGACGGGTATGGCGGTGAACTTCTTGAGTCGCAGCAAGGGTGTGAAAGACCCTTTCGAAGTTCCAGAGGTTAGGTGTCATTAGTCTCCAGACGCCTTATCGGAAATAGGCCTCATCTCGCCTGGAAGGGAGAACTTCCTGGATTTTCTCGAGTTGCGGCAGGTGTTCTCGAGTTACGACGGGGACCTCAGGGACCCGCCCTGGTGGCCTCAGGAGAGGCCAGTCCCCATGCGAGTTGCTAGGGGGCCTCTCGGGATTCCTCTCCCGTCGATACCGGGGCCAAAAACCTTGTGTGGAGTAAGGGCTGGAACCAAGGATTCCTCTCAGGGGCTGACATGGATCTTTGGGTACCTCTGGAGTCTCCCCAGGGGAGTCAGGCCTCGTCTCGAGTGGGGGCATGCACGTGCGCTTTCCTTCCAGGCTGTAGCAGCAATGTCACGCTTCCCGTCGCGTGGATCAAAGGATCTGTGGTTTTCCCTCGAGGCTTTCCCTCGAGGCTTTCCCACAGGGCTGTCCCACGTGCCACCGTGGTGTGAGTCGATCCTCGGCGTGAAAGATGAGCCAGTGCAGGGCAAAGAGGTTCCTCTGGAATGGACTGAGACATCTGGCGGACTCTTGGAATGGTGGTACGACCATGGAGTTCCTCTCGCCTTTCCTGTTGAGAGTGCCTCCTCTTGAGATGCGACGGGAACGCCGGGAATTCTATCCCGTTGAAAGCAGGGAAAGGATCCCTCATCTCGAGCTACGAGGGGGAAACGGGGCTCCTCTGGATGTGGGCGGGACCATCGTGCTTCCTCTCGAGTGGAGACGGGTATGGCGGTGAACTTCTTGAGTTGCAGCAAGGGTGTGAAAGACCCTTTCGAAGTTCCAGAGGTTAGGTGTCATTAGTCTCCAGACGCCTCATCGGAAATAGGCCTCATCTCGCCTGGAAGGGAGACCTTCCTGGATTTTCTCGAGTTGCGGCAGGTGTTCTCGAGTTACGACGGGGACCTCAGGGACCCGCCCTGGTGGCCTCAGGAGAGGCCAGTCCCCATGCGAGTTGCTAAGGGGCCTCTCGGGATTCCTCTCCCGTCGATACCGGTGCCAAAAACCTTGTATGCAGTCAGGGCCGGAACCGAGGATTCCTATCAGGGGCAGACATGGATCTTTGGGTACTTCTGGAGTCTCCCCAGGGGAGTCAGGCCTCGTCTCGAGTGGGGGCATGCACGTGCGCTTTCCTTCCAGGCTGTAGCAGCAATGTCACGCTTCCCGTGGCGTGGATCAAAGGATCTGTGGTTTTCCCTCGAGGCATTCCCTCGAGGCTTTCCCACAGGGCTGTCCCACGTGCCACCGTGGTGTGAGTCGATCCTCGGCGTGAAAGATGAGCCAGTGCAGGGCAAAGAGGTTCCTCTGGAATGGACTGAGACATCTGGGGGACTCTTGGAATGGTGGTACGACCATGGAGTTCCTCTCGCCTTTCCTGTTGAGAGTGCCTCCTCTTGAGATGCGACGGGAACGTCGGGAATTTTTTCCCGTTGAAAGCAGGGAAAGGATCCCTCATCTCGAGCTACGAGGGGGAAACGGGGCTCCTCTGGATGTGGGCGGGACCATCGTGCTTTCTCTCGAGTGGAGACGGGTATGGCGGTGAACTTCTTGAGTTGCAACAAGGGTGTGAAAGACCCTTTCGAAGTTCCAGAGGTTAGGTGTCATTAGTCTCCAGACGCCTCATCGGAAATAGGCCTCATCTCGCCTGGAAGGGAGAACTTCCTTGATTTTCTCGAGTTGCAGCAGGTGTTCTCGAGTTACGACGGGGACCTCAGGGACCCGCCTTGTTGGCCTCAGGAGAGGCCAGTCCCTATGCGTGTTGCTAGGGTGCCCCTCGGGATTCCTCTCCCGTCGATACCGGGGCCAAAAACCTTGTGTGGAGTCAGGGCCGGAACCGAGGATTCCTCTCAGGGACTGATATGGATCTTTGGGTACTTCTGGAGTCTCGCCAGGGGAGACAGGCCTCGTCTCGTGTGGGGGCATGCACGTGCACTTTCCTTCCAGGCTGTAGCAGCAATGTCACGCTTCCCGTAGCGTGGATCAAAGGATCTGCGGTTTTCCCTCGAGGCTTTCCCTCGAGGCTTTCCCACAGGGCTGTCCCACGTGACACCGTGGTGTGAGTCGATTCTCGGCGTGAAAAATGAGCCAGTGCAGGGCAAAGAGGTTCCTCTTGAATGGACTGAGACATCTGGGGGACTCTTGGAATGGTGGTACGACCATGGAGTTCCTCTCGCCTTTCCTGTTGAGAGTGCCTCCTCTTGAGATGCGACGGGAACGCCGGGAATTCTTTCCCGTTGAAAGCAGGGAAAGGATCCCTCATCTCGAGCTACGAGGGGGAAACGGGGCTCCTCTGGATGTGGGCGGGACCATCGTGCTTCCTCTCGAGTGGAGACGGGTATGGCGGTGAACTTCTTGAGTTGCAGCAAGGGTGTGAAAGCCCCTTTCGAAGTTCCAGAGGTTAGGTGTCATTAGTCTCCAGACGCCTCATCGGAAATAGGCCTCATCTCGCCTGGAAGGGAGAACTTCCTGGATTTTCTCGAGTTGCGGCAGGTGTTCTCGAGTTACGACGGGGACCTCAGGGACCCGCCCTGGTGGCCTCAGGAGAGGCCAGTCCCCATGCGAGTTGCTAAGGGGCCTCTCGTGATTCCTCTCCCGTCGATACCGGGGCCAAAAACCTTGTGTGCAGTCAGGGCCGGAACCGAGGATTCCTATCAGGGGCAGACATGGATCTTTGGGTACTTCTGGAGTCTCCCCAGGGGAGTCAGGCCTCGTCTCGAGTGGGGGCATGCACGTGCGCTTTCCTTCCAGGCTGTAGCAGCAATATCACGCTTCCCGTGGCGTGGATCAAAGGATCTGTGGTTTTCCCTCGAGGCTTTCCCACAGGGCTGTCCCACGTGCCACCGTGGTGTGAGTCGATCCTCGGCGTGAAAGATGAGCCAGTGCAGGGCAAAGAGGTTCCTCTGGAATGGACTGAGACATCTGGGGGACTCTTGGAATGGTGGTACGACCATGGAGTTCCTCTCGCCTTTCCTGTTGAGAGTGCCTCCTCTCGAGATGCGACGGGAACGCAGGGAATTCTTTCCCGTTGAAAGGATGGAAAGGATCCCTCATCTCGAGCTACGAGGGGGAAACGGGGCTCCTTTGGATGTGGTCGGGACCATCGTGCTTCCTCTCGAGTGGAGACGGGTATGGTGGTGAACTTGTTGAGTTGCAGCAAGGGTGTGAAAGACCCTTTCGAAGTTCCAGAGGTTAGGTGTCATTAGTCTCCAGACGCCTCATCGGAAATAGGCCTCATCTCGCCTGGAAGGGAGAACTTCCTGGATTTTCTCGAGTTGCGGCAGGTGTTCTCGAGTTACGACGGGGACCTCAGGGACCGGCCCTGGTGGCCTCAGGAGAGGCCAGTCCCCATGCGAGTTGCTAGGGGGCCTCTCGGGATTCCTCTCCCGTCGATACCGGGGCCAAAAAGCTTGTGTGGAGTCAGGGCCGGAACCGAGGATTCCTCTCAGGGGCTGACATGGATCTTTGGGTACTTCTGGAGTCTCCCCAGGGGAGTCAGGCCTCGTCTCGAGTGGGGGCATGCACGTGCGCTTTCCTTCCAGGCTGTAGCAGCAATGTCACGCTTCCCGTCGCGTGGATCAAAGGATCTGTGGTTTTCCCTCGAGGCTTTCCCTCGAGGCTTTCCCACAGGGCTGTCCCACGTGCCACCGTGTTGTGAGTCGATCCTCGGCGTGAAAGATGAGACAGTGCAGGGCAAAGAGGTTCCTCTGGAATGGACTGAGACATCTGGGGGACTCTTGGAATGGTGGTACGACCATGGAGTTCCTCTCGCCTTTCCTGTTGAGAGTGCCTCCTCTTGAGATGCGACGGGAACGCCGGGAATTCTTTCCCGTTGAAAGCAGGGAAAGGATCCCTCATCTCGAGCTCCGAGGGGGAAACGGGGCTCCTTTGGATGTGGTCGGGACCATCGTGCTTCCTCTCGAGTGGAGACGCGTATGGTGGTGAACTTCTTGAGTTGCAGCAAGGGTGTGAAAGACCCTTTCGAAGTTCCAGAGGTTAGGTGTCATTAGTCTCCAGATGCCTCATCGGAAATAGGCCTCATCTCGCCTTGAAGGGAGAACTTCCTGGATTTTCTCGAGTTGCGGCAGGTGTTCTCGAGTTACGACGGGGACCTCAGGGACCGGCCCTGGTGGCCTCAGGAGAGGCCAGTCCCCATGCGAGTTGCTAGGGGGCCTCTCGGGATTCCTCTCCCGTCGATACCGGGGCCAAAAACCTTCTGTGGAGTCAGGGCCGGAACCGAGGATTCCTCTCAGGGGCTGATATGGATCTTTGGATACATCTGGAGTCTCGCCAGGGGAGACAGGCCTCGTTTCGTGAGGGGGCATGCACGTGCACTTTCCTTCCAGGCTTTAGCAGCAATGTCACGCTTCCCGTGGCGTGGATCAAAGGATCTGTGGTTTTCCCTCGAGGCTTTCCCTCGAAGCTTTCCCACAGGGCTGTCCCACGTGCCACCGTGGTGTGAGTCGATCCTCGGCGTGAAAGATGAGCCAGTGCAGGGCAAAGAGGTTCCTCTGGAATGGACTGAGACATCTGGGGGACACTTGGAATGGTGGTACGACCATGGAGTTCCTCTCGCCTTTCCTGTTGAGACTGCCTCCTCTTGAGATGCGACGGGAACGCCGGGAATTCTTTCCCGTTTAAAGCAGGGAAAGGATCCCTCATCTCGAGCTACGAGGGGGAAACGGGGCTCCTCTGGATGTGGGCGGGACCATCGTGCTTCCTCTCGAGTGGAGTCGGGTATGGCGGTGAACTTCTTGAGTCGCAGCCAGGGTGTGAAAGACCCTTTCGAAGTTCCAGAGGTTAGGTGTCATTAGTCTCCAGACGCCTCATCGGAAATAGGCCTCATCTCGCCTGGAAGGGAGAACTTCCTGGATTTTCTCGAGTTGCGGCAGGTGTTCTCGAGTTCCGACAGGGACCTCAGGGACCCGCCCTGGTGGCCTCAGGAGAGGCCAGTCCCCATGCGAGTTGCTAGGGGGCCTCTTGGGATTCCTCTCCCGTCGATACCGGGGCCAAAAACCTTGTGTGGAGTCAGGGCCGGAACCGAGGATGCCTCTCAGGGGCTGACATGGATCTTTGGGTACTTCTGGAGTCTCCCCAGGGGAGTCAGGCCTCGTCTCGAGTGGGGGCATGCACGTGCGCTTTCCTTCCAGGCTGTAGCAGCAATGTCACGCTTCCCGTCGCGTGGATCAAAGGATCTGTGGTTTTCCCTCGAGGCTTTCCCTCGAGGCTTTCCCACAGGGCTGTCCCACGTGCCACCGTGTTGTGAGTCGATCCTCGGCGTGAAAGATGAGCCAGTGCAGGGCAAAGAGTTTCCTCTGGAATGGACTGAGACATCTGGAGGAGTCTTGGAATGGTGGTACGACCATGGAGTTCCTCTCGCCTTTCCTGTTGAGAGTGCCTCCTCTTGAGATGCGACGGGAACGCCGGGAATTCTTTCCCGTTGAAAGCAGGGAAAGGATCCCTCATCTCGAGCTACGAGGGGGAAACGGGGCTCCTCTGGATGTGGGCGGGACCATCGTGCTTCCTCTCGAGTGGAGACGGGTATGGCGGTGAACTTCTTGAGTTGCAGCAAGGGTGTGAAAGACCCTTTCGAAGTTCCAGAGGTTAGGTGTCATTAGTCTCCAGAGGCCTCATCGGAAATAGGCCTCATCTCGCCTGGAAGGGAGAACTTCCTGGATTTTCTCGAGTTTCGGCAGGTGTTCTCGAGTTACGACGGGGACCTCAGGGACCCGCCCTGGTGGCCTCAGGAGAGGCCAGTCCCCATGCGAGTTGCTAGGGGGCCTCTCGGGATTCCTCTCCCGTCGATACCGGGGCCAAAAACCTTGTGTGGAGTCAGGGCCGGAACCGAGGATTCCTCTCAGGGGCTGACATGGATCTTTGGGTACTTCTGGAGTCTCCCCAGTGGAGTCAGGCCTCGTCTCGAGTGGGGGCATGCACGTGCGCTTTCCTTCCAGGCTGTAGCAGCAATGTCACGCTTCCCGTTGCGTGGATCAAAGGATCTGTGGTTTTCCCTCGAGGCTTTCCCTCGAGGCTTTCCCACAGGGCTGTCCCACGTGCCACCGTGGTGTGAGTCGATCTTCGGCGTGAAAGATGAGCCAGTGCAGGGCAAAGAGGTTCCTCTGGAATGGACTGAGACATCTGGGGGACTCTTGGAATGGTGGTACGACCATGGAGTTCCTCTCGCCTTTCCTGTTGAGAGTGCCTCCTCTTGAGATGCGACGGGAACGCCGGGAATTCTTTCCCGTTGAAACCAGGGAAAGGATCCCTCATCTCAAGCTACGAGGGGGAAACGGGGCTCCTCTGGATGTGGGCGGGACCATCGTGCTTCCTCTCGAGTGGAGACGGGTATGGCGGTGAACCTCTTGAGTTGCAGCAAGGGTGTGAAAGACCCTTTCGAAGTTCCAGAGGTTTGGTGTCATTAGTCTTCAGAGGCCTCATCGGAAATAGCCCTCATCTCGCCTGGAAGGGAGAACTTCCTGGATTTTCTCGAGTTGCGGCAGGTGTTCTCGAGTTACGACGGGGACCTCAGGGACCCGCCCTGGTGGCCTCAGGAGAGGCCAGTCCCCATGCGAGTTGCTAGGGGGCCTCTCGGGATTCCTCTCCCGTCGATACCGGGGCCAAAAACCTTGTGTGGAGTCAGGGCCGGAACCGAGGATTCCTCTTAGGGGCTGACATGGATCTTTGGGTACTTCTGGAGTCTCCCCAGGGGAGTCAGGCCTCGTCTCGAGTGGGGGCATGCACGTGCGCTTTCCTTCCAGGCTGTAGCAGCAATGTCACGCTTCCCGTGGCGTGGATCAAAGGATCTGTGGTTTTCCCTCGAGGCTTTCCCACAGGGCTGTCCCACGTGCCACCGTGGTGTGAGTCGATCCTCGGCATGAAAGATGAGCCAGTGCAGGGCAAAGAGGTTCCTCTGGAATGGACTGAGACATCTGGGGGACTCTTGGAATGGTGGTACGACCATGGAGTTCCTCTCGCCTTTCCTGTTGAGAGTGCCTCCTCTTGAGATGCGACGGGAACGCAGGGAATTCTTTCCCGTTGAAAGCATGGAAAGGATCCCTCATCTCGAGCTACGAGGGGGAAACGGGGCTCCTTTGGATGTGGTCGGGACCATCGTGCTTCCTCTCGAGTGGAGACGGGTATGGTGGTGAACTTGTTGAGTTGCAGCAAGGGTGTGAAAGACCCTTTCGAAGTTCCAGAGGTTAGGTGTCATTAGTCTCCAGACGCCTCATCGGAAATAGGCCTCATCTCGCCTGGAAGGGAGAACTTCCTGGATTTTCTCGAGTTGCGGCAGGTGTTCTCGAGTTACGACGGGGACCTCAGGGACCGGCCATGGTGGCCTCAGTAGAGGCCAGTCCCCATGCGAGTTGCTAGGGGGCCTCTCGGGATTCCTCTCCCGTCGATACCGGGGCCAAAAACCTTGTGTGGAGTCAGGGCCGGAACCGAGGATTCCTCTCAGGGGCTGACATGGATCTTTGGGTACTTCTGGAGTCTCCCCAGGGGAGTCAGGCCTCGTCTCGAGTGGGGGCATGCACGTGCGCTTTCCTTCCAGGCTGTAGCAGCAATGTCACCCTTCCCGTCGCGTGGATCAAAGGATCTGTGGTTTTCCCTCGAGGCTTTCCCTCGAGGCTTTCCCACAGGGCTGTCCCACGTGCCACCGTGTTGTGAGTCGATCCTCGGCGTGAAAGATGAGCCAGTGCAGGGCAAAGAGGTTCCTCTGGAATGGACTGAGACATCTGGGGGACTCTTGGAATGGTGGTACGACCATGGAGTTCCTCTCGCCTTTCCTGTTGAGAGTGCCTCCTCTTGAGATGCGACGGGAACGCCGGGAATTCTTTCCCGTTGAAAGCAGGGAAAGGATCCCTCATCTCGAGCTCCGAGGGGGAAACGGGGCTCCTTTGGATGTGGTCGTGACCATCGTGCTTCCTCTCGAGTGGAGACGGGTATGGTGGTGAACTTCTTGAGTTGCAGCAAGGGTGTGAAAGACCCTTTCGAAGTTCCAGAGGTTAGGTGTCATTAGTCTCCAGACGCCTCATCGGAAATAGGCCTCATCTCGCCTGGAAGGCAGAACTTCCTGGATTTTCTCGAGTTGCGGCAGGTGTTCTCGAGGTACGACGGGGACCTCAGGGACCGGCCCTGGTGGCCTCAGGAGAGGCCAGTCCCCATGCGAGTTGCTAGGGGGCCTCTCGGGATTCCTCTCCCGTCGATACCGGGGCCAAAAACCTTGTGTGGAGTCAGGGCCGGAACCGAGGATTCCTCTCAGGGGCTGATATGGATCTTTGGATACTTCTGGAGTCTCGCCAGGGGAGACAGGCCTCGTTTCGTGAGGGGGCATGCACGTGCACTTTCCTTCCAGGCTGTAGCAGCAATGTCACGCTTCCCGTCGCGTGGATCAAAGGATCTGTGGTTTTCCCTCGAGGCTTTCCCTCGAGGCTTTCCCACAGGGCTGTCCCACGTGCCACCGTGGTGTGAGTCGATCCTCGGCGTGAAAGATGAGCCAGTGCAGGGCAAAGAGGTTCCTCTGGAATGGACTGAGACATCTGGGGGACTCTTGGAATGGTGGTACGACCATGGAGTTCCTCTCGCCTTTCCTGTTGAGAGTGCCTCCTCTTGAGATGCGACGGGAACGCCGGGAATTCTTTCCCGTTGAAAGCAGGGAAAGGATCCCTCATCTCGAGCTACGAGGGGGAAACGGGGCTCTTCTGGATGTGGGCGGGACCATCGTGCTTCCTCTCGAGTGGAGACGGGTATGGCGGTGAACTTCTTGAGTCGCAGCAAGGGTGTGAAAGACCCTTTCGAAGTTCCAGAGGTTAGGTGTCATTAGTCTCCAGACGCCTCATCGGAAATAAGCCTCATCTCGCCTGGAAGGGAGAACTTCCTGGATTTTCTCGAGTTGCGGCAGGTGTTCTCGAGTTACGACGGGGACCTCAGGGACCCGCCCTGGTGGCCTCAGGAGAGGCCAGTCCCCATGCGAGTTGCTAGGGGGCCTCTCGGGATTCCTCTCCCGTTGATACCGGGGCCAAAAACCTTCTGTGGAGTCAGGGCTGGAACCGAGGATTCCTCTCAGGGGCTGACATGGATCTTTGGGTACTTCTGGAGTCTCCCCAGGGGAGTCAGGCCTCGTCTCGAGTGGGGGCATGCACGTGCGCTTTCCTTCCAGGCTGTAGCAGCAATGTCACGCTTCCCGTCGCGTGGATCAAAGGATCTGTGGTTTTCCCTCGAGGCTTTCCCTCGAGGCTTTCCCACAGGGCTGTCCCACGTGCCACCGTGGTGTGAGTCGATCCTCGGCGTGAAAGATGAGCCAGTGCAGGGCAAAGAGGTTCCTCTGGAATGGACTGAGACATCTGGGGGACTCTTGGAATGGTGGTACGACCATGGAGTTCCTCTCGCCTTTCCTGTTGAGAGTGCCTCCTCTTGAGATGCGACGGGAACGCCGGGAATTCTATCCCGTTGAAACCAGGGAAAGGATCCCTCATCTCGAGCTACGAGGGGGAAACGGGGCTCCTATGGATGTGGGCGGGACCATCGTGCTTCCTCTCGAGTGGAGACGGGTATGGCGGTGAACTTCTTGAGTTGCAGCAAGGGTGTGAAAGACCCTTTCGAAGTTCCAGAGGTTAGGTGTCATTAGTCTCCAGACGCCTCATCGGAAATAGGCCTCATCTCGCCTGGAAGGGAGACCTTCCTGGATTTTCTCGAGTTGCGGCAGGTGTTCTCGAGTTACGACGGGGACCTCAGGGACCCGCCCTGGTGGCCTCAGGAGAGGCCAGTCCCCATGCGAGTTGCTAAGGGGCCTCTCGGGATTCCTCTCCCGTCGATACCGGTGCCAAAAACCTTGTATGCAGTCAGGGCCGGAACCGAGGATTCCTATCAGGGGCAGACATGGATCTTTGGGTACTTCTGGAGTCTCCCCAGGGGAGTCAGGCCTCGTCTCGAGTGGGGGCATGCACGTGCGCTTTCCTTCCAGGCTGTAGCAGCAATGTCACGCTTCCCGTGGCGTGGATCAAAGGATCTGTGGTTTTCCCTCGAGGCTTTCCCACAGGGCTGTCCCACGTGCCACCGTGGTGTGAGTCGATCCTCGGCATGAAAGATGAGCCAGTGCAGGGCAAAGAGGTTCCTCTGGAATGGACTGAGACATCTGGGGGACTCTTGGAATGGTGGTACGACCATGGAGTTCCTCTCGCCTTTCCTGTTGAGAGTGCCTCCTCTTGAGATGCGACGGGAACGCAGGGAATTCTTTCCCGTTGAAAGCATGGAAAGGATCCCTCATCTCGAGCTACGAGGGGGAAACGGGGCTCCTTTGGATGTGGTCGGGACCATCGTGCTTCCTCTCGAGTGGAGACGGGTATGGTGGTGAACTTGTTGAGTTGCAGCAAGGGTGTGAAAGACCCTTTCGAAGTTCCAGAGGTTAGGTGTCATTAGTCTCCAGACGCCTCATCGGAAATAGGCCTCATCTCGCCTGGAAGGGAGAACTTCCTGGATTTTCTCGAGTTGCGGCAGGTGTTCTCGAGTTACGACGGGGACCTCAGGGACCGGCCATGGTGGCCTCAGGAGAGGCCAGTCCCCATGCGAGTTGCTAGGGGGCCTCTCGGGATTCCTCTCCCGTCGATACCGGGGCCAAAAACCTTGTGTGGAGTCAGGGCCGGAACCGAGGATTCCTCTCAGGGGCTGACATGGATCTTTGGGTACTTCTGGAGTCTCCCCAGGGGAGTCAGGCCTCGTCTCGAGTGGGGGCATGCACGTGCGCTTTCCTTCCAGGCTGTAGCAGCAATGTCACGCTTCCCGTCGCGTGGATCAAAGGATCTGTGGTTTTCCCTCGAGGCTTTCCCTCGAGGCTTTCCCACAGGGCTGTCCCACGTGCCACCGTGTTGTGAGTCGATCCTCGGCGTGAAAGATGAGCCAGTGCAGGGCAAAGAGGTTCCTCTGGAATGGACTGAGACATCTGGGGGACTCTTGGAATGGTGGTACGACCATGGAGTTCCTCTCGCCTTTCCTGTTGAGAGTGCCTCCTCTTGAGATGCGACGGGAACGCCGGGAATTCTTTCCCGTTGAAAGCAGGGAAAGGATCCCTCATCTCGAGCTCCGAGGGGGAAACGGGGCTCCTTTGGATGTGGTCGTGACCATCGTGCTTCCTCTCGAGTGGAGACGGGTATGGTGGTGAACTTCTTGAGTTGCAGCAAGGGTGTGAAAGACCCTTTCGAAGTTCCAGAGGTTAGGTGTCATTAGTCTCCAGACGCCTCATCGGAAATAGGCCTCATCTCGCCTGGAAGGCAGAACTTCCTGGATTTTCTCGAGTTGCGGCAGGTGTTCTCGAGGTACGACGGGGACCTCAGGGACCGGCCCTGGTGGCCTCAGGAGAGGCCAGTCCCCATGCGAGTTGCTAGGGGGCCTCTCGGGATTCCTCTCCCGTCGATACCGGGGCCAAAAACCTTGTGTGGAGTCAGGGCCGGAACCGAGGATTCCTCTCAGGGGCTGATATGGATCTTTGGATACTTCTGGAGTCTCGCCAGGGGAGACAGGCCTCGTTTCGTGAGGGGGCATGCACGTGCACTTTCCTTCCAGGCTGTAGCAGCAATGTCACGCTTCCCGTCGCGTGGATCAAAGGATCTGTGGTTTTCCCTCGAGGCTTTCCCTCGAGGCTTTCCCACAGGGCTGTCCCACGTGCCACCGTGGTGTGAGTCGATCCTCGGCGTGAAACATGAGCCAGTGCAGGGCAAAGAGGTTCCTCTGGAATGGACTGAGACATCTGGGGGACTCTTGGAATGGTGGTACGACCATGGAGTTCCTCTCGCCTTTCCTGTTGAGAGTGCCTCCTCTTGAGATGCGACGGGAACGCCGGGAATTCTTTCCCGTTGAAAGCAGGGAAAGGATCCCTCATCTCGAGCTACGAGGGGGAAACGGGGCTCTTCTGGATGTGGGCGGGACCATCGTGCTTCCTCTCGAGTGGAGACGGGTATGGCGGTGAACTTCTTGAGTCGCAGCAAGGGTGTGAAAGACCCTTTCGAAGTTCCAGAGGTTAGGTGTCATTAGTCTCCAGACGCCTCATCGGAAATAAGCCTCATCTCGCCTGGAAGGGAGAACTTCCTGGATTTTCTCGAGTTGCGGCAGGTGTTCTCGAGTTACGACGGGGACCTCAGGGACCCGCCCTGGTGGCCTCAGGAGAGGCCAGTCCCCATGCGAGTTGCTAGGGGGCCTCTCGGGATTCCTCTCCCGTTGATACCGGGGCCAAAAACCTTCTGTGGAGTCAGGGCTGGAACCGAGGATTCCTCTCAGGGGCTGACATGGATCTTTGGGTACTTCTGGAGTCTCCCCAGGGGAGTCAGGCCTCGTCTCGAGTGGGGGCATGCACGTGCGCTTTCCTTCCAGGCTGTAGCAGCAATGTCACGCTTCCCGTCGCGTGGATCAAAGGATCTGTGGTTTTCCCTCGAGGCTTTCCCTCGAGGCTTTCCCACAGGGCTGTCCCACGTGCCACCGTGGTGTGAGTCGATCCTCGGCGTGAAAGATGAGCCAGTGCAGGGCAAAGAGGTTCCTCTGGAATGGACTGAGACATCTGGGGGACTCTTGGAATGGTGGTACGACCATGGAGTTCCTCTCGCCTTTCCTGTTGAGAGTGCCTCCTCTTGAGATGCGACGGGAACGCCGGGAATTCTTTCCCGTTGAAACCAGGGAAAGGATCCCTCATCTCGAGCTACGAGGGGGAAACGGGGCTCCTATGGATGTGGGCGGGACCATCGTGCTTCCTCTCGAGTGGAGACGGGTATGGGGGTGAACTTCTTGAGTTGCAGCAAGGGTGTGAAAGACACTTTCGAAGTTCCAGAGGTTAGGTGTCATTAGTCTCCAGAGGCCTCATCGGAAATAGGCCTCATCTCGCCTGGAAGGGAGAACTTCCTGGATTTTCTCGAGTTTCGGCAGGTGTTCTCGAGTTACGACGGGGACCTCAGGGACCCGCCCTGGTGGCCTCAGGAGAGGCCAGTCCCCATGCGAGTTGCTAGGGGGCCTCTCGGGATTCCTCTCCCGTCGATACCGGGGCCAAAAACCTTGTGTGGAGTCAGGGCCGGAACCGAGGATTCCTCTCAGGGGCTGATATGGATCTTTGGATACTTCTGGAGTCTCGCCAGGCGAGACAGGCCTCGTTTCGTGAGGGGGCATGCACGTGCACTTTCCTTCCAGGCTGTAGCAGCAATGTCACGCTTCCCGTCGCGTGGATCAAAGGATCTGTGGTTTTCCCTCGAGGCTTTCCCTCGAGGCTTTCCCACAGGGCTGTCCCACGTGCCACCGTGGTGTGAGTCGATCCTCGGTGTGAAAGATGAGCCAGTGCAGGGCAAAGAGGTTCCTCTGGAATGGACTGAGACATCTGGGGGACTCTTGGAATGGTGGTACGACCATGGACTTCCTCTCGCCTTTCCTGTTGAGAGTGCCTCCTCTTGAGATGCGACGGGAACGCCGGGAATTCTTTCCCGTTGAAAGCAGGGAAAGGATCCCTCATCTCGAGCTACGAGGGGGAAACGGGGCTCTTCTGGATGTGGGCGGGACCATCGTGCTTCCTCTCGAGTGGAGACGGGTATGGCGGTGAACTTCTTGAGTCGCAGCAAGGGTGTGAAAGACCCTTTCGAAGTTCCAGAGGTTAGGTGTCATTAGTCTCCAGACGCCTCATCGGAAATAAGCCTCATCTCGCCTGGAAGGGAGAACTTCCTGGATTTTCTCGAGTTGCGGCAGGTGTTCTCGAGTTACGACGGGGACCTCAGGGACCCGCCCTGGTGGCCTCAGGAGAGGCCAGTCCCCATGCGAGTTGCTAGGGGGCCTCTCGGGATTCCTCTCCCGTTGATACCGGGGCCAAAAAACTTCTGTGGAGTCAGGGCTGGAACCGAGGATTCCTCTCAGGGGCTGACATGGATCTTTGGGTACTTCTGGAGTCTCCCCAGGGGAGTCAGGCCTCGTCTCGAGTGGGGGCATGCACGTGCGCTTTCCTTCCAGGCTGTAGCAGCAATGTCACGCTTCCCGTCGCGTGGATCAAAGGATCTGTGGTTTTCCCTCGAGGCTTTCCCTCGAGGCTTTCCCACAGGGCTGTCCCACGTGCCACCGTGGTGTGAGTCGATCCTCGGCGTGAAAGATGAGCCAGTGCAGGGCAAAGAGGTTCCTCTGGAATGGACTGAGACATCTGGGGGACTCTTGGAATGGTGGTACGACCATGGAGTTCCTCTCGCCTTTCCTGTTGAGAGTGCCTCCTCTTGAGATGCGACGGGAACGCCGGGAATTCTATCCCGTTGAAAGCAGGGAAAGGATCCCTCATCTCGAGCTACGAGGGGGAAACGGGGCTCCTATGGATGTGGGCGGGACCATCGTGCTTCCTCTCGAGTGGAGACGGGTATGGCGGTGAACTTCTTGAGTTGCAGCAAGGGTGTGAAAGACCCTTTCGAAGTTCCAGAGGTTAGGTGTCATTAGTCTCCAGACGCCTCATCGGAAATAGGCCTCATCTCGCCTGGAAGGGAGACCTTCCTGGATTTTCTCGAGTTGCGGCAGGTGTTCTCGAGTTACGACGGGGACCTCAGGGACCCGCCCTGGTGGCCTCAGGAGAGGCCAGTCCCCATGCGAGTTGCTAAGGGGCCTCTCGGGATTCCTCTCCCGTCGATACCGGTGCCAAAAACCTTGTATGCAGTCAGGGCCGGAACCGAGGATTCCTATCAGGGGCAGACATGGATCTTTGGGTACTTCTGGAGTCTCCCCAGGGGAGTCAGGCCTCGTCTCGAGTGGGGGCATGCACGTGCGCTTTCCTTCCAGGCTGTAGCAGCAATGTCACGCTTCCCGTGGCGTGGATCAAAGGATCTGTGGTTTTCCCTCGAGGCTTTCCCACAGGGCTGTCCCACGTGCCACCGTGGTGTGAGTCGATCCTCGGCATGAAAGATGAGCCAGTGCAGGGCAAAGAGGTTCCTCTGGAATGGACTGAGACATCTGGGGGACTCTTGGAATGGTGGTACAACCATGGAGTTCCTCTCGCCTTTCCTGTTGAGAGTGCCTCCTCTTGAGATGCGACGGGAACGCAGGGAATTCTTTCCCGTTGAAAGCATGGAAAGGATCCCTCATCTCGAGCTACGAGGGGGAAACGGGGCTCCTTTGGATGTGGTCGGGACCATCGTGCTTCCTCTCGAGTGGAGACGGGTATGGTGGTGAACTTGTTGAGTTGCAGCAAGGGTGTGAAAGACCCTTTCGAAGTTCCAGAGGTTAGGTGTCATTAGTCTCCAGACGCCTCATCGGAAATAGGCCTCATCTCGCCTGGAAGGGAGAACTTCCTGGATTTTCTCGAGTTGCGGCAGGTGTTCTCGAGTTACGACGGGGACCTCAGGGACCGGCCATGGTGGCCTCAGGAGAAGCCAGTCCCCATGCGAGTTGCTAGGGGGCCTCTCGGGATTCCTCTCCCGTCGATACCGGGGCCAAAAACCTTGTGTGGAGTCAGGGCCGGAACCGAGGATTCCTCTCAGGGGCTGACATGGATCTTTGGGTACTTCTGGAGTCTCCCCAGGGGAGTCAGGCCTCGTCTCGAGTGGGGGCATGCACGTGCGCTTTCCTTCCAGGCTGTAGCAGCAATGTCACGCTTCCCGTCGCGTGGATCAAAGGATCTGTGGTTTTCCCTCGAGGCTTTCCCTCGAGGCTTTCCCACAGGGCTGTCCCACGTGCCACCGTGTTGTGAGTCGATCCTCGGCGTGAAAGATGAGCCAGTGCAGGGCAAAGAGGTTCCTCTGGAATGGACTGAGACATCTGGGGGACTCTTGGAATGGTGGTACGACCATGGAGTTCCTCTCGCCTTTCCTGTTGAGAGTGCCTCCTCTTGAGATGCGACGGGAACGCCGGGAATTCTTTCCCGTTGAAAGCAGGGAAAGGATCCCTCATCTCGAGCTCCGAGGGGGAAACGGGGCTCCTTTGGATGTGGTCGTGACCATCGTGCTTCCTCTCGAGTGGAGACGGGTATGGTGGTGAACTTCTTGAGTTGCAGCAAGGGTGTGAAAGACCCTTTCGAAGTTCCAGAGGTTAGGTGTCATTAGTCTCCAGACGCCTCATCGGAAATAGGCCTCATCTCGCCTGGAAGGCAGAACTTCCTGGATTTTCTCGAGTTGCGGCAGGTGTTCTCGAGGTACGACGGGGACGTCAGGGACCGGCCCTGGTGGCCTCAGGAGAGGCCAGTCCCCATGCGAGTTGCTAGGGGGCCTCTCGGGATTCCTCTCCCGTCGATACCGGGGCCAAAAACCTTGTGTGGAGTCAGGGCCGGAACCGAGGATTCCTCTCAGGGGCTGATATGGATCTTTGGATACTTCTGGAGTCTCGCCAGGGGAGACAGGCCTCGTTTCGTGAGGGGGCATGCACGTGCACTTTCCTTCCAGGCTGTAGCAGCAATGTCACGCTTCCCGTCGCGTGGATCAAAGGATCTGTGGTTTTCCCTCGAGGCTTTCCCTCGAGGCTTTCCCACAGGGCTGTCCCACGTGCCACCGTGGTGTGAGTCGATCCTCGGCGTGAAAGATGAGCCAGTGCAGGGCAAAGAGGTTCCTCTGGAATGGACTGAGACATCTGGGGGACTCTTGGAATGGTGGTACGACCATGGAGTTCCTCTCGCCTTTCCTGTTGAGAGTGCCTCCTCTTGAGATGCGACGGGAACGCCGGGAATTCTTTCCCGTTGAAAGCAGGGAAAGGATCCCTCATCTCGAGCTACGAGGGGGAAACGGGGCTCTTCTGGATGTGGGCGGGACCATCGTGCTTCCTCTCGAGTGGAGACGGGTATGGCGGTGAACTTCTTGAGTCGCAGCAAGGGTGTGAAAGACCCTTTCGAAGTTCCAGAGGTTAGGTGTCATTAGTCTCCAGACGCCTCATCGGAAATAAGCCTCATCTCGCCTGGAAGGGAGAACTTCCTGGATTTTCTCGAGTTGCAGCAGGTGTTCTCGAGTTACGACGGGGACCTCAGGGACCCGCCCTGGTGGCCTCAGGAGAGGCCAGTCCCCATGCGAGTTGCTAGGGGGCCTCTCGGGATTCCTCTCCCGTTGATACCGGGGCCAAAAACCTTCTGTGGAGTCAGGGCTGGAACCGAGGATTCCTCTCAGGGGCTGACATGGATCTTTGGGTACTTCTGGAGTCTCCCCAGGGGAGTCAGGCCTCGTCTCGAGTGGGGGCATGCACGTGCGCTTTCCTTCCAGGCTGTAGCAGCAATGTCACGCTTCCCGTCGCGTGGATCAAAGGATCTGTGGTTTTCCCTCGAGGCTTTCCCTCGAGGCTTTCCCACAGGGCTGTCCCACGTGCCACCGTGGTGTGAGTCGATCCTCGGCGTGAAAGATGAGCCAGTGCAGGGCAAAGAGGTTCCTCTGGAATGGACTGAGACATCTGGGGGACTCTTGGAATGGTGGTACGACCATGGAGTTCCTCTCGCCTTTCCTGTTGAGAGTGCCTCCTCTTGAGATGCGACGGGAACGCCGGGAATTCTTTCCCGTTGAAACCAGGGAAAGGATCCCTCATCTCGAGCTACGAGGGGGAAACGGGGCTCCTATGGATGTGGGCGGGACCATCGTGCTTCCTCTCGAGTGGAGACGGGTATGGGGGTGAACTTCTTGAGTTGCAGCAAGGGTGTGAAAGACACTTTCGAAGTTCCAGAGGTTAGGTGTCATTAGTCTCCAGAGGCCTCATCGGAAATAGGCCTCATCTCGCCTGGAAGGGAGAACTTCCTGGATTTTCTCGAGTTTCGGCAGGTGTTCTCGAGTTACGACGGGGACCTCAGGGACCCGCCCTGGTGGCCTCAGGAGAGGCCAGTCCCCATGCGAGTTGCTAGGGGGCCTCTCGGGATTCCTCTCCCGTCGATACCGGGGCCAAAAACCTTGTGTGGAGTCAGGGCCGGAACCGAGGATTCCTCTCAGGGGCTGATATGGATCTTTGGATACTTCTGGAGTCTCGCCAGGCGAGACAGGCCTCGTTTCGTGAGGGGGCATGCACGTGCACTTTCCTTCCAGGCTGTAGCAGCAATGTCACGCTTCCCGTCGCGTGGATCAAAGGATCTGTGGTTTTCCCTCGAGGCTTTCCCTCGAGGCTTTCCCACAGGGCTGTCCCACGTGCCACCGTGGTGTGAGTCGATCCTCGGTGTGAAAGATGAGCCAGTGCAGGGCAAAGAGGTTCCTCTGGAATGGACTGAGACATCTGGGGGACTCTTGGAATGGTGGTACGACCATGGAGTTCCTCTCGCCTTTCCTGTTGAGAGTGCCTCCTCTTGAGATGCGACGGGAACGCCGGGAATTCTTTCCCGTTGAAAGCAGGGAAAGGATCCCTCATCTCGAGCTACGAGGGGGAAACGGGGCTCTTCTGGATGTGGGCGGGACCATCGTGCTTCCTCTCGAGTGGAGACGGGTATGGCGGTGAACTTCTTGAGTCGCAGCAAGGGTGTGAAAGACCCTTTCGAAGTTCCAGAGGTTAGGTGTCATTAGTCTCCAGACGCCTCATCGGAAATAAGCCTCATCTCGCCTGGAAGGGAGAACTTCCTGGATTTTCTCGAGTTGCGGCAGGTGTTCTCGAGTTACGACGGGGACCTCAGGGACCCGCCCTGGTGGCCTCAGGAGAGGCCAGTCCCCATGCGAGTTGCTAGGGGGCCTCTCGGGATTCCTCTCCCGTTGATACCGGGGCCAAAAAACTTCTGTGGAGTCAGGGCTGGAACCGAGGATTCCTCTCAGGGGCTGCCATGGATCTTTGGGTACTTCTGGAGTCTCCCCAGGGGAGTCAGGCCTCGTCTCGA
Organism: Capricornis sumatraensis; assembly: GCF_032405125.1. Taxonomy (NCBI): domain Eukaryota; kingdom Metazoa; phylum Chordata; class Mammalia; order Artiodactyla; family Bovidae; genus Capricornis; species Capricornis sumatraensis. Next base: position 5,432,044 of record NW_027184614.1, on the reverse strand, counting down.
GTGGGGGCATGCACGTGCGCTTTCCTTCCAGGCTGTAGCAGCAATGTCACGCTTCCCGTCGCGTGGATCAAAGGATCTGTGGTTTTCCCTCGAGGCTTTCCCTCGAGGCTTTCCCACAGGGCTGTCCCACGTGCCACCGTGGTGTGAGTCGATCCTCGGCGTGAAAGATGAGCCAGTGCAGGGCAAAGAGGTTCCTCTGGAATGGACTGAGACATCTGGGGGACTCTTGGAATGGTGGTACGACCATGGAGTTCCTCTCGCCTTTCCTGTTGAGAGTGCCTCCTCTTGAGATGCGACGGGAACGCCGGGAATTCTTTCCCGTTGAAAGCAGGGAAAGGATCCCTCATCTCGAGCTACGAGGGGGAAACGGGGCTCCTATGGATGTGGGCGGGACCATCGTGCATACTCTCGAGTGGAGACGGGTATGGGGGTGAACTTCTTGAGTTGCAGCAAGGGTGTGAAAGACACTTTCGAAGTTCCAGAGGTTAGGTGTCATTAGTCTCCAGAGGCCTCATCGGAAATAGGCCTCATCTCGCCTGGAAGGGAGAACTTCCTGGATTTTCTCGAGTTGCGGCAGGTGTTCTCGAGTTACGACGGGGACCTCAGGGACCCGCCCTGGTGGCCTCAGGAGAGGCCAGTCCCCATGCGAGTTGCTAGGGGGCCTCTCGGGATTCCTCTCCCGTCGATACCGGGGCCAAAAACCTTGTGTGGAGTCAGGGCCGGAACCGAGGATTCCTCTCAGGGTCTGATATGGATCTTTGGATACTTCTGGAGTCTCGCCAGGCGAGACAGGCCTCGTTTCGTGAGGGGGCATGCACGTGCACTTTCCTTCCAGGCTGTAGCAGCAATGTCACGCTTCCCGTCGCGTGGATCAAAGGATCTGTGGTTTTCCCTCGAGGCTTTCCCTCGAGGCTTTCCCACAGGGCTGTCCCACGTGCCACCATGGTGTGAGTCGATCCTCGGCGTGAAAGATGAGCCAGTGCAGGGCAAAGAGGTTCCTCTGGAATGGACTGAGACATCTGGGGGACTCTTGGAATGGTGGTACGACCATGGAGTTCCTCTCGCCTTTCCTGTTGAGAGTGCCTCCTCTTGAGATGGGACGGGAACGCCGGGAATTCTTTCCCGTTGAAACCAGGGAAAGGATCCCTCATCTCGAGCTACGAGGGGGAAACGGGGCTCCTCTGGATGTGGGCGGGACCATCGTGCTTCCTCTCGAGTGGAGACGGGTATGGCGGTGAACTTCTTGAGTTGCAGCAAGGGTGTGAAAGACCCTTTCGAAGTTCCAGAGGTTTGGTGTCAGTCTTCAGAGGCCTCATCGGAAATAGCCCTCATCTCGCCTGGAAGGGAGAACTTCCTGGATTTTCTCGAGTTGCGGCAGGTGTTCTCGAGTTACGACGGGGACCTCAGGGACCCGCCCTGGTGGCCTCAGGAGAGGCCAGTCCCCATGCGAGTTGCTAGGGGGCCTCTCGGGATTCCTCTCCCGTCGATACCGGGGCCAAAAACCTTGTGTGGAGTCAGGGCCGGAACCGAGGATTCCTCTCAGGGGCTGACATGGATCTTTGGGTACTTCTGGAGTCTCCCCAGTGGAGTCAGGCCTCGTCTCGAGTGGGGGCATGCACGTGCGCTTTCCTTCCAGGCTTTAGCAGCAATGTCACGCTTCCCGTCGCGTGGATCAAAGGATCTGTGGTTTTCCCTCGAGGCTTTCCCTCGAGGCTTTCCCACAGGGCTGTCCCACGTGCCACCGTGGTGTGAGTCGATCCTCGGCGTGAAAGATGAGCCAGTGCAGGGCAAAGAGGTTCCTCTGGAATGGACTGAGACATCTGGGGGACTCTTGGAATGGTGGTACGACCATGGAGTTCCTCTACTTTCCTGTTGACAGTGCCTCCTCTTGAGATGCGACGGGAACGCCGGGAATTCTTTCCCGTTGAAACCAGGGAAAGGATCCCTCATCTCGAGCTACGAGGGGGAAACGGGGCTCCTATGGATGTGGGCGGGACCATCGTGCTTCCTCTCGAGTGGAGACGGGTATGGGGGTGAACTTCTTGAGTTGCAGCAAGGGTGTGAAAGACACTTTCGAAGTTCCAGAGGTTAGGTGTCATTAGTCTCCAGAGGCCTCATCGGAAATAGGCCTCATCTCGCCTGGAAGGGAGAACTTCCTGGATTTTCTCGAGTTTCGGCAGGTGTTCTCGAGTTACGACGGGGACCTCAGGGACCCGCCCTGGTGGCCTCAGGAGAGGCCAGTCCCCATGCGAGTTGCTAGGGGGCCTCTCGGGATTCCTCTCCCGTCGATACCGGGGCCAAAAACCTTGTGTGGAGTCAGGGCCGGAACCGAGGATTCCTCTCAGGGGCTGATATGGATCTTTGGGTACTTCTGGAGTCTCGCCAGGGGAGACAGGCCTCGTTTCGTGAGGGGGCATGCACGTGCACTTTCCTTCCAGGCTGTAGCAGCAATGTCACGCTTCCCGTCGCGTGGATCAAAGGATCTGTGGTTTTCCCTCGAGGCTTTCCCTCGAGGCTTTCCCACAGGGCTGTCCCACGTGCCACCGTGGTGTGAGTCGATCCTCGGCGTGAAAGATGAGCCAGTGCAGGGAAAGAGGTTCCTCTGGAATGGACTGAGACATCTGGGGGACTCTTGGAATGGTGGTACGACCATGGAGTTCCTCTCGCCTTTCCTGTTGAGAGTGCCTCCTCTTGAGATGGGACGGGAACGCCGGGAATTCTTTCCCGTTGAAACCAGGGAAAGGATCCCTCATCTCGAGCTACGAGGGGGAAACGGGGCTCCTCTGGATGTGGGCGGGACCATCGTGCTTCCTCTCGAGTAGAGACGGGTATGGCGGTGAACTTCTTGAGTCGCAGCAAGGGTGTGAAAGACCCTTTCGAAGTTCCAGAGGTTAGGTGTCATTAGTCTCCAGACGCCTCATCGGAAATAGGCCTCATCTCGCCTGGAAGGGAGAACTTCCTGGATTTTCTCGAGTTGCGGCAGGTGCTCTCGAGTTACGACGAGGACCTCAGGGACACGCCCTGGTGGCCTCAGGAGAGGCCAGTCCCCATGCGAGTTGCTAGGGGGCCTCTCGGGATTCCTCTCCCGTCGATACCGGGGCCAAAAACCTTGTGTGGAGTCAGGGCTGGAACCGAGGATTCCTCTCAGGGGCTGACATGGATCTTTGGGTACTTCTGGAGTCTCCCCAGGGGAGTCAGGCCTCGTCTCGAGTGGGGGCATGCACGTGCGCTTTCCTTCCAGGCTGTAGCAGCAATGTCACGCTTCCCGTCGCGTGGATCAAAGGATCTGTGGTTTTCCCTCGAGGCTTTCCCTCGAGGCTTTCCCACAGGGCTGTCCCACGTGCCACCGTGGTGTGAGTCGATCCTCGGAGTGAAAGATTAGCCAGTGCAGGGCAAAGAGTTTCCTCTGGAATGGACTGAGACATCTGGGGGACTCTTGGAATGGTGGTACGACCATGGAGTTCCTCTCGCCTTTCCTGTTGAGAGTGCCTCCTCTTGAGATGCGACGGGAACGCCGGGAATTCTTTCCCGTTGAAAGCAGTTAAAGGATCCCTCATCTCGAGCTATGAGGGGGAAAGGGGGATCCTCTGGATGTGGGCGGGACCATCGTGCTTCCTCTCGAGTGGAGACGGGTATGGCGGTGAACTTCTTGAGTCGCAGCAAGGGTGTGAAAGACCCTTTCGAAGTTCCAGAGGTTAGGTGTCATTAGTCTCCAGACGCCTCATCGGAAATAGGCCTCATCTCGCCTGGAAGGGAGAACTTCCTGGATTTTCTCGAGTTGCGGCAGGTGCTCTCGAGTTACGACGAGGACCTCAGGGACACGCCCTGGTGGCCTCAGGAGAGGCCAGTCCCCATGCGAGTTGCTAGGGGGCCTCTCGGGATTCCTCTCCCGTCGATACCGGGGCCAAAAACCTTGTGTGGAGTCAGGGCCGGAACCGAGGATTCCTCTCAGGGGCTGACATGGATCTTTGGGTACTTCTGGAGTCTCCCCAGTGGAGTCAGGCCTCGTCTCGAGTGGGGGCATGCACGTGCGCTTTCCTTCCAGGCTTTAGCAGCAATGTCACGCTTCCCGTCGCGTGGATCAAAGGATCTGTGGTTTTCCCTCGAGGCTTTCCCTCGAGGCTTTCCCACAGGGCTGTCCCACGTGCCACCGTGGTGTGAGTCGATCCTCGGCGTGAAAGATGAGCCAGTGCAGGGCAAAGAGGTTCCTCTGGAATGGACTGAGACATCTGGGGGACTCTTGGAATGGTGGTACGACCATGGAGTTCCTCTCGCCTTTCCTGTTGAGAATGCCTCCTCTTGAGATGCGACGGGAACGCCGGGAATTCTTTCCCGTTGAAAGCAGGGAAAGGATCCCTCATCTCGAGCTACGAGGGGGAAACGGGGCTCCTCTGGATGTGGGCGGGACCATCGTGCTTCCTCTCGAGTGGAGACGGGTATGGCGGTAAACTTCTTGAGTTGCAGCAAGGGTGTGAAAGACCCTTTCGAAGTTCCAGAGGTTAGGTGTCATTAGTCTCCAGACGCCTCATCGGAAATAGGCCTCATCTCGCCTGGAAGGGAGAACTTCCTGGATTTTCTCGAGTTGCGGCAGGTGTTCTCGAGTTACGACGGGGACCTCAGGGACCCGCCCTGGTGGCCTCAGGAGAGGCCAGTCCCCATGCGAGTTGCTAAGGGGCCTCTCGGGATTCCTCTCCCGTCGATACCGGGGCCAAAAACCTTGTGTGCAGTCAGGGCCGGAACCGAGGATTCCTATCAGGGGCAGACATGGATCTTTGGGTACTTCTGGAGTCTCCCCAGGGGAGTCAGGCCTCGTCTCGAGTGGGGGCATGCACGTGCGCTTTCCTTCCAGGCTGTAGCAGCAATGTCACGCTTCCCGTGGCGTGGATCAAAGGATCTGTGGTTTTCCCTCGAGGCTTTCCCACAGGGCTGTCCCACGTGCCACCGTGGTGTGAGTCGATCCTCGGCATGAAAGATGAGCCAGTGTAGGGCAAAGAGGTTCCTCTGGAATGGACTGAGACATCTGGGGGACTCTTGGAATGGTGGTACGACCATGGAGTTCCTCTCGCCTTTCCTGTTGAGAGTGCCTCCTCTTGAGATGCGACGGGAACGCCGGGAATTCTTTCCCGTTGAAACCAGGGAAAGGATCCCTCATCTCGAGCTACGAGGGGGAAACGGGGCTCCTATGGATGTGGGCGGGACCATCGTGCTTCCTCTCGAGTGGAGACGGGTATGGGGGTGAACTTCTTGAGTTGCAGCAAGGGTGTGAAAGACACTTTCGAAGTTCCAGAGGTTAGGTGTCATTAGTCTCCAGAGGCCTCATCGGAAATAGGCCTCATCTCGCCTGGAAGGGAGAACTTCCTGGATTTTCTCGAGTTGCGGCAGGTGTTCTCGAGTTACGACGGGGACCTCAGGGACCCGCCCTGGTGGCCTCAGGAGAGGCCAGTCCCCATGCGAGTTGCTAGGGGGCCTCTCGGGATTCCTCTCCCGTCGATACCGGGGCCAAAAACCTTGTGTGGAGTCAGGGCCGGAACCGAGGATTCCTCTCAGGGTCTGATATGGATCTTTGGATACTTCTGGAGTCTCGCCAGGCGAGACAGGCCTCGTTTCGTGAGGGGGCATGCACGTGCACTTTCCTTCCAGGCTGTAGCAGCAATGTCACGCTTCCCGTCGCGTGGATCAAAGGATCTGTGGTTTTCCCTCGAGGCTTTCCCTCGAGGCTTTCCCACAGGGCTGTCCCACGTGCCACCATGGTGTGAGTCGATCCTCGGCGTGAAAGATGAGCCAGTGCAGGGCAAAGAGGTTCCTCTGGAATGGACTGAGACATCTGGGGGACTCTTGGAATGGTGGTACGACCATGGAGTTCCTCTCGCCTTTCCTGTTGAGAGTGCCTCCTCTTGAGATGGGACGGGAACGCCGGGAATTCTTTCCCGTTGAAACGAGGGAAAGGATCCCTCATCTCGAGCTACGAGGGGGAAACGGGGCTCCTCTGGATGTGGGCGGGACCATCGTGCTTCCTCTCGAGTGGAGACGGGTATGGCGGTGAACTTCTTGAGTTGCAGCAAGGGTGTGAAAGACCCTTTCGAAGTTCCAGAGGTTTGGTGTCAGTCTTCAGAGGCCTCATCGGAAATAGCCCTCATCTCGCCTGGAAGGGAGAACTTCCTGGATTTTCTCGAGTTGCGGCAGGTGTTCTCGAGTTACGACGGGGACCTCAGGGACCCGCCCTGGTGGCCTCAGGAGAGGCCAGTCCCCATGCGAGTTGCTAGGGGGCCTCTCGGGATTCCTCTCCCGTCGATACCGGGGCCAAAAACCTTGTGTGGAGTCAGGGCCGGAACCGAGGATTCCTCTCAGGGGCTGACATGGATCTTTGGGTACTTCTGGAGTCTCCCCAGTGGAGTCAGGCCTCGTCTCGAGTGGGGGCATGCACGTGCGCTTTCCTTCCAGGCTTTAGCAGCAATGTCACGCTTCCCGTCGCGTGGATCAAAGGATCTGTGGTTTTCCCTCGAGGCTTTCCCTCGAGGCTTTCCCACAGGGCTGTCCCACGTGCCACCGTGGTGTGAGTCGATCCTCGGCGTGAAAGATGAGCCAGTACAGGGCAAAGAGGTTCCTCTGGAATGGACTGAGACATCTGGGGGACTCTTGGAATGGTGGTACGACCATGGAGTTCCTCTACTTTCCTGTTGACAGTGCCTCCTCTTGAGATGCGACGGGAACGCCGGGAATTCTTTCCCGTTGAAACCAGGGAAAGGATCCCTCATCTCGAGCTACGAGGGGGAAACGGGGCTCCTATGGATGTGGGCGGGACCATCGTGCTTCCTCTCGAGTGGAGACGGGTATGGGGGTGAACTTCTTGAGTTGCAGCAAGGGTGTGAAAGACACTTTCGAAGTTCCAGAGGTTAGGTGTCATTAGTCTCCAGAGGCCTCATCGGAAATAGGCCTCATCTCGCCTGGAAGGGAGAACTTCCTGGATTTTCTCGAGTTTCGGCAGGTGTTCTCGAGTTACGACGGGGACCTCAGGGACCCGCCCTGGTGGCCTCAGGAGAGGCCAGTCCCCATGCGAGTTGCTAGGGGGCCTCTCGGGATTCCTCTCCCGTCGATACCGGGGCCAAAAACCTTGTGTGGAGTCAGGGCCGGAACCGAGGATTCCTCTCAGGGGCTGATATGGATCTTTGGGTACTTCTGGAGTCTCGCCAGGGGAGACAGGCCTCGTTTCGTGAGGGGGCATGCACGTGCACTTTCCTTCCAGGCTGTAGCAGCAATGTCACGCTTCCCGTCGCGTGGATCAAAGGATCTGTGGTTTTCCCTCGAGGCTTTCCCTCGAGGCTTTCCCACAGGGCTGTCCCACGTGCCACCGTGGTGTGAGTCGATCCTCGGCGTGAAAGATGAGCCAGTGCAGGGAAAGAGGTTCCTCTGGAATGGACTGAGACATCTGGGGGACTCTTGGAATGGTGGTACGACCATGGAGTTCCTCTCGCCTTTCCTGTTGAGAGTGCCTCCTCTTGAGATGGGACGGGAACGCCGGGAATTCTTTCCCGTTGAAACCAGGGAAAGGATCCCTCATCTCGAGCTACGAGGGGGAAACGGGGCTCCTCTGGATGTGGGCGGGACCATCGTGCTTCCTCTCGAGTGGAGACGGGTATGGCGGTGAACTTCTTGAGTCGCAGCAAGGGTGTGAAAGACCCTTTCGAAGTTCCAGAGGTTAGGTGTCATTAGTCTCCAGACGCCTCATCGGAAATAGGCCTCATCTCGCCTGGAAGGGAGAACTTCCTGGATTTTCTCGAGTTGCGGCAGGTGCTCTCGAGTTACGACGAGGACCTCAGGGACACGCCCTGGTGGCCTCAGGAGAGGCCAGTCCCCATGCGAGTTGCTAGGGGGCCTCTCGGGATTCCTCTCCCGTCGATACCGGGGCCAAAAACCTTGTGTGGAGTCAGGGCTGGAACCGAGGATTCCTCTCAGGGGCTGACATGGATCTTTGGGTACTTCTGGAGTCTCCCCAGGGGAGTCAGGCCTCGTCTCGAGTGGGGGCATGCACGTGCGCTTTCCTTCCAGGCTGTAGCAGCAATGTCACGCTTCCCGTCGCGTGGATCAAAGGATCTGTGGTTTTCCCTCGAGGCTTTCCCTCGAGGCTTTCCCACAGGGCTGTCCCACGTGCCACCGTGGTGTGAGTCGATCCTCGGAGTGAAAGATTAGCCAGTGCAGGGCAAAGAGTTTCCTCTGGAATGGACTGAGACATCTGGGGGACTCTTGGAATGGTGGTACGACCATGGAGTTCCTCTCGCCTTTCCTGTTGAGAGTGCCTCCTCTTGAGATGCGACGGGAACGCCGGGAATTCTTTCCCGTTGAAAGCAGTTAAAGGATCCCTCATCTCGAGCTATGAGGGGGAAAGGGGGATCCTCTGGATGTGGGCGGGACCATCGTGCTTCCTCTCGAGTGGAGACGGGTATGGCGGTGAACTTCTTGAGTCGCAGCAAGGGTGTGAAAGACCCTTTCGAAGTTCCAGAGGTTAGGTGTCATTAGTCTCCAGACGCCTCATTGGAAATAGGCCTCATCTCGCCTGGAAGGGAGAACTTCCTGGATTTTCTCGAGTTGCGGCAGGTGCTCTCGAGTTACGACGAGGACCTCAGGGACACGCCCTGGTGGCCTCAGGAGAGGCCAGTCCCCATGCGAGTTGCTAGGGGGCCTCTCGGGATTCCTCTCCCGTCGATACCGGGGCCAAAAACCTTGTGTGGAGTCAGGGCCGGAACCGAGGATTCCTCTCAGGGGCTGACATGGATCTTTGGGTACTTCTGGAGTCTCCCCAGTGGAGTCAGGCCTCGTCTCGAGTGGGGGCATGCACGTGCGCTTTCCTTCCAGGCTTTAGCAGCAATGTCACGCTTCCCGTCGCGTGGATCAAAGGATCTGTGGTTTTCCCTCGAGGCTTTCCCTCGAGGCTTTCCCACAGGGCTGTCCCACGTGCCACCGTGGTGTGAGTCGATCCTCGGCGTGAAAGATGAGCCAGTGCAGGGCAAAGAGGTTCCTCTGGAATGGACTGAGACATCTGGGGGACTCTTGGAATGGTGGTACGACCATGGAGTTCCTCTCGCCTTTCCTGTTGAGAATGCCTCCTCTTGAGATGCGACGGGAACGCAGGGAATTCTTTCCCGTTGAAAGCAGGGAAAGGATCCCTCATCTCGAGCTACGAGGGGGAAACGGGGCTCCTCTGGATGTGGGCGGGACCATCGTGCTTCCTCTCGAGTGGAGACGGGTATGGCGGTAAACTTCTTGAGTTGCAGCAAGGGTGTGAAAGACCCTTTCGAAGTTCCAGAGGTTAGGTGTCATTAGTCTCCAGACGCCTCATCGGAAATAGGCCTCATCTCGCCTGGAAGGGAGAACTTCCTGGATTTTCTCGAGTTGCGGCAGGTGTTCTCGAGTTACGACGGGGACCTCAGGGACCCGCCCTGGTGGCCTCAGGAGAGGCCAGTCCCCATGCGAGTTGCTAAGGGGCCTCTCGGGATTCCTCTCCCGTCGATACCGGGGCCAAAAACCTTGTGTGCAGTCAGGGCCGGAACCGAGGATTCCTATCAGGGGCAGACATGGATCTTTGGGTACTTCTGGAGTCTCCCCAGGGGAGTCAGGCCTCGTCTCGAGTGGGGGCATGCACGTGCGCTTTCCTTCCAGGCTGTAGCAGCAATGTCACGCTTCCCGTGGCGTGGATCAAAGGATCTGTGGTTTTCCCTCGAGGCTTTCCCACAGGGCTGTCCCACGTGCCACCGTGGTGTGAGTCGATCCTCGGCATGAAAGATGAGCCAGTGCAGGGCAAAGAGGTTCCTCTGGAATGGACTGAGACATCTGGGGGACTCTTGGAATGGTGGTACGACCATGGAGTTCCTCTCGCCTTTCCTGTTGAGAGTGCCTCCTCTTGAGATGCGACGGGAACGCAGGGAATTCTTTCCCGTTGAAAGCATGGAAAGGATCCCTCATCTCGAGCTACGAGGGGGAAACGGGGCTCCTTTGGATGTGGTCGGGACCATCGTGCTTCCTCTCGAGTGGAGACGGGTATGGTGGTGAACTTGTTGAGTTGCAGCAAGGGTGTGAAAGACCCTTTCGAAGTTCCATAGGTTAGGTGTCATTAGTCTCCAGACGCCTCATCGGAAATAGGCCTCATCTCGCCTGGAAGGGAGAACTTCCTGGATTTTCTCGAGTTGCGGCAGGTGTTCTCGAGTTACGACGGGGACCTCAGGGACCGGCCCTGGTGGCCTCAGGAGAGGCCAGTCCCCATGCGAGTTGCTAGGGGGCCTCTCGGGATTCCTCTCCCGTCGATACCGGGGCCAAAAAGCTTGTGTGGAGTCAGGGCCGGAACCGAGGATTCCTCTCAGGGGCTGACATGGATCTTTGGGTACTTCTGGAGTCTCCCCAGGGGAGTCAGGCCTCGTCTCGAGTGGGGGCATGCACGTGCGCTTTCCTTCCAGGCTGTAGCAGCAATGTCACGCTTCCCGTCGCGTGGATCAAAGGATCTGTGGTTTTCCCTCGAGGCTTTCCCTCGAGGCTTTCCCATAGGGCTGTCCCACGTGCCACCGTGTTGTGAGTCGATCCTCGGCGTGAAAGATGAGCCAGTGCAGGGCAAAGAGGTTCCTCTGGAATGGACTGAGACATCTGGGGGACTCTTGGAATGGTGGTACGACCATGGAGTTCCTCTCGCCTTTCCTGTTGAGAGTGCCTTCTCTTGAGATGCGATGGGAACGCCGGGAATTCTTTCCCGTTGAAAGCAGGGAAAGGATCCCTCATCTCGAGCTCCGAGGGGGAAACGGGGCTCCTTTGGATGTGGGCGGGACCATCGTGCTTCCTCTCGAGTGGAGACGGGTATGGTGGTGAACTTCTTGAGTTGCAGCAAGGGTGTGAAAGACCCTTTCGAAGTTCCAGAGGTTAGGTGTCATTAGTCTCCAGACGCCTCATCGGAAATAGGCCTCATCTCGCCTGGAAGGCAGAACTTCCTGGATTTTCTCGAGTTGCGGCAGGTGTTCTCGAGTTACGACGGGGACCTCAGGGACCGGCCCTGGTGGCCTCAGGAGAGGCCAGTCCCCATGCGAGTTGCTAGGGGGCCTCTCGGGATTCCTCTCCCGTCGATACCGGGGCCAAAAACATTGTGTGGAGTCAGGGCCGGAACCGAGGATTCCTCTCAGGGGCTGATATGGATCTTTGGATACTTCTGGAGTCTCGCCAGGGGAGACAGGCCTCGTTTCGTGAGGGGGCATGCACGTGCACTTTCCTTCCAGGCTGTAGCAGCAATGTCACGCTTCCCGTCGCGTGGATCAAAGGATCTGTGGTATTCCCTCGAGGCTTTCCCTCGAGGCTTTCCCACAGGGCTGTCCCACGTGCCACCGTGGTGTGAGTCGATCCTCGGCGTGAAAGATGAGCCAGTGCAGGGCAAAGAGGTTCCTCTGGAATGGACTGAGACATCTGGGGGACTCTTGGAATGGTGGTACGACCATGGAGTTCCTCTCGCCTTTCCTGTTGAGAGTGCCTCCTCTTGAGATGCGACGGGAACGCCGGGAATTCTTTCCCGTTGAAAGCAGGGAAAGGATCCCTCATCTCGAGCTACGAGGGGGAAACGGGGCTCTTCTGGATGTGGGCGGGACCATCGTGCTTCCTCTCGAGTGGAGACGGGTATGGCGGTGAACTTCTTGAGTCGCAGCAATGGTGTGAAAGACCCTTTCGAAGTTCCAGAGGTTAGGTGTCATTAGTCTCCAGACGCCTCATCGGAAATAAGCCTCATCTCGCCTGGAAGGGAGAACTTCCTGGATTTTCTCGAGTTGCGGCAGGTGTTCTCGAGTTACGACGGGGACCTCAGGGACCCGCCCTGGTGGCCTCAGGAGAGGCCAGTCCCCATGCGAGTTGCTAGGGGGCCTCTCGGGATTCCTCTCCCGTTGATACCGGGGCCTAAAACCTTCTGTGGAGTCAGGGCCGGAACCGAGGATTCCTCTCAGGGGCTGACATGGATCTTTGGGTACTTCTGGAGTCTCCCCAGGGGAGTCAGGCCTCGTCTCGAGTGGGTGCATGCACGTGCGCTTTCCTTCCAGGCTGTAGCAGCAATGTCACGCTTCCCGTCGCGTGGATCAAAGGATCTGTGGTTTTCCCTCGAGGCTTTCCCTCGAGGCATTCCCACAGGGCTGTCCCACGTGCCACCGTGGTGTGAGTCGATCCTCGGCGTGAAAGATGAGCCAGTGCAGGGCAAAGAGGTTCCTCTGGAATGGACTGAGACATCTGGGGGACTCTTGGAATGGTGGTACGACCATGGAGTTCCTCTCGCCTTTCCTGTTGAGAGTGCCTCCTCTTGAGATGCGACGGGAACGCCGGGAATTCTTTCCCGTTGAAACCAGGGAAAGGATCCCTCATCTCGAGCTACGAGGGGGAAACGGGGCTCCTATGGATGTGGGCGGGACCATCGTGCTTCCTCTCGAGTGGAGACGGGTATGGGGGTGAACTTCTTGAGTTGCAGCAAGGGTGTGAAAGACACTTTCGAAGTTCCAGAGGTTAGGTGTCATTAGTCTCCAGAGGCCTCATCGGAAATAGGCCTCATCTCGCCTGGAAGGGAGAACTTCCTGGATTTTCTCGAGTTGCGGCAGGTGTTCTCGAGTTACGACGGGGACCTCAGGGACCGGCCCTGGTGGCCTCAGGAGAGGCCAGTCCCCATGCGAGTTGCTAGGGGGCCTCTCGGGATTCCTCTCCCGTCGATACCGGGGCCAAAAACCTTGTGTGGAGTCAGGGCCGGAACCGAGGATTCCTCTCAGGGGCTGATATGGATCTTTGGATACTTCTGGAGTCTCGCCAGGGGAGACAGGCCTCGTTTCGTGAGGGGGCATGCACGTGCACTTTCCTTCCAGGCTGTAGCAGCAATGTCACGCTTCCCGTCGCGTGGATCAAAGGATCTGTGGTTTTCCCTCGAGGCTTTCCCTCGAGGCTTTCCCACAGGGCTGTCCCACGTGCCACCGTGGTGTGAGTCGATCCTCGGCGTGAAAGATGAGCCAGTGCAGGGCAAAGAGGTTCCTCTGGAATGGACTGAGACATCTGGGGGACTCTTGGAATGGTGGTACGACCATGGAGTTCCTCTCGCCTTTCCTGTTGAGAGTGCCTCCTCTTGAGATGGGACGGGAACGCCGGGAATTCTTTCCCGTTGAAACCAGGGAAAGGATCCCTCATCTTGAGCTACGAGGGGGAAACGGGGCTCCTCTGGATGTGGGCGGGACCATCGTGCTTCCTCTCGAGTGGAGACGGGTATGGCGGTGAACTTCTTGAGTTGCAGCAAGGGTGTGAAAGACCCTTTCGAAGTTCCACAGGTTTGGTGTCATTAGTCTTCAGAGGCCTCATCGGAAATAGCCCTCATCTCGCCTGGAAGGGAGAACTTCCTGGATTTTCTCGAGTTGCGGCAGGTGTTCTCGAGTTACGACGGGGACCTCAGGGACCCGCCCTGGTGGCCACAGGAGAGGCCAGTCCCCATGCGAGTTGCTAGGGGGCCTCTCGGGATTCCTCTCCCGTCGATACCGGGGCCAAAAACCTTGTGTGGAGTCAGGGCCGGAACCGAGGATTCCTCTCAGGGGCTGACATGGATCTTTGGGTACTTCTGGAGTCTCCCCAGTGGAGTCAGGCCTCGTCTCGAGTGGGGGCATGCACGTGCGCTTTCCTTCCAGGCTTTAGCAGCAATGTCACGCTTCCCGTCGCGTGGATCAAAGGATCTGTGGTTTTCCCTCGAGGCTTTTCCTCGAGGCTTTCCCACAGGGCTGTCCCACGTGCCACCGTGGTGTGAGTCGATCCTCGGCGTGAAAGATGAGCCAGTGCAGGGCAAAGAGGTTCCTCTGGAATGGACTGAGACATCTGGGGGACTCTTGGAATGGTGGTACGACCATGGAGTTCCTCTCCTTTCCTGTTGACAGTGCCTCCTCTTGAGATGCGACGGGAACGCCGGGAATTCTTTCCCGTTGAAAGCAGGGAAAGGATCCCTCATCTCGAGCTACGAGGGGGAAACGGGGCTCCTTTGGATGTGGTCGGGACCATCGTGCTTCCTCTCGAGTGGAGACGGGTATGGTGGTGAACTTCTTGAGTTGCAGCAAGGGTGTGAAAGACCCTTTCGAAGTTCCAGAGGTTAGGTGTCATTAGTCTCCAGACGCCTCATCGGAAATAGGCCTCATCTCGCCTGGAAGGGAGAACTTCCTGGATTTTCTCGAGTTGCGGCAGGTGTTCTCGAGTTACGACGGGGAACTCAGGGACCGGCCCTGGTGGCCTCAGGAGAGGCCAGTCCCCATGCGAGTTGCTAGGGGGCCTCTCGGGATTCCTCTCCCGTCGATACCGGGGCCAAAAACCTTGTGTGGAGTCAGGGCCGGAACCGAGGATTCCTCTCAGGGGCTGATATGGATCTTTGGATACTTCTGGAGTCTCGCCAGGCGAGACAGGCCTCGTTTCGTGAGGGGGCATGCACGTGCACTTTCCATCCAGGCTTTAGCAGCAATGTCACGCTTCCCGTGGCGTGGATCAAAGGATCTGTGGTTTTCCCTCGAGGCTTTCCCTCGAGGCTTTCCCACAGGGCTGTCCCACGTGCCACCGTGGTGTGAGTCGATCCTCGGCGTGAAAGATGAGCCAGTGCAGGGCAAAGAGGTTCCTCTGGAATGGACTGAGACATCTGGGGGACTCTTGGAATGGTGGTACGACCATGGAGTTCCTCTCGCCTTTCCTGTTGAGAGTGCCTCCTCTTGAGATGCGACGGGAACGCCGGGAATTCTTTCCCGTTGAAAGCAGGGAAAGGATCCCTCATCTCGAGCTACGAGGGGGAAACGGGGCTCCTCTGGATGTGGGCGGGACCATCGTGCTTCCTCTCGAGTGGAGACGGGTATGGCGGTGAACTTCTTGAGTCGCAGCAAGGGTGTGAAAGACCCTTTCGATGTTCCAGAGGTTAGGTGTCATTAGTCTCCAGATGCCTTATCGGAAATAGGCCTCATCTCGCCTGGAAGGGAGAACTTCCAGGATTTTCTCGAGTTGCGGCAGGTGTTCTCGAGTTACGACGGGGACCTCAGGGACCCGCCCTGGTGGCCTCAGGAGAAGCCAGTCCCCATGCGAGTTGCTAGGGGGCCTCTCGGGATTCCTCTCCCGTCGATACCGGGGCCAAAAACCTTGTGTGGAGTCAGGGCTGGAACCGAGGATTCCTCTCAGGGGCTGACATGGATCTTTGGGTACTTCTGGAGTCTCCCCAGGGGAGTCAGGCCTCGTCTCGAGTGGGGGCATGCACGTGCGCTTTCCTTCCAGGCTGCAGCAGCAATGTCACGCTTCCCGTCGCGTGGATCAAAGGATCTGTGGTTTTCCCTCGAGGCTTTCCCTCGAGGCTTTCCCACAGGGCTGTCCCACGTGCCACCGTGGTGTGAGTCGATCCTCGGAGTGAAAGATGAGCCAGTGCAGGGCAAAGACGTTCCTCTGGAATGGACTGAGACATCTGGGGGACTCTTGGAATGGTGGTACGACCATGGAGTTCCTCTCCCCTTTCCTGTTGAGAGTGCCTCCTCTTGAGATGCGACGGGAACGCCGGGAATTCTTTCCCGTTGAAAGCAGGGAAAGGATCCCTCATCTCGAGCTATGAGGGGGAAAGGGGGATCCTCTGGATGTGGGCGGGACCATCGTGCTTCCTCTCGAGTGGAGACGGGTATGTCGGTGAACTTCTTGAGTCGCAGCAAGGGTGTGAAAGACCCTTTCGAAGTTCCAGAGGTTAGGTGTCATTAGTCTCCAGACGCCTCATCGGAAATAGGCCTCATCTCGCCTGGAAGGGAGAACTTCCTGGATTTTCTCGAGTTGCGGCAGGTGCTCTCGAGTTTCGACGAGGACCTCAGGGACACGCCCTGGTGGCCTCAGGAGAGGCCAGTCCCCATGCGAGTTGCTAGGGGGCCTCTCGGGATTCCTCTCCCGTCGATACCGGGGCCAAAAACCTTGTGTGGAGTCAGGGCCGGAACCGAGGATTCCTCTCAGGGGCTGACATGGATCTTTGGGTACTTCTGGAGTCTCCCCAGTGGAGTCAGGCCTTGTCTCGAGTGGGGGCATGCACGTGCGCTTTCCTTCCAGGCTTTAGCAGCAATGTCACGCTTCCCGTCGCGTGGATCAAAGGATTTGTGGTTTTCCCTCGAGGCTTTCCCACAGGGCTGTCCCACGTGCCACCGTGGTGTGAGTCGATCCTCGGCGTGAAAGATGAGCCAGTGCAGGGCAAAGAGGTTCCTCTGGAATGGACTGAGACATCTGGGGGACTCTTGGAATGGTGGTACGACCATGGAGTTCCTCTCCTTTCCTGTTGACAGTGCCTCCTCTTGAGATGCGACGGGAACGCAGGGAATTCTTTCCCGTTGAAAGCAGGGAAAGGATCCCTCATCTCGAGCTACGAGGGGGAAACGGGGCTCCTTTGGATGTGGTCGGGACCATCGTGCTTCCTCTCGAGTGGAGACGGGTATGGTGGTGAACTTCTTGAGTTGCAGCAAGGGTGTGAAAGACCCTTTCGAAGTTCCAGAGGTTAGGTGTCATTAGTCTCCAGACGCCTCATCGGAAATAGGCCTCATCTCGCCTGGAAGGGAGAACTTCCTGGATTTTCTCGAGTTGCGGCAGGTGTTCTCGAGTTACGACGGGGACCTCAGGGACCCGCCCTGGTGGCCTCAGGAGAGGCCAGTCCCCATGCGAGTTGCTAGGGGGCCTCTCGGGATTCCTCTCCCGTCGATACCGGGGCCAAAAACCTTGTGTGGAGTCAGGGCCGGAACCGAGGATTCCTCTCAGGGGCTGATATGGATCTTTGGATACTTCTGGAGTCTCGCCAGGGGAGACAGGCCTCGTTTCGTGAGGGGGCATGCACGTGCACCTTCCATCCAGGCTTTAGCAGCAATGTCACGCTTCCCGTGGCGTGGATCAAAGGATCTGTGGTTTTCCCTCGAGGCTTTCCCTCGAGGCTTTCCCACAGGGCTGTCCCACGTGCCACCGTGGTGTGAGTCGATCCTCGGCGTGAAAGATGAGCCAGTGCAGGGCAAAGAGGTTCCTCTGGAATGGACTGAGACATCTGGGGGACTCTTGGAATGGTGGTACGACCATGGAGTTCCTCTCGCCTTTCCTGTTGAGAGTGCCTCCTCTTGAGATGCGACGGGAACGCCGGGAATTCTTTCCCGTTGAAAGCAGGGAAAGGATCCCTCATCTCGAGCTACGAGGGGGAAACGGGGCTCCTCTGGATGTGGGCGGGACCATCGTGCTTCCTCTCGAGTGGAGACGGGTATGGCGGTGAACTTCTTGAGTCGCAGCAAGGGTGTGAAAGACCCTTTCGAAGTTCCAGAGGTTAGGTGTCATTAGTCTCCAGACGCCTTATCGGAAATAGTCCTCATCTCGCCTGGAAGGGAGAACTTCCTGGATTTTCTCGAGTTGCGGCAGGTGTTCTCGAGTTACGACGGGGACCTCAGGGACCCGCCCTGGTGGCCTCAGGAGAGGCCAGTCCCCATGCGAGTTGCTAGGGGGCCTCTCGGGATTCCTCTCCCGTCGATACCGGGGCCAAAAACCTTGTGTGGAGTCAGGGCTGGAAACGAGGATTCCTCTCAGGGGCTGACATGGATCTTTGGGTACTTCTGGAGTCTCCCCAGGGGAGTCAGGCCTCGTCTCGAGTGGGGGCATGCACGTGCGCTTTCCTTCCAGGCTGTAGCAGCAATGTCACGCTTCCCGTCGCGTGGATCAAAGGATCTGTGGTTTTCCCTCGAGGCTTTCCCTCGAGGCTTTCCCACAGGGCTGTCCCACGTGCCACCGTGGTGTGAGTCGATCCTCGGCGTGAAAGATGAGCCAGTGCAGGGCAAAGAGGTTCCTCTGGAATGGACTGAGACATCTGGTGGACTCTTGGAATGGTGGTACGACCATGGAGTTCCTCTCGCCTTTCCTGTTGAGAGTGCCTCCTCTTGAGATGCGACGGGAACGCCGGGAATTCTTTCCCGTTGAAAGCAGGGAAAGGATCCCTCATCTCGAGCTACGAGGGGGAAACGGGGATCCTCTGGATGTGGGCGGGATCATCGTGCTTCCTCTCGAGTGGAGACGGGTATGGCGGTGAACTTCTTGAGTTGCAGCAAGGGTGTGAAAGACCCTTTCGAAGTTCCAGAGGTTAGGTGTCATTAGTCTCCAGACGCCTCATCGGAAATAGGCCTCATCTCGCCTGGAAGGGAGAACTTCCTGGATTTTCTCGAGTTGCGGCAGGTGCTCTCGAGTTACGACGAGGACCTCAGGGACACGCCCTGGTGGCCTCAGGAGAGGCCAGTCCCCATGCGAGTTGCTAGGGGGCCTCTCGGGATTCCTCTCCCGTCGATACCGGGGCCAAAAACCTTGTGTGGAGTCAGGGCTGGAACCGAGGATTCCTCTCAGGGGCTGACATGGATCTTTGGGTACTTCTGGAGTCTCCCCAGGGGAGTCAGGCCTCGTCTCGAGTGGGGGCATGCACGTGCGCTTTCCTTCCAGGCTGTAGCAGCAATGTCACGCTTCCCGTCGCGTGGATCAAAGGATCTGTGGTTTTCCCTCGAGGCTTTCCCTCGAGGCTTTCCCACAGGGCTGTCCCACGTGCCACCGTGGTGTGAGTCGATCCTCGGCGTGAAAGATGAGCCAGTGCAGGGCAAAGAGGTTCCTCTGGAATGGACTGAGACATCTGGTGGACTCTTGGAATGGTGGTACGACCATGGAGTTCCTCTCGCCTTTCCTGTTGAGAGTGCCTCCTCTTGAGTTGCGACGGGAACGCCGGGAATTCTTTCCCGTTGAAAGCAGGGAAAGGATCCCTCATCTCGAGCTACGAGGGGGAAACGGGGATCCTCTGGATGTGGGCGGGACCATCGTGCTTCCTCTCGAGTGGAGACGGGTATGGCGGTGAACTTCTTGAGTCGCAGCAAGGGTGTGAAAGACCCTTTCGAAGTTCCAGAGGTTAGGTGTCATTAGTCTCCAGACGCCTCATCGGAAATAGGCCTCATCTCGCCTGGAAGGGAGAACTTCCTGGATTTTCTCGAGTTGCGGCAGGTGTTCTCGAGTTACGACGGGGACCTCAGTGACCCGCCCTGGTGGCCTCAGGAGAGGCCAGTCCCCATGCGAGTTGCTAGGGGGCCTCTCGGGATTCCTCTCCCGTCGATACCGGGGCCAAAAACCTTGTGTGAAGTCAGGGCCGGAACCGAGGATTCCTCTCAGGGGCTGACATGGATCTTTGGGTACTTCTGGAGTCTCCCCAGTGGAGTCAGGCCTCGTCTCGAGTGGGGGCATGCACGTGCGCTTTCCTTCCAGGCTTTAGCAGCAATGTCTCGCTTCCCGTCGCGTGGATCAAAGGATCTGTGGTTTTCCCTCGAGGCTTTCCCACAGGGCTGTCCCACGTGCCACCGTGGTGTGAGTCGATCCTCGGCGTGAAAGATGAGCCAGTGCAGGGCAAAGAGGTTCCTCTGGAATGGACTGAGACATCTGGGGGACTCTTGGAATGGTGGTACGACCATGGAGTTCCTCTCCTTTCCTGTTGACAGTGCCTCCTCTTGAGATGCGACGGGAACGCAGGGAATTCTTTCCCGTTGAAAGCAGGGAAAGGATCCCTCATCTCGAGCTACGAGGGGGAAACGGGGCTCCTTTGGATGTGGTCGGGACCATCGTGCTTCCTCTCGAGTGGAGACGGGTATGGTGGTGAACTTGTTGAGTTGCAGCAAGGGTGTGAAAGACCCTTTCGAAGTTCCAGAGGTTAGGTGTCATTAGTCTCCAGACGCCTCATCGGAAATAGGCCTCATCTCGCCTGGAAGGGAGAACTTCCTGGATTTTCTCGAGTTGCGGCAGGTGTTCTCGAGTTACGACGGGGAACTCAGGGACCGGCCCTGGTGGCCTCAGGAGAGGCCAGTCCCCATGCGAGTTGCTAGGGGGCCTCTCGGGATTCCTCTCCCGTCGATACCGGGGCCAAAAACCTTGTGTGGAGTCAGGGCCGGAACCGAGGATTCCTCTCAGGGGCTGATATGGATCTTTGGATACTTCTGGAGTCTCGCCAGGGGAGACAGGCCTCGTTTCGTGAGGGGGCATGCACGTGCACCTTCCATCCAGGCTTTAGCAGCAATGTCACGCTTCCCGTGGCGTGGATCAAAGGATCTGTGGTTTTCCCTCGAGGCTTTCCCTCGAGGCTTTCCCACAGGGCTGTCCCACGTGCCACCGTGGTGTGAGTCGATCCTCGGCGTGAAAGATGAGCCAGTGCAGGGCAAAGAGGTTCCTCTGGAATGGACTGAGACATCTGGGGGACTCTTGGAATGGTGGTACGACCATGGAGTTCCTCTCGCCTTTCCTGTTGAGAGTGCCTCCTCTTGAGATGCGACGGGAACGCCGGGAATTCTTTCCCGTTTAAAGCAGGGAAAGGATCCCTCATCTCGAGCTACGAGGGGGAAACGGGGCTCCTCTGGATGTGGGCGGGACCATCGTGCTTCCTCTCGAGTGGAGACGGGTATGGCGGTGAACTTCTTGAGTCGCAGCAAGGGTGTGAAAGACCCTTTCGAAGTTCCAGAGGTTAGGTGTCATTAGTCTCCAGACGCCTTATCGGAAATAGGCCTCATCTCGCCTGGAAGGGAGAACTTCCTGGATTTTCTCGAGTTGCGGCAGGTGTTCTCGAGTTACGACGGGGACCTCAGGGACCCGCCCTGGTGGCCTCAGGAGAGGCCAGTCCCCATGCGAGTTGCTAGGGGGCCTCTCGGGATTCCTCTCCCGTCGATACCGGGGCCAAAAACCTTGTGTGGAGTCAGGGCTGGAACCGAGGATTCCTCTCAGGGGCTGACATGGATCTTTGGGTACTTCTGGAGTCTCCCCAGGGGAGTCAGGCCTCGTCTCGAGTGGGGGCATGCACGTGCGCTTTCCTTCCAGGCTGTAGCAGCAATGTCACGCTTCCCGTCGCGTGGATCAAAGGATCTGTGGTTTTCCCTCGAGGCTTTCCCTCGAGGCTTTCCCACAGGGCTGTCCCACGTGCCACCGTGGTGTGAGTCGATCCTCGGCGTGAAAGATGAGCCAGTGCAGGGCAAAGAGCTTCCTCTGGAATGGACTGAGACATCTGGGGGACTCTTGGAATGGTGGTACGACCATGGAGTTCCTCTCGCCTTTCCTGTTGAGAATGCCTCCTCTTGAGATGCGACGGGAACGCAGGAAATTCTTTCCCGTTGAAAGCAGGGAAAGGATCCCTCATCTCGAGCTACGAGGGGGAAACGGGGCTCCTCTGGATGTGGTCGGGACCATCGTGCTTCCTCTCGAGTGGAGACGGGTATGGTGGTGAACTTCTTGAGTTGCAGCAAGGGTGTGAAAGACCCTTTCGAAGTTCCAGAGGTTCGGTGTCATTAGTCTCCAGACGCCTCATCGGAAATAGGCCTCATCTCGCCTGGAAGGGAGAACTTCCTGGATTTTCTCGAGTTGCGGCAGGTGTTCTCGAGTTGCGACGGGGACCTCAGGGACCGGCCCTGGTGGCCTCAGGAGAGGCCAGTCCCCATGCGAGTTGCTAGGGGGCCTCTCGGGATTCCTCTTCCGTCGATAGCGGGGCCAAAAACCTTGTGTGGAGTCAGGGCCGGAACCGAGGATTCCTCTCAGGGGCTGATATGTATCTTTGGATACTTCTGGAGTCTCGCCAGGGGAGACAGGCCTCGTTTCGTGAGGGGGCATGCACGTGCACTTTCCTTCCAGGCTTTAGCAGCAATGTCACGCTTCCCGTGGCGTGGATCAAAGGATCTGTGGTTTTCCCTCGAGGCTTTCCCTCGAGGCTTTCCCACAGGGCTGTCCCACGTGCCACCGTGGTGTGAGTCGATCCTCGGCGTGAAAGATGAGCCAGTGCAGGGCAAAGAGGTTCCTCTGGAATGGACTGAGACATCTGGGGGACTCTTGGAATGGTGGTACGACCATGGAGTTCCTCTCGCCTTTCCGGTTGAGAGTGCCTCCTCTTGAGATGCGACGGGAACGCCGGGAATTCTTTCCCGTTGAAAGCAGGGAAAGGTTCCCTCATCTCGAGCTACGAGGGGGAAACGGGGATCCTATGGATGTGGGCGGGACCATCGTGCTTCCTCTCGAGTGGAGACGGGTATGGCGGTGAACTTCTTGAGTCGCAGCAAGGGTGTGAAAGACCCTTTCGAAGTTCCAGAGGTTAGGTGTCATTAGTCTCCAGACGCCTCATCGGAAATAGGCCTCATCTCGCCTGGAAGGGAGAACTTCCTGGATTTTCTTGAGTTGCGGCAGGTGCTCTCGAGTTACGACGAGGACCTCAGCGACCCGCCCTGGTGGCCTCAGAAGAGGCCAGTCCCCATGCGAGTTGCTAGGGGGCCTCTCGGGATTCCTCTCCCATCGATACCGGGGCCAAAAACCTTGTGTGGAGTCAGGGCCGGAACCGAGGATTCCTCTCAGGGGCTGACATGGATCTTTGGGTACTTCTGGAGTCTCCCCAGGGGAGTCAGGCCTCGTCTCGAGTGGGGGCATGCACGTGCGCTTTCCTTCCAGGCTGTAGCAGCAATGTCACGCTTCCCGTCGCGTGGATCAAAGGATCTGTGGTTTTCCCTCGAGGCTTTCCCTCGAGGCTTTCCCACAGGGCTGTCCCACGTGCCACCGTGGTGTGAGTCGATCCTCGGCGTGAAAGATGAGCCAGTGCAGGGCAAAGAGGTTCCTCTGGAATGGACTGAGACATCTGGGGGACTCTTGGAATGGTGGTACGACCATGGAGTTCCTCTCGCCTTTCTTGTTGAGAGTGCCTCCTCTTGAGATGCGACGGGAACGCCGGGAATTCTCCCCGTTTAAAGCAGGGAAAGGATCCCTCATCTCGAGCTACGAGGGGGAAACGGGGATCCTCTGGATGTGGGCGGGACCACCGTGCTTCCTCTCGAGTGGAGACGGGTATGGCGGTGAACTTCTTGAGTCGCAGCAAGGGTGTGAAAGACCCTTTCGAAGTTCCAGAGGTTAGGTGTCATTTGTCTCCAGACGCCTCATCGGAAATAGGCCTCATCTCGCCTGGAAGGGAGAACTTCCTGGATTTTCTCGAGTTGCGGCAGGTGCTCTCGAGTTACGACGAGGACCTCAGGGACCCGCCCTGGTGGCCTCAGGAGAGGCCAGTCCCCATGCGAGTTGCTAGGGGGCCTCTCGGGATTCCTCTCCCGTCGATACCGGGGCCAAAAACCTTGTGTGGAGTCAGGGCCGGAACCGAGAATTCCTCTCAGGGGCTGACATGGATCTTTGGGTACTTCTGGAGTCTCCCCAGGGGAGTCAGGCCTCGTCTCGAGTGGGGGCATGCATGTGCGCTTTCCTTCCAGGCTGTAGCAGCAATGTCACGCTTCCCGTGGCGTGGATCAAAGGATCTGTGGTTTTCCCTCGAGGCTTTCCCTCGAGGCTTTCCCACAGGGCTGTCCCACGTGCCACCGTGGTGTGAGTCGATCCTCGGCGTGAAAGATGAGCCAGTGCAGGGCAAAGAGGTTCCTCTGGAATGGACTGAGACATCTGGGGGACTCTTGGAATGGTGGTACGACCATGGAGTTCCTCTCGTCTTTCCTGTTGAGAGTGCCTCCTCTTGAGATGCGACGGGAACGCCGAAAATACTTTCCCGTTGATAGCAGGGAAAGGATCCTTCATCTCGAGCTACGAGGGGCAAACGGGGCTCCTCTGGATGTGGGCGGGACCATCATGTTTCCTCTCGAGTGGAGACGGGTATGGCGGTGAACTTCTTGAGTTGCAGCAAGGGTGTGAAAGACCCTTTCGAAGTTCCAGAGGTTCCGTGTCATTAGTCTCCAGACGCCTCATCGGAAATAGGCCTCATCTCGCCTGGAAGGGAGAACTTCCTGGATTTTCTCGAGTTGCGGCAGGTGTTCTCGAGTTACGACGGGGACCTCAGGGACCCGCCCTGGTGGCCTCAGGAGAGGCCAGTCCCCATGCGAGTTGCTAGGGTGCCTCTCGGGATTCCTCTCCCGTCGATACCGGGGCCAAAAACCTTGTGTGGAGTCAGGGCCGGAACCGAGGATTCCTCTCAGGGGCTGACATGGATCTTTGGGTACTTGTGGAGTCTCCCCAGGGGAGTCAGGCCTCGTCTCGAGTGGGGGCATGCACGTGCGCTTTCCTTCCAGGCTGTAGCAGCAATGTCATGCTTCCCGTCGCGTGGATCAAAGGATCTGTGATTTTCCCTCGAGGCTTTCGCTCGAGGCTTTCCCACAGGGCTGTCCCACGTGCCACCGTGGTGTGAGTCGATCCTCGGTGTGAAAGATGAGCCAGTGCAGGGCAAAGAGGCTCCTCTGGAATGGACTGAGACATCTGGGGGACTCTTGGAATGGTGGTACGACCATGGAGTTCCTCTCGCCTTTCCTGTTGAGAGTGCCTCCTCTTGAGATGCGACGGGAACGCCGGGAATTCTTTCCCGTTGAAAGCAGGGAATGGATCCCTCATCTCGAGCTACGAGGGGGAAACGGGGCTCCTCTGGATGTGGGCGGGACCATCGTGCTTCCTCTCGAGTGGAGACGGGTATGGCGGTGAACTTCTTGAGTTGCAGCAAGGCTGTGAAAGACCCTTTTGAAGTTCCAGAGGTTAGGTGTCATTTGTCTCCAGAGGCCTCATCGGAAATAGGCCTCATCTCGCCTGGAAGGGAGACCTTCCTGGATTTTCTCGAGTTGCGGCAGGTGTTCTCGAGTTACGACGGGGACCTCAGGGACCCGCCGTGGTGGCCTCAGGAGAGGCCAGTCCCCATGCGAGTTGCTAGGGGGCCTCTCGTGATTTCTCTCCCGTCGATACCGGGGCCAAAAACCTTGTGTGGAGTCAGGGCCGGAACCGAGGATTCCTCTCAGGGGCTGACATGGATCTTTGGGTACTTCTGGAGTCTCCCAAGGGGAGTCAGGCCTCGTCTCGAGTGGGGGCATGCACGTGCGCTTTCCTTCCAGGCTGTAGCAGCAATGTCACGCTTCCCGTCGCGTGTATCAAAGGATCTGTGGTTTTCCCTCGAGGCTTTCCCTCGAGGCTTTCCCTCGAGGCTTTCCCACAGGGCTGTCCCACATGCCACCGTGGTGTGAGTCGATCCTCGGCGTGAAAGATGAGCCAGTGAAGGGCAAAGAGGCTCCTCTGGAATGGACTGAGACATCTGGGGGACTCTTGGCATGGTGGTACGACCATGGAGTTCCTCTCGCCTTTCCTGTTGAGAGTGCCTCCTGTTGAGATGCGACGGGAACGCCGGGAATTCTTTCCCGTTGAAAGCAGGGAAAGGATCCCTCATCTCGAGCTCCGAGGGGGAAACGGGGCTCCTCTGGATGTGGGCGGGACCATCGTGCTTCCTCTCGAGTGGAGACGGGTATGGAGGTGAACTTCTTGAGTTGCATCAAGGGTGTGAAAGACCCTTTCGAAGTTCCAGAGGTTTGTTGTCATTCGTCTCCAGACGCCTCATCGGAAATAGGCCTCAATCGCCTGGAAGGGAGAACTTCCTGGATTTTCTCGAGTTGCGGCAGGTGTTCTCGAGTTACGACGGGGACCTCAGGGACCCGCCGTGGTGGCCTCAGGAGAGGCCAGTCCCCATGCGAGATGCTAGGGGGCCTCTCGGGATTCCTCTCCCGTCAATACCGGGGCAAAAACCTTGTGTGGAGTCAGGGCCGGAACCGAGGATTCCTCTCAGCGGCTGACATGGATCTTTGGGTACTTGTGGAGTCTCCCCAGGGGCGTCAGGCCTCGTCTCGAGTGGGGGCATGCACGTGCGCTTTCCTTCCAGGCTGTAGCAGCAATGTCACGCTTCCCGTCGCGTGGATCAAAGGATCTGTGTTTTTCCCTCGAGGCTTTCCTTCGAGGCTTTCCCACAGGGCTGTCCCACGTGCCACCGTGGTGTGAGTCGATCCTCGGCGTGAAAGATGAGCCAGTGCAGGGCAAAGAGGCTCCTCTGGAATGGACTGAGACATCTGGGGGACTCTTGGAATGGTGGTACGACCATGGAGTTCCTCTCGCCTTTCCTGTTGAGAGTGCCTCCTCTTGAGATGCGACGGGAACGCCGGGAATTCTTTCCCGTTGAAAGCAGGGAAAGGATCCCTCATCTCGAGCTACGAGGGGGAAACGGGGCTCCTCTGGATGTGGGCGGGACCATCGTGCTTCCTCTCGAGTGGAGACGGGTACGGCGGTGAACTTATTGAGTTGCAGCAAGGGTGTGAAAGACCCTTTCGAAGTTCCAGAGGTTAGGTGTCATTTGTCTCCAGAGGCCTCATCGGAAATAGGCCTCATCTCGCCTGGAAGGGAGAACTTCCTGGATTTTCTCGAGTTGCGGCAGGTGTTCTCGAGTTACGACGGGGACCTCAGGGACCCGCCCTGTTGGCATCAGGAGAGGCCAGTCCCCATGCGAGTTGCTAGGGGGCCTCTCGGGATTCCTCTCCCGTCGATACCGGGGCCAAAAACCTTGTGTGGAGTCAGGGCCGGAACCGAGGATTCCTCTCAGGGGCTGACATGGATCTTTGGGTACTTGTGGAGTCTCCCCAGGGGAGTCAGGCCTCGTCTCGAGTGGGGGCATGCACGTGCGCTTTCCTTCCAGGCTGTAGCAGCAATGTCACGCTTCCCGTCGCGTGGATCAAAGGATCTGTGGTTTTCCCTCGAGGCTTTCCCTCGAGGCTTTCCCACAGGGCTGTCCCACATGCAACGGTGGTGTGAGTCGATCCTCGGCGTGAAAGATGAGCCAGTGCAGGGCAAAGAGGCTCCTCTGGAATGGACTGAGACATCTGGGGGACTCTTGGAATGGTGGTACGACCAGGGAGTTCCTCTCGCCTTTCCTGTTGAGAGTGCCTCCTCTTGAGATGCGACGGGAACGCCGGGAATACTTTCCCGTTGAAAGCAGGGAATGGATCCCTCATCTCGAGCTCCAAGGGGGAAACGGGTCTCCTCTGGATGTGGGCGGAACCATCGTGCTTCCTCTCGAGTGGAGACGGGTATGGCGGTGAACTTCTTGAGTTGCAGCAAGGGTGTGAAAGACCCTTTCGAAGTTCCAGAGTTTAGGTGTCATTAGTCTCGAGACGCCTCATCGGAAATAGGCCTCATCTCGCCTGGAAGGGAGAACTTCCTGGATTTTCTCGAGTTGCGGCAGGTGTTCTCGAGTTACGACGGGGACCTCAGGGACCCGCCCTGGTGGCCTCAGGAGAGGCCAGTCCCCATGCGAGTTGCTAGGGGGCCTCTCGGGATTCCTCTCCCATCGATACCAGGGCCAAAAACCTTGTGTGGAGTCAGGGCCGGAACCGAGGATTCCTCTCAGGGGCTGACATGGATCTTTGGGTACTTCTGGAGTCTCCCCAGGGGAGTCAGGCCTCGTCTCGAGTGGGGGCATGCACGTGCGCTTTCCTTCCAGGCTGTAGCAGCAATGTCACGTTTCCCGTCGCGGGGATCAAAGGATCTGTGGTTTTCCCTCGAGGCTTTCCCTCGAGGCTTTCCCACAGGGCTGTCCCACGTGCCTCCGTGGTGTGAGTCGATCCTCGGCGTGAAAGATGAGCCAGTGCAGGGCAAAGAGGCTCCTCTGGAATGGACTGAGACATCTGGGGGACTCTTGGAATGGTGGTACGACCATGGAGTTCCTCTCGCCTTTCCTGTTGAGAGTGCCTCCTCTTGAGATGCGACGGGAACGCCGGGAATTCTTTCCCGTTGAAAGCAGGGAATGGATCCCTCATCTCGAGCTCCGAGGGGGAAACGGGTCTCCTCTGGATGTGGGCGGGACCATCGTGCTTCCTCTCGAGTGGAGACGGGTATGGCGGTGAACTTCTTGAGTTGCAGCAAGGGTGTGAAAGACCCTTTCGAAGTTCCAGAGTTTAGGTGTCATTAGTCTCCAGACGCCTCATCGGAAATAGGCCTCATCTCGCCTGGAAGGGAGAACTTCCTGGATTTTCTCGAGTTGCGGCAGGTGTTCTCGAGTTACGACGGGGACCTCAGGGACCCGCCCTGGTGGCCTCAGGAGAGGCCAGTCCCCATGCGAGTTGCTAGGGGGCCTCTCGGGATTCCTCTCCCGTCGATACCGGGGCCAAAATCCTTGTGTGGAGTCAGGGCCGGAACCGAGGATTCCTCTCAGGGGCTGACATGGATCTTTGGGTACTTGTGGAGTCTCCCCAGGGGAGTCAGGCCTCGTCTCGAGTGGGGGCATGCACGTGCGCTTTCCTTCCAGGCTGTAGCAGCAATGTCACGCTTCCCGTCGCGTGGATCAAAGGATCTGTGGTTTTCCCTCGAGGCTTTCGCTCGAGGCTTTCCCACAGGGCTGTCCCACGTGCCACCGTGGTGTGAGTCGATCCTCGGCGTGAAAGATGAGCCAGTGCAGGGCAAAGAGGCTCCTCTGGAATGGACTGAGACATCTGGGGGACTCTTGGAATGGTGGTACGACCATGGAGTTCCTCTCGCCTTTCCTGTTGAGAGTGCCTCCTCTTGAGATGCGACGGGAACGCCGGGAATTCTTTCCTGTTGACAGCAGGGAATGGATCCCTCATCTCGAGCTACGAGGGGGAAACGGGGCTCCTCTGGATGTGGGCGGGACCATCGTGCTTCCTCTCGAGTGGAGACGGGTATGGCGGTGAACTTCTTGAGTTGCAGCAAGGGTGTGAAAGACCCCTTCGAAGTTCCAGAGGTTAGGTGTCATTTGTCTCCAGAGGCCTCATCGGAAATAGGCCTCATCTCGCCTGGAAGGGAGAACTTCCTGGATTTTCTCGAGTTGCGGCAGGTGTTCTCGAGTTACGACGGGGACCTCAGGGACCCGCCCTGGTGGCCTCAGGAGAGGCCAGTCCCCATGCGAGTTGCTAGGGGGCCTCTCGGGATTCCTCTCCCGTCGATACCGGGGCCAAAAACCTTGTGTGGAGTCAGGGCCGGAACCGAGGATTCCTCTCAGGGGCTGACATGGATCTTTGTGTACTTGTGGAGTCTCCCCAGGGGAGTCAGGCCTCGTCTCGAGTGGGGGCATGCATGTGCGCTTTCCTTCCAGGCTGTAGCAGCAATGTCACGCTTCCCGTGGCGTGGATCAAAGGATCTGTGGTTTTCCCTCGAGGCTTTCCCTCGAGGCTTTCCCACAGGGCTGTCCCACGTGCCACCGTGGTGTGAGTCGATCCTCGGCGTGAAAGATGAGCCAGTGCAGGGCAAAGAGGTTCCTCTGGAATGGACTGAGACATCTGGGGGACTCTTGGAATGGTGGTACGACCATGGAGTTCCTCTCGCCTTTCCTGTTGAGAGTGCCTCCTCTTGAGATGCGACGTGAACGCCGGGAATTCCTTCCCGTTGAAAGCAGGGAAAGGATCCCTCATCTCGAGCTACGAGGGGGAAACGGGGCTCCTCTGGATGTGGGCGGGACCATCGTGCTTCCTCTCGAGTGGAGACGGGTATGGCAGTGAACTTCTTGAGTTGCAGCAAGGGTGTGAAAGACCCTTTCGAAGTTCCAGAGGTTAGGTGTCATTAGTCTCCAGACGCCTCATCGGAAATAGGCCTCATCTCGCCTGGAAGGGAGAACTTCCTGGATTTTCTCGAGTTGCGGCAGGTGTTCTCGAGTTACGACGGGGACCTCAGGGACCCGCCCTGGTGGCCTCAGGAGAGGCCAGTCCCCTTGCGAGTTGCTAGGGGGCCTCTCGGGATTCCTCTCCCGTCGATACCGGGGCCAAAAACCTTGTGTGGAGTCAGGGCCGGAACCGAGGATTCCTCTCAGGGGCTAACATGGATCTTTGGGTTCTTGTGGAGTCTCCCCAGGGGAGTCAGGCCTCGTCTCGAGTGGGGGCATGCACGTGCGCTTTCCTTCCAGGCTGTAGCAGCAATGTCACGCTTCCCGTCGCGTGGATCAAAGGATCTGTGGTTTTCCCTCGAGGCTTTCGCTCGAGGCTTTCCCACAGGGCTGTCCCACGTGCCACCGTGGTGTGAGTCGATCCTCGGCGTGAAAGATGAGCCAATGCAGGGCAAAGAGGCTCCTCTGGAATGGACTGAGACATCTGGGGGACTCTTTGAATGGTGGAACGACCATGGAGTTCCTCTCGCCTTTCCTGTTGAGAGTGCCTCCTCTTGAGATGCGACGGGAACGCCGGGAATTCTTTCCCGTTGAAAGCAGGGAATGGATCCCTCATCTCGAGCTACGAGGGGGAAACGGGGCTCCTCTGGATGTGGGCGGGACCATCGTGCTTCCTCTCGAGTGGAGACGGGTATGGCGGTGAACTTCTTGAGTTGCAGCATGGGTGTGAAAGACCCTTTCGAACTCCCAGAGATTAGCTGTCATTAGACTCCAGACGCCTCATCGGAAATAGGCCTCATCTCGCCTGGAACGGAGAACTTCCTGGATTTTCTCGAGTTGCGGCAGGTGTTCTCGAGTTACGACGGGGACGTCAGGGACAAGCCCTGGTGGCCTCAGGAAACTCCAGTCCCCATGCGAGTTGCTAGGGTGCCTCTCGGGATTCCTCTCCAGTCGATACCGGGGCCAAAAACCTTGTGTGGAGTCAGGGCCGGAACCGAGGATTCCTCTCAGGGGCTGACATGGATCTTTGGGTACTTCTGGAGTCTCCCCAGGGGAGTCAGGCCTCGTCTCGAGTGGGGGCATGCACGTGCGCTTTCCTTCCAGGCTGTAGCAGCAATGTCACGCTTCCCGTCGCGTGTATCAAAGGATCTGTGGTTTTCCCTCGAGGCTTTCCCTCGAGGCTTTCCCTCGAGGCTTTCCCACAGGGCTGTCCCACGTGCCACCGTGGTGTGAGTCGATCCTCGGCGTGAAAGATGAGCCAGTGAAGGGCAAAGAGACTCCTCTGGAATGGACTGAGACATCTGGGGGACTCTTGGCATCGTGGTACGACCATGGAGTTCCTCTCGCCTTTCCTGTTGAGAGTGCCTCCTCTTGAGATGCGACGGGAACGCCGGGAATTCTTTCCCGTTGAAAGCAGGGAAAGGATCCCTCATCTCGAGCTCCGAGGGGGAAACGGGGCTCCTCTGGATGTGGGCGGGACCATCGTGCTTCCTCTCGAGTGGAGACGGGTATGGAGGTGAACTTCTTGAGTTGCATCAAGGGTGTGAAAGACCCTTTCGAAGTTCCAGAGGTTTGTTGTCATTCGTCTCCAGACGCCTCATCGGAAATAGGCCTCAATCGCCTGGAAGGGAGAACTTCCTGGATTTTCTCGAGTTGCGGCAGGTGTTCTCGAGTTACGACGGGGACCTCAGGGACCCGCCCTGGTGGCCTCAGGAGAGGCCAGTCCCCATGCGAGATGCTAAGGGGCCTCTCGGGATTCCTCTCCCGTCGATACCGGGGCAAAAACCTTGTGTGGAGTCAGGGCCGGAACCGAGGATTCCTCTCAGCGGCTGACATGGATCTTTGGGTACTTGTGGAGTCTCCCCAGGGGAGTCAGGCCTCGTCTCGAGTGGGGGCATGCACGTGCGCTTTCCTTCCAGGCTGTAGCAGCAATGTCACGCTTCCCGTCGCGTGGATCAAAGGATCTGTGGTTTTCCCTCGGGGCTTTCCTTCGAGGCTTTCCCACAGGGCTGTCCCACGTGCCACCGTGGTGTGAGTCGATCCTCGGCGTGAAAGATGAGCCAGTGCAGGGGAAAGAGGTTCCTCTGGAATGGACTGAGACATCTGGGTGACTCTTGGAATGGTGGTACGACCATGGAGTTCCTCTCGCCTTTCCTGTTGAGAGTTCCTCCTCTTGAGATGTGACGGGAACGCCGGGAATTATTTCCCGTTGATAGCAGGGAAAGGATCCCTCATCTCGAGCTACGAGGGGGAAACGGGGCTCCTCTGGATGTGGGCGGGACCATCGTGCTTCCTCTCGAGTGGAGACGGGTAAGGCAGTGAACTTATTGAGTTGCAGCAAGGGTGTGAAAGACCCTTTCGAAGTTCCAGAGGTTAGGTGTCATTTGTCTCCAGAGGCCTCATCGGAAATAGGCCTCATCTCGCCTGGAAGGGAGAACTTCCTGGATTTTCTCGAGTTGCGGCAGGTGTTCTCGAGTTACGACGGGGACCTCAGGGACCCGCCCTGTTGGCCTCAGGAGAGGCCAGTCCCCATGCGAGTTGCTAGGGGGCCTCTCGGGATTCCTCTCCCGTCGATACCGGGGCCAAAAACCTTGTGTGGAGTCAGGGCCGGAACCGAGGATTCCTCTCAGGGGCTGACATGGATCTTTGGGTACTTCTGGGGTCTCCCCAGGGGAGTCAGGCCTCGTCTCGAGTGGGGGCATGCACGTGCGCTTTCCTTCCAGGCTGTAGCAGCAATGTCACGCTTCCCGTCGCGTGGATCAAAGGATCTGAGGTTTTCCCTCGAGGCTTTCCCTCGAGGCTTTCCCACAGGGCTGTCCCACATGCAACCGTGGTGTGAGTCGATCCTCGGCGTGAAAGATGAGCCAGTGCAGGGCAAAGAGGCTCCTCTGGAATGGACTGAGACATCTGGGGGACTCTTGGAATGGTGGTACGACCAGGGAGTTCCTCTCGCCTTTCCTGTTGAGAGTGCCGCCTCTTGAGATGCGACGGGAACGCCGGGAATTCTTTCCCGTTGAAAGCAGGGAATGGATCCCTCATCTCGAGCTCCGAGGGGGAAACGGGTCTCCTCTGGATGTGGGCGGGACCATCGAGCTTCCTCTCGAGTGGAGACGGGTATGGCGGTGAACTTCTTGAGTTGCAGCAAGGGTGTGAAAGACCCTTTTGAAGTTCCAGAGTTTAGGTGTCATTAGTCTCCAGACGCCTCATCGGAAATAGGCCTCATCTCGCCTGGAAGGGAGAACTTCCTGGATTTTCTCGAGTTGCGGCAGGTGTTCTCGAGTTACGACGGGGACCTCAGGGACCCGCCCTGGTGGCCTCAGGAGAGGCCAGTCCCCATGCGAGTTGCTAGGGGGCCTCTCGGGATTCCTCTCCCGTCGATACCGGGGCCAAAAACC
Organism: Capricornis sumatraensis; assembly: GCF_032405125.1. NCBI lineage: Eukaryota > Metazoa > Chordata > Mammalia > Artiodactyla > Bovidae > Capricornis > Capricornis sumatraensis. The sequence goes on along the minus strand of NW_027184614.1, from coordinate 5,399,230 downwards.
TTGTGTGGAGTCAGGGCCGGAACCGAGGATTCCTCTCAGGGGCTGACATGGATCTTTGGGTACTTGTGGAGTCTCCCCAGGGGAGTCAGGCCTCGTCTCGAGTGGGGGCATGCACGTGCGCTTTCCTTCCAGGCTGTAGCAGCAATGTCACGCTTCCCGTCGCGTGGATCAAAGGATCTGTGGTTTTCCCTCGAGGCTTTCCCTCGAGGCTTTCCCACAGGGCTGTCCCACGTGCCACCGTGGTGTGAGTCGATCCTCGGCGTGAAAGATGAGCCAATGCAGGGCAAAGAGGCTCCTCTGGAATGGACTGAGACATCTGGGGGACTCTTTGAATGGTGGAACGACCATGGAGTTCCTCTCGCCTTTCCTGTTGAGAGTGCCTCCTCTTGAGATGCGACGGGAACGCCGGGAATTCTTTCCCGTTGAAAGCAGGGAATGGATCCCTCATCTCGAGCTACGAGGGGGAAACGGGGCTCCTCTGGATGTGGGCGGGACCATCGTGCTTCCTCTCGAGTGGAGACGGGTATGGCGGTGAACTTCTTGAGTTGCAGCAAGGGTGTGAAAGACCCTTTCGAAGTTCCAGAGGTTAGGTGTCATTTGTCTCCAGAGGCCTCATCGGAAATAGGCCTCATCTCGCCTGGAAGGGAGAACTTCCTGGATTTTCTCGAGTTGCGGCAGGTGTTGTCGAGTTACGACGGGGACCTCAGGGACCCGCACTGGTGGCCTCAGGAGAGGCCAGTCCCCATGCGAGTTGCTAGGGGGCTCTCGGGATTTCTCTCCCGTCGATACCGGGGCCAAAAACCTTGTGTGGAGTCAGGGCCGGAACCGAGGATTCCTCTCAGGGGCTGACATGTATCTTGGGGTACTTCTGGAGTCTCCCCAGGGGAGTCAGGCCTCGTCTCGAGTGGGGGCATGCACGTGCGCTTTCCTTACAGGCTGTAGCAGCAATGTCACGGTTCCGGTCGCGTGGATCAAAGGATCTGTGGTTTTCCCTCGAGGCTTTCCCACAGGGCTGTCCCACGTGCCACCGTGGTGTGAGTCGATCCTCGGCGTGAAAGATGAGCCAGTGCAGGGCAAAGAGGTTCCTCTGGAATGGACTGAGACCTCTGGGGGACTCTTGGAATGGTTGTACGACCATGGAGTTCCTCTCGCCTTTCCTGTTGAGAGTTCCTCCTCTTGAGATGCGACGGGAATGCCGGGAATTCTTTCCTGTTGAAAGCAGGGAAAGGATCCCTCATCTCGAGCTACGAGGGGGAAACGGGGCTCCTCTGAATGTGGGCGGGACCATTGTGCTTCCTCTCGAGTGGAGACGGGTATGGCTGTGAACTTCTTGAGTTGCAGCATGGGTGTGAAAGACCCTTTCGAACTCCCAGAGATTAGCTGTCATTAGACTCCAGACGCCTCATCGGAAATAGGCCTCATCTCGCCTGGAACGGAGAACTTCCTGGATTTTCTCGAGTTGCGGCAGGTGTTCTCGAGTTACGACGGGGACGTCAGGGACAAGCCCTGGTGGCCTCAGGAAACTCCAGTCCCCATGCGAGTTGCTAGGGTGCCTCTCGGGATTCCTCTCCAGTCGATACCGGGGCCAAAAACCTTGTGTGGAGTCAGGGCCGGAACGGAGGATTCCTCTAAGGGGCTGACATGGATCTTTGGTCTTTCTGGAGTCTCCCCAGGGGAGTCAGGCCTCGTCTCGAGTGGGGGCATGCACGTGCGCTTTCCTTCCAGGCTGTAGCAGCAATATCACGCTTCCCGTCGCGTGGATCAAAGGATCTGTGGTTTTCCCTCTAGGCTTTCCCTCGAGGCTATCCCACAGGGCTGTCGCACGTGCCACCGTGGTGTGAGTCGATCTTCGGCATGAAAGATGAGCCAGTGCAGGGCAAAGAGGTTCCTCTGGAATGGACTGAAACATCTGGGGGACTCTTGGAATGGTGGTACGACCATGGAGTTCCTCTCGTCTTTCCTGTTGAGAGTGCCTCCTCTTGAGATGCGACGGGAACGCCGAAAATACTTTCCCGTTGATAGCAGGGAAAGGATCCTTCATCTCGAGCTACGAGGGGCAAACGGGGCTCCTCTGGATGTGGGCGGGACCATCATGTTTCCTCTCGAGTGGAGACGGGTATGGCGGTGAACTTCTTGAGTTGCAGCAAGGGTGTGAAAGACCCTTTCGAAGTTCCAGAGGTTCCGTGTCATTAGTCTCCAGACGCCTCATCGGAAATAGGCCTCATCTCGCCTGGAAGGGAGAACTTCCTGGATTTTCTCGAGTTGCGGTAGGTGTTCTCGAGTTACGACGGGGACCTCAGGGACCCGCCCTGGTGGCCTCAGGAGAGGCCAGTCCCCATGCGAGTTGCTAGGGTGCCTCTCGGGATTCCTCTCCCGTCGATACCGGGGCCAAAAACCTTGTGTGGAGTCAGGGCCGGAACCGAGGATTCCTCTCAGGGGCTGACATGGATCTTTGGGTACTTGTGGAGTCTCCCCAGGGGAGTCAGGCCTCGTCTCGAGTGGGGGCATGCACGTGCGCTTTCCTTCCAGGCTGTAGCAGCAATGTCATGCTTCCCGTCGCGTGGATCAAAGGATCTGTGATTTTCCCTCGAGGCTTTCGCTCGAGGCTTTCCCACAGGGCTGTCCCACGTGCCACCGTGGTGTGAGTCGATCCTCGGCGTGAAAGATGAGCCAGTGCAGGGCAAAGAGGCTCCTCTGGAATGGACTGAGACATCTGGGGGACTCTTGGAATGGTGGTACGACCATGGAGTTCCTCTCGCCTTTCCTGTTGAGAGTGCCTCCTCTTGAGATGCGACGGGAACGCCGGGAATTCTTTCCCGTTGAAAGCAGGGAATGGATCCCTCATCTCGAGCTACGAGGGGGAAACGGGGCTCCTCTGGATGTGGGCGGGACCATCGTGCTTCCTCTCGAGTGGAGACGGGTATGGCGGTGAACTTCTTGAGTTGCAGCAAGGCTGTGAAAGACCCTTTCGAAGTTCCAGAGGTTAGGTGTCATTTGTCTCCAGAGGCCTCATCGGAAATAGGCCTCATCTCGCCTGGAAGGGAGACCTTCCTGGATTTTCTCGAGTTGCGGCAGGTGTTCTCGAGTTACGACGGGGACCTCAGGGACCCGCCGTGGTGGCCTCAGGAGAGGCCAGTCCCCATGCGAGTTGCTAGGGGGCCTCTCGGGATTCCTCTCCCGTCCTTACCGGGGCCAAAAACCTTGTGTGGAGTCAGGGCCGGAACCGAGGATTCCTCTCAGGGGCTGACATGGATCTTTGGGTACTTCTGGAGTCTCCCCAGGGGAGTCAGGCCTCGTCTCGAGTGGGGGCATGCACGTGCGCTTTCCTTCCAGGCTGTAGCAGCAATGTCACGCTTCCCGTCGCGTGTATCAAAGGATCTGTGGTTTTCCCTCGAGGCTTTCCCTCGAGGCTTTCCCTCGAGGCTTTCCCACAGGGCTGTCCCACGTGCCACCGTGGTGTGAGTCGATCCTCGGCGTGAAAGATGAGCCAGTGAAGGGCAAAGAGACTCCTCTGGAATGGACTGAGACATCTGGGGGACTCTTGGCATGGTGGTACGACCATGGAGTTCCTCTCGCCTTTCCTGTTGAGAGTGCCTCCTCTTGAGATGCGACGGGAACGCCGGGAATTCTTTCCCGTTGAAAGCAGGGAAAGGATCCCTCATCTCGAGCTCCGAGGGGGAAACGGGGCTCCTCTGGATGTGGGCGGGACCATCGTGCTTCCTTTCGAGTGGAGACGGGTATGGAGGTGAACTTCTTGAGTTGCATCAAGGGTGTGAAAGACCCTTTCGAAGTTCCAGAGGTTTGTTGTCATTCGTCTCCAGACGCCTCATCGGAAATAGGCCTCAATCGCCTGGAAGGGAGAACTTCCTGGATTTTCTCGAGTTGCGGCAGGTGTTCTCGAGTTACGACGGGGACCTCAGGGACCCGCCCTCGTGGCCTCAGGAGAGGCCAGTCCCCATGCGAGATGCTAAGGGGCCTCTCGGGATTCCTCTCCCGTCGATACCGGGGCAAAAACCTTGTGTGGAGTCAGGGCCGGAACCGAGGATTCCTCTCAGCGGCTGACATGGATCTTTGGGTACTTGTGGAGTCTCCCCAGGGGAGTCAGGCCTCGTCTCGAGTGGGGGCATGCACGTGCGCTTTCCTTCCAGGCTGTAGCAGCAATGTCACGCTTCCCGTCGCGTGGATCAAAGGATCTGTGGTTTTCCCTCGAGGCTTTCCTTCGAGGCTTTCCCACAGGGCTGTCCCACGTGCCACCGTGGTGTGAGTCGATCCTCGGCGTGAAAGATGAGCCAGTGCAGGGGAAAGAGGTTCCTCTGGAATGGACTGAGACATCTGGGTGACTCTTGGAATGGTGGTACGACCATGGAGTTCCTCTCGCCTTTCCTGTTGAGAGTTCCTCCTCTTGAGATGTGACGGGAACGCCGGGAATTATTTCCCGTTGATAGCAGGGAAAGGATCCCTCATCTCGAGCTACGAGGGGGAAACGGGGCTCCTCTGGATGTGGGCGGGACCATCGTGCTTCCTCTCGAGTGGAGACGGGTAAGGCGGTGAACTTATTGAGTTGCAGCAAGGGTGTGAAAGACCCTTTCGAAGTTCCAGAGGTTAGGTGTCATTTGTCTCCAGAGGCCTCATCGGAAATAGGCCTCATCTCGCCTGGAAGGGAGAACTTCCTGGATTTTCTCGAGTTGCGGCAGGTGTTCTCGAGTTACGACGGGGACCTCAGGGACCCGCCCTGTTGGCCTCAGGAGAGGCCAGTCCCCATGCGAGTTGCTAGGGGGCCTCTCGGGATTCCTCTCCCGTCGATACCGGGGCCAAAAACCTTGTGTGGAGTCAGGGCCGGAACCGAGGATTCCTCTCAGGGGCTGACATGGATCTTTGGGTACTTCTGGGGTCTCCCCAGGGGAGTCAGGCCTCGTCTCGAGTGGGGGCATGCACGTGCGCTTTCCTTCCAGGCTGTAGCAGCAATGTCACGCTTCCCGTCGCGTGGATCAAAGGATCTGAGGTTTTCCCTCGAGGCTTTCCCTCGAGGCTTTCCCACAGGGCTGTCCCACATGCAACCGTGGTGTGAGTCGATCCTCGGCGTGAAAGATGAGCCAGTGCAGGGCAAAGAGGCTCCTCTGGAATGGACTGAGACATCTGGGGGACTCTTGGAATGGTGGTACGACCAGGGAGTTCCTCTCGCCTTTCCTGTTGAGAGTGCCGCCTCTTGAGATGCGACGGGAACGCCGGGAATTCTTTCCCGTTGAAAGCAGGGAATGGATCCCTCATCTCGAGCTCCGAGGGGGAAACGGGTCTCCTCTGGATGTGGGCGGGACCATCGAGCTTCCTCTCGAGTGGAGACGGGTATGGCGGTGAACTTCTTGAGTTGCAGCAAGGGTGTGAAAGACCCTTTTGAAGTTCCAGAGTTTAGGTGTCATTAGTCTCCAGACGCCTCATCGGAAATAGGCCTCATCTCGCCTGGAAGGGAGAACTTCCTGGATTTTCTCGAGTTGCGGCAGGTGTTCTCGAGTTACGACGGGGACCTCAGGGACCCGCCCTGGTGGCCTCAGGAGAGGCCAGTCCCCATGCGAGTTGCTAGGGGGCCTCTCGGGATTCCTCTCCCGTCGATACCGGGGCCAAAAACCTTGTGTGGAGTCAGGGCCGGAACCGAGGATTCCTCTCAGGGGCTGACATGGATCTTTGGGTACTTGTGGAATCTCCCCAGGGGAGTCAGGCCTCGTCTCGAGTGGGGGCATGCACGTGCGCTTTCCTTCCAGGCTGTAGCAGCAATGTCACGCTTCCCGTCGCATGGATCAAAGGATCTGTGGTTTTCCCTCGAGGCTTTCGCTCGAGGCTTTCCCACAGGACTGTCCCACGTGCCACCGTGGTGTGAGTCGATCCTCGGCGTGAAAGATGAGCCAGTGCAGGGCAAAGAGGCTCCTCTGGAATGGACTGAGACATCTGGGGGACTCTTGGAATGGTGGTACGACCATGGAGTTCTTCTCGCCTTTCCTGTTGAGAGTGCCTCCTCTTGAGATGCGACGGGAACGCCGGGAATTCTTTCCCGTTGACAGCAGGGAATGGATCCCTCATCTCGAGCTACGAGGGGGAAACGGGGCTCCTCTGGATGTGGGCGGGACCATCGTGCTTCCTCTCGAGTGGAGACGGGTATGGCGGTGAACTTCTTGAGTTGCAGCAAGGGTGTGAAAGACCCCTTCGAAGTTCCAGAGGTTAGGTGTCATTTGTCTCCAGAAGCCTCATCGGAAATAGGCCTCATCTCGCCTGGAAGGGAGAACTTCCTGGATTTTCTCGAGTTGCGGCAGGTGTTCTCGAGTTACGACGGGGACCTCAGGGACCCGCCCTGGTGGCCTCAGGAGAGGCCAGTCCCCATGCGAGTTGCTAGGTGGCCTCTCGGGATTCCTCTCCCGTCGATACCGGGGCCAAAAACCTTGTGTGGAGTCAGGGCCGGAACCGAGGATTCCTCTCAGGGGCTGACATGGATCTTTGGGTACTTCTGGAGTCTCCCCAGGGGAGTCAGGCCTCGTCTCGAGTGGGGGCATGCACGTGCGCTTTCCTTCCAGGCTGTAGCAGCAATGTCACGCTTCCCGTCGCGTGGATCAAAGGATCTGTGGTTTTCCCTCGAGGCTTTCCCTCGAGGCTTTCCCACAGGGCTGTCCCACGTACCACCGTGGTGTGAGTCGATCCTCGGCGTGAAAGATGAGCCAGTGCAGGGCAAAGAGGCTCCTCTGGAATGGACTGAGACATCTGGGGGACTCTTGGAATGGTGGTACGACCATGGAGTTCCTCTCGCCTTTCCTGTTGAGAGTTCCTCCTCTTGAGATGTGACGGGAACGCCGGGAATTATTTCCCGTTGATAGCAGGGAAAGGATCCCTCATCTCGAGCTACGAGGGGGAAACGGGGCTCCTCTGGATGTGGGCGGGACCATCGTGCTTCCTCTCGAGTGGAGACGGGTAAGGCGGTGAACTTCTTGAGTTGCAGCAAGGGTGTGAAAGACCCTTTCGAAGTTCCAGAGGTTCGGTGTCATTAGTCTCAAGACGCCTCATCGGAAATACGCCTCATCTCGCCTGGAAGGGAGAACTTCCTGGATTTTCTCGAGTTGCGTCAGGTGTTCTCGAGTTACGACGGGGACCTCAGGGATCCGCCCTGGTGGCCTCAGGAAAGGCCAGTCCCCATGGGAGTTACTTGGGGGCCTTTCGGGATTCCTCTCCCGTCGATACCGGGGCCAAAATCCTTGTGTGGAGTCAGGGCCGGAACCGAGGATTCCTCTCAGGGGCTGACATGGGTCTTTGGGTACTTCTGGAGTCTCCCCAGGGTGGTCAGGCCTCGTCTCGAGTGGGGGCATGCACGTGCGCCTTCCTTCCAGGCTGTAGCAGCAATGTCACGCTTCCCGTCTCGTGGATCAAAGGATCTGTGGTTTTCCCTCGAGGCTTTCCCACAGGGCTGTCCCACGTGCCACCGTTGTGTGAGTCGATTCTCGGCGTGAAAGATGAGCCAGTGCAGGGCAAAGAGGTTCCTCTGGATTGGACTGAGACATCTGGGGGACTCTTGGAATGGTAGTACGACCATGGAGTTCCTCTCTCCTTTCCTGTTGAGAGTGCCTCCTCTTGAGATGCGACGGGAACGCCGGGAATTCTTTCCCGTTGAAAGCAGGGAAAGGATCCCTCATCTCGAGCTACGAGGGGGAAACGGGGCTCCTCTGGATGTGGGCGGGACCATCGTGCTTCCTCTCGAGTGGAGACGGGTATTGCGGTGAAATTCTTGAGTTGCAGCAAGGGTGTGAAAGACCCTTTCGAAGTTCCAGAGGTTAGGTGTCATTAGTCTCCAGACGCCTCATCAGAAATAGGCCTCATTTCGCCTGGAAAGGAGAACTTCCTGGATTTTCTCGAGTTGCGGCAGGTGTTCTCGAGTTACGACAGGAACCTCAGGGACCCGCCCTGGTGGCCTCAGGAACGGCCAGTCCCCATGCTAGTTGCTAGCGGGCCTCTCGGGATTCCTCTCCCGTCGATACCGGGGCCAAAAACCTTGTGTGGAGTCATGGCCGGAACCGAGGATTCCTCTCAGGGGCTGACATGGATCTTTGGGTACTTCTGGAGTCTCCCCAGGGGAGTCAGGCCTCGTCTCGAGTGGGGGCATGCACGTGCGCTTTCCTTCCAGGCTGTAGCAGCAATGTCACGCTTCCCGTCGCGTGGATCAAAGGATCTGTGTTTTTCCCTCGAGGCTTTCGCTCGAGGCTTTCCCACAGGGCTGTCCCACGTGCCACCGTGGTGTGAGTCGATCCTCGGCGTGAAAGATGAGCCAGTGCAGGGCAAAGAGGCTCCTCTGGAATGGACTGAGACATCTGGGGGACTCTTGGAATGGTGGTACGACCATGGAGTTCCTCTCGCCTTTCCTGTTGAGAGTGCCTCCTCTTGAGATGCGACGGGAACGCCGGGAATTCTTTCCCGTTGACAGCAGGGAATGGATCCCTCATCTCGAGCTACGAGGGGGAAACGGGGCTCCTCTGGATGTGGGCGGGACCATCGTGCTTCCTCTCGAGTGGAGACGGGTATGGCGGTGAACTTCTTGAGTTGCAGCAAGGGTGTGAAAGACCCCTTCGAAGTTCCAGAGGTTAGGTGTCATTTGTCTCCAGAGGCCTTATCGGAAATAGGCCTCATCTCGCCTGGAAGGGAGAACTTCCTGGATTTTCTCGAGTTGCGGCAGGTGTTCTCGAGTTACGACAGGGACCTCAGGGACCCGCCCTGGTGGCCTCAGGAGAGGCCAGTCCCCATGCGAGTTGCTAGGGGGCCTCTCGGGATTCCTCTCCCGTCGATACCGGGGCCAAAATCCTTGTGTGGAGTCAGGGCCGGAACCGAGGATTCCTCTCAGGGGCTGACATGGATCTTTGGGTACTTCTGGAGTCTCCCCAGGGGAGTCAGGCCTCGTCTCGAGTGGGGGCATGCACGTGCGCTTTCCTTCCAGGCTGTAGCAGCAATGTCACGCTTCCCGTCGCGTGGATCAAAGGATCTGTGGTTTTCCCTCGAGGCTTTCCCTCGAGGCTTTCCCACAGGGCTGTCCCACGTACCACCGTGGTGTGAGTCGATCCTCGGCGTGAAAGATGAGCCAGTGCAGGGCAAAGAGGCTCCTCTGGAATGGACTGAGACATCTGGGGGACTCTTGGAATGGTGGTACGACCATGGAGTTCCTCTCGCCTTTCCTGTTGAGAGTGCCTCCTCTTGAGATGCGACGGGAACGCCGGGAATTCTTTCCCGTTGAAAGCAGGGAAAGGATCCCTCATCTCGAGCTCCGAGGGGGAAACGGGGCTCCTCTGGATGTGGGCGGGACCATCGTGCTTCCTCTCGAGTGGAGACGGGTATGGAGGTGAACTTCTTGAGTTGCATCAAGGGTGTGAAAGACCCTTTCGAAGTTCCAGAGGTTTGTTGTCATTTGTCTCCAGACGCCTCATCGGAAATAGGCCTCATCTCGCCTGGAAGGGAGAACTTCCTGGATTTTCTCGAGTTGCGGCAGGTGTTCTCGAGTTACGACGGGGACCTCAGGGACCCGCCCTGGTGGCCTCAGGAGAGGCCAGTCCCCATGCGAGATGCTAGGGGGCCTCTCGGGATTCCTCTCCCGTCGATACCGGGGCAAAAACCTTGTGTGGAGTCAGGGCCGGAACCGAGGATTCCTCTCAGGGGCTGACATGGATCTTTGGGTACTTGTGGAGTCTCCCCAGGGGAGTCAGGCCTCGTCTCGAGTGGGGGCATGCACGTGGGCTTTCCTTCCAGGCTGTAGCAGCAATGTCACGCTTCCCGTCGCGTGGATCAAAGGATCTGTGGTTTTCCCTCGAGGCTTTCCCACAGGGCTGTCCCACGTGACACCGTGGTGTGAGTCGATCCTCGGCGTGAAAGATGAGCCAGTGCAGGGGAAAGAGGTTCCTCTGGAATGGACTGAGACATCTGGGGGACTCTTGGAATGGTGGTACGACCATGGAGTTTCTCTCGCCTTTCCTGTTGAGAGTTCCTCCTCTTGAGATGTGACGGGAACGCCGGGAATTATCTCCCGTTGATAGCAGGGAAAGGATCCCTCATCTCGAGCTACGAGGGGGAAACGGGGCTCCTCTGGATGTGGGCGGGACCATCGTGCTTCCTCTCGAGTGGAGACGGGTAAGGCGGTGAACTTCTTGAGTTGCAGCAAGGGTGTGAAAGACCCTTTCGAAGTTCCAGAGGTTCGGTGTCATTAGTCTCAAGACGCCTCATCGGAAATAGGCCTCATCTCGCCTGGAAGGGAGAACTTCCTGGATTTTCTCGAGTTGCGTCAGGTGGTCTCGAGTTACGACGGGGACCTCAGGGATCCGCCCTGGTGGCCTCAGGAAAGGCCAGTCCCCATGGGAGTTCCTAGGGGGCCTTTCGGGATTCCTCTCCCGTCGAAACCGGGGCCAAAATCCTTGTGTGGAGTCAGGGCCGGAACCGAGGATTCCTCTCAGGGGCTGACATGGGTCTTTGGGTACTTCTGGAGTCTCCCCAGGGTGGTCAGGCCTCGTCTCGAGTGGGGGCATGCACGTGCGCCTTCCTTCCAGGCTGTAGCAGCAATGTCACGCTTCCCGTCTCGTGGATCAAAGGATCTGTGGTTTTCCCTCGAGGCTTTTCCACAGGGCTGTCCCACGTGCCACCGTTGTGTGAGTCGATTCTCGGCGTGAAAGATGAGCCAGTGCAGGGCAAAGAGGTTCCTCTGGATTGGACTGAGACATCTGGGGGACTCTTGGAATGGTAGTACGACCATGGAGTTCCTCTCGCCTTTCCTGTTGAGAGTGCCTCCTCTTGAGATGCGACGGGAACGCCGGGAATTCTTTCCCGTTGAAAGCAGGGAAAGGATCCCTCATCTCGAGCTACGAGGGGGAAACGGGGCTCCTCTGGATGTGGGCGGGACCATCGTGCTTCCTCTCGAGTGGAGACGGGTATTGCGGTGAAATTCTTGAGTTGCAGCAAGGGTGTGAAAGACCCTTTCGAAGTTCCAGAGGTTAGGTGTCATTAGTCTCCAGACGCCTCATCAGAAATAGGCCTCATTTCGCCTGGAAAGGAGAACATCCTGGATTTTCTCGAGTTGCGGCAGGTGTTCTCGAGTTACGACGGGGACCTCAGGGACCCGCCCTGGTGGCCTCAGGAACGGCCAGTCCCCATGCTAGTTGCTAGCGGGCCTCTCGGGATTCCTCTCCCGTCGATACCGGGGCCAAAAACCTTGTGTGGAGTCAGGGCCGGAACCGAGGATTCCTCTCAGGGGCTGACATGGATCTTTGGGTACTTCTGGAGTCTCCCCAGGGGAGTCAGGCCTCGTCTCGAGTGGGGGCATGCACGTGCGCTTTCCTTCCAGGCTGTAGCAGCAATGTCATTCTTCCCGTCGCGTGGATCAAAGGATCTGTGGTTTTCCCTCGAGGCTTTCCCACAGGGCTGTCCCACGTGCCACCGTGGTGTGAGTCGATCCTCGGCGTGAAAGATGAGCCAGTGCAGGGCAAAGAGTTTCCTCTGGAATGGACTGAGAAATCTCGGGGACTCTTGGAATGGTGGTACGACCATGGAGTTCCTCTCATCTTTCCTGTTGAGAGTGCCTCCTCTTGAGATGCGACGGGAACGCCGGGAATTCTTTCCCGTTGATAGCAGGGAAAGGATCCCTCATCTCGAGCTACGAGGGGGAAACGTGGCTCCTCTGGATGTGGGCGGGACCATCGTGTTTCCTCTCGAGTGGAGACGGGTATGGCGGTGAACTTCTTGAGTTGCAGCAAGGGTGTGAAAGACCCTTTCGAAGTTCCAGAGGTTCGGTGTCATTAGTCTCCAGACGTCTCATCGGAAATAGGCCTCATCTCGCCTGGAAGGGAGAACTTCCTGGATTTTCTCGAGTTGCGGCAGGTGTTCTCGAGTTACGACGGGGACCTCAGGGACCCGCCCTGGTGTCCTCAGGAAAGGCCAGTCCCCATGCGAGTTGCTCGGGGGCCTCTCAGGATTCCTCTCCCGTCGATACCGGGGCCAAAAACTTTGTGTGGAGTCAGGGCCGGAACCGAGGATTCCTCTCAGGGGATGACATGGATCTTTGGGTACTTCTGGAGTCTCCCCAGGGGAGTCAGGCCTCGTCTCGAGTGGGGGCATGCACGTGCGCTTTCCTTCCAGGCTGTAGCAGCAATGTCACGATTCCCGTCGCGTGGATCACAGGATCTGTGGTTTTCCCTCGAGGCTTTCCCACTGGGCTGTCCCACGTGCCACCGTGGTGTGAGTCGATCCTCGGCGTGAAAGATGAGCCAGTGCAGGGCAAAGAGTTTCCTCTGGAATGGACTGAGAAATCTCGGGGACTCTTGGAATGGTGGTACGACCATGGAGTTCCTCTCGTCTTTCCTGTTGAGAGTGCCTCCTCTTGAGATGCGACGGGAACACCCAAAATACTTTCCCGTTGATAGCAGGGAAAGGATCCCTCATCTCGAGCTCCGAGGGGGAAACGGGGCTCCTCTGGATGTGGGCGGGACCATCGTGCTTCCTCTCGAGTGGAGACGGGTATGGCGGTGAACTTCTTGAGTTGCAGCAAGGGTGTGAAAGACCCTTTTGAAGTCCAAGAGATTAGCTGTCATTAGACTCCAGACGCCTCATCGGAAATAGGCCTCATCTCGCCTGGAAGGGAGAACTTCCTGGATTTTCTCGAGTTGCGGCAGGTGTTCTTGAGTTACGACGGGGACCTCAGGGACCCGCCGTGGTGGCCACAGGAGAGGCCAGTCCCCATGCGAGTGGATAGGGGGCCTCACCGGAGTCCTCTCCCTTCGATACCGGGGCCAAAAACCTTGTGTGGAGTCAGGGCCGAAAACGAAGACTCCTATCAGCGGCTGACATGGATCTTTGGGTACTTCTGGAGTCTCCCCAGGGGAGTCAGGCCTCGTCTCGAGTGGGGGCATGCACATGCGCTTTCCTTCCAGGCTGTAGCAGCAATGTCACGCTTCCCGGCTCGTGGATCAAAGGATCTGTGGTTTTCCCTCGAGGCTTTCCCTCGAGGCTATCCCACAGGGCTGTCCCACGTGACACCGTGGTGTGAGTCAATCCTCGGCGTGAAAGATGAGCCAGTGCAGGGCAAAGAGTTTCCTCTGGAATGGACTGAGAAATCTTGGGGACTCTTGGAATGGTGGTACGACCATGGAGTTCCTCTCATCTTTCCTGTTGAGAGTGCCTCCTCTTGAGATGCGACGGGAACGCCGGGATTTCTTTCCCGTTGATAGCAGGGAAAGGATCCCTCATCTCGAGCTCCGAGGGGGAAACGGGGCTCCTCTGGATGTGGGCGGGACCATCGTGCTTCCTCTCGAGTGGAGACGGGTATTGCGGTGAAATTCTTGAGTTGCAGCAAGGGTGTGAAAGACCCTTTCGAAGTTCCAGAGGTTAGGTGTCATTAGTCTCCAGACGCCTCATCAGAAATAGGCCTCATCTCGCCTGGAAGGGAGAACTTCCTGGATTTTCTCGAGTTGCGGCAGGTGTTCTCGAGTTACGACGGGGACCTCAGGGACCCGCCCTGGTGGCCTCAGGAAAGGCCAGTCCCCATGGGAGTTACTTGGGGGCCTTTCGGGATTCCTCTCCCGTCGATACCGGGGCCAAAATCCTTGTGTGGAGTCAGGGCCGGAACCGAGGATTCCTCTCAGGGGCTGACATGGGTCTTTGGGTACTTCTGGAGTCTCCCCAGGGTGGTCAGGCCTCGTCTCGAGTGGGGGCATGCACGTGCGCCTTCCTTCCAGGCTGTAGCAGCAATGTCACGCTTCCCGTCTCGTGGATCAAAGGATCTGTGGTTTTCCCTCGAGGCTTTCCCACAGGGCTGTCCCACGTGCCACCGTTGTGTGAGTCGATTCTCGGCGTGAAAGATGAGCCAGTGCAGGGCAAAGAGGCTCCTCTGGAATGGACTGAGACATCTGGGGGACTCTTGGAATGGTGGTACGACCATGGAGTTCCTCTCGCCTTTCCTGTTGAGAGTGCCTCCTCTTGAGATGCGACGGGAACGCCGGGAATTCTTTCCCGTTGACAGCAGGGAATGGATCCCTCATCTCGAGCTACGAGGGGGAAACGGGGCTCCTCTGGATGTGGGCGGGACCATCGTGCTTCCTCTCGAGTGGAGACGGGTATGGCGGTGAACTTCTTGAGTTGCAGCAAGGGTGTGAAAGACCCCTTCGAAGTTCCAGAGGTTAGGTGTCATTTGTCTCCAGAGGCCTTATCGGAAATAGGCCTCATCTCGCCTGGAAGGGAGAACTTCCTGGATTTTCTCGAGTTGCGGCAGGTGTTCTCGAGTTACGACAGGGACCTCAGGGACCCGCCCTGGTGGCCTCAGGAGAGGCCAGTCCCCATGCGAGTTGCTAGGGGGCCTCTCGGGATTCCTCTCCCGTCGATACCGGGGCCAAAAACCTTGTGTGGAGTCAGGGCCGGAACCGAGGATTCCTCTCAGGGGCTGACATGGATCTTTGGGTACTTCTGGAGTCTCCCCAGGGGAGTCAGGCCTCGTCTCGAGTGGGGGCATGCACGTGCGCTTTCCTTCCAGGCTGTAGCAGCAATGTCACGCTTCCCGTCGCGTGGATCAAAGGATCTGTGGTTTTCCCTCGAGGCTTTCCCTCGAGGCTTTCCCACAGGGCTGTCCCACGTACCACCGTGGTGTGAGTCGATCCTCGGCGTGAAAGATGAGCCAGTGCAGGGCAAAGAGGCTCCTCTGGAATGGACTGAGACATCTGGGGGACTCTTGGAATGGTGGTACGACCATGGAGTTCCTCTCGCCTTTCCTGTTGAGAGTGCCTCCTCTTGAGATGCGACGGGAACGCCGGGAATTCTTTCCCGTTGAAAGCAGGGAAAGGATCCCTCATCTCGAGCTCCGAGGGGGAAACGGGGCTCCTCTGGATGTGGGCGGGACCATCGTGCTTCCTCTCGAGTGGAGACGGGTATGGAGGTGAACTTCTTGAGTTGCATCAAGGGTGTGAAAGACCCTTTCGAAGTTCCAGAGGTTTGTTGTCATTTGTCTCCAGACGCCTCATCGGAAATAGGCCTCATCTCGCCTGGAAGGGAGAACTTCCTGGATTTTCTCGAGTTGCGGCAGGTGTTCTCGAGTTACGACGGGGACCTCAGGGACCCGCCCTGGTGGCCTCAGGAGAGGCCAGTCCCCATGCGAGATGCTAGGGGGCCTCTCGGGATTCCTCTCCCGTCGATACCGGGGCAAAAACCTTGTGTGGAGTCAGGGCCGGAACCGAGGATTCCTCTCAGGGGCTGACATGGATCTTTGGGTACTTGTGGAGTCTCCCCAGGGGAGTCAGGCCTCGTCTCGAGTGGGGGCATGCACGTGGGCTTTCCTTCCAGGCTGTAGCAGCAATGTCACGCTTCCCGTCGCGTGGATCAAAGGATCTGTGGTTTTCCCTCGAGGCTTTCCCACAGGGCTGTCCCACGTGACACCGTGGTGTGAGTCGATCCTCGGCGTGAAAGATGAGCCAGTGCAGGGGAAAGAGGTTCCTCTGGAATGGACTGAGACATCTGGGGGACTCTTGGAATGGTGGTACGACCATGGAGTTTCTCTCGCCTTTCCTGTTGAGAGTTCCTCCTCTTGAGATGTGACGGGAACGCCGGGAATTATCTCCCGTTGATAGCAGGGAAAGGATCCCTCATCTCGAGCTACGAGGGGGAAACGGGGCTCCTCTGGATGTGGGCGGGACCATCGTGCTTCCTCTCGAGTGGAGACGGGTAAGGCGGTGAACTTCTTGAGTTGCAGCAAGGGTGTGAAAGACCCTTTCGAAGTTCCAGAGGTTCGGTGTCATTAGTCTCAAGACGCCTCATCGGAAATAGGCCTCATCTCGCCTGGAAGGGAGAACTTCCTGGATTTTCTCGAGTTGCGTCAGGTGGTCTCGAGTTACGACGGGGACCTCAGGGATCCGCCCTGGTGGCCTCAGGAAAGGCCAGTCCCCATGGGAGTTCCTAGGGGGCCTTTCGGGATTCCTCTCCCGTCGAAACCGGGGCCAAAATCCTTGTGTGGAGTCAGGGCCGGAACCGAGGATTCCTCTCAGGGGCTGACATGGGTCTTTGGGTACTTCTGGAGTCTCCCCAGGGTGGTCAGGCCTCGTCTCGAGTGGGGGCATGCACGTGCGCCTTCCTTCCAGGCTGTAGCAGCAATGTCACGCTTCCCGTCTCGTGGATCAAAGGATCTGTGGTTTTCCCTCGAGGCTTTTCCACAGGGCTGTCCCACGTGCCACCGTTGTGTGAGTCGATTCTCGGCGTGAAAGATGAGCCAGTGCAGGGCAAAGAGGTTCCTCTGGATTGGACTGAGACATCTGGGGGACTCTTGGAATGGTAGTACGACCATGGAGTTCCTCTCGCCTTTCCTGTTGAGAGTGCCTCCTCTTGAGATGCGACGGGAACGCCGGGAATTCTTTCCCGTTGAAAGCAGGGAAAGGATCCCTCATCTCGAGCTACGAGGGGGAAACGGGGCTCCTCTGGATGTGGGCGGGACCATCGTGCTTCCTCTCGAGTGGAGACGGGTATTGCGGTGAAATTCTTGAGTTGCAGCAAGGGTGTGAAAGACCCTTTCGAAGTTCCAGAGGTTAGGTGTCATTAGTCTCCAGACGCCTCATCAGAAATAGGCCTCATTTCGCCTGGAAAGGAGAACATCCTGGATTTTCTCGAGTTGCGGCAGGTGTTCTCGAGTTACGACGGGGACCTCAGGGACCCGCCCTGGTGGCCTCAGGAACGGCCAGTCCCCATGCTAGTTGCTAGCGGGCCTCTCGGGATTCCTCTCCCGTCGATACCGGGGCCAAAAACCTTGTGTGGAGTCAGGGCCGGAACCGAGGATTCCTCTCAGGGGCTGACATGGATCTTTGGGTACTTCTGGAGTCTCCCCAGGGGAGTCAGGCCTCGTCTCGAGTGGGGGCATGCACGTGCGCTTTCCTTCCAGGCTGTAGCAGCAATGTCATTCTTCCCGTCGCGTGGATCAAAGGATCTGTGGTTTTCCCTCGAGGCTTTCCCACAGGGCTGTCCCACGTGCCACCGTGGTGTGAGTCGATCCTCGGCGTGAAAGATGAGCCAGTGCAGGGCAAAGAGTTTCCTCTGGAATGGACTGAGAAATCTCGGGGACTCTTGGAATGGTGGTACGACCATGGAGTTCCTCTCATCTTTCCTGTTGAGAGTGCCTCCTCTTGAGATGCGACGGGAACGCCGGGAATTCTTTCCCGTTGATAGCAGGGAAAGGATCCCTCATCTCGAGCTACGAGGGGGAAACGTGGCTCCTCTGGATGTGGGCGGGACCATCGTGTTTCCTCTCGAGTGGAGACGGGTATGGCGGTGAACTTCTTGAGTTGCAGCAAGGGTGTGAAAGACCCTTTCGAAGTTCCAGAGGTTCGGTGTCATTAGTCTCCAGACGTCTCATCGGAAATAGGCCTCATCTCGCCTGGAAGGGAGAACTTCCTGGATTTTCTCGAGTTGCGGCAGGTGTTCTCGAGTTACGACGGGGACCTCAGGGACCCGCCCTGGTGTCCTCAGGAAAGGCCAGTCCCCATGCGAGTTGCTCGGGGGCCTCTCAGGATTCCTCTCCCGTCGATACCGGGGCCAAAAACTTTGTGTGGAGTCAGGGCCGGAACCGAGGATTCCTCTCAGGGGATGACATGGATCTTTGGGTACTTCTGGAGTCTCCCCAGGGGAGTCAGGCCTCGTCTCGAGTGGGGGCATGCACGTGCGCTTTCCTTCCAGGCTGTAGCAGCAATGTCACGATTCCCGTCGCGTGGATCACAGGATCTGTGGTTTTCCCTCGAGGCTTTCCCACTGGGCTGTCCCACGTGCCACCGTGGTGTGAGTCGATCCTCGGCGTGAAAGATGAGCCAGTGCAGGGCAAAGAGTTTCCTCTGGAATGGACTGAGAAATCTCGGGGACTCTTGGAATGGTGGTACGACCATGGAGTTCCTCTCGTCTTTCCTGTTGAGAGTGCCTCCTCTTGAGATGCGACGGGAACGCCCAAAATACTTTCCCGTTGATAGCAGGGAAAGGATCCCTCATCTCGAGCTCCGAGGGGGAAACGGGGCTCCTCTGGATGTGGGCGGGACCATCGTGCTTCCTCTCGAGTGGAGACGGGTATGGCGGTGAACTTCTTGAGTTGCAGCAAGGGTGTGAAAGACCCTTTTGAAGTCCAAGAGATTAGCTGTCATTAGACTCCAGACGCCTCATCGGAAATAGGCCTCATCTCGCCTGGAAGGGAGAACTTCCTGGATTTTCTCGAGTTGCGGCAGGTGTTCTTGAGTTACGACGGGGACCTCAGGGACCCGCCATGGTGGCCACAGGAGAGGCCAGTCCCCATGCGAGTGGATAGGGGGCCACACCGGAGTCCTCTCCCTTCGATACCGGGGCCAAAAACCTTGTGTGGAGTCAGGGCCGAAAACGAAGACTCCTATCAGCGGCTGACATGGATCTTTGGGTACTTCTGGAGTCTCCCCAGGGGAGTCAGGCCTCGTCTCGAGTGGGCGCATGCACATGGGCTTTCCTTCCAGGCTGTAGCAGCAATGTCACGCTTCCCGGCTCGTGGATCAAAGGATCTGTGGTTTTCCCTCGAGGCTTTCCCTCGAGGCTATCCCACAGGGCTGTCCCACGTGACACCGGGGTGTGAGTCAATCCTCGGCGTGAAAGATGAGCCAGTGCAGGGCAAAGAGTTTCCTCTGGAATGGACTGAGAAATCTTGGGGACTCTTGGAATGGTGGTACGACCATGGAGTTCCTCTCATCTTTCCTGTTGAGAGTGCCTCCTCTTGAGATGCGACGGGAACGCCGGGATTTCTTTCCCGTTGATAGCAGGGAAAGGATCCCTCATCTCGAGCTCCGAGGGGGAAACGGGGCTCCTCTGGATGTGGGCGGGACCATCGTGCTTCCTCTCGAGTGGAGACGGGTATTGCGGTGAAATTCTTGAGTTGCAGCAAGGGTGTGAAAGACCCTTTCGAAGTTCCAGAGGTTAGGTGTCATTAGTCTCCAGACGCCTCATCAGAAATAGGCCTCATCTCGCCTGGAAGGGAGAACTTCCTGGATTTTCTCGAGTTGCGGCAGGTGTTCTCGAGTTACGACGGGGACCTCAGGGACCCGCCCTGGTGGCCTCAGGAAAGGCCAGTCCCCATGCGAGTTGCTCGGGGGCCTCTCGGGATTCCTCTCCCGTCGATACGGGGGCCAAAAACTTTGTGTGGAGTCAGGGCCGGAACCGAGGATTCCTCTCAGGTGCTGACATGGGTCTTTGGGTACTTCTGGAGTCTCCCCAGGGGAGTCAGGCCTCGTCTCGAGTGGGGGCATGCACGTGCGCTTTCCTTCCAGGCTGTAGCAGCAATGTCACGCTTACCGTCGCGTGGATCAAAGGATCTGTGGTTTACCCTCGAGGCTTTCCCACAGGGCTGTCCCACGTGCCACCGTGGTGTGAGTCGATCCTCGGCGTGAATGATGAGCCAGTGCAGGGCAAAGAGGTTCCTCTGGAATGGACTGAGACATCTGGGGGACTCTTGGAATGGTGGTACGACCATGGAGTTCCTCTCGTCTTTCCTGTTGAGAGTGCCTCCTCTTGAGATGCGACGGGAACGCCGAAAATACTTTCCCGTTGATAGCAGGGAAAGGATACCTCATCTCGAGTTACGAGGGGCAAACGGGGCTCCTCTGGATGTGGGCGGGACCATCATGTTTCCTCTCGAGTGGAGACGGATATGGCGGTGAACTTCTTGAGTTGCAGCAAGGGTGTGAAAGACCCTTTCGAAGTTCCAGAGGTTCCGTGTCATTAGTCTCCAGACGCCTTATCGGAAATAAGCCTCATCTCGCCTGGAAGGGAGAACTTCCTGGATTTTCTCGAGTTGCGGCATGTGTTCTCGAGTTACGACGGGGACCTCAGGAACCCGCCCTGGTGGCCTCAGGAAAGGTCAGTCCCCTTGCGAGTTCCTAGGGGGCCTCTCGGGATTCCTCTCCCGTCGATACCGGGGCCAAAATACTTGTGTGGAGTCAGGGCCGGAACCGAGGATTCCTCTCAGGGGCTGACATGGATCTTTGGGTACTTCTGGAGTCTCCCCAGGGGAGTCAGGCCTCGTCTCGAGTGGGGGCATGCACGTGCGCTTTCCTTACAGGCTGTAGCAGCAATGTCACGGTTCCCGTTGCGTGGATCAAAGGATCTGTGGTTTTCCCTCGAGGCTTTCCCACAGGGCTGTCCCACGTGCCACCGTGGTGTGAGTCGATCCTCGGCGTGAAAGATGAGCCAGTGCAGGGCAAAGAGGTTCCTCTGGAATGGACTGAGACATCTGGGGGACTCTTGGAATGGTGGTACGACCATGGAGTTCCTCTCGCCTTTCCTGTTGAGAGTTCCTCCTCTTGAGATGCGACGGGAACGCCGGGAATTCTTTCCTGTTGAAAGCAGGGAAAGGATCCCTCATCTCGAGCTACGAGGGGGAAACGGGGCTCCTCTGAATGTGGGCGGGACCATCGTGCTTCCACTCGAGTGGAGACGGGTATGGCGGTGAACTTCTTGAGTTGCAGCAAGGGTGTGAAAGACCCTTTTGAAGTCCCAGAGATTAGCTGTCATTAGACTCCAGACGCCTCATCGGAAATAGGCCTCATCTCGCCTGGAACGGAGAACTTCCTGGATTTTCTCGAGTTGCGGCAGGTGTTCTCGAGTTACCACGGGGACCTGAGGGACAAGCCCTGGTGGCCTCAGGAAACTCCAGTCCCCATACGAGTTTCTAGGGTGCCTCTCGGGATTCCTCTCCAGTCGATACCGGGGCGTAAAACCTTGTGTGGAGTCAGGGCCGGAACCGAGGATTCCTCTAAGGGGCTGACATGGATCTTTGGGTCTTTCTGGAGTCTCCCCAGGGGAGTCAGGCCTCGTCTCGAGTGGGGGCATGCACGTGCGCTTTCCTTCCAGGCTGTAGCAGCAATGTCACGCTTCCCGTCGCGTGGATCAAAGGATCTGTGGTTTTCCCTCTAGGCTTTCCCTCGAGGCTATCCCACAGGGCTGTCCCACGTGCCACCGTGGTGTGAGTCGATCTTCGGCATGAAAGATGAGTCAGTGCAGGGCAAAGAGGTTCCTCTGGAATAGACTGAAACATCTGGGGGACTCTTGGAATCGTGGTACGACCATGGAGTTCCTCTCGTCTTTCCTGTTGAGAGTGCCTCCTCTTGAGATGCGACGGGAACGCCGAAAATACTTTCCCGTTGATAGCAGGGAAAGGATCCCTCATCTCGAGCTACGAGGGGCAAACGGGGCTCCTCTGGATGTGGGCGGGACCATCATGTTTCCTCTCGAGTGGAGACGGATATGGCGGTGAACTTCTTGAGTTGCAGCAAGGTTGTGAAAGACCCTTTCGAAGTTCCAGAGGTTCCATGTCATTAGTCTCCAGACGCCTCATCGGAAATAGGCCTCATCTCGCCTGGAAGGGAGAACTTCCTGAAGTTTCTCGAGTTGCGGCAGGTGTTCTCGAGTTACGACGGGGACCTCAGGGACCCGCCCTGGTGGCCTCAGGAAAGGCCAATCCCCATGCGAGTTGCTCGGGGGCCTCTCAGGATTCCTCTCCTGTCGATACCGGGGCCAAAAAACTTGTGTGGAGTCAGGGCCGGAACCGAGGATTCCTCTCAGGGGCTGACATGGATCTTTGGGTACTTCTGGAGTCTCCCCAGGGGAGTCAGGCCTTGTCTCGAGTGGGGGCATGCACGTGCGCTTTCCTTCCAGGCTGTAGCAGCAATGTCTCGGTTCCCGTCGCGTCGATCAAAGGATCTGTGGTTTTCCCTCGAGGCTTTCCCACAGGGCTGTCCCACGTGCCACCGTGGTGTGAGTCGATCCTCGGCGTGAAAGATGAGACAGTGCAGGGCAAGGAGGTTCCTCTGGAATGGACTGAGACATCTGGGGGACTCTTGGAATGGTGGTACGACCATGGAGTTCCTCTCGCCTTTCCTGTTGAGAGTGCCTCCTCTTGAGATGCGACGGGAACGCCGGGAATTCTTTCCCGTTGAAAGCAGGGAAAGGATCCCTCATCTCGAGCTACGAGGGGGAAACGGGGCTCCTCTGGATGTGGGCGGGACCATCGTGCTTCCTCTCGAGTGGAGACGGGTATGGCGGTGAACTTCTTGAGTTGCAGCAAGGGTGTGAAAGACCCTTTCGAAGTTCCAGAGGTTAGGTGTCATTAGTCTCCATACGCCTTATCGGAAATAGGCCTCATCTCGCGTGGAAGGGAGAACTTCCTGGATTTTCTCGAGTTGCGGCAGGTGTTCTCGAGTTACGACGGGGACCTCAGGGACCCGCCCTGGTGGCCTCAGGAGAGGCCAGTCCCCATGCGAGTTGCTAGGGGGCCTATCGGGATTCCTCTCCCGACGATACCGGAGCCAAAAACCTTGTGTGAAGTCAGGGCCGGAACCGAGGATTCCTCTCAGGGGCTGACATGGATCTTTGGGTACTTGTGGAGTCTCCCCAGGGGAGTCAGGCCTCGTCTCGAGTGGGGGCATGCACGTGCGCTTTCCTTCCAGGCTGTATCAGCAATGTCACGCTTCCCGTCACGTGGATCAAAGGATCTGTGGTTTTCCCTCGAGGCTTTCCCTCGAGGCTTTCCCACAGGGCTGTCCCACGTGCCACCGTGGTGTGAGTCGATCCTCGGCGTGAAAGATGAGCCAGTGCAGGGCAAAGAGGTTCCTCTGGAATGGACTGAGACATCTGGTGGACTCTTGGAATGGTGGTACGACCATGGAGTTCCTCTCGCCTTTCCTGTTGAGAGTGCCTCCTATTGAGATGCGACGGGAACGCCGGGAATTCTTTCCCGTTGAAAGCAGGGAAAGGATCCCTCATCTCGAGCTCCGAGGGGGAAACCAGGCTACTCTGGATGTGGGCGGGACCATCGTGCTTCCTCTCGAGTGGAGACGGTTATGGCGGTGAACTTCTTGAGTTGCAGCAAGGATGTGAAAGACCCTTTCGAAGTTCCAGAGGTTAGGTGTCTTTAGTCTCCAGACGCTTCATTGGAAATAGGCCTCATCTCGCGTGGAAGGGAGAACTTCCTGGATTTTCTCGAGTTGCGGCAGGTGTTCTCGAGTTACAACGGGGACCTCAGGGACCCGCCCTGGTGGCCTCAGGAGAGGCCAGTCCCCATGCGAGTTGCTAGGGGGCCTATCGGGATTCCTCTCCCGTCGATACTGGGGCCAAAAACCTTGTGTGGCGTCAGGGCCGGAACCGAGGATTCCTCTCAGGGGCTGACATGGATCTTTGGGTACTTCTGGAGTCTCCCCAGGGGAGTCAGGCCTCGTCTTGAGTGGGGGCATGCACGTGCGCTTTCCTTCCAGGCTGTAGCAGCAATGTCAATCTTCCCGTCGCGTGGATCAAAGGATCTGTGGTTTTCCCTCGAAGCTTTCCCTAGAGGCTTTCCCACAGGGCTGTCCCACGTGCCACCGTGGTGTGAGTCGATCCTCGGCGTGAAAGATGAGCCAGTGCAGGGCAAAGAGGTTCCTCTGGAATGGACTGAGACATCTGGGGGACTCTTGGAATGGTGGTACGACCATGGAGTTCCTCTCGCCTTTCCTGTTGAGAGTGCCTCCTCTTGAGATGCGACGGAAACGCGGGGAATTCTTTCCCGTTGAAAGCAGGGAAAGGATCCCTCATCTCGAGCTCCGAGGGGGAAACGGGGCTCCTCTGGATGTGGGCGGGACCATCGTGCTTCCTCTCGAGTGGAGACGGGTATGACGGTAAACTTCTTGAGTTGCAGCAAGGGTGTGAAAGACCCTTTCGAAGTTCCAGAGGTTAGGTTTCATTAGTCTCCAGACGCCTCATCGGAAATAGGCCTCATCTCGCCTGGAAGGGAGAACTTCCTGGATTTTCTCGAGTTGCGGCAGGTGTTCTCGAGTTACGACGGAGACCTCAGGGACCCGCCCTGGTGGCCTCAGGAGAGGCCAGTCCCCATGCGAGTTGCTAGGGGGCCTCTCGGGATTCCTCTCCCGTCGATACCGGGTCCAAAAACCTTGTGTGAAGTCAGGGCCGGAACCGAGGATTCCTCTCAGGTGCTGACATGGATCTTTGGGTATTTCTGGAGTCTCCCCAGGGGAGTCAGGCCTCGTCTCGTGTGGGGGCATGCACTTGCGCTTTCCTTCCAGGCTGTAGCAGCAATGTCACGCTTCCCGTGGCGTGGATCAAAGGATCTGTGGTTTTCCCTTGAGGCTTTCCCTCGAGGCTTTCCCACAGGGCTGTCCCACGTGCCACCGTGGTGTGAGTCGATCCTCGGCGTGAAAGATGAGCCAGTGCAGGGCAAAGAGGTTCCTCTGGAATGGACTGAGACATCTGGGGGACTCTTGGAATGGTGGTACGACCATGGAGTTCCTCTCGCCTTTCCTGTTGAGAGTGCCTCCTCTTGAGATGCGACGGGAACGCCGGGAATTCTTTCCCGTTGAAAGCAGGGAAAGTATCCCTCATCTCACGCTACGAGGGGGAAACGGGACTCCTCTGGATGTGGGCGGGACCATCGTGCTTCCTCCCGAGTTGAGACGGGTATGGCGGTGAACTTCTTGAGTTGCAGCAAGGGTGTGAAAGACCCTTTCGAAGTTCCAGAAGTTAGGTGTCATTTATCTCCAGACGCCTCATCGGAAATAGGCCTCATCTCGCCTGGAAGGGAGAACTTCCTGGATTTTCTCGAGTTGCGGCAGGTGTTCTCGAGTTACGACGGGGACCTCAGGGACCCGCCCTGGTGGCCTCAGGAGAGGCCAGTCCCCATGCGAGTTGCTAGGGGGCCTCTCGGGATTCCTCTCCCGTCGATACCGGGCCCAAAAACATTTTTTGGAGTCAGGGCCGGAACCGAGGATTCCTCTCAGGGGCTGACATGGACCTTTGGGTACTTCTGGAGTGTCCCCAAGGGAGTCAGGCCTCGTCTCGAGTCGGGGCATGCACGTGCGCTTTCCTTCCAGGCTGTAGCAGCAATGTCACGCTTCCCCTGGCGTGGATCAAAGGATCTGTGGTTTTCCCTCGAGTCTTTCCCTCGAGGCTTTCCCACAGGGCTGTCCCACGTGCCACCGTGGTGTGAGTCGATCCTCGGCGTGAAAGATGAGCCAGTGCAGGGCAAAGAGGTTCCTCTGGAATGGACTGAGACATCTGGGGGACTCTTGGAATGGTGGTACGACCATGGAGTTCCTCTCGCCTTTCCTGTTGAGAGTGCCTCCTCTTGAGATGCGACAGGAACGCCTGGAATTCTTTCCCGTTGAAAGCAGGGAAAGGATCCCTCATCTCGAGCTACGAGGGGGAAACGGGGCTCCTCTGGATGTTGGCGGGTCCATCGTGCTTCCTCTCGAGTGGAGACGGGTATGGCGGTGAACTTCTTGAGTTGCAGCAAGGGTGTGAAAGACCCTTTCGAAGTTCCAGAGGTTAGGTGTCATTAGTCTCCAGACGCCTCATCGGAAATAGGCCTCATCTCGCCTGGAAGGGAGAACTTCCTGGATTTTCTCGAGTTGCGGCAGGTGTTCTCGAGTTACGACGGGGACCTCAGGCACCCGCCCTGGTGGCCTCAGGAGAGGCCAGTCCCCATGCGAGTTGCTAGGGGGCCTCTCGGGATTCCTCTCCCGTCGATACCGGGCCCAAAAACATTTTTTGGAGTCAGGGCCGGAACCGAGGATTCCTCTTAGGGGCTGACATGGATCTTTGGGTACTTCTGGAGTGTCCCCAAGGGAGTCAGGCCTCGTCTCGAGTCGGGGCATGCACGTGCGCTTTCCTTCCAGGCTGTAGCAGCAATGTCACGCTTCCCGTCGCGTGGATCAAAGGATCTGTGGTTTTCCCTCGAGGCTTTCCCTCGAGGCTTTCCCACAGGGCTGTCCCACGTGCCACCGTGGTGTGAGTCGATCCTCGGCATGAAAGATGAGCCAGTGCAGGGCAAAGAGGTTCCTCTGGAATGGACTGAGACATCTGGGGGACTCTTGGAATGGTGGTACGACCATGGAGTTCCTCTCGCCTTTCCTGTTGAGAGTGCTTCCTCTTGAGATGCGACGGGAACGCCGGGAATTCTTTTCCGTTGAAAGCAGGGAAAGGATCCCTCATCTCGAGCTCCGAGGGGGAAACGGGGCTCCTCTGGATGTTGGCGGGTCCATCGTGCTTCCTCTCGAGTGGAGACGGGTATGGCGGTGAACTTCTTGAGTTGCAGCAAGGGTGTGAAAGACCCTTTCGAATTTCCAGAGGTTAGGTGTCATTAGTCTCCAGACGCCTCATCGGAAATAGGCCTCATCTCGCCTGGAAGGGAGAACTTCCTGGATTTTCTCGAGTTGCGGCAGGTGTTCTCGAGTTACGACGGGGACCTCAGGGACCCGCCCTGGTGGCCTCAGGAGAGGCCAGTCCCCATGCGAGTTGCTAGGGGGCCTCTCGGGATTCCTCTCCCGTTGATACCAGGGCCAAAAACCTTGTGTGGAGTCAGGGCCGGAAGCGAGGATTCCTCTCAGGGGCTGACATGGATCTTTGGGTACTTCTGCAGTCTCCCCAAGGGAGTCAGGCCTCGTCTCGAGTGGGGGCATGCACGTGCGCTTTCCTTCCAGGCTGTAGCAGCAATGTCACGCTTCCCGTCGCGTGGATCAAAGGATCTGTGGTTTTCCCTCGAGGCTTTCCCTCGAGGCTTTCCCACAGGGCTGTCCCACGTGCCACCGTGGTGTGAGTCGATCCTCGGCGTGAAAGATGAGCCAGTGCAGGGCAAAGAGGTTCCTCTGGAATGGACTGAGACATCTGGGGGACTCTTGGAATGGTGGTACGACCATGGAGTTCCTCTCGCCTTTCCTGTTGAGAGTGCCTCCTCTTGAGATGCGACGGGAACGCCGGGAATTCTTTCCCGTTGAAAGCAGGGAAAGGATCCCTCATCTCGAGCTACGAGGGGGAAACGGGGCTCCTCTGGATGTGGGCGGGACCATCGTGCTTCCTCTCGAGTGGAGACGGGTATGGCAGAGAACTTCTTGAGTTGCAGCAAGGGAGTGAAAGACCCTTTCGAAGTTCCAGAGGTTAGGTGTCATTAGTCTCCAGACGCCTCATCGGAAATAGGCCTCATCTCGCCTGGAAGGGAGAACTTCCTGGATTTTCTCGAGTTGCGGAAGGTGTTCTCGAGTTACGACGGGGACCTCAGGTACCAGCCCTGGTGGCCTCAGGAAAGGCCAATCCCCATGCGAGTTGCTTGAGGGACTCTGGGATTCCTCTCCCGTCGATACCGGGGCCAAAAACCTTGTGTGGAGTCAGGGCCGGAATCGAGGATTCCTCTCAGGGGCTGACATGGATCTTAGGGTACTTCTGGAGTCTCCCCAGGGCCGTCAGGCCTCGTCTCGTGTGGGGGCATGCACGTGCGCTTTCCTTCCAGGCTGTAGCAGCAATGTCGTGCTTCCCGTGGCCTGGATCAAAGGATCTGTGGTTTTCCCTCGAGGCTTTCCCTCGAGGCTTTCACACAGGGCTGTCCCACGTGCCACCGTGGTGTGAGTCGATCGTCGGCGTGAAAGATGAGCCAGTGCAGGGCAAAGAGGTTCCTCTGGAATGGACTGAGACATCTGGGGGACTCGTGGAATGGTGGTACGACCATGGAGTTCCTCTCGCCTTTCCTGTTGAGAGTGCCTCCTCTTGAGATGCGATGGGAACGCCGGGAATTCTTTCCCGTTGAAAGCAGGGAAAGGATCCCTCATCTCGAGCTACGAGGGGGAAACGGGGCTCCTTTGGATGTGGGCGGGACCATCGTGCTTCCTCGCGAGTGGATTCGGGTATGGCGGTGAACTTCTTGAGTTGCAGCAAGGGTGTGAAAGACCCTTTCGAAGTTCCAGAGGTTAGGTGTCATTAGTCTCCAAACGCCTCATCAGAAATAGGATTCTTCTCGCCTGGAAGGGAGAACTTCCTGGATTTTCTCGAGTTGCGGCAGGTGTTCTCGAGTTACGACGGGGACCTCAGGGACCCACCCTTGTGGCCTCAGTAGAGGCCAGTCCCCATGCGAGTTGCTAGGGGGCCTCTCGGGATTCCTCTCCCGTCGATACCGGGGCCAAAAACCTTGTGTGCAGTCAGGGCCGGAACCGAGGATTCCTCTCAGGGGCTGACATGGATCTTTGGGTACTTCTGGAGTCTCCCCAGGGGAGTCAGGCCTCGTCTCGAGTGGGGGCATGGACGTGCGCTTTCCTTCCAGGCTGTAGCAGCAATGTCACGCTTCCCGTCGCGTGGATCAAAGTATCTGTGGTTTTCCCTCGAGGCTTTCCCTCGAGGCTTTCCCACAGGGCTGTCCCACGCGCCACCGTGGTGTGAGTCGATCCTCGGCGTGAAAGATGAGCCAGTGCAGGGCAAAGAGGTTCCTCTGGAATGGACTGAGACATCTGGTGGACTCTTGGAATGGTGGTACGACAATGGAGTTCCTCTCGCCTTTCCTGTTGAGAGTGCCTCCCCTTGAGATGCGACGGGAACGCCGGGAATTCTTTCCCGTTGGAAGCAGGGAAAGGATCCCTCATCTCGAGCTACGAGGGGGAAACGGGGCTCCTCGGGATGTGGGCGGGACCATCGTGCTTCCTCTCGAGTGGACACGGGTATGTCGGTGAACTTCTTGAGTTGCAGCAAGGGTGTGAAAGACCCTTTCGAAGTTCCAGAGGTTAGGTGTCATTAGTCTCCAGACACCTCATCGGAAATAGGCCTCATGTAGCCTGGAAGGGAGAACTTCCTGGATTTTCTCGAGGTGCGGCAGGTGTTCTCACGTTACGACGGGTACCACAGGGACCCGCCCTGATGGCCTCAGGAGAGGCCAGTCCCCATGCGAGTTGCTAGGGGGCCTCTCGGGATTCCTCTCCCGTCGATACCGGGGCCAAAAACCTTGTGTGGAGTCAGGGCCAGAACCGAGGATTCCTCTCAGGGGCTGACATGGATCTTTGGGTACTTCTGGAGTCTCCCCAGGGGAGTCCGGCCTCGTCTCGAGTGGGGGCATGGACGTGCGCTTTCCTTCCAGGCTGTAGCAGCAATGTCACGCTTCCCGTCGCGTGGATCAAAGGATCTGTGGTTTTCCCTCGAGGCTTTCCCTCGAGGCTTTCCCACAGGGCTGTCCCACGTGCCACCGTGGTGTGAGTCGATCCTCGGCGTGAAAGATGAGCCAGTGCAGGGCAAAGAGGTTCCTCTGGAATGGACTGAGACATCTGGGGGACTCTTGGAATGGTGGTACGACCATGGAGTTCCTCTCGCCTTTCCTGTTGAGAGTGCCTCCTCTTGAGATGCGACGGGAATGCCGGGAATTCTTTCCCGTTGAAAGCAGGGAAAGGATCCCTCATCTCAAGCTACGAGGGGGAAACGGGGCTCCTCTGGATGTGGGCGGGACCATCGTGCTTCCTCTCGTGTGGAGACGGGTATGGCGGCAAACTTCTTGAGTTGCTGCAAGGGTGTGAAAGACCCTTTCGAAGTTCCAGAGGTTAGGTGTCATTAGTCTCCAGACGCCTCATCGGAAATAGGCCTCATGTCGCCTGGAAGGGAGAACTTCCTGGATTTTCTCGAGTTGCGGCAGGTGTTCTCGAGTTACGACGGGGACCTCAGGGACCCGCCCTGGTGGCCTCAGGAGAGGCCAGTCCCCATGCGAGTTGCTAGGGGGCCTCTCGGGATTCCTCTCCCGTCGATACCGGGGCCAAAAACCTTGTGTGGAGTCAGGGCCGGAACCGAGGATTCCTCTCAGGGGCTGACATGGATCTTTGGGTACTTCTGGAGTCTCCCCAGGGGAGTCAGGCCTCGTCTCGAGTGGGGGCATGCACGTGTGCTTTCCTTCCAGGCTGTAGCAGCAATGTCACGCTTCCCGTCGCGTGGATCAAAGGATCTGTGGTTTTCCCTCGAGGCTTTCGCACAGGGCTGTCCCACGTGCCACCGTGGTGTGAGTCGATCCTCGGCGTGAAAGATGAGCCAGTGCAGGGCAAAGAGGTTCCTCTGGAATGGACTGAGACATCTGGGGGACTCTTGGAATGGTGGTACGACCATGGAGTTCCTCTCGCCTTTACTGTTGAGAGTGCCTCCTTTTGAGATGCGACGGGAACGCCGGGAATTCTTTCCCGTTGGAAGCAGGGAAAGGATCCCTCATCTCGAGCTACGAGGGGGAAACGGGGCTCCTCGGGATGTGGGCGGGACCATCGTGCTTCCTCTCGAGTGGACACGGGTATGTCAGTGAACTTCTTGAGTTGCAGCAAGGGTGTGAAAGACCCTTTCGAAGTTCCAGAGGTTAGGTGTCATTAGTCTCCAGACGCCTCATCGGAAATAGGCCTCATCTCGCCTGGAAGGGAGAACTTCCTGGATTTTCTCGAGGTGCGGCAGGTGTTCTCGAGTTACGACGGGTACCACAGGGACCCGCCCTGATGGCCTCAGGAGAGGCCAGTCCCCATGCGAGTTGCTAGGGGGCCTCTCGGGATTCCTCTCCCGTCAATACCGGGGCCAAAAACCTTGTGTGGAGTCAGGGCCAGAACCGAGGATTCCTCTCAGGGGCTGCCATGGATCTTTGGGTACTTCTGGAGTCTCCCCAGGGGAGTCAGGCCTCGTCTCGAGTGGGGGCATGCACGTGCGCTTTCCTTCCAGGCTGTAGCAGCAATGTCACGCTTCCCGTCGCGTGGATCAAAGGATCTGTGGTTTTCCCTCGAGGCTTTCCCTCGAGGCTTTCCCACAGGGCTGTCCCACGTGCCACCGTGGTGTGAGTCGATCCTCGGCGTGAAAGATGAGCCAGTGCAGGGCAAAGAGGTTCCTCTGGAATGGACTGAGACATCTGGGGGACTCTTGGAATGGTGGTACGACCATGGAGTTCCTCTCGCCTTTCCTGTTGAGAGTGCCTCCTCTTGAGATGCGACGGGAACGCTGGGAATTCTTTCCCGTTGAAAGCAGGGAAAGGATCCCTCATCTCGAGCTACGAGGGGGAAACGGGGCTCCTCTGGATGTGGGCGGGACCATCGTGCTTCCTCTCGAGTGGAGACGGGTATGGCGGTGAACTTCTTGAGTTGCAGCAAGGGTGTGAAAAACCCTTTCGAAGTTCCAGAGGTTACGTGTCAGTCTCCAGACGCCTCATCGGAAATAGACCTCATCTCGCCTGGAAGGGAGAACTTCCTGGATTATCTCGAGGTGCGGCAGGTGTTCTCAAGTTACGACTGGTACCACAGGGACCCGCCCTGATGGCCTCAGGAGAGGCCAGTCCCCATGCGTGTTGCTAGGGGGCCTCTCGGGATTCCTCTCCCGTCGATACTGGGGCCAAATTCCTTGTGTGGAGTCAGGGCCGGAACCGAGGATTCCTCTCAGGGGCTGACATGGATCTTTGGGTACTTCTGGAGTCTCCCCAGGGTAGTCAGGCCTCGTCTCGAGTGGGGGCATGCACGTGCGCTTTCTTTCCAGGCTGTAGCAGCAATGTCACGCTTCCGGTCGCGTGGATCAAAGGATCTGTGGTTTTCCATCTAGGCTTTCCCTCGAGGCTTTCCCACAGGGCTGTCCCACGTGCCACCGTGGTGTGAGTCGACTCTCGGCGTGAAAGATGAGCCAGTGCAGGGGAAAGAGGTTCCTCTGGAATGGACTGAGACATCTGGGGGACTCTTGGAATGGTAGTACGACCATGGAGTTCCTCTCGCCTTTCCTGTTGAGAGTGCCTCCTCTTGAGATGCGACGGGATTGCCGGGAATTCTTTCCCGTTGAAAGCAGGGAAAGGATCCCTCATCTCGAGCTACGAGGGGGAAACGGGGCTCCTCTGGATGTGGGCGGGACCATCGTGCTTTCTCTCGTGTGGAGACGGGTATGGCGGTAAACTTCTTGAGTTGCAGCAAGGGTGTGAAAGACCCTTTCGAAGTTCCAGAGTTTGGGTGTCATTAGTCTCCAGACGCCTCATAGGAAATAGGCCTCATCTCGCCTGGAAGGGAGAACTTCCTGGATTTTCTCGAGTTGCGGCAGGTGTTCTCAAGTTACGACGGGGACCTCAGGGACCCGCCCTGGTGGCCTCAGGAGAGGCCAGTCCCCATGCGAGTTGCTAGGGGGCCTCTCGGGATTCCTCTCCCGTCAATACCGGCGCCAAAAACCTTGTGTGGAGTCAGGGCCAGAACCGAGGATTCCTCTCAGGGGCTGCCATGGATCTTTGGGTACTTCTGGAGTCTCCCCAGGGGAGTCAGGCCTCGTCTCGAGTGGGGGCATGCACGTGCGCTTTCCTTCCAGGCTGTAGCAGCAATGTCACGCTTCCCGTCGCGTGGATCAAAGGATCTGTGGTTTTCCCTCGAGGCTTTCCCTCGAGGCTTTCCCACAGGGCTGTCCCACGTGCCACCGTGGTGTGAGTCGATCCTCGGCGTGAAAGATGAGCCAGTGCAGGGCAAAGAGGTTCCTCTGGAATGGACTGAGACATCTGGGGGACTCTTGGAATAGTGGTACGACCATGGTGTTCCTCTCGCCTTTCCTGTTGAGAGTGCCTCCTCTTGAGTTGTGACTGGAACGCCGGGAATTCTTTCCCGTTGAAAGCAGGGAAAGGATCCCTCATCTTGAGCTACGAGGGGGAAACGGGGCTCCTCGGGATGTGGGACGGAACATCGTGCTTCCTCTCGAGTGGACACGGGTATGTCGGTGAACTTCTTGAGTTGCAGCAAGGGTGTGAAAGACCCTTTCGAAGTTCCAGAGGTTAGGTGTCATTAGTCTCCAGACGCCTCATCGGAAATAGGCCTCATCTAGCCTGGAAGGGAGAAATTCCTGTATTTTCTCGAGGTGCGGCAGGTGTTCTCGAGTTACGACGGATACCACAGGGACCCGCCATGATGGCCTCAGGAGAGGCCAGTCCCCATGCGAGTTGCTAGGGGGCCTCTCGGGATTCCTCTCCAGTCGATACCGGGGCCAAAAACCTTGTCTGGAGTCAGGGCCAGAACCGAGGATTCCTCTCACGGGCTGACATGGATCTTTGAGTACTTCTAGAGTCTCCCCAGGGGAGTCAGGCCTCGTCTCGAGTGGGGGCATGCACGTGCGCTTTCCTTCCAGGCTGTAGCAGCAATGTCACGCTTCCCGTCGCGTGGATCAAATGATCTGTGGTTTTCCCTCGAGGCTTTCCCTCGAGGCTTTCCCACAGGGCTGTCCCATGTGCCACCGTGGTGTGAGTCGATCCTCGGCGTGAAAGATGAGCCAGTGCAGGGCAAAGAGGTTCCTCTGGAATGGACTGAGACATCTGGGGGACTCTTGGAATGGTGGTACGACCATGGAGTTCCTCTCGCCTTTCCTGTTGAGAGTGCCTCCTCTTGAGATGCGACGGGAACGCTGGGAATTCTTTCCCGTTGAAAGCAGGGAAAGGATCCCTCATCTCGAGCTACGAGGGGGAAACGGGGCTCCTCTGGATGTGGGCGGGACCATCGTGCTTCCTCTCGAGTGGAGACGGGTATGGCGGTGAACTTCTTGAGTTGCAGCAAGGGTGTGAAAAACCCTTTCGAAGTTCCAGAGGTTACGTGTCAGTCTCCAGACGCCTCATCGGAAATAGACCTCATCTCGCCTGGAAGGGAGAACTTCCTGGATTATCTCGAGTTGCGGCAGGTGTTCTCAAGTTACGACTGGTACCACAGGGACCCGCCCTGAGGGCCTCAGGAGAGGCCAGTCCCCATGCGTGTTGCTAGGGGGCCTCTCGGGATTCCTCTCCCGTCGATACTGGGGCCAAATTCCTTGTGTGGAGTCAGGGCCGGAACCGAGGATTCCTCTCAGGGGCTGACATGGATCTTTGGGTACTTCTGGAGTCTCCCCAGGGGAGTCAGGCCTCGTCTCGAGTGGGGGCATGCACGTGCGCTTTCTTTCCAGGCTGTAGCAGCAATGTCACGCTTCCGGTCGCGTGGATCAAAGGATCTGTGGTTTTCCCTCTAGGCTTTCCCTCGAGGCTTTCCCACAGGGCTGTCCCACGTGCCACCGTGGTGTGAGTCGACTCTCGGCGTGAAAGATGAGCCAGTGCAGGGGAAAGAGGTTCCTCTGGAATGGACTGAGACATCTGGGGGACTCTTGGAATGGTAGTACGACCATGGAGTTCCTCTCGCCTTTCCTGTTGAGAGTGCCTCCTCTTGAGATGCGACGGGAATGCCGGGAATTCTTTCCCGTTGAAAGCAGGGAAAGGATCCCTCATCTTGAGCTACGAGGGGGAAACGGGGCTCCTCTGGATGTGGGCGGGACCATCGTGCTTTCTCTCGTGTGGAGACGGGTATGGCGGTAAACTTCTTGAGTTGCAGCAAGGGTGTGAAAGACCCTTTCGAAGTTCCAGAGTTTGGGTGTCATTAGTCTCCAGACGCCTCATAGGAAATAGGCCTCATCTCGCCTGGAAGGGAGAACTTCCTGGATTTTCTCGAGTTGCGGCAGGTGTTCTCAAGTTACGACGGGGACCTCAGGGACCCGCCCTGGTGGCCTCAGGAGAGGCCAGTCCCCATGCGAGTTGCTAGGGGGCCTCTCGGGATTCCTCTCCCGTCGTTACCGGGGCCAAAAACCTTGTGTGGAGTCAGGGCCAGAACCGAGGATTCCTCTCAGGGGCTGACATGGATCTTTGGGTACTTCTGGAGTCTCCCCAGGGGAGTCAGGCCTCGTCTCGAGTGGGGGCATGCACGTGCGCTTTCCTTCCAGGCTGTAGCAGCAATGTCACTCTTCCCGTCGCGTGGATCAAAGGATCTGTGGTTTTCCCTCGAGGCTTTCCCTCGAGGCTTTTCCACAGGGCTGTCCCACGTGCCACCGTGGTGTGAGTCGATCCTCGGCGTGAAAGATGAGCCAGTGCAGGGCAAAAGGTTCCTCTGGAATGGACTGAGACATCTGGGGGACTCTTGGAATGGTGGTACGACCATGGAGTTCCTCTCGCCTTTCCTGTTAAGAGTGCCTCCTCTTGAGATCCGACGGGAACGCCGGGAATTCTTTCCCGTTGAAAGCAGGGAAAGGATCCCTCATCTCGAGCTACGAGGTGGAAACGGGGCTCCTCTGGATGTGGACGGGACCATCGTGCTTCCTCTCGAGTGGAGACGGGTATGGCGGTGAACTTCTTGAGTTGCAGCTAGGGTGTGAAAGACCCTTTCAAAGTTCCAGAGGTTAGGTGTCGTTAGTCTCCAGACGCCTCATCGGAAATAGGCCTCATCTAGCCTGGAAGGGAGAACTTCCTGGATTTTCTCGAGGTGCGGCAGGTGTTCTCGAGTTACGACGGGTATCACATGGACCCGCCCTGATGGCCTCAGGAACGGCCAGTCCCCATGCGAGTTGCTAGGGGGCCTCTCGGGATTCCTCTCCCGTCGATACCGGGGCCAAAATCCTTGTGTGGAGTCAGGGCCGGAACCGAGGATTCCTCTCAGGGGCTGACATGGATCTTTGGGTACTTCTAGAGTCTCCCCAGGAGAGTCAGGCCTCGTCTCGAGAGGGGGCATGCACGTGCGCTTTCCTTTCAGGCTGTAGCAGCAATGTCACGCTTCCCGTCGCGTGGATCAAATGATCTGTGGTTTTCCCTCGATGCTTTCCCACAGGGCTGTCCCACGTGCCACCGTGGTGTGAGTCGATCCTCGGCGTGAAAGATGAGCCAGTGCAGGGCAAAGGGGTTCCTCTGGAATGGACTGAGACATCTGGGGGACTCTTGGAATGGTGGTACGACCATGGAGTTCCTCTCGCCTTTCCTGTTGAGAGTGCCTCCTCTTGAGATGCGACGGGAACGCCGGGAATTCTTTCCCGTTGAAAGCAGGGAAAGGATCCCTCATCTCGAGCTCCGAGGGGGAAACGGGGCTCCTCTGGATGTGGGCGGGACCATCGTGCTTCCTCCCGAGTGGACACGGGTATGGCGGTGAACTTCTTGAGTTGCAGCAAGGGTGTGAAAGACCCTTTCGAAGTTCCAGAGGTTAGGTGTCATTAGTCTCCAGACGCCTCATCGGAAATAGGCCTCATCTCGCCTGGAAGGGAGAACTTCCTGGATTTTCTCGAGTTGCGGCAGGTGTTCTCGAGTTACGACGGGGACCTCAGGGACCCGCCCTGGTGGCCTCAGGAGAGGCCAGTCCCCATGCGTGTTGCTAGGGGGCCTCTCGGGACTCCTCTCCCGTCGATACCGGGGCCAAAAGCCATGTGTGGAGTCAGGGCCAGAACCGAGCATTCCTCTCAGGGGTTACATGGATCTTTGGGTACTTCTGGAGTCTCCCCAGGGGAGTCAGGCCTCGTCTCGAGTGGGGGCATGCACGTGCGCTTTCCTTCCAGGCTGTAGCAGCAATGTCACGCTTCCCATCGCGAGGATTAAAGGATCTGTGGTTTTCCCTCGAGGCTTTCCCTCGAGGCTTTCCCACAGGGCTGTCCCACGTGCCACCGTGGTGTGAGTCGATCCTCGGCGTGAAAGATGAGCCAGTGCAGGGCAAAGAGGTTCCTCTGGAATGGACTGAGACATCTGGGGGACTCTTGGAATGGTGGTACGACCATGGAGTTCCTCTCGCCTTTCCTGTTGAGAGTGCCTCCTCTTGAGATGCGACGGGAACGCCGGGAATTCTTTCCCGTTGAAAGCAGGGAAAGGATCCCTCATCTCGAGCTCTGAGGGGGAAACGTGGCTCCTCTGTATGTGGGCGGGCCCATCGTTCTTTCTCTCGTGTGGAGACGGGTATGGCGGGAAACTTCTTGAGTTGCAGCAAGGGTGTGAAAGACCCTTTCGAAGTTCCAGAGGTTAGGTGTCATTAGTCTCCAGACGCCTCATCAGAAATAGGCCTCATCTCGCCTGGAAGGGAGAACTTCCTGGATTTTCTCGAGTTGCGGCAGGTGTTCTCAAGTTACGACAGGGACCTCAGGGACCCGCCCTGGTGGCCTCAGGAGAGGCCAGTCCCCATGCGAGATGCTAGCGGGCCTCTCGGGATTCCTCTCCCGTCGATACCGGGGCCAAAAACCTTGTGTGGAGTCAGGGCCGGAACCGAGGATTCCTCTCAGGGGCTGACATGGATCTTTGGGTACTTCTGGAGTCTCCCCAGGGGAGTCAGGCCTCGTCTCGAGTGGGGGCATGCACGTGTGCTTTCCTTCCAGGCTGTAGCAGCAATGTCACGCTTCCCGTCGCGTGGATCAAAGGATCTGTGGTTTTCCCTTGAGGCTTTCCCTCGAGGCTTTCCCACAGGGCTGTCCCACGTGCCACCGTGGTGTGAGTCGATCCTCGGCGTGAAAGATGAGCCAGTGCAGGGCAAAGAGGTTCCTCTGGAATGGACTGAGACATCTGGTGGACTCTTGAAATGGTGGTACGACCATGGAGTTCCTCTCGCCTTTCCTGTTGAGAGTGCCTCCTCTTGAGTTGTGACGGGAACGCCGGGAATTCTTTCCCGTTGAAAGCAGGGAAAGGATCCCTCATCTCGAGCTACGAGGGGAAAACGGGGCTCCTCGGGATGTGGGCGGGACCATCGTGCTTCCTCTCGAGTGGACACGGGTATGTCGGTGAACTTCTTGAGTTGCGGCAAGGGTGTGAAAGACCCTTTCGAAGTTCCAGAGGTTAGGTGTCATTAGTCTCCAGACGCCTCATCGGAAATAGGCCTCATCTCGCCTGGAAGGGAGAACTTCCTGGATTTTCTCGAGGTGCGGCAGGTGTTCTCGAGTTACGACGGGGACCTCAGGGACCCGCCCTGGTGGCCTCAGGAGAGGCCAGTCCCCATGCGAGTTGCTAGGGGGCCTCTCGGGATTCCTCTCCCGTCGATACCGGGGCCAAAAACCTTGTGTGGAGTCAGGGCCAGAACCGAGGATTCCTCTCAGGGGCTGACATGGATCTTTGGGTACTTCTGGAGTCTCCCCAGGGGAGTCAGGCCTCGTCTCGAGTGGGGGCATGCACGTGCGCTTTCCTTCCAGGCTGTAGCAGCAATGTCACGCTTCCCGTCGCGTGGATCAAAGGATCTGTGGTTTTCCCTCGAGGCTTTCCCTCGAGGCTTTCCCACAGGGCTGTCCCACGTGCCACCGTGGTGTGAGTCGATCCTCGGCGCGAAAGATGAGCCAGTGCAGGGCAAAGAGGTTCCTCTGGAATGGACTGAGACATGTGGGGGACTCTTGGAATGGTGGTACGACCATGGAGTTCCTCTCGCCTTTCCTGTTAAGAGTGCCTCCTCTTGAGATCCGACGGGAACGCCGGGAATTCTTTCCCGTTGAAAGCAGGGAAAGGATCCCTCATCTCGAGCTACGAGGGGGAAACGGGGCTCCTCTGGATGTGGGCGGGACCATCGTGCTTCCTTTCGAGTGGAGACGGGTATGGCGGTGAACTTCTTGAGTTGCAGCAAGGGTGTGAAAGACCCTTTCGAAGTTCCAGAGGTTAGGTGTCATTAGTCTCCAGACGCCTCATCGGAAATAGGCCTCATCTAGCCTGGAAGGGAGAACTTCCTGGATTTTCTCGAGGTGCGGCAGGTGTTCTCGAGTTACGACGGGTACCACATGGACCCTCCCTGATGGCCTCAGGAACGGCCAGTCCCCATGCGAGTTGCTAGGGGGCCTCTCGGGATTCCTCTCCCGTCGATACCGGGGCCAAAAACCTTGTGTGGAGTCAGGGCCGGAACCGAGGATTCCTCTCAGGGGCTGACATGGATCTTTGGGTACTTCTAGAGTCTCCCCAGGAGAGTCAGGCCTCGTCTCGAGTGGGGGCATGCACGTGCGCTTTCCTTTCAGGCTGTAGCAGCAATGTCACGCTTCCCGTCGCGTGGATCAAAGGATCTGTGGTTTTCCCTCGAGGCTTTCCCTCGAGGCTTTTCCACAGGGCTGTCCCACGTGCCACCGTGGTGTGAGTCGATCCTCGGCGTGAAAGATGAGCCAGTGCAGGGCAAAAGGTTCCTCTGGAATGGACTGAGACATCTGGGGGACTCTTGGAATGGTGGTACGACCATGGAGTTCCTCTCGCCTTTCCTGTTAAGAGTGCCTCCTCTTGAGATCCGACGGGAACGCCGGGAATTCTTTCCCGTTGAAAGCAGGGAAAGGATCCCTCATCTCGAGCTACGAGGGGGAAACGGGGCTCCTCTGGATGTGGACGGGACCATCGTGCTTCCTCTCGAGTGGAGACGGGTATGGCGGTGAACTTCTTGAGTTGCAGCTAGGGTGTGAAAGACCCTTTCAAAGTTCCAGAGGTTAGGTGTCATTAGTCTCCAGACGCCTCATCGGAAATAGGCCTCATCTAGCCTGGAAGGGAGAACTTCCTGGATTTTCTCGAGGTGCGGCAGGTGTTCTCGAGTTACGACGGGTATCACATGGACCCGCCCTGATGGCCTCAGGAACGGCCAGTCCCCATGCGAGTTGCTAGGGGGCCTCTCGGGATTCCTCTCCCGTCGATACCGGGGCCAAAATCCTTGTGTGGAGTCAGGGCCGGAACCGAGGATTCCTCTCAGGGGCTGACATGGATCTTTGGGTACTTCTAGAGTCTCCCCAGGAGAGTCAGGCCTCGTCTCGAGAGGGGGCATGCACGTGCGCTTTCCTTTCAGGCTGTAGCAGCAATGTCACGCTTCCCGTCGCGTGGATCAAATGATCTGTGGTTTTCCCTCGAGGCTTTCCCACAGGGCTGTCCCACGTGCCACCGTGGTGTGAGTCGATCCTCGGCGTGAAAGATGAGCCAGTGCAGGGCAAAGGGGTTCCTCTGGAATGGACTGAGACATCTGGGGGACTCTTGGAATGGTGGTACGACCATGGAGTTCCTCTCGCCTTTCCTGTTGAGAGTGCCTCCTCTTGAGATGCGACGGGAACGCCGGGAATTCTTTCCCGTTGAAAGCAGGGAAAGGATCCCTCATCTCGAGCTCCGAGGGGGAAACGGGGCTCCTCTGGATGTGGGCGGGACCATCGTGCTTCCTCCCGAGTGGACACGGGTATGGCGGTGAACTTCTTGAGTTGCAGCAAGGGTGTGAAAGACCCTTTCGAAGTTCCAGAGGTTAGGTGTCATTAGTCTCCAGACGCCTCATCGGAAATAGGCCTCATCTCGCCTGGAAGGGAGAACTTCCTGGATTTTCTCGAGTTGCGGCAGGTGTTCTCGAGTTACGACGGGGACCTCAGGGACCCGACCTGGTGGCCTCAGGAGAGGCCAGTCCCCATGCGTGTTGCTAGGGGGCCTCTCGGGACTCCTCTCCCGTCGATACCGGGGCCAAAAGTCATGTGTGGAGTCAGGGCCGGAACCGAGCATTCCTCTCAGGGGTTACATGGATCTTTGGGTACTTCTGGAGTCTCCCCAGGGGAGTCAGGCCTCGTCTCGAGTGGGGGCATGCACGTGCGCTTTCCTTCCAGGCTGTAGCAGCAATGTCACGCTTCCCATCGCGAGGATTAAAGGATCTGTGGTTTTCCCTAGAGGCTTTCCCTCGAGGCTTTCCCACAGGGCTGTCCCACGTGCCACCGTGGTGTGAGTCGATCCTCGGCGTGAAAGATGAGCCAGTGCAGGGCAAAGAGGTTCCTCTGGAATGGACTGAGACATCTGGGGGACTCTTGGAATGGTGGTACGACCATGGAGTTCCTCTCGCCTTTCCTGTTGAGAGTGCCTCCTCTTGAGATGCGACGGGAACGCCGGGAATTCTTTCCCGTTGAAAGCAGGGAAAGGATCCCTCATCTCGAGCTCTGAGGGGGAAACG
The DNA here is from genome assembly GCF_032405125.1 of Capricornis sumatraensis. Classification (NCBI taxonomy): domain Eukaryota; kingdom Metazoa; phylum Chordata; class Mammalia; order Artiodactyla; family Bovidae; genus Capricornis; species Capricornis sumatraensis. The sequence continues at coordinate 5,358,785 of NW_027184614.1, read as the reverse complement.
TGGCTCCTCTGTATGTGGGCGGGCCCATCGTTCTTTCTCTCGTGTGGAGACGGGTATGGCGGGAAACTTCTTGAGTTGCAGCAAGGGTGTGAAAGACCCTTTCGAAGTTCCAGAGGTTAGGTGTCATTAGTCTCCAGACGCCTCATCAGAAATAGGCCTCATCTCGCCTGGAAGGGAGAACTTCCTGGATTTTCTCGAGTTGCGGCAGGTTTTCTCAAGTTACGACAGGGACCTCAGGGACCCGCCCTGGTGGCCTCAGGAGAGGCCAGTCCCCATGCGAGATGCTAGCGGGCCTCTCGGGATTCCTCTCCCGTCGATAACGGGGCCAAAAACCTTGTGTGGAGTCAGGGCCGGAACCGAGGATTCCTCTCAGGGGCTCACATGGATCTTTGGGTACTTCTGGAGTCTCCCCAGGGGAGTCAGGCCTCGTCTCGAGTGGGGGCATGCACGTGTGCTTTCCTTCCAGGCTGTAGCAGCAATGTCACGCTTCCCGTCGCGTGGATCAAAGGATCTGTGGTTTTCCCTTGAGGCTTTCCCTCGAGGCTTTCCCACAGGGCTGTCCCACGTGCCACCGTGGTGTGAGTCGATCCTCGGCGTGAAAGATGAGCCAGTGCAGGGCAAAGAGGTTCCTCTGGAATGGACTGAGACATCTGGTGGACTCTTGAAATGGTGGTACGACCATGGAGTTCCTCTCGCCTTTCCTGTTGAGAGTGCCTCCTCTTGAGTTGTGACGGGAACGCCGGGAATTCTTTCCCGTTGAAAGCAGGGAAAGGATCCCTCATCTCGAGCTACGAGGGGGAAACGGGGCTCCTCGGGATGTGGGCGGGACCATCGTGCTTCCTCTCGAGTGGACACGGGTATGTCGGTGAACTTCTTGAGTTGCAGCAAGGGTGTGAAAGACCCTTTCGAAGTTCCAGAGGTTAGGTGTCATTAGTCTCCAGACGCCTCATCGGAAATAGGCCTCATCTCGCCTGGAAGGGAGAACTTCCTGGATTTTCTCGAGGTGCGGCAGGTGTTCTCGAGTTACGACGGGGACCTCAGGGACCCGCCCTGGTGGCCTCAGGAGAGGCCAGTCCCCATGCGAGTTGCTAGGGGGCCTCTCGGGATTCCTCTCCCGTCGATACCGGGGCCAAAAACCTTGTGTGGAGTCAGGGCCAGAACCGAGGATTCCTCTCAGGGGCTGACATGGATCTTTGGGTACTTCTGGAGTCTCCCCAGGGGAGTCAGGCCTCGTCTCGAGTGGGGGCATGCACGTGCGCTTTCCTTCCAGGCTGTAGCAGCAATGTCACGCTTCCCGTCGCGTGGATCAAAGGATCTGTGGTTTTCACTCGAGGCTTTCCCTCGAGGCTTTCCCACAGGGCTGTCCCACGTGCCACCGTGGTGTGAGTCGATCCTCGGCGCGAAAGATGAGCCAGTGCAGGGCAAAGAGGTTCCTCTGGAATGGACTGAGACATGTGGGGGACTCTTGGAATGGTGGTACGACCATGGAGTTCCTCTCGCCTTTCCTGTTAAGAGTGCCTCCTCTTGAGATCCGACGGGAACGCCGGGAATTCTTTCCCGTTGAAAGCAGGGAAAGGATCCCTCATCTCGAGCTACGAGGGGGAAACGGGGCTCCTCTGGATGTGGGCGGGACCATCGTGCTTCCTTTCGAGTGGAGACGGGTATGGCGGTGAACTTCTTGAGTTGCAGCAAGGGTGTGAAAGACCCTTTCGAAGTTCCAGAGGTTAGGTGTCATTAGTCTCCAGACGCCTCATCGGAAATAGGCCTCATCTAGCCTGGAAGGGAGAACTTCCTGGATTTTCTCGAGGTGCGGCAGGTGTTCTCGAGTTACGACGGGTACCACATGGACCCTCCCTGATGGCCTCAGGAACGGCCAGTCCCCATGCGAGTTGCTAGGGGGCCTCTCGGGATTCCTCTCCCGTCGATACCGGGGCCAAAAACCTTGTGTGGAGTCAGGGCCGGAACCGAGGATTCCTCTCAGGGGCTGACATGGATCTTTGGGTACTTCTAGAGTCTCCCCAGGAGAGTCAGGCCTCGTCTCGAGTGGGGGCATGCACGTGCGCTTTCCTTTCAGGCTGTAGCAGCAATGTCACGCTTCCCGTCGCGTGGATCAAATGATCTGTGGTTTTCCCTCGAGGCTTTCCCACGAGGCTTTCCCACAGGGCTGTCCCACGTGCCACCGTGGTGTGAGTCGATCCTCGGCGTGAAAGATGAGCCAGTGCAGGGCAAAGGGGTTCCTCTGGAATGGACTGAGACATCTGGGGGACTCTTGGAATGGTGGTACGACCATGGAGTTCCTCTCGCCTTTCCTGTTGAGAGTGCCTCCTCTTGAGATGCGACGGGAACGCCGGGAATTCTTTCCCGTTGAAAGCAGGGAAAGGTTCCCTCATCTCGAGCTACGAGGGGGAAACGGGGTTCCTCTGGATGTGGGCGGGACCATCGTTCTTCCTCCCGAGTGGACACGGGTATGGCGGTGAACTTCTTGAGTTGCAGCAAGAGTGTGAAAGACCCTTTCGAAGTTCCAGAGGTTAGGTGTCATTAGTCTCCAGACGCCTCATCGGAAATAGGCCTCATCTCGCCTGGAAGGGAGAACATCCTGGATTTTCTCGAGTTGCGGCAGGTGTTCTCGAGTTACGACGGGGACCTCAGGGACCCGCCCTGGTGGCCTCAGTAGAGGCCAGTCCCCATGCGAGTTGCTAAGGGGCCTCTCGGGATTCCTCTCCCGTCGATACCGGGGCCAAAAGCCTTGTGTGGAGTCAGGGCTGGAACCGAGCATTCCTCTCAGGGGTTAGATGGATCTTTGTGTACTTCTGGAGGCTCCCCAGGGGAGTCAGGCCTCGTCTCTAGTGGGGGCATGCACGTGCGCTTTCCTTCCAGGCTGTAGCAGCAATGTCACGCTTCCCATCGCGAGGATTAAAGGATCTGTGGTTTTCCCTCGAGGCTTTCCCTCGAGGCTTTCCCACAGGGCTGTCCCACGGGCCACCGTGGTGTGAGTCGATCCTCGGCGTGAAAGATGAGCCAGTGCCGGGCAAAGAGGTTCCTCTGGAATGGAATGAGACATCTGGGGGACTCTTGGAATGGTGGTACGACCGTGGAGTTCCTCTCGCCTTTCCTGTTGAGAGTGCCTCCTCTTGAGATGCGACGGGAATGCCGGGAATTCTTTCCCGTTGAAAGCAGGGAAAGGATCACTCATCTCGAGCTCCGAGGGGGAAACGTGGCTCCTCTGTATGTGGGCGGGACCATCGTGCTTTCTCTCGTGTGGAGACGGGTATGGCGGTAAACTTCTTGAGTTGCAGCAAGGGTGTGAAAGACCCTTTCGAAGTTCCAGAGGTTAGGTGTCATTAGTCTCCAGACGCCTCATCGGAAATAGGCCTCATCTCGCCTGGAAGGGAGAACTTCCTGGATTTTCTCGAGTTGCGGCAGGTGTTCTCGAGTTACGACGGGGACCTCAGGGACCCGCCCTGGTGGCCTCAGGAGAGGCCAGTCCCCATGCGAGTTGCTAGGGGGCCTCTCGGGATTCCTCTCCCGTCGATACCGGGGCCAAAAACCATGTGTGGAATCAGGGCCGGAACCGAGGATTCCTCTCAGGGGCTGACATGGATCTTTGGGTACTTCTGGAGTCTCCCCAGGGGAGTCAGGCCTCGTCTCGAGTGGGGGCATGCACGTGTGCTTTCCTTCCAGGCTGTAGCAGCAATGTCACGCTTCCCGTCGCGTGGGTCAAAGGATCTGTGGTTTTCCCTCGAGGCTTTCCCTCGAGGCTTTCCCACAGGGCTGTCCCACGTGCCACCGTGGTGTGAGTCGATCCTCGGCGTGAAAGATGAGCCAGTGCAGGGCAAAGAGGTTCCTCTGGAATGGACTGAGACATCTGGTGGACTCTTGAAATGGTGGTACGACCATGGAGTTCCTCTCGCCTTTCCTGTTGAGAGTGCCTCCTCTTGAGTTGTGACGGGAACGCCGGGAATGCTTTCCCGTTGAAAGCAGGGAAAGGATCCCTCATCTCGAGCTACGAGGGGGAAACGGGGCTCCTCTGGATGTGGGCGGGACCATCGTGCTTCCTCTCGAGTGGACACGGGTATGTCGGTGAACTTCTTGAGTTGCAGCAAGGGTGTGAAAGACCCTTTCGAAGTTCCAGAGGTTAGGTGTCATTAGTCTCCAGACGCCTCATCGGAAATAGGCCTCATCTCGCCTGGAAGGGAGAACTTCCTGGATTTTCTCGAGGTGCGGCAGGTGTTCTCGAGTTACGACGGGGACCTCAGGGACCCGCCCTGGTGGCCTCAGGAGAGGCCAGTCCCCATGCGAGTTGCTAGGGGGCCTCTCGGGATTCCTCTCCCGTCGATACCGGGGCCAAAAACCTTGTGTGGAGTCAGGGCCAGAACCGAGGATTCCTCTCAGGGGCTGACATGGATCTTTGGGTACTTCTGGAGTCTCCCCAGGGGAGTCAGGCCTCGTCTCGAGTGGGGGCATGCACGTGCGCTTTCCTTCCAGGCTGTAGCAGCAATGTCACGCTTCCCGTCGCGTGGATCAAAGGATCTGTGGTTTTCCCTCGAGGCTTTCCCTCGAGGCTTTCCCACAGGGCTGTCCCACGTGCCACCGTGGTGTGAGTCGATCCTCGGCGCGAAAGATGAGCCAGTGCAGGGCAAAGAGGTTCCTCTGGAATGGACTGAGACATGTGGGGGACTCTTGGAATGGTGGTACGACCATGGAGTTCCTCTCGCCTTTCCTGTTAAGAGTGCCTCCTCTTGAGATCCGACGGGAACGCCGGGAATTCTTTCCCGTTGAAAGCAGGGAAAGGATCCCTCATCTCGAGCTACGAGGGGGAAACGGGGCTCCTCTGGATGTGGGCGGGACCATCGTGCTTCCTTTCGAGTGGAGACGGGTATGGCGGTGAACTTCTTGAGTTGCAGCAAGGGTGTGAAAGACCCTTTCGAAGTTCCAGAGGTTAGGTGTCATTAGTCTCCAGACGCCTCATCGGAAATAGGCCTCATCTAGCCTGGAAGGGAGAACTTCCTGGATTTTCTCGAGGTGCGGCAGGTGTTCTCGAGTTACGACGGGTACCACATGGACCCTCCCTGATGGCCTCAGGAACGGCCAGTCCCCATGCGAGTTGCTAGGGGGCCTCTCGGGATTCCTCTCCCATCGATACCGGGGCCAAAAACCTTGTGTGGAGTCAGGGCCGGAACCGAGGATTCCTCTCAGGGGCTGACATGGATCTTTGGGTACTTCTAGAGTCTCCCCAGGAGAGTCAGGCCTCGTCTCGAGTGGGGGCATGCACGTGCGCTTTCCTTTCAGGCTGTAGCAGCAATGTCACGCTTCCCGTCGCGTGGATCAAATGATCTGTGGTTTTCCCTCGAGGCTTTCCCTCGAGGCTTTCCCACAGGGCTGTCCCACGTGCCACCGTGGTGTGAGTCGATCCTCGGCGTGAAAGATGAGCCAGTGCAGGGCAAAGGGGTTCCTCTGGAATGGACTGAGACATCTGGGGGACTCTTGGAATGGTGGTACGACCATGGAGTTCCTCTCGCCTTTCCTGTTGAGAGTGCCTCCTCTTGAGATGCGACGGGAACGCCGGGAATTCTTTCCCGTTGAAAGCAGGGAAAGGTTCCCTCATCTCGAGCTACGAGGGGGAAACGGGGTTCCTCTGGATGTGGGCGGGACCATCGTTCTTCCTCCCGAGTGGACACGGGTATGGCGGTGAACTTCTTGAGTTGCAGCAAGAGTGTGAAAGACCCTTTCGAAGTTCCAGAGGTTAGGTGTCATTAGTCTCCAGACGCCTCATCGGAAATAGGCCTCATCTCGCCTGGAAGGGAGAACTTCCTGGATTTTCTCGAGTTGCGGCAGGTGTTCTCGAGTTACGACGGGGACCTCAGGGACCCGCCCTGGTGGCCTCAGGAGAGGCCAGTCCCCATGCGAGTTGCTAGGGGCCCTCTCGGGATTCCTATCCCGTAGATACCGGGGCCAAAAACCTTGTGTGGTGTCAAGGCCGGAACCGAGGATTTCTCTCAGGGGCTGACATGGATCTTTGGGTACTTCTGGAGTCTCCCCAGGGGAGTCAGGCCTTGTCTCGAGTCGGGGCATGCACGTGCGCTTTCCTTCCAGGCTGTAGCAGCAATGTCACGCTTCCCGTCGCGTGGATCAAAGGATCTGTGGTTTTCCCTCGAGGCTTTCCCTCGAGGCTTTCCCACAGGGCTGTCCCACGTACCACGGTGGTGTGAGTCGATCCTCGGCGTGAAAGATGAGCCAGTGCAGGGCAAAGAGCTTCCTCTGGAATGGACTGAGACATCTGGGGGACTCTTGGAATGGTGGTACGACCATGGAGTTCCTCTCGCCTTTCCTGTTGAGAGTGCCTCCGCTTGAGATGTGACGGGAACGCAGGGAATTCTTTCCCATTGAAAGCAGGGAAAGGATTCCTCATCTCGAGCTACGAGGGGGAAAGGGGGCTCCTCTGGATGTGGGCGGGACGATCGTGCTTCCTCTCGAGTGGAGACGGGTATGGCGGTGAACTTCTTGAGTTGCAGGAAGGGTGTGAAAGACCCTTTCGAAGTTCCAGAGGTTAGGTGTCATTAGTCTCCAGACGCCTCATCGGAAATAGGCCTCATCTCGCCTGGAAGGGGGAACTTCCTGGAATTTCTCGAGTTGCAGCAGGTGTTCTCGAGTTACGACGGGGACCTCAGGGACCCGCCCTGGTGGCCTCAGAAGAGGCCAGTCCCCATGCGAGTTGCTAGGGGGCCTCTCGGGATTCCTCTCCCGTCGATACCGGGGCCAAAAACCTTGTGTGGAGTCAGGGCCGGAACCGAGGATTCCTCTCAGTGGCTGACATGTATCTTTGGGTACTTCTGGAGTCTCCCCAGGGGAGTCAGGCCTCGTCTCGAGTGGGGGCATGCACGTGTGCTTTCCTTCAAGGCTGTAGCAGCAATGTCACGCTTCCCGTGGCGTGAATCAAACGATCTGTGGTTTTCCCTGGAGGCTTTCCCTCGAGGCTTTCCCACAGGGCTGTCCCACGTGCCACCGTGGTGTGAGTCGATCCTCGGCGTGAAAGATGAGCCAGTGCAGGGCAAAGAGGTTCCTCTTGAATGGACTGAGACATCTGGGGGACTCTTGGAATGGTGGTACGACCATGGAGTTCCTCTCGCCTTTCCTGTTGAGAGTGCCTCCTCTTGAGATGCGAAGGGAACGCCGGGAATTCTTTCCCGTTGAAAGCAGGGAAAGGATCCCTCATCTCGAGCTACGAGGGGGAAACGGGGCTCCTCTGGATGTGGGCGGGACCATCGTGCTTCCTCTCGAGTGGAGACGGGTATGGCGGTGAACTTCTTGAGTTGCAGCAAGGGTGTGAAAGACCCTTTCGAAGTTCCAAAGGTTAGGTGTCATTAGTCTCCAGACGCCTCATCGGAAATAGGCCTCATCTCGCCTGGAAGGGAGAACTTCCTGGATTTTCTCGAGTTGCGGCAGGTGTTCTCGAGTTACGACGGGGACCTCAGGGACCCGCCCTGGTGGCCTCAGGATAGGCCAGTCCCCATGCGACTTGCTAGGGAGCCTCTCGGGATTCCTCTCCCATCGATACCGGGGCCAAAAACCTTGTGTGGAGTTAGGGCCGGAACCGAGGATTCCTTTCAGGGGCTGATATGGATCTTTGGGTACTTCTGGAGTCTCGCCAGGGGAGACAGGCCTCATCTCGAGTGTGGGCATGCACGTGCGCTTTCCTTCCAGGCTGTAGCAGCAATGTCACGCTTCCCGTCGAGTGGATCAAAGGATCTGTGGTTTTCCCTCGAGGCTTTCCCTCGAGGCTTTCCCACAGGGCTGTCCCACGTGCCACCGTGGTGTGAGTCGATCCTCGGCGTGAAAGATGAGCCAGTGCAGGGCAAAGAGCTTCCTCTGGAATGGACTGAGACATCTGGGGGACTCTTGGAATGGTGGTACGACCATGGAGTTCCTCTCGCCTTTCCTGTTGAGAGTGCCTCCGCTTGAGATGCGACGGGAACACCGGGAATTCTTTCCCGTTGAAAGCAGGGAAAGGATCCCTCATCTCGAGCTACGAGGGGGAAACGGGGCTCCTCTGGATGTGGGCGGGACTATCGTGCTTCCTCTCGAGTGGAGACGGGTATGGCGGTGAACTTCTTGAGTTGCAGCAAGGGTGTGAAAGACCCTTTCGAAGTTCCAGAGGTTAGGTGTCATTAGTCTCCAGACGCCTCATCGGAAATAGGCCTCATCTCGCCTGGAAGGGAGAACTTCCTGGATTTTCTCAAGTTGCGGCAGGTGTTCTCGAGTTACGACGGGGACCTCAGGGACCCGCCCTGGTGGCCTCAGGAGAGGCCAGTCCCCATGCGAGTTGCTAGGGGGCCTCTCGGGATTCCTCTCCCGTCGATACCGGGGCCAAAAACCTTGTGTGGAGTCAGGGCCGGAACCGAGGATTCCTCTCAGTGGCTGACATGGATCTTTGGGTACTTCTGGAGTCTCCTCAGGGGAGTCAGGCCTCGTCTCGAGTGGGGGCATGCACGTGCGCTTTCCTTCAAGGCTGTAGCAGCAATGTCACCCTTCCCGTGGCGTGAATCAAACGATCTGTGGTTTTCCCTCGAGGCTTTCCCTCGAGGCTTTCCCACAGGGCTGTCCCACGTGCCACCGTGGTGTGAGTCGATCCTCGGCGTGAAAGGTGAGCCAGTGCAGGGAAAGAGGTTCCTCTTGAATGGACTGAGACATCTGGGGTACTCTTGGAATGGTGGTAAGACCATGGAGTTCCTCTCGCCTTTCCTGTTGAGAGTGCCTCCTCTTGAAATGCGAAGGGAACGCCGGGAATTCTTTCCCGTTGAAAGCAGGGAAAGAATCCCTCATCTCGAGCTACGAGGGGGAAACGGGGCTCCTCTGGATGTGGGCGGGACCATCGTGCTTCCTCTCGAGTGGAGACGGGTATGGCGGTGAACTTCTTGAGTTGCAGCAAGGGTGTGAAAGACCCTTTCGAAGTTCCAGAGGTTAGGTGTCATTAGTCTCCAGACGCCTCATCGGAAATAGGCCTCATCTCGCCTGGAAGGGAGAACTTCCTGGATTTTCTCGAGTTGCGGCAGGTGTTCTCGAGTTACGACGGGGACCTCAGGGACCCGCCCTGGTGGCCTCAGGAGAGGCCAGTCCCCATGCGAGTTGCTAGGGGCCCTCTCGGGATTCCTCTCCCGTCGATACTGGGGCCAAAAACCTTGTGTGGTGTCAGGGCCGGAACCGAGGATTTCTCTCAGGGGCTGACATGGAACTTTGGGTACTTCTGGAGTCTCCCCAGGGGAGTCAGGCCTTGTCTCGAGTCGGGGCATGCACGTGCGCTTTCCTTCCAGGCTGTAGCAGCAATGTCACGCTACCCATCGCGTGGATCAAAGGATCTGTGGTTTTCCCTCGAGGCTTTCCCACAGGGCAGTCCCACGTGCCACCGTGGTGTGAGTCGATCCTCGGCGTGAAAGATGAGCCAGTGCAGGGCAAAGAGGTTCCTCTGAAATGGACTGAGACATCTGGGGGACTCTTGGAATGGTGGTACGACCATGGAGTTCCTCTCTCCTTTCCTGTTGAGAGTGCCTCCTCTTGAGATGCGACGGGAACGCCGGGAATTTTTTCCCGTTGAAAGCAGGGAAAGGATCGATCATCTCGAGCTAGGAGGGGGAAACGGGGCTCCTCTGGATGTGGGCGGGACCATCGTGCTTCCTCTAGAGTGGAGACGGATATGGCGGTGAACTTCTTGAGTTGCAGCAAGGGTGTGAAAGACCCTTTCGAAGTTCCAGAGGTTAGGTGTCATTAGTCTCCAGACACCTCATCGGAAATAGGCCTCATCTCGCCTGGAAGGGAGAACTTCCTGGATTTTCTCGAGTTGCGGCAGGTGTTCTCGAGTTGCGACGGGGACCTCAGGGACCCGCCCTGGTGGCCTCAGGAGAGGCCAGTCCCCATGCGAGTTGCTAGGGGCCCTCTCGGGATTCCTATCCCGTCGATACTGGGGCCAAAAACCTTGTGTGGTGTCAAGGCCGGAACCGAGGATTTCTCTCAGGGGCTGACATGGATCTTTGGGTACTTCTGGAGTCTCCCCAGGGGAGTCAGGCCTTGTCTCGAGTCGGGGCATGCACGTGCGCTTTCCTTCCAGGCTGTAGCAGCAATGTCACGCTTCCCGTCGCGTGGATCAAAGGATCTGTGGTTTTCCCTCGAGGCTTTCCCTCGAGGCTTTCCCACAGGGCTGTCCCACGTGCCACCGTGGTGTGAGTCGATCCTCGGCGTGAAAGATGAGCCAGTGTAGGGCAAAGAGCTTCCTCTGGAATGGACTGAGACATCTGGGGGACTCTTGGAATGGTGGTACGACCATGGAGTTCCTCTCGCCTTTCCTGTTAAGAGTGCCTCCGCTTGAGATGTGACGGGAACGCCGGGAATTCTTTCCCATTGAAAGCAGGGAAAGGATTCCTCATCTCGAGCTACGAGGGGGAAAGGGGGCTCCTCTGGATGTGGGCGGGACGATCGTGCTTCCTCTCGAGTGGAGACGGGTATGGCGGTGAACTTCTTGAGTTGCAGCAAGGGTGTGAAAGACCCTTTCGAATTTCCAGAGATTAGGTGTCATTAGTCTCCAGACGCCTCATCGGAAATAGGCCTCATCTCGCCTGGAAGGGGGAACTTCCTGGAATTTCTCGAGTTGCAGCAGGTGTTCTCGAGTTACGACGGGGACCTCAGGGACCCGCCCTGGTGGCCTCAGGAGAGGCCAGTCCCCATGCGAGTTGCTAGGGGGCCTCTCGGGATTCCTCTCCCGTCGATACCGGGGCCAAAAACCTTGTGTGGAGTCAGGGCCGGAACCGAGGATTCCTCTCAGTGGCTGACATGTATCTTTGGGTACTTCTGGAGTCTCCCCAGGGGAGTCAGGCCTCATCTCGTGTGTGGGCATGCACGTGCGCTTTCCTTCCAGGCTGTAGCAGCAATGTCACGCTTCCCGTCGAGTGGATCAAAGGATCTGTGGTTTTCCCTCGAGGCTTTCCCTCGAGGCTTTTCCACAGGGCTGTCCCACGTGCCACCGTGGTGTGAGTCGATCCTCGGCGTGAAAGATGAGCCAGTGCAGGGCAAAGAGCTTCCTCTGGAATGGACTGAGACATCTGGGGGACTCTTGGAATGGTGGTACGACCATGGAGTTCCTCTCGCCTTTCCTGTTGAGAGTGCCTCCGCTTGAGATGCGACGGGAACACCGGGAATTCTTTCCCGTTGAAAGCAGGGAAAGGATCCCTCATCTCGAGCTACGAGGGGGAAACGGGGCTCCTCTGGATGTGGACGGGACTATCGTGCTTCCTCTCGAGTGGAGACGGGTATGGCGGTGAACTTCTTGAGTTGCAGCAAGGGTGTGAAAGACCCTTTCGAAGTTCCAGAGGTTAGGTGTCATTAGTCTCCAGACGCCTCATCGGAAATAGGCCTCATCTCGCCTGGAAGGGAGAACTTCCTGGATTTTCTCGAGTTGCGGCAGGTGTTCTCGAGTTACGACGGGGACCTCAGGGACCCGCCCTGGTGGCCTCAGGAGAGGCCAGTCCCCATGCGAGTTGCTAGGGGGCCTCTCGGGATTCCTCTCCCGTCGATACCGGGGCTAAAAACCTTGTGTGGAGTCAGGGCCGGAACCGAGGATTCCTCTCAGTGGCTGACATGGATCTTTGGGTACTTCTGGAGTCTCCCCAGGGGAGTCAGGCCTCGTCTCGAGTGGGGGCATGCACGTGCGCTTTCCTTCAAGGCTGTAGCAGCAATGTCACGCTTCCCGTGGCGTGAATCAAACGATCTGTGGTTTTCCCTCGAGGCTTTCCCTCGAGGCTTTCCCACAGGGCTGTCCCACGTGCCACCGTGGTGTGAGTCGATCCTCGGCGTGAAAGATGAGCCAGTGCAGGGAAAGAGGTTCCTCTTGAATGGACTGAGACATCTGGGGGACTCTTGGAATGGTGGTAAGACCATGGAGTTCCTCTCGCCTTTCCTGTTGAGAGTGCCTCCTCTTGAAATGCGAAGGGAACGCCGGGAATTCTTTCCCGTTGAAAGCAGGGAAAGAATCCCTCATCTCGAGCTACGAGGGGGAAACGGGGCTCCTCTGGATGTGGGCGGGACCATCGTGCTTCCTCTCGAGTGGAGACGGGTATGGCGGTGAACTTCTTGAGTTGCAGCAAGGGTGTGAAAGACCCTTTCGAAGTTCCAGAGGTTAGGTGTCATTAGTCTCCAGACGCCTCATCGGAAATAGGCCTCATCTCGCCTGGAAGGGAGAACTTCCTGGATTTTCTCGAGTTGCGGCAGGTGTTCTCGAGTTACGACGGGGACCTCAGGGACCCGCCCTGGTGGCCTCAGGAGAGGCCAGTCCCCATGCGAGTTGCTAGGGGCCCTCTCGGGATTCCTCTCCCGTCGATACTGGGGCCAAAAACCTTGTGTGGTGTCAGGGCCGGAACCGAGGATTTCTCTCAGTGGCTGACATGGATCTTTGGGTACTTCTGGAGTCTCCCCAGGGGAGTCAGGCCTTGTCTCGAGTCGGGGCATGCACGTGCGCTTTCCTTCCAGGCTGTAGCAGCAATGTCACGCTTCCCGTCGCGTGGATCAAAGGATCTGTGGTTTTCCCTCGAGGCTTTCCCACAGGGCTGTCCCACGTGCCACCGTGGTGTGAGTCGATCCTCGGCATGAAAGATGAGCCAGTGCAGGGCAAAGAGGTTCCTCTGAAATGGACTGAGACATCTGGGGGACTCTTGGAATGGTGGTACGACCATGGAGTTCCTCTCGCCTTTCCTGTTGAGAGTGCCTCCTCTTGAGATGCGACGGGAACGCCGGGAATTTTTTCCCGTTGAAAGCAGGGAAAGGATCGCTCATCTCGAGCTAGGAGGGGGAAACGGGGCTCCTCTGGATGTGGGCGGGACCATCGTGCTTCCTCTAGAGTGGAGACGGATATGGCGGTGAACTTCTTGAGTTGCAGCAAGGGTGTGAAAGACCCTTTCGAAGTTCCAGAGTTTAGGTGTCATTAGTCTCCAGACGCCTCATCGGAAATAGGCCTCATCTCGCCTGGAAGGGAGAACTTCCTGGATTTTCTCGAGTTGCGGCAGGTGTTCTCGAGTTACGACGGGGACCTCAGGGACCCGCCCTGGTGGCCTCAGGAGAGGCCAGTCCCCATGCGAGTTGCTAGGGGCCCTCTCGGGATTCCTATCCCGTCGATACTGGGGCCAAAAACCTTGTGTGGTGTCAAGGCCGGAACCGAGGATTTCTCTCAGGGGCTGACATGGATCTTTGGGTACTTCTGGAGTCTCCCCAGGGGAGTCAGGCCTTGTCTCGAGTCGGGGCATGCACGTGCGCTTTCCTTCCAGGCTGTAGCAGCAATGTCACGCTTCCCGTCGCGTGGATCAAAGGATCTGTGGTTTTCCCTCGAGGCTTTCCCTCGAGGCTTTCCCACAGGGCTGTCCCACGTGCCACCGTGGTGTGAGTCGATCCTCGGCGTGAAAGATGAGCCAGTGTAGGGCAAAGAGCTTCCTCTGGAATGGACTGAGACATCTGGGGGACTCTTGGAATGGTGGTACGACCATGGAGTTCCTCTCGCCTTTCCTGTTGAGAGTGCCTCCGCTTGAGATGTGACGGGAACGCCGGGAATTCTTTCCCATTGAAAGCAGGGAAAGGATTCCTCATCTCGAGCTACGAGGGGGAAAGTGGGCTCCTCTGGATGTGGGCGGGACGATCGTGCTTCCTCTCGAGTGGAGACGGGTATGGCGGTGAACTTCTTGAGTTGCAGCAAGGGTGTGAAAGACCCTTTCGAAGTTCCAGAGGTTAGGTGTCATTAGTCTCCAGACGCCTCATCGGAAATAGGCCTCATCTCGCCTGGAAGGGGGAACTTCCTGGAATTTCTCGAGTTGCAGCAGGTGTTCTCGAGTTACGACGGGGACCTCAGGGACCCGCCCTGGTGGCCTCAGGAGAGGCCAGTCCCCATGCGAGTTGCTAGGGGGCCTCTCGGGATTCCTCTCCCGTCGATACCGGGGCCAAAAACCTTGTGTGGTGTCAAGGCCGGAACCGAGGATTTCTCTCAGGGGCTGACATGGATCTTTGGGTACTTCTGGAGTCTCCCCAGGGGAGTCAGGCCTTGTCTCGAGTCGGGGCATGCACGTGCGCTTTCCTTCCAGGCTGTAGCAGCAATGTCACGCTTCCCGTCGCGTGGATCAAAGGATCTGTGGTTTTCCCTCGAGGCTTTCCCTCGAGGCTTTCCCACAGGGCTGTCCCACGTGCCACCGTGGTGTGAGTCGATCCTCGGCGTGAAAGATGAGCCAGTGTAGGGCAAAGAGCTTCCTCTGGAATGGACTGAGACATCTGGGGGACTCTTGGAATGGTGGTACGACCATGGAGTTCCTCTCGCCTTTCCTGTTGAGAGTGCCTCCGCTTGAGATGTGACGGGAACGCCGGGAATTCTTTCCCATTGAAAGCAGGGAAAGGATTCCTCATCTCGAGCTACGAGGGGGAAAGGGGGCTCCTCTGGATGTGGGCGGGACGATCGTGCTTCCTCTCGAGTGGAGACGGGTATGGCGGTGAACTTCTTGAGTTGCAGCAAGGGTGTGAAAGACCCTTTCGAAGTTCCAGAGGTTAGGTGTCATTAGTCTCCAGACGCCTCATCGGAAATAGGCCTCATCTCGCCTGGAAGGGGGAACTTCCTGGAATTTCTCGAGTTGCAGCAGGTGTTCTCGAGTTACGACGGGGACCTCAGGGACCCGCCCTGGTGGCCTCAGGAGAGGCCAGTCCCCATGCGAGTTGCTAGGGGGCCTCTCGGGATTCCTCTCCCGTCGATACCGGGGCCAAAAACCTTGTGTGGAGTCAGGGCCGGAACCGAGGATTCCTCTCAGTGGCTGACATGGATCTTTGGGTACTTCTGGAGTCTCCCCAGGGGAGTCAGGCCTCGTCTCGAGTGGGGGCATGCACGTGCGCTTTCCTTCAAGGCTGTAGCAGCAATGTCACGCTTCCCATGGCGTGAATCAAACGATCTGTGGTTTTCCCTCGAGGCTTTCCCTCGAGGCTTTCCCACAGGGCTGTCCCACGTGCCACCGTGGTGTGAGTCGATCCTCGGCGTGAAAGATGAGCCAGTGCAGGGAAAGAGGTTCCTCTTGAATGGACTGAGACATCTGGGGGACTCTTGGAATGGTGGTAAGACCATGGAGTTCCTCTCGCCTTTCCTGTTGAGAGTGCCTCCTCTTGAAATGCGAAGGGAACGCCGGGAATTCTTTCCCGTTGAAAGCAGGGAAAGAATCCCTCATCTCGAGCTACGAGGGGGAAACGGGGCTCCTCTGGATGTGGGCGGGACCATCGTGCTTCCTCTCGAGTGGAGACGGGTATGGCGGTGAACTTCTTGAGTTGCAGCAAGGGTGTGAAAGACCCTTTCGAAGTTCCAGAGGTTAGGTGTCATTAGTCTCCAGACGCCTCATCGGAAATAGGCCTCATCTCGCCTGGAAGGGAGAACTTCCTGGATTTTCTCGAGTTGCGGCAGGTGTTCTCGAGTTACGACGGGGACCTCAGGGACCCGCCCTGGTGGCCTCAGGAGAGGCCAGTCCCCATGCGAGTTGCTAGGGGCCCTCTCGGGATTCCTCTCCCGTCGATACTGGGGCCAAAAACCTTGTGTGTTGTCAGGGCCGGAACCGAGGATTTCTCTCAGGGGCTGACATGGATCTTTGGGTACTTCTGGAGTCTCCCCAGGGGAGTCAGGCCTTGTCTCGAGTCGGGGCATGCACGTGCGCTTCCCTTCCAGGCTGTAGCAGCAATGTCACGCTACCCATCGCGTGGATCAAAGGATCTGTGGTTTTCCCTCGAGGCTTTCCCACAGGGCTGTCCCACGTGCCACCGTGGTGTGAGTCGATCCTCGGCGTGAAAGATGAGCCAGTGCAGGGCAAAGAGGTTCCTCTTGAATGGACTGAGACATCTGGGGGACTCTTGGAATGGTGGTACGACCATGGAGTTCCTCTCGCCTTTCCTGTTGAGAGTGCCTCCTCTTGAGATGCGAAGGGAACGCCGGGAATTCTTTCCCGTTGAAAGCAGGGAAAGGATCCCTCATCTCGAGCTACGAGGGGGAAACGGGGCTCCTCTGGATGTGGGCGGGACCATCGTGCTTCCTCTCGAGTGGAGACGGGTATGGCGGTGAACTTCTTGAGTTGCAGCAAGGGTGTGAAAGACCCTTTCGAAGTTCCAGAGGTTAGGTGTCATTAGTCTCCAGACGCCTCATCGGAAATAGGCCTCATCTCGCCTGGAAGGGAGAACTTCCTGGATTTTCTCGAGTTGCGGCAGGTGTTCTCGAGTTACGACGGGGACCTCAGGGACCCGCCCTGGTGGCCTCAGGAGAGGCCAGTCCCCATGCGAGTTGCTAGGGGGCCTCTCGGGATTCCTCTCCCGTCGATACCGGGGCCAAAAACCTTGTGTGGAGTCAGGGCCGGAACCGAGGATTCCTCTCAGTGGCTGACATGGATCTTTGGGTACTTCTGGAGTCTCCCCAGGGGAGTCAGGCCTCGTCTCGAGTGGGGGCATGCACGTGCGCTTTCCTTCAAGGCTGTAGCAGCAATGTCACGCTTCCCGTGGCGTGAATCAAACGATCTGTGGTTTTCCCTCGAGGCTTTCCCTCGAGGCTTTCCCACAGGGCTGTCCCACGTGCCACCGTGGTGTGAGTCGATCCTCGGCGTGAAAGATGAGCCAGTGCAGGGAAAGAGGTTCCTCTTGAATGGACTGAGACATCTGGGGGACTCTTGGAATGGTGGTAAGACCATGGAGTTCCTCTCGCCTTTCCTGTTGAGAGTGCCTCCTCTTGAAATGCGAAGGGAACGCCGGGAATTCTTTCCCGTTGAAAGCAGGGAAAGAATCCCTCATCTCGAGCTACGAGGGGGAAACGGGGCTCCTCTGGATGTGGGCGGGACCATCGTGCTTCCTCTCGAGTGGAGACGGGTATGGCGGTGAACTTCTTGAGTTGCAGCAAGGGTGTGAAAGACCCTTTCGAAGTTCCAGAGGTTAGGTGTCATTAGTCTCCAGACGCCTCATCGGAAATAGGCCTCATCTCGCCTGGAAGGGAGAACTTCCTGGATTTTCTCGAGTTGCGGCAGGTGTTCTCGAGTTACGACGGGGACCTCAGGGACCCGCCCTGGTGGCCTCAGGAGAGGCCAGTCCCCATGCGAGTTGCTAGGGGCCCTCTCGGGATTCCTCTCCCGTCGATACTGGGGCCAAAAACCTTGTGAGTTGTCAGGGCCGGAACCGAGGATTTCTCTCAGGGGCTGACATGGATCTTTGGGTACTTCTGGAGTCTCCCCAGGGGAGTCAGGCC
This sequence comes from Capricornis sumatraensis, assembly GCF_032405125.1. Lineage (NCBI taxonomy): Eukaryota > Metazoa > Chordata > Mammalia > Artiodactyla > Bovidae > Capricornis > Capricornis sumatraensis. Next base: position 5,341,519 of record NW_027184614.1, on the reverse strand, counting down.
TTGTCTCGAGTCGGGGCATGCACGTGCGCTTCCCTTCCAGGCTGTAGCAGCAATGTCTCGCTACCCATCGCGTGGATCAAAGGATCTGTGGTTTTCCCTCGAGGCTTTCCCACAGGGCTGTCCCACGTGCCACCGTGGTGTGAGTCGATCCTCGGCGTGAAAGATGAGCCAGTGCAGGGCAAAGAGGTTCCTCTGAAATGGACTGAGACATCTCGGGGACTCTTGGAATGGTGGTACGACCATGGAGTTCCTCTCGCCTTTCCTGTTGAGAGTGCCTCCTCTTGAGATGTGACGGGAACGCCGGGAATTTTTTCCCGTTGAAAGCAGGGAAAGGATCGCTCATCTCGAGCTAGGAGGGGGAAACGGGGCTCCTCTGGATGTGGGCGGGACCATCGTGCTTCCTCTAGAGTGGAGACGGATATGGCGGTGAACTTCTTGAGTTGCAGCAAGGGTGTGAAAGACCCTTTCGAAGTTCCAGAGTTTAGGTGTCATTAGTCTCCAGACGCCTCATCGGAAATAGGCCTCATCTCGCCTGGAAGGGAGAACTTCCTGGATTTTCTCGAGTTGCGGCAGGTGTTCTCGAGTTACGACGGGGACCTCAGGGACCCGCCCTGGTGGCCTCAGGAGAGGCCAGTCCCCATGCGAGTTGCTAGGGGGCCTCTCGGGATTCCTCTCCCGTCGATACCGGGGCCAAAAACCATGTGTGGAGTCAGGGCCGGAACCGAGGATTCCTCTCAGTGGCTGACATGTATCTTTGGGTACTTCTGGAGTCTCCCCAGGGGAGTCAGGCCTCGTCTCGAGTTGGGGCATGCACGTGTGCTTTCCTTCAAGGCTGTAGCAGCAATGTCACGCTTCCCGTGGCGTGAATCAAACGATCTGTGGTTTTCCCTGGAGGCTTTCCCTCGAGGCTTTCCCACAGGGCTGTCCCACGTGCCACCGTGGTGTGAGTCGATCCTCGGCGTGAAAGATGAGCCAGTGCAGGGCAAAGAGGTTCCTCTTGAATGGACTGAGACATCTGGGGGACTCTTGGAATGGTGGTACGACCATGGAGTTCCTCTCGCCTTTCCTGTTGAGAGTGCCTCCTCTTGAGATGCGAAGGGAACGCCGGGAATTCTTTCCCGTTGAAAGCAGGGAAAGGATCCCTCATCTCGAGCTACGAGGGGGAAACGGGGCTCCTCTGGATGTGGGCGGGACCATCGTGCTTCCTCTCGAGTGGAGACGGGTATGGCGGTGAACTTCTTGAGTTGCAGCAAGGGTGTGAAAGACCCTTTCGAAGTTCCAGAGGTTAGGTGTCATTAGTCTCCAGACGCCTCATCGGAAATAGGCCTCATCTCGCCTGGAAGGGAGAACTTCCTGGATTTTCTCGAGTTGCGGCAGGTGTTCTCGAGTTACGACGGGGACCTCAGGGACCCGCCCTGGTGGCCTCAGGATAGGCCAGTCCCCATGCGACTTGCTAGGGAGCCTCTCGGGATTCCTCTCCCATCGATACCGGGGCCAAAAACCTTGTGTGGAGTTAGGGCCGGAACCGAGGATTCCTTTCAGGGGCTGATATGGATCTTTGGGTACTTCTGGAGTCTCGCCAGGGGAGACAGGCCTCATCTCGAGTGTGGGCATGCACGTGCGCTTTCCTTCCAGGCTGTAGCAACAATGTCACGCTTCCCGTCGAGTGGATCAAAGGATCTGTGGTTTTCCCTCGAGGCTTTCCCTCGAGGCTTTCCCACAGGGCTGTCCCACGTGCCACCGTGGTGTGAGTCGATCCTCGGCGTGAAAGATGAGCCAGTGCAGGGCAAAGAGCTTCCTCTGGAATGGACTGAGACATCTGGGGGACTCTTGGAATGGTGGTACGACCATGGAGTTCCTCTCGCCTTTCCTGTTGAGAGTGCCTCCGCTTGAGATGCGACGGGAACACCGGGAATTCTTTCCCGTTGAAAGCAGGGAAAGGATCCCTCATCTCGAGCTACGAGGGGGAAACGGGGCTCCTCTGGATGTGGGCGGGACTATCGTGCTTCCTCTCGAGTGGAGACGGGTATGGCGGTGAACTTCTTGAGTTGCAGCAAGGGTGTGAAAGACCCTTTCGAAGTTCCAGAGGTTAGGTGTCATTAGTCTCCAGACGCCTCATCGGAAATAGGCCTCATCTCGCCTGGAAGGGAGAACTTCCTGGATTTTCTCGAGTTGCGGCAGGTGTTCTCGAGTTACGACGGGGACCTCAGGGACCCGCCCTGGTGGCCTCAGGAGAGGCCAGTCCCCATGCGAGTTGCTAGGGGGCCTCTCGGGATTCCTCTCCCGTCGATACCGGGGCCAAAAACCTTGTGTGGAGTCAGGGCCGGAACCGAGGATTCCTCTCAGTGGCTGACATGGATCTTTGGGTACTTCTGGAGTCTCCCCAGGGGAGTCAGGCCTCGTCTCGAGTGGGGGCATGCACGTGCGCTTTCCTTCAAGGCTGTAGCAGCAATGTCACCCTTCCCGTGGCGTGAATCAAACGATCTGTGGTTTTCCCTCGAGGCTTTCCCTCGAGGCTTTCCCACAGGGCTGTCCCACGTGCCACCGTGGTGTGAGTCGATCCTCGGCGTGAAAGATGAGCCAGTGCAGGGAAAGAGGTTCCTCTTGAATGGACTGAGACATCTGGGGGACTCTTGGAATGGTGGTAAGACCATGGAGTTCCTCTCGCCTTTTCTGTTGAGAGTGCCTCCTCTTGAAATGCGAAGGGAACGCCGGGAATTCTTTCCCGTTGAAAGCAGGGAAAGAATCCCTCATCTCGAGCTACGAGGGGGAAACGGGGCTCCTCTGGATGTGGGCGGGACCATCGTGCTTCCTCTCGAGTGGAGACGGGTATGGCGGTGAACTTCTTGAGTTGCAGAAAGGGTGTGAAAGACCCTTTCGAAGTTCCAGAGGTTAGGTGTCATTAGTCTCCAGACGCCTCATCGGAAATAGGCCTCATCTCGCCTGGAAGGGAGAACTTCCTGGATTTTCTCGAGTTGCGGCAGGTGTTCTCGAGTTACGACGGGGACCTCAGGGACCCGCCCTGGTGGCCTCAGGAGAGGCCAGTCCCCATGCGAGTTGCTAGGGGCCCTCTCGGGATTCCTCTCTCGTCGATACTGGGGCCAAAAACCTTGTGTGGTGTCAGGGCCGGAACCGAGGATTTCTCTCAGGGGCTGACATGGAACTTTGGGTACTTCTGGAGTCTCCCCAGGGGAGTCAGGCCTTGTCTCGAGTCGGGGCATGCACGTGCGCTTTCCTTCCAGGCTGTAGCAGCAATGTCCCGCTACCCATCGCGTGGATCAAAGGATCTGTGGTTTTCCCTCGAGGCTTTCCCACAGGGCTGTCCCACGTGCCACCGTGGTGTGAGTCGATCCTCGGCGTGAAAGATGAGCCAGTGCAGGGCAAAGAGGTTCCTCTGAAATGGACTGAGACATCTGGGGGACTCTTGGAATGGTGGTACGACCATGGAGTTCCTCTCTCCTTTCCTGTTGAGAGTGCCTCCTCTTGAGATGCGACGGGAACGCCGGGAATTTTTTCCCGTTGAAAGCAGGGAAAGGATCGCTCATCTCGAGCTAGGAGGGGGAAACGGGGCTCCTCTGGATGTGGGCGGGACCATCGTGCTTCCTCTAGAGTGGAGACGGATATGGCGGTGAACTTCTTGAGTTGCAGCAAGGGTGTGAAAGACCCTTTCGAAGTTCCAGAGGTTAGGTGTCATTAGTCTCCAGACGCCTCATCGGAAATAGGCCTCATCTCGCCTGGAAGGGAGAACTTCCTGGATTTTCTCGAGTTGCGGCAGGTGTTCTCGAGTTACGACGGGGACCTCAGGGACCCGCCCTGGTGGCCTCAGGAGAGGCCAGTCCCCATGCGAGTTGCTAGGGCCCCTCTCGGGATTCCTATCCCGTCGATACTGGGGCCAAAAACCTTGTGTGGTGTCAAGGCCGGAACCGAGGATTTCTCTCAGGGGCTGACATGGATCTTTGGGTACTTCTGGAGTCTCCCCAGGGGAGTCAGGCCTTGTCTCGAGTCGGGGCATGCACGTGCGCTTTCCTTCCAGGCTGTAGCAGCAATGTCACGCTTCCCGTCGCGTGGATCAAAGGATCTGTGGTTTTCCCTCGAGGCTTTCCCTCGAGGCTTTCCCACAGGGCTGTCCCACGTGCCACCGTGGTGTGAGTCGATCCTCGGCGTGAAAGATGAGGCAGTGTAGGGCAAAGAGCTTCCTCTGGAATGGACTGAGACATCTGGGGGACTCTTGGAATGGTGGTACGACCATGGAGTTCCTCTCGCCTTTCCTGTTGAGAGTGCCTCCGCTTGAGATGTGACGGGAACGCCGGGAATTCTTTCCCATTGAAAGCAGGGAAAGGATTCCTCATCTCGAGCTACGAGGGGGAAAGGGGGCTCCTCTGGATGTGGGCGGGACGATCGTGCTTCCTCTCGAGTGGAGACGGGTATGGCGGTGAACTTCTTGAGTTGCAGCAAGGGTGTGAAAGACCCTTTCGAAGTTCCAGAGATTAGGTGTCATTAGTCTCCAGACGCCTCATCGGAAATAGGCCTCATCTCTCCTGGAAGGGGGAACTTCCTGGAATTTCTCGAGTTGCGGGAGGTGTTCTCGAGTTACGACGGGGACCTCAGGGACCCGCCCTGGTGGCCTCAGGAGAGGCCAGTCCCCATGCGAGTTGCTAGGGGGCCTCTCGGGATTCCTCTCCCGTCGATACCGGGGCCAAAAACCTTGTGTGGAGTCAGGGCCGGAACCGAGGATTACTCTCAGTGGCTGACATGTATCTTTGGGTACTTCTGGAGTCTCCCCAGGGGAGTCAGGCCTCATCTCGAGTGTGGGCATGCACGTGCGCTTTCCTTCCAGGCTGTAGCAGCAATGTCACGCTTCCCGTCGAGTGGATCAAAGGATCTGTGGTTTTCCCTCGAGGCTTTCCCTCGAGGCTTTCCCACAGGGCTGTCCCACGTGCCACCGTGGTGTGAGTCGATCCTCGGCGTGAAAGATGAGCCAGTGCAGGGCAAAGAGCTTCCTCTGGAATGGACTGAGACATCTGGGGGACTCTTGGAATGGTGGTACGACCATGGAGTTCCTCTCGCCTTTCCTGTTGAGAGTGCCTCCGCTTGAGATGCGACGGGAACACCGGGAATTCTTTCCCGTTGAAAGCAGGGAAAGGATCCCTCATCTCGAGCTACGAGGGGGAAACGGGGCTCCTCTGGATGTGGGCGGGACTATCGTGCTTCCTCTCGACTGGAGACGGGTATGGCGGTGAACTTCTTGAGTTGCAGCAAGGGTGTGAAAGACCCTTTCGAAGTTCCAGAGGTTAGGTGTCATTAGTCTCCAGACGCCTCATCGGAAATAGGCCTCATCTCGCCTGGAAGGGAGAACTTCCTGGATTTTCTCGAGTTGCGGCAGGTGTTCTCGAGTTACGACGGGGACCTCAGGGACCCGCCCTGGTGGCCTCAGGAGAGGCCAGTCCCCATGCGAGTTGCTAGGGGGCCTCTCGGGATTCCTCTCCCGTCGATACCGGGGCTAAAAACCTTGTGTGAAGTCAGGGCCGGAACCGAGGATTCCTCTCAGTGGCTGACATGGATCTTTGGGTACTTCTGGAGTCTCCCCAGGGGAGTCAGGCCTCGTCTCGAGTGGGGGCATGCACGTGCGCTTTCCTTCAAGGCTGTAGCAGCAATGTCACGCTTCCCGTGGCGTGAATCAAACGATCTGTGGTTTTCCCTCGAGGCTTTCCCTCGAGGCTTTCCCACAGGGCTGTCCCACGTGCCACCGTGGTGTGAGTCGATCCTCGGCGTGAAAGATGAGCCAGTGCAGGGAAAGAGGTTCCTCTTGAATGGACTGAGACATCTGGGGGACTCTTGGAATGGTGGTAAGACCATGGAGTTCCTCTCGCCTTTCCTGTTGAGAGTGCCTCCTCTTGAAATGCGAAGGGAACGCCGGGAATTCTTTCCCGTTGAAAGCAGGGAAAGAATCCCTCATCTCGAGCTACGAGGGGGAAACGGGGCTCCTCTGGATGTGGGCGGGACCATCGTGCTTCCTCTCGAGTGGAGACGGGTATGGCGGTGAACTTCTTGAGTTGCAGCAAGGGTGTGAAAGACCCTTTCGAAGTTCCAGAGGTTAGGTGTCATTAGTCTCCAAACGCCTCATCGGAAATAGGCCTCATCTCGCCTGGAAGGGAGAACTTCCTGGATTTTCTCGAGTTGCGGCAGGTGTTCTCGAGTTACGACGGGGACCTCAGGGACCCGCCCTGGTGGCCTCAGGAGAGGCCAGTCCCCATGCGAGTTGCTAGGGGCCCTCTCGGGATTCCTCTCCCGTCGATACTGGGGCCAAATACCTTGTGTGGTGTCAGGGCCGGAACCGAGGATTTCTCTCAGGGGCTGACATGGATCTTTGGGTACTTCTGGAGTCTCCCCAGGGGAGTCAGGCCTTGTCTCGAGTCGGGGCATGCACGTGCGCTTTCCTTCCAGGCTGTAGCAGCAATGTCACGCTACCCATCGCGTGGATCAAAGGATCTGTGGTTTTCCCTCGAGGCTTTCCCACAGGGCTGTCCCACGTGCCACCGTGGTGTGAGTCGATCCTCGGCGTGAAAGATGAGCCAGTGCAGGGCAAAGAGGTTCCTCTGAAATGGACTGAGACATCTGGGGGACTCTTGGAATGGTGGTACGACCATGGAGTTCCTCTCGCCTTTCCTGTTGAGAGTGCCTCCTCTTGAGATGCGACGGGAACGCCGGGAATTCTTTCCCGTTGAAAGCAGGGAAAGGATCGCTCATCTCGAGCTAGGAGGGGGAAACGGGGCTCCTCTGGATGTGGGCGGGACCATCGTGCTTCCTCTAGAGTGGAGACGGGTATGGCGGTGAACTTCTTGAGTTGCAGCAAGGGTGTGAAAGACCCTTTCGAAGTTCCAGAGGTTAGGTGTCATTAGTCTCCAGACGCCTCATCGGAAATAGGCCTCATCTCGCCTGGAAGGGAGAACTTCCTGGATTTTCTCGAGTTGCGGCAGGTGTTCTCGAGTTACGACGGGGACCTCAGGGAACCGCCCTGGTGGCCTCAGGAGAGGCCAGTCCCCATGCGAGTTGCTAGGGGCCCTCTCGGGATTCCTCTCCCGTCGATACTGGGGCCAAAAACCTTGTGTGGTGTCAAGGCCGGAACCGAGGATTTCTCTCAGGGGCTGACATGGATCTTTGGGTGCTTCTAGAGTCTCCCCAGGGTAGTCAGGCCTTGTCTCGAGTCGGGGCATGCACGTGCGCTTTCCTTCCAGGCTGTAGCAGCAATGTCACGCTTCCCATCGCGTAGATCAAAGGATCTGTGGTTTTCCCTCGAGGCTTTCCCTCGAGGCTTTCCCACAGGGCTGTCCCACGTGCCACCGTGGTGTGAGTCGATCCTCGGCGTGAAAGATGAGCCAGTGTAGGGCAAAGAGGTTCCTCTGGAATGGACTGAGACATCTGGGGGACTCTTGGAATGGTGGTACGACCATGGAGTTCCTCTCGCCTTTCCTGTTGAGAGTGTCTCCTCTTGAGATTCGACGGGAACGCCGGGAATTCTTTCCCGTTGAAAGCAGGGAAAGGATCCCTCATCTCGAGCTACGAGGGGAAACGGGGCTCCTCTGGATGTGGGCGGGACTATCGTGCTTCCTCTCGAGTGGAGACGGGTATGGCGGTGAACTTCTTGAGTTGCAGCAAGGGTGTGAAAGACCCTTTCGAAGTTCCAGAGGTTAGGTGTCATTAGTCTCCAGACGCCTCATCGGAAATAGGCCTCATCTCGCCTGGAAGGGAGAACTTCCTGGATTTTCTCGAGTTGCGGCAGGTGTTCTCGAGTTACGACGGGGACCTCAGGGACCCGCCCTGGTGGCCTCAGAAGAGGCCTGTCCCCATGCGAGTTGCTAGGGGGCCTCTCGGTATTCCTCTCCCATCGATACCGGGGCCAAAAACCTTGTGTGGAGTTAGGGCCGGAACCGAGGATTCCTTACAGTGGCTGATATGGATCTTTGGGTACTTCTGGAGTCTCGCCAGGGGAGACAGGCCTCATCTCGAGTGGGGGCATGCACGTGCGCTTTCCTTCCAGGCTGTAGCAGCAATGTCACGCTTCCCATCGCGTGGATCAAAGGATCTGTGGTTTTCCCTCGAGGCTTTCCCACAGGGCTGTCCCACGTGCCACCGTGGTGTGAGTCGATCCTCGGCGTGAAAGATGAGCCAGTGCAGGGAAAGAGGTTCCTCTTGAATGGACTGAGACATCTGGGGGACTCTTGGAATGGTGGTAAGACCATGGAGTTCCTCTCGCCTTTTCTGTTGAGAGTGCCTCCTCTTGAAATGCGAAGGGAACGCCGGGAATTCTTTCCCGTTGAAAGCAGGGAAAGAATCCCTCATCTCGAGCTACGAGGGGGAAACGGGGCTCCTCTGGATGTGGGCGGGACCATCGTGCTTCCTCTCGAGTGGAGACGGGTATGGCGGTGAACTTCTTGAGTTTCAGAAAGGGTGTGAAAGACCCTTTCGAAGTTCCAGAGGTTAGGTGTCATTAGTCTCCAGACGCCTCATCGGAAATAGGCCTCATCTCGCCTGGAAGGGAGAACTTCCTGGATTTTCTCGAGTTGCGGCAGGTGTTCTCGAGTTACGACGGGGACCTCAGGGACCCGCCCTGGTGGCCTCAGGAGAGGCCAGTCCCCATGCGAGTTGCTAGGGGCCCTCTCGGGATTCCTCTCTCGTCGATACTGGGGCCAAAAACCTTGTGTGGTGTCAGGGCCGGAACCGAGGATTTCTCTCAGGGGCTGACATGGAACTTTGGGTACTTCTGGAGGCTCCCCAGGGGAGTCAGGCCTTGTCTCGAGTCGGGGCAAGCACGTGCACTTTCCTTCCAGGCTGTAGCAGCAATGTCCCGCTACCCATCGCGTGGATCAAAGGATCTGTGGTTTTCCCTCGAGGCTTTCCCACAGGGCTGTCCCACGTGCCACCGTGGTGTGAGTCGATCCTCGGCGTGAAAGATGAGCCAGTGCAGGGCAAAGAGGTTCCTCTGAAATGGACTGAGACATCTGGGGGACTCTTGGAATGGTGGTACGACCATGGAGTTCCTCTCTCCTTTCCTGTTGAGAGTGCCTCCTCTTGAGATGCGACGGGAACGCCGGGAATTTTTTCCCGTTGAAAGCAGGGAAAGGATCGCTCATCTCGAGCTAGGAGGGGGAAACGGGGCTCCTCTGGATGTGGGCGGGACCATCGTGCTTCCTCTAGAGTGGAGACGGATATGGCGGTGAACTTCTTGAGTTGCAGCAAGGGTGTGAAAGACCCTTTCGAAGTTCCAGAGGTTAGGTGTCATTAGTCTCCAGACGCCTCATCGGAAATAGGCCTCATCTCGCCTGGAAGGGAGAACTTCCTGGATTTTCTCGAGTTGCGGCAGGTGTTCTCGAGTTACGACGGGGACCTCAGGGACCCGCCCTGGTGGCCTCAAGAGAGGCCAGTCCCCATGCGAGTTGCTAGGGCCCCTCTCGGGATTCCTATCCCGTCGATACTGGGGCCAAAAACCTTGTGTGGTGTCAAGGCCGGAACCGAGGATTTCTCTCAGGGGCTGACATGGATCTTTGGGTACTTCTGGAGTCTCCCCAGGGGAGTCAGGCCTTGTCTCGAGTCGGGGCATGCACGTGCGCTTTCCTTCCAGGCTGTAGCAGCAATGTCACGCTTCCCGTCGCGTGGATCAAAGGATCTGTGGTTTTCCCTCGAGGCTTTCCCTCGAGGCTTTCCCACAGGGCTGTCCCACGTGCCACCGTGGTGTGAGTCGATCCTCGGCGTGAAAGATGAGGCAGTGTAGGGCAAAGAGCTTCCTCTGGAATGGACTGAGACATCTGGGGGACTCTTGGAATGGTGGTACGACCATGGAGTTCCTCTCGCCTTTCCTGTTGAGAGTGCCTCCGCTTGAGATGTGACGGGAACGCCGGGAATTCTTTCCCATTGAAAGCAGGGAAAGGATTCCTCATCTCGAGCTACGAGGGGGAAAGGGGGCTCCTCTGGATGTGGGCGGGACGATCGTGCTTCCTCTCGAGTGGAGACGGGTATGGCGGTGAACTTCTTGAGTTGCAGCAAGGGTGTGAAAGACCCTTTCGAAGTTCCAGAGATTAGGTGTCATTAGTCTCCAGACGCCTCATCGGAAATAGGCCTCATCTCTCCTGGAAGGGGGAACTTCCTGGAATTTCTCGAGTTGCGGGAGGTGTTCTCGAGTTACGACGGGGACCTCAGGGACCCGCCCTGGTGGCCTCAGGAGAGGCCAGTCCCCATGCGAGTTGCTAGGGGGCCTCTCGGGATTCCTCTCCCGTCGATACCGGGGCCAAAAACCTTGTGTGGAGTCAGGGCCGGAACCGAGGATTACTCTCAGTGGCTGACATGTATCTTTGGGTACTTCTGGAGTCTCCCCAGGGGAGTCAGGCCTCATCTCGAGTGTGGGCATGCACGTGCGCTTTCCTTCCAGGCTGTAGCAGCAATGTCACGCTTCCCGTCGAGTGGATCAAAGGATCTGTGGTTTTCCCTCGAGGCTTTCCCTCGAGGCTTTCCCACAGGGCTGTCCCACGTGCCACCGTGGTGTGAGTCGATCCTCGGCGTGAAAGATGAGCCAGTGCAGGGCAAAGAGCTTCCTCTGGAATGGACTGAGACATCTGGGGGACTCTTGGAATGGTGGTACGACCATGGAGTTCCTCTCGCCTTTCCTGTTGAGAGTGCCTCCGCTTGAGATGCGACGGGAACACCGGGAATTCTTTCCCGTTGAAAGCAGGGAAAGGATCCCTCATCTCGAGCTACGAGGGGGAAACGGGGCTCCTCTGGATGTGGGCGGGACTATCGTGCTTCCTCTCGACTGGAGACGGGTATGGCGGTGAACTTCTTGAGTTGCAGCAAGGGTGTGAAAGACCCTTTCGAAGTTCCAGAGGTTAGGTGTCATTAGTCTCCAGACGCCTCATCGAAAATAGGCCTCATCTCGCCTGGAAGGGAGAACTTCCTGGATTTTCTCGAGTTGCGGCAGGTGTTCTCGAGTTACGACGGGGACCTCAGGGACCCGCCCTGGTGGCCTCAGGAGAGGCCAGTCCCCATGCGAGTTGCTAGGGGGCCTCTCGGGATTCCTCTCCCGTCGATACCGGGGCTAAAAACCTTGTGTGAAGTCAGGGCCGGAACCGAGGATTCCTCTCAGTGGCTGACATGGATCTTTGGGTACTTCTGGAGTCTCCCCAGGGGAGTCAGGCCTCGTCTCGAGTGGGGGCATGCACGTGCGCTTTCCTTCAAGGCTGTAGCAGCAATGTCACGCTTCCCGTGGCGTGAATCAAACGATCTGTGGTTTTCCCTCGAGGCTTTCCCTCGAGGCTTTCCCACAGGGCTGTCCCACGTGCCACCGTGGTGTGAGTCGATCCTCGGCGTGAAAGATGAGCCAGTGCAGGGAAAGAGGTTCCTCTTGAATGGACTGAGACATCTGGGGGACTCTTGGAATGGTGGTAAGACCATGGAGTTCCTCTCGCCTTTCCTGTTGAGAGTGCCTCCTCTTGAAATGCGAAGGGAACGCCGGGAATTCTTTCCCGTTGAAAGCAGGGAAAGAATCCCTCATCTCGAGCTACGAGGGGGAAACGGGGCTCCTCTGGATGTGGGCGGGACCATCGTGCTTCCTCTCGAGTGGAGACGGGTATGGCGGTGAACTTCTTGAGTTGCAGCAAGGGTGTGAAAGACCCTTTCGAAGTTCCAGAGGTTAGGTGTCATTAGTCTCCAAACGCCTCATCGGAAATAGGCCTCATCTCGCCTGGAAGGGAGAACTTCCTGGATTTTCTCGAGTTGCGGCAGGTGTTCTCGAGTTACGACGGGGACCTCAGGGACCCGCCCTGGTGGCCTCAGGAGAGGCCAGTCCCCATGCGAGTTGCTAGGGGCCCTCTCGGGATTCCTCTCCCGTCGATACTGGGGCCAAATACCTTGTGTGGTGTCAGGGCCGGAACCGAGGATTTCTCTCAGGGGCTGACATGGATCTTTGGGTACTTCTGGAGTCTCCCCAGGGGAGTCAGGCCTTGTCTCGAGTCGGGGCATGCACGTGCGCTTTCCTTCCAGGCTGTAGCAGCAATGTCACGCTACCCATCGCGTGGATCAAAGGATCTGTGGTTTTCCCTCGAGGCTTTCCCACAGGGCTGTCCCACGTGCCACCGTGGTGTGAGTCGATCCTCGGCGTGAAAGATGAGCCAGTGCAGGGCAAAGAGGTTCCTCTGAAATGGACTGAGACATCTGGGGGACTCTTGGAATGGTGGTACGACCATGGAGTTCCTCTCGCCTTTCCTGTTGAGAGTGCCTCCTCTTGAGATGCGACGGGAACGCCGGGAATTCTTTCCCGTTGAAAGCAGGGAAAGGATCGCTCATCTCGAGCTAGGAGGGGGAAACGGGGCTCCTCTGGATGTGGGCGGGACCATCGTGCTTCCTCTAGAGTGGAGACGGGTATGGCGGTGAACTTCTTGAGTTGCAGCAAGGGTGTGAAAGACCCTTTCGAAGTTCCAGAGGTTAGGTGTCATTAGTCTCCAGACGCCTCATCGGAAATAGGCCTCATCTCGCCTGGAAGGGAGAACTTCCTGGATTTTCTCGAGTTGCGGCAGGTGTTCTCGAGTTACGACGGGGACCTCAGGGAACCGCCCTGGTGGCCTCAGGAGAGGCCAGTCCCCATGCGAGTTGCTAGGGGCCCTCTCGGGATTCCTCTCCCGTCGATACTGGGGCCAAAAACCTTGTGTGGTGTCAAGGCCGGAACCGAGGATTTCTCTCAGGGGCTGACATGGATCTTTGGGTGCTTCTAGAGTCTCCCCAGGGTAGTCAGGCCTTGTCTCGAGTCGGGGCATGCACGTGCGCTTTCCTTCCAGGCTGTAGCAGTAATGTCACGCTTCCCGTCGCGTAGATCAAAGGATCTGTGGTTTTCCCTCGAGGCTTTCCCTCGAGGCTTTCCCACAGGGCTGTCCCACGTGCCACCGTGGTGTGAGTCGATCCTCGGCGTGAAAGATGAGCCAGTGTAGGGCAAAGAGGTTCCTCTGGAATGGACTGAGACATCTGGGGGACTCTTGGAATGGTGGTACGACCATGGAGTTCCTCTCGCCTTTCCTGTTGAGAGTGTCTCCTCTTGAGATTCGACGGGAACGCCGGGAATTCTTTCCCGTTGAAAGCAGGGAAAGGATCCCTCATCTCGAGCTACGAGGGGAAACGGGGCTCCTCTGGATGTGGGCGGGACTATCGTGCTTCCTCTCGAGTGGAGACGGGTATGGCGGTGAACTTCTTGAGTTGCAGCAAGGGTGTGAAAGACCCTTTCGAAGTTCCAGAGGTTAGGTGTCATTAGTCTCCAGACGCCTCATCGGAAATAGGCCTCATCTCGCCTGGAAGGGAGAACTTCCTGGATTTTCTCGAGTTGCGGCAGGTGTTCTCGAGTTACGACGGGGACCTCAGGGACCCGCCCTGGTGGCCTCAGAAGAGGCCTGTCCCCATGCGAGTTGCTAGGGGGCCTCTCGGTATTCCTCTCCCATCGATACCGGGGCCAAAAACCTTGTGTGGAGTTAGGGCCGGAACCGAGGATTCCTTACAGTGGCTGATATGGATCTTTGGGTACTTCTGGAGTCTCGCCAGGGGAGACAGGCCTCATCTCGAGTGGGGGCATGCACGTGCGCTTTCCTTCCAGGCTGTAGCAGCAATGTCACGCTTCCCATCGCGTGGATCAAAGGATCTGTGGTTTTCCCTCGAGGCTTTCCCACAGGGCTGTCCCACGTGCCACCGTGGTGTGAGTCGATCCTCGGCGTGAAAGATGAGCCAGTGCAGGGAAAGAGGTTCCTCTTGAATGGACTGAGACATCTGGGGGACTCTTGGAATGGTGGTAAGACCATGGAGTTCCTCTCGCCTTTCCTGTTGAGAGTGCCTCCTCTTGAAATGCGAAGGGAACGCCGGGAATTCTTTCCCGTTGAAAGCAGGGAAAGAATCCCTCATCTCGAGCTACGAGGGGGAAACGGGGCTCCTCTGGATGTGGGCGGGACCATCGTGCTTCCTCTCGAGTGGAGACGGGTATGGCGGTGAACTTCTTGAGTTGCAGCAAGGGTGTGAAAGACCCTTTCGAAGTTCCAGAGGTTAGGTGTCATTAGTCTCCAAACGCCTCATCGGAAATAGGCCTCATCTCGCCTGGAAGGGAGAACTTCCTGGATTTTCTCGAGTTGCGGCAGGTGTTCTCGAGTTACGACGGGGACCTCAGGGACCCGCCCTGGTGGCCTCAGGAGAGGCCAGTCCCCATGCGAGTTGCTAGGGGCCCTCTCGGGATTCCTCTCCCGTCGATACTGGGGCCAAATACCTTGTGTGGTGTCAGGGCCGGAACCGAGGATTTCTCTCAGGGGCTGACATGGATCTTTGGGTACTTCTGGAGTCTCCCCAGGGGAGTCAGGCCTTGTCTCGAGTCGGGGCATGCACGTGCGCTTTCCTTCCAGGCTGTAGCAGCAATGTCACGCTACCCATCGCGTGGATCAAAGGATCTGTGGTTTTCCCTCGAGGCTTTCCCACAGGGCTGTCCCACGTGCCACCGTGGTGTGAGTCGATCCTCGGCGTGAAAGATGAGCCAGTGCAGGGCAAAGAGGTTCCTCTGAAATGGACTGAGACATCTGGGGGACTCTTGGAATGGTGGTACGACCATGGAGTTCCTCTCGCCTTTCCTGTTGAGAGTGCCTCCTCTTGAGATGCGACGGGAACGCCGGGAATTCTTTCCCGTTGAAAGCAGGGAAAGGATCGCTCATCTCGAGCTAGGAGGGGGAAACGGGGCTCCTCTGGATGTGGGCGGGACCATCGTGCTTCCTCTAGAGTGGAGACGGGTATGGCGGTGAACTTCTTGAGTTGCAGCAAGGGTGTGAAAGACCCTTTCGAAGTTCCAGAGGTTAGGTGTCATTAGTCTCCAGACGCCTCATCGGAAATAGGCCTCATCTCGCCTGGAAGGGAGAACTTCCTGGATTTTCTCGAGTTGCGGCAGGTGTTCTCGAGTTACGACGGGGACCTCAGGGAACCGCCCTGGTGGCCTCAGGAGAGGCCAGTCCCCATGCGAGTTGCTAGGGGCCCTCTCGGGATTCCTCTCCCGTCGATACTGGGGCCAAAAACCTTGTGTGGTGTCAAGGCCGGAACCGAGGATTTCTCTCAGGGGCTGACATGGATCTTTGGGTGCTTCTAGAGTCTCCCCAGGGTAGTCAGGCCTTGTCTCGAGTCGGGGCATGCACGTGCGCTTTCCTTCCAGGCTGTAGCAGCAATGTCACGCTTCCCGTCGCGTAGATCAAAGGATCTGTGGTTTTCCCTCGAGGCTTTCCCTCGAGGCTTTCCCACAGGGCTGTCCCACGTGCCACCGTGGTGTGAGTCGATCCTCGGCGTGAAAGATGAGCCAGTGTAGGGCAAAGAGGTTCCTCTGGAATGGACTGAGACATCTGGGGGACTCTTGGAATGGTGGTACGACCATGGAGTTCCTCTCGCCTTTCCTGTTGAGAGTGTCTCCTCTTGAGATTCGACGGGAACGCCGGGAATTCTTTCCCGTTGAAAGCAGGGAAAGGATCCCTCATCTCGAGCTACGAGGGGAAACGGGGCTCCTCTGGATGTGGGCGGGACTATCGTGCTTCCTCTCGAGTGGAGACGGGTATGGCGGTGAACTTCTTGAGTTGCAGCAAGGGTGTGAAAGACCCTTTCGAAGTTCCAGAGGTTAGGTGTCATTAGTCTCCAGACGCCTCATCGGAAATAGGCCTCATCTCGCCTGGAAGGGAGAACTTCCTGGATTTTCTCGAGTTGCGGCAGGTGTTCTCGAGTTACGACGGGGACCTCAGGGACCCGCCCTGGTGGCCTCAGAAGAGGCCTGTCCCCATGCGAGTTGCTAGGGGGCCTCTCGGTATTCCTCTCCCATCGATACCGGGGCCAAAAACCTTGTGTGGAGTTAGGGCCGGAACCGAGGATTCCTTACAGTGGCTGATATGGATCTTTGGGTACTTCTGGAGTCTCGCCAGGGGAGACAGGCCTCATCTCGAGTGGGGGCATGCACGTGCGCTTTCCTTCCAGGCTGTAGCAGCAATGTCACGCTTCCCATCGCGTGGATCAAAGGATCTGTGGTTTTCCCTCGAGGCTTTCCCACAGGGCTGTCCCACGTGCCACCGTGGTGTGAGTCGATCCTCGGCGTGAAAGATGAGCCAGTGCAGGACAAAGAGGTTCCTCTGGAATGGACTGAGACATCTGGGGGACTCTTGAAATGGTGGTACGACCATGCAGTTCCTCTCGCCTTTCTTGTTGAGAGTGCCTCCTCTTGAGATGCGACGGGAACGCCGGGAATTCTTTCCCGTTGAAAGCAGGGAAATGATCCCTCATCTCGAGCTACGAGGGGGAAACGGGGCTCCTCTGGATGTGGGCGGGACCATCGTGCTTCCTCTCGAGTGGAGACGAGTATGGCGGTGAACTTCTTGAGTTGCAGCAAGGGTGTGAAAGACCCTTTCGAAGTTCCAGAGGTTAGGTGTCATTAGTCTCCAGACGCCTCATCGGAAATAGGCCTCATCTCGCCTGGAAGGGAGAAATTCCTGGATTTTCTCGAGTTGCGGCAGGTGTTCTCGAGTTACGACGGGGACCACAGGGACCCGCCCTGATGGCCTCAGGAGAGGCCAGTCCCCATGCGAGTTGCTAGGGGGCCTCTCGGGATTCCTCTCCCGTCGATACCGGGGCCAAAAACCTTGTGTGGAGTCAGGGCCGGAACCGAGGATTCCTCTCAGGGGCTGACATGGATGTTTGGGTACTTCTGGAATCTCCCCAGGGGAGTCAGGCCTCGGCTCGAGTGGGGGCATGCACGTGCGCTTTCCTTCCAGGATGTAGCAGCAATGTCACGCTTCCCGTGGCGTGGATCAAAGGATCTGTGGTTTTCCCTCGAGGCTTTCCCTCGAGGCTTTCCCACTGGGCTGTCCCACGTGCCACCGTGGTGTGAGTCGATCCTCGGCGTGAAAGATGAGCCAGTGCAGGGCAAAGAGGTTCCTCTGGAATGGACTGAGACATCTGGGGGACTCTTGGAATGGTGGTACGACCATGGAGTTCCTCTCGCCTTTTCTGTTGAGAGTGCCTCCTCTTGAGAAGCGACGGGAACGCCTGGAATTCTTTCCCGTTGAAAGCAGGGAAAGGATCGCTCATCTCGAGCTACGAGGGGGAAACGGGGCTCCTCTGGATGTGGGCGGGACCATCGTGCTTCCTCTAGAGTGGAGACGGGTATGGCGGTGAACTTCTTGAGTTGCAGCAAGGGTGTGAAAGACCCTTTCGAAGTTCCAGAGTTTAGGTGTCATTAGTCTCCAGACGCCTGATCGGAAATAGGCCTCATCTCGCCTGAAAAGGAGAATTTCCTGAATTTTCTCGAGTTTCGGCAGGTGTTCTCGAGTTACGACGGGGACCTCAGGGACCCGCCCTGGTGGCCTCAGGAGAGGCCAGTCCCCATGCGAGTTGCTAGGGGGCCTCTCGGGATTCCTCTCCCGTCGATACCGGGGCCAAAAACCTTGTGTGGAGTCAGGGCCGGAACCGAGGATTCCTCTCAGGGGCTGACATGGATCTTTGGGTACTTCTGGAGTCTCCCCAGGGGAGTCAGGCCTCGTCTCGTGTCGGGGCATGCACGTGCACTTTCCTTCCAGGCTGTAGCAGCAATGTCACGCTTCCCATCGCCTGGATCAAAGGATCTGTGGTTTTCCCTCGAGGCTTTCCCTCGAGGCTTTCCCACAGGGCTGTCCCACGTGCCACCGTGGTGTGAGTCGATCCTCGGCGTGAAAGATGAGCCAGTGCAGGGCAAAGAGGTTCCTCTGAAATGGACTGAGACATCTGGGGGACTCTTGGAATGGTGATACGACCATGGAGTTCCTCTCGCCTTTCCTGTTGAGAGTGCCTCCTCTTGAGATGCGACGGGAACTCCGGGAATTCTTTCCCGTTGAAAGCAGGGAAAGGATCGCTCATCTCGAGCTAGGAGGGGGAAACGGGGCTCCTCTGGATGTGGGCGGGACCATCGTGCTTCCTCTAGAGTGGAGACGGGTATGGCGGTGAACTTCTTGAGTTGCAGCAAGGGTGTGAAAGACCCTTTCGAAGTTCCAGAGGTTAGGTGTCATTAGTCTCCAGACGCCTCATCGGAAATAGGCCTCATCTCGCCTGGAAGGGAGAACTTCCTGGATTTTCTCGAGTTGCGGCAGGTGTTCTCGAGTTACGACGGGGACCTCAGGGACCCGCCCTGGTGGCCTCAGGAGAGGCCAGTCCCCATGCGAGTTGCTAGGGGGCCTCTCGGGATTCCTCTCCCGTCGATACCGGGGCCAAAAACCTTGTGTGGAGTCACGGCCGGAACCGAGGATTCCTCTCAGGGGCTGACATGGATCTTTGGGTACTTCTGGAGTCTCCCCATGGGAGTATGGCCTCGTCTCGAGTGGGGGCATGCACGTGCGCTTTCCTTCCAGGCTGTAGCAGCAATGTCACGCTTCCCGTGGCGTGGATCAAAGGATCTGTGGTTTTCCCTCGAGGCTTTCCCTCGAGGCTTTCCCACAGGGCTGTCCCACGTGCCACCGTGGTGTGAGTCGATCCTCGGCGTGAAAGATGAGCCAGTGCAGGGCAACGAGGTTCCTCTGGAATGGACTGAGACATCTGGGGGACTCTTGGAATGGTGGTAAGACCATGGAGTTCCTCTCGCCTTTCCTGTTGAGAGTGCCTCCTCTTGAGATGCGACGGGAACGCCGGGAATTCTTTCCCGTTGAAAGCAGGGAAAGGATCGCTCATCTCGAGCTAGGAGGGGGAAAGGGGGCTCCTCTGGATGTGGGCGGGACGATCGTGCTTCCTCTCGAGTGGAGACGGGTATGGCGGTGAACTTCTTGAGTTGCAGCAAGGGTGTGAAAGACCCTTTCGACGTTCCAGAGTTTAGGTGTCATTAGTCTCCAGACGCCTCATCGGAAATAGGACTCATCTCGCCTGGAAGGGAGAACTTCCTGGATTTTCTCGAGTTGCGGCAGGTGTTCTCGAGTTACGACGGGGACATCAGGGACCCGCCCTGGTGGCCTCAGGAGAGGCCAGTCCCCAGGCGAGTTGCTAGGGGGCCTCTCGGGATTCCTCTCCCGTCGATACCGGGGCCAAAATCCTTGTGTGGAGTCAGGGCCGTAAACGAGCATTCCTCTCAGGGGCTGACATGGATCTTTGGGTACTTCTGGAGTCTCCCCAGGGTAGTCAGGCCTCGGCTCGAGTGGGGCCATGCACGTGCGCTTTCCTTCCAGGCTGTAGCAGCAATGTAACGCTTCCCATCGCGTGGATCAAAGGATCTGTGGTTTTCCCTCGAGGCTTTCCCTCGAGTCTTTCCCACAGGGCTGTCCCACGTGCCACCGTGGTGTGAGTCGATCCTCGGCGTGAATGATGAGCCAGTGCAGGGCAAAGAGGTTCCTCTGGAATGGACTGAGACATCTGGGGGACTCTTGGAATGGTGGTACGACCATGGAGTTCCTCTCGCCTTTTCTGTTGAGAGTGCCTCCTCTTGAGAAGCGACGGGAACGCCTGGAATTCTTTCCCGTTGAAAGCAGGGAAAGGATCGCTCATCTCGAGCTACGAGGGGGAAACGGGGCTCCTCTGGATGTGGGCGGGACCATCGTGCTTCCTCTAGAGTGGAGACGGGTATGGCGGTGAACTTCTTGAGTTGCAGCAAGGGTGTGAAAGACCCTTTCGAAGTTCCAGAGTTTAGGTGTCATTAGTCTCCAGACGCCTGATCGGAATTAGGCCTCATCTCGCCTGGAAGGGAGAACTTCCTGGATTTTCTCGAGTTGCGGCAGGTGTTCTCGAGTTACGACGGGGACCTCAGGGACCCGCCCTGGTGGCCTCAGGAGAGGCCAGTCCCCATGCGAGTTGCTAGGGGGCCTCTCGGGATTACTCTCCCGTCGATACCGGGGCCAAAAACCTTGTGTGGAGTCAGGGCCGGAACCGAGGATTCCTCTCAGGGGCTGACATGGATCTTTGGGTACTTCTGGAGTCTCCCCAGGGGAGTCAGGCCTCGTCTCGTGTCGGGGCATGCACGTGCACTTTCCTTCCAGGCTGTAGCAGCAATGTCACGCTTCCCGTGGCGTGGATCAAAGGATCTGTGGTTTTCCCTCGAGGCTTTCCCTCGAGGCTTTCCCACAGGGCTGTCCCACGTGCCACCGTGGTGTGAGTCGATCCTCGGCGTGAAAGATGAGCCAGTGCAGGGCAAAGAGGTTCCTCTGAAATGGACTGAGACATCTGGGGGACTCTTGGAATGGTGATACGACCATGGAGTTCCTCTCGCCTTTCCTGTTGAGAGTGCCTCCTCTTGAGATGCGACGGGAACGCCGGGAATTCTTTCCCGTTGAAAGCAGGGAAAGGATCGCTCATCTCGAGCTAGGAGGGGGAAACGGGGCTCCTCTGGATGTGGGCGGGACCATCGTGCTTCCTCTAGAGTGGAGACGGGTATGGCGGTGAACTTCTTGAGTTGCAGCAAGGGTGTGAAAGACCCTTTCGAAGTTCCAGAGGTTAGGTGTCATTAGTCTCCAGACGCCTCATCGGAAATAGGCCTCATCTCGCCTGGAAGGGAGAACTTCCTGGATTTTCTCGAGTTGCGGCAGGTGTTCTCGAGTTACGACGGGGACCTCAGGGACCCGCCCTGGTGGCCTCAGGAGAGGCCAGTCCCCATGCGAGTTGCTAGGGGGCCTCTCGGGATTCCTCTCCCGTCGATACCGGGGCCAAAAACCTTGTGTGGAGTCACGGCCGGAACCGAGGATTCCTCTCAGGGGCTGACATGGATCTTTGGGTACTTCTGGAGTCTCCCCATGGGAGTATGGCCTCGTCTCGAGTGGGGGCATGCACGTGCGCTTTCCTTCCAGGCTGTAGCAGCAATGTCATGCTTCCCGTGGCGTGGATCAAAGGATCTGTGGTTTTCCCTCGAGGCTTTCCCTCGAGGCTTTCCCACAGGGCTGTCCCACGTGCCACCGTGGTGTGAGTCGATCCTCGGCGTGAAAGATGAGCCAGTGCAGGGCAACGAGGTTCCTCTGGAATGGACTGAGACATCTTGGGGACTCTTGGAATGGTGGTAAGACCATGGAGTTCCCCTCGCCTATCCTGTTGAGAGTGCCTCCTCTTGAGATGCGACGGGAACGCCGGGAATTCTTTCCCGTTGAAAGCAGGGAAAGGATCGCTCATCTCGAGCTAGGAGGGGGAAAGGGGGCTCCTCTGGATGTGGGCGGGACCATCGTGCTTCCTCTCGAGTGGAGACGGGTGTGGCGGTGAACTTCTTGAGTTGCAGCAAGGGTGTGAAAGACCCTTTCGAAGTTCCAGAGGTTAGGTGTCATTAGTCTCCAGACGCCTCATCGGAAATAGGCCTCATCTCGCCTGGAAGGGAGAACTTCCTGGAATTTCTCGAGTTGTGGCAGGTGTTCTCGAGTTACGACGGGGACCTCAGGGACACGCCCTGGTGGCCTCAGGAGAGGCCAGTCCCCATGCGCGTTGCTAGGGGGCCTCTCGGGATTCCTCTCCCGTCGATACCGGGGCAAAAACCTTGTGTGGAGTCAGGGCCGGAACCGAGGATTCCTCTCAGGGGCTGACATGGATCTTTGGGTACTTCTGGAGTCTCCCCAGGGGAGTCAGGCCTCGTCTCGAGTCGGGGCATGCACGTGCACTTTCCTTCCAGGCTGTAGCATCAATGTCACGCTTCCCGTGGCGTGGATCAAAGGATCTGTGGTTTTCCCTCGAGGCTTTCCCTCGAGGCTTTCCCACAGGGCTGTCCCACGTGCCACCGTGGTGTGAGTCGATCCTCGGCGTGAAAGATGAGCCAGTGCAGGGCAAAGAGGTTCCTCTGGAATGGACTGAGACATCTGGGGGACTCTTGGAATGGTTGTACGACCATGGAGTTCCTCTCGCCTTTCCTGTTGAGGGTGCCTCCGCTTGAGATGCGACGGGAACGCCGGGAATTCTTTCCCGTTGAAAGCAGGAAAAGGATCGCTCATTTCAAGCTAGGAGGGGGAAACGGGGCTCCTCTGGATGTGGGCGGGACGATCGTGCTTCCTCTAGAGTGGAGACGGGTATGGCGGTGAAATTCTTGAGTTGCAGCAAGGTTGTGAAAGACCCTTTCGAAGTTCCAGAGTTTAGGTGTCATTAGTCTCCAGACGCCTCATCGGAAATAGGCCTCATCTCGCCTGGAAGGGAGAACTTCCTGGATTTTCTCGAGTTGTGGCAGGTGTTCTCGAGTTACGACGGGGACCTCAGGGACCCGCCCTGGTGGCCTCAGGAGAGGCCTGTCCCCATGCGAGTTGCTAGGGGCCCTCTCGGGATTCCTCTCCCGTCGATACTGGGGCCAAAAACCTTGTGTGGTGTCAAGGCCGGAACCGAGGATTTCTCTCAGGGGCTGACATGGATCTTTGGGTACTTCTGGAGTCTCCCCAGGGGAGTCAGGCCTTGTCTCGAGTCGGGGTATGCACGTGCGCTTTCCTTCCAGGCTGTAGCAGCAATGTCACGCTTCCCGTGGCGTGGATCAAAGGATCTGTGGTTTTCCCTCGAGGCTTTCCCTCGAGGCTTTCCCACAGGGCTGTCCCACGTGCCACCGTGGTGTGAGTCGATCCTCGGCGTGAAAGATGAGCCAGTGTAGGGCAAAGAGCTTCCTCTGGAATGGACTGAGACATCTGGGGGACTCTTGGAATGGTGGTACGACCATGGAGTTCCTCTCGCCTTTCCTGTTGAGAGTGTCTCCTCTTGAGATGCGACGGGAACGCCGGGAATTCTTTCCCGTTGAAAGCAGGGAAAGGATCCCTCATCTCGAGCTACGAGGGGAAACGGGGCTCCTCTGGATGTGGGCGGGACTATCGTGCTTCCTCTCGAGTGGAGACGGGTATGGCGGTGAACTTCTTGAGTTGCAGCAAGGGTGTGAAAGACCCTTTCGAAGTTCCAGAGGTTAGGTGTCATTAGTCTCCAGACGCCTCATCGGAAATAGGCCTCATCTCGCCTGGAAGGGAGAACTTCCTGGATTTTCTCGAGTTTCGGCAGGTGTTCTCGAGTTACGACGGGGACCTCAGGGACCCGCCCTGGTGGCCTCAGAAGAGGCCAGTCCCCATGCGAGTTGCTAGGGGGCCTCTCGGTATTCCTCTCCCATCGATACCGGGGCCAAAAACCTTGTGTGGAGTTAGGGCCGCAACCGAGGATTCCTTTCAGTGGCTGATATGGATCTTTGGGTACTTCTGGAGTCTCGCCAGGGGAGACAGGCCTCATCTCGAATGGGGGCATGCACGTGCGCTTTCCTTCCAGGCTGTAGCAGCAATGTCACGCTTCCCATCGCGTGGATCAAAGGATCTGTGGTTTTCCCTCGAGGCTTTCCCACAGGGCTGTCCCACGTGCCACCGTGGTGTGAGTCGATCCTCGGCGTGAAAGATGAGCCAGTGCAGGGCAAAGAGGTTCCTCTGGAATGGACTGAGACATCTGGGGGACTCTTGAAATGGTGGTACGACCATGCAGTTCCTCTCGCCTTTCCTGTTGAGAGTGCCTCCGCTTGAGATGGGACGGGAACGCCGGGAATTCTTTCCCGTTGAAAGCAGGGAAAGGATCGCTCATTTCGAGCTAGGAGGGGGAAACGGGGCTTCTCTGGATGTGGGCGGGACCATCGTGCTTCCTCTCGAGTGGAGACGGGTATGGCGGTGAACTTCTTGAGTTGCAGCAAGGGTGTGAAAGACCCTTTCGAAGTTCCAGAGGTTAGGTGTCATTCGTCTCCAGACGCATCATCGGAAATAGGCCTCATCTCGCCTAGAAGGGAGAACTTCCTGGATATTCTCGAGTTGTGGCAGGTGTTCTCGAGTTATGACGGGGACCTCAGGGACCCGCCCTGGTGTCCTCAGTAAAGGCCAGTCCCCATGCGAGTTGCTAGGGGGCCTCTCGGGATTCCTCTCCCGTCGATACCGGGGCCAAAAACCTTGTCTGGAGTCAGGGCCGGAACCGAGGATTCCTCTCAGGGGCTGACATGGATCTTTGGGTATTTCTGGAGTCTCCCCAGGGGAGTCAGGCCTCGTCTCGAGTGGGGGCATGCACGTGTGCTTTCCTTCCAGGCTGTAGCAGCAATGTCACGCTTCCCGTGGCGTGGATCAACGGATCTGTGGTTTTCCCTCGAGGCTTTCCCACAGGGCTGTCCCACGTGCCACTGTGGTGTGAGTCGACTTCTCCGTGAAAGATGAGCCAGTGCAGGGCAAAGAGGTTCCTCTGGAATGGAAAGAGACATCTGGGGGACTCTTGGAATGGTGGTACGGCCATGGAGTTCCTCTCGCCTTTCCTGTTGAGAGTGCCTCCTCTTGAGATGCGACGGGAACGCAGGAATTCTTTCCCGTTGAAAGCAGGGAAAGGATCCCTCATCTCGATCTCCGAGGGGGAAACGGGGCTCCTCTGGATGGGGGCGGGACCATCGTTCTTCCTCTCGAGTGGAGATGGGTATGGCGGTGAACTTCTTGAGTTGCAGCAAGGGTGTGAAAGACCCTTTCGAAGTTCCAGAGGTTAGGTGTCATTAGTCTCCAGACGCCTCATCGGAAATAGCCCTCATCTCGCTGGAAGGGAGAACTTCCTGGATTTTCTCGAGTTGCGGCAGGTGTTCTCGAGTTACGACGGGGACCTCAGGGACCCGCCCTGGTGGCCTCAGGAGAGGCCAGTCCCCATGCGAGTTGCTAGGGGGCCTCTCGGGATTCCTCTCCCGTCGATACCCGGGCCAAAAACCTTGTGTGGAGTCTGGGCCGGAACCGAGGATTCCTCTCACGGGCTGATATGGATCTTTGGGTACTTCTGGAGTCTCGCCAGGGGAGAAAGGCCTCATCTCGAGTGGGGGCATGCACGTGCACTTTCCTTCCAGGCTGTAGCAGCAATGTCACGCTTCCCATCGCGTGGATCAAAGGATCTGTGGTTTTCCCTCGAGGCTTTCCCTCGAGGCTTTCCCACAGGGCTGTCCCACGTGCCACCGTGGTGTGAGTCGATCCTCGGCGTGAAAGCTGAGCCAGTGCAGGGCAAAGAGGTTCCTCTGGAATGGACTGAGACATCTGGGGGACTCTTGGAATGGTGGTACGACCATGGAGTTCCTCTCGCCTTTCCTGTTGAGAGTGCCTCCTCTTGAGATGCGACGGGAACGCCGGGAATTCTTTCCCGTTGAAAGCAGGGAAAGGATCCCTCATCTCGAGCTACGAGGGGGAAACGGGGCTCCTCTGGATGTGGGCGGGACCATCGTGCTTCCTCTAGAGTGGAGACGGGTATGGCGGTGAACTTCTTGATTTGCAGCAAGGGTGTGAAAGACCCTTTCGAAGTTCCAGAGGTTAGGTGTCATTAGTCTCCAGACGCCTCATCGGAAATAGGCCTCATCTCGCCTGGAAGGGAGAACTTCCTGGATTTTCTCGAGTTTCGGCAGGTGTTCTCGAGTTACGACGGGGACCTCAGGGACCCGCCCTGGTGGCCTCAGAAGAGGCCAGTCCCCATGCGAGTTGCTAGGGGGCCTCTCGGTATTCCTCTCCCATCGATACCGGGGCCAAAAACCTTGTGTGGAGTTAGGGCCGCAACCGAGGATTCCTTTCAGTGGCTGATATGGATCTTTGGGTACTTCTGGAGTCTCGCCAGGGGAGACAGGCCTCATCTCGAATGGGGGCATGCACGTGCGCTTTCCTTCCAGGCTGTAGCAGCAATGTCACGCTTCCCATCGCGTGGATCAAAGGATCTGTGGTTTTCCCTCGAGGCTTTCCCACAGGCTGTCCCACGTGCCACCGTGGTGTGAGTCGATCCTCGGCGTGAAAGATGAGCCAGTGCAGGGCAAAGAGGTTCCTCTGGAATGGACTGAGACATCTGGGGGACTCTTGAAATGGTGGTACGACCATGCAGTTCCTCTCGCCTTTCCTGTTGAGAGTGCCTCCGCTTGAGATGGGACGGGAACGCCGGGAATTCTTTCCCGTTGAAAGCAGGGAAAGGATCGCTCATTTCGAGCTAGGAGGGGGAAACGGGGCTTCTCTGGATGTGGGCGGGACCATCGTGCTTCCTCTCGAGTGGAGACGGGTATGGCGGTGAACTTCTTGAGTTGCAGCAAGGGTGTGAAAGACCCTTTCGAAGTTCCAGAGGTTAGGTGTCATTCGTCTCCAGACGCATCATCGGAAATAGGCCTCATCTCGCCTAGAAGGGAGAACTTCCTGGATATTCTCGAGTTGTGGCAGGTGTTCTCGAGTTATGACGGGGACCTCAGGGACCCGCCCTGGTGTCCTCAGTAAAGGCCAGTCCCCATGCGAGTTGCTAGGGGGCCTCTCGGGATTCCTCTCCCGTCGATACCGGGGCCAAAAACCTTGTCTGGAGTCAGGGCCGGAACCGAGGATTCCTCTCAGGGGCTGACATGGATCTTTGGGTATTTCTGGAGTCTCCCCAGGGGAGTCAGGCCTCGTCTCGAGTGGGGGCATGCACGTGTGCTTTCCTTCCAGGCTGTAGCAGCAATGTCACGCTTCCCGTGGCGTGGATCAACGGATCTGTGGTTTTCCCTCGAGGCTTTCCCACAGGGCTGTCCCACGTGCCACTGTGGTGTGAGTCGACTTCTCCGTGAAAGATGAGCCAGTGCAGGGCAAAGAGGTTCCTCTGGAAAGGAAAGAGACATCTGGGGGACTCTTGGAATGGTGGTACGGCCATGGAGTTCCTCTCGCCTTTCCTGTTGAGAGTGCCTCCTCTTGAGATGCGACGGGAACGCAGGAATTCTTTCCCGTTGAAAGCAGGGAAAGGATCCCTCATCTCGATCTCCGAGGGGGAAACGGGGCTCCTCTGGATGGGGGCGGGACCATCGTTCTTCCTCTCGAGTGGAGATGGGTATGGCGGTGAACTTCTTGAGTTGCAGCAAGGGTGTGAAAGACCCTTTCGAAGTTCCAGAGGTTAGGTGTCATTAGTCTCCAGACGCCTCATCGGAAATAGCCCTCATCTCGCTGGAAGGGAGAACTT
This sequence comes from Capricornis sumatraensis, assembly GCF_032405125.1. NCBI lineage: Eukaryota > Metazoa > Chordata > Mammalia > Artiodactyla > Bovidae > Capricornis > Capricornis sumatraensis. Next base: position 5,314,612 of record NW_027184614.1, on the reverse strand, counting down.
CCTGGATTTTCTCGAGTTGCGGCAGGTGTTCTCGAGTTACGACGGGGACCTCAGGGACCCGCCCTGGTGGCCTCAGGAGAGGCCAGTCCCCATGCGAGTTGCTAGGGGGCCTCTCGGGATTCCTCTCCCGTCGATACCCGGGCCAAAAACCTTGTGTGGAGTCTGGGCCGGAACCGAGGATTCCTCTCACGGGCTGATATGGATCTTTGGGTACTTCTGGAGTCTCGCCAGGGGAGAAAGGCCTCATCTCGAGTGGGGGCATGCACGTGCACTTTCCTTCCAGGCTGTAGCAGCAATGTCACGCTTCCCATCGCGTGGATCAAAGGATCTGTGGTTTTCCCTCGAGGCTTTCCCTCGAGGCTTTCCCACAGGGCTGTCCCACGTGCCACCGTGGTGTGAGTCGATCCTCGGCGTGAAAGCTGAGCCAGTGCAGGGCAAAGAGGTTCCTCTGGAATGGACTGAGACATCTGGGGGACTCTTGGAATGGTGGTACGACCATGGAGTTCCTCTCGCCTTTCCTGTTGAGAGTGCCTCCTCTTGAGATGCGACGGGAACGCCGGGAATTCTTTCCCGTTGAAAGCAGGGAAAGGATCCCTCATCTCGAGCTACGAGGGGGAAACGGGGCTCCTCTGGATGTGGGCGGGACCATCGTGCTTCCTCTAGAGTGGAGACGGGTATGGCGGTGAACTTCTTGATTTGCAGCAAGGGTGTGAAAGACCCTTTCGAAGTTCCAGAGTTTAGGTGTCATTAGTCTCCAGACGCCTCATCGGAAATAGGCCTCATCTCGCCTGGAAGGGAGAACTTCCTGGATTTTCTCGAGTTGCGGCAGGTGTTCTCGAGTTACGACGGGGACCTCAGGGACCCGCCCTGGTGGCCTCAGGAGAGGCCAGTCCCCATGCGAGTTGCTACGGGGCCTCTCCGGATTCCTCTCCCGTCGATACCGGGGCCAAAAACCTTGTGTGGAGTCAGGGCCGGAACCGAGGATTCCTCTCAGTGGCTGACATGGATCTTTGGGTACTTCTGGAGTCTCCCCAGGGGAGTCAGGCCTCGTCTCGAGTGGGGGCATGCACGTGCGCTTTCCTCCAAGGCTGTAGCAGCAATGTCACGCTTCCCGTGGCGTGAATCAAACGATCTGTGGTTTTCCCTCGAGGCTTTCCCTGAGGCTTTCCCACAGGGCTGTCCCACGTGCCACCGTGGTGTGAGTCGATCCTCGGCGTGAAAGATGAGCCAGTGCAGGGCAAAGAGGTTCCTCTGGAATGGACTGAGACATCTGGGGGACTCTTGAAATGGTGGTACGACCATGCAGTTCCTCACGCCTTTCTTGTTGAGAGTGCCTCCTCTTGAGATGCGACGGGAACGCCGGGAATTCTTTCCCGTTGAAAGCAGGGAAAGGATCCCTCATCTCGAGCTACGAGGGGGAAACGGGGCTCCTCTGGATGTGGGCGGGACCATCGTGCTTCCTCTCGAGTGGAGACGGGTATGGCGGTGAACTTCTTGAGTTGCAGCAAGGGTGTGAAAGACCCTTTCGAAGTTCCGAAGGTTAGGTGTCATTAGTCTCCAGACGCCTCATCGGAAATAGGCCTCATCTCGCCTGGAAGGGAGAAATTCCTGGATTTTCTCGAGTTGCGGCAGGTGTTCTCGAGTTACGACGGGAACCACAGGGACCCGCCCTGATGGCCTCAGGAGAGGCCAGTCCCCATGCGAGTTGCTAGGGGGCCTCTCGGGATTCCTCTACCGTTGATACCGGCGCCAAAAACCTTGCGTGGTGTCAGGGCCGGAACCGAGGATTCCTCTCAGGGGCTGACATGGATGTTTGGGTACTTCTGGAGTCTCCCCAGGGGAGTCAGGCCTCGGCTCGAGTGGGGGCATGCACGTGCGCTTTCCTTCCAGGCTGTAGCAGCAATGTCACGCTTCCCGTGGCGTGGATCAAAGGATCTGTGGTTTTCCCTCGAGGCTTTCCCTCGAGGCTTTCCCACAGGGCTGTCCCACGTGCCACCGTGGTGTGAGTCGATCCTCGGCGTGAAAGATGAGCCAGTGTACGGCAAAGAGGTTCCTCTGGAATGGACTGAGACATCTGGGGGACTCTTGGAATGGTGGTACGACCATGGAGTTCCTCTCGCCTTTCCTGTTGAGAGTGCCTCCTCTTGAGATGTGACGGGAAGGCCGGGAATTCTTTGCGTTGAAAGCAGGGAAAGAATCCCTCATCTCGAGCTTCGAGGGGGAAACGGGGCTCCTCTCGATGTGGGCGGGACCATCGTGCTTCCTCTCGAGTGGAGACGGGTATGGCGGTGAACTTCTTGAGTTGCAGCAAGGGTGTGAAAGACCCTTTCGAAGTTCCAGAGGTTAGGTGTCATTCGTCTCCAGACGCATCATCGGAAATAGGCCTCATCTCGCCTAGAAGGGAGAACTTCCTGGATTTTCTCGAGTTGTGGCAGGTGTTCTCGAGTTATGACGGGGACCTCAGGGACCCGCCCTGGTGGCCTCAGTAAAGGCCAGTCCCCATGCGAGTTGCTAGGGGGCCTCTCGGGATTCCTCTCCCGTCGATACCGGGGCCAAAAACCTTGTCTGGAGTCAGGGCCGGAACCGAGGATTCCTCTCAGGGGCTGACATGGATCTTTGGGTATTTCTGGAGTCTCCCCAGGGGAGTCAGGCCTCATCTCGAGTGGGGTCATGCACGTGTGCTTTCCTTCCAGGCTGTAGCAGCAATGTCACGCTTCCCGTGGCGTGGATCAAAGGATCTGTGGTTTTCCCTCGAGGCTTTCCCACAGGGCTGTCCCAAGTGCCACTGTGGTGTGAGTCGACTTCTCCGTGAAAGATGAGCCAGTGCAGGGCAAAGAGGTTCCTCTGGAATGGAATGAGACATCTGGGGGACTCTTGGAATGGTGGTACGGCCATGGAGTTCCTCTCGCCTTTCCTGTTGAGAGTGCCTCCTCTTGAGATGCGACGGGAACGCCGGGAATTCTTTCCCGTTGAAAGCAGGGAAAGGATCCCTCATCTCGATCTCCGAGGGGGAAACGGGGCTCCTCTGGATGGGGGCGGGACCATCGTTCTTCCTCTCGAGTGGAGACGGGTATGGCGGTGAACTTCTGGAGTTGCAGCAAGGGTGTGAAAGACCCTTTCGAAGTTCCAGAGGTTAGGTGTCATTAGTCTCCAGACGCCTCATCGGAAATAGGCCTCATCTCGCTGGAAGGGAGAACTTCCTGGATTTTCTCGAGTTGCGGCAGGTGTTCTCGAGTTACGACGGGGACCTAAGGGACCCGCCCTGGTGGCCTCAGGAGAGGCCAGTTCCCATGCGAGTTGCTATGGGGTCTCTTGAGATTCCTCTCCCGTCGATACCGGGGCCAAAAACCTTGTGTGGAGTCAGGGCCAGAACCGAGGATTCCTCTCAGGGGCTGACATGGATCTTTGGGTACTTCTGGAGTCTCCCCAGGGGAGTCAGGCCTCGTCTCGAGTGGGGGCATGCACGTGCGCTTTCCTTCCAGGCTGTAGCAGCAATGTCACGCTTCCCGTCGCGTGGATCAAAGGATCTGTGGTTTTCCCTCGAGGCTTTCCCTCGAGGCTTTCCCACAGGGCTGTCCCACGTGCCACCGTGGTGTGAGTCGATCCTCGGCGTTAAAGATGAACCAGTGCAGGGCAAAGAGGTTCCTCTGGAATGGACTGAGACATCTGGGGGACTCTTTGTATGGTGGTACGACCATGGAGTTCCGCTCGCCTTTCCTGTTGAGAGTGCCTCCTCTTGAGATGCGTCAGGAACGCCGGGAATTCTTTGCTTTGAAAGCAGTGAAAGGATCCCTCATCTCGAGCTACGAGGGGGAAACGGGGCTCCTCTGGATGTGGGCGGGACCATCGTGCTTCCTCTCGAGTGGAGACGGGTATGGCGGTGAACTTCTTGAGTTGCAGCAAGGGTGTGAAAGACCCTTTCGAAGTTCCAGAGGTTAGGTGTCATTAGTCTCCAGACGCCTCATCGGAAATAGGCCTCATCTCGCCTGGAAGGGAGAAATTCCTGGATTTTCTCGAGTTGCGGCAGGTGTTCTCGAGTTACGACGGGAACCACAGGGACCCGCCCTGATGGCCTCAGGAGAGGCCAGTCCCCATGCGAATTGCTAGGGGGCCTCTCGGGATTCCTCTCCCGTCGATACCGGGGCCAAAAACCTTGTGTGGAGTCAGGTCCGGAACCGAGGATTCCTCTCAGGGGCTGACATGGATGTTTGGGTACTTCTGGAGTCTCCCCAGGGGAGTCAGGCCTCGGCTCGAGTGGGGGCATGCACGTGCGCTTTCCTTCCAGGCTATAGCAGCAATGTCACGCTTCCCGTGGTGTGGATCAAAGGATCTGTGGTTTTCCCTCGAGGCTTTCCCTCGAGGCTTTCCCACAGGGCTGTCCCACGTGCCACCGTGGTGTGAGTCGATCCTCGGCGTGAAAGATGAGCCAGTGCAGGGCAAAGAGGTTCCTCTGGAATGGACTGAGACATCTCGGGGACTCTTGGAATGGTGGTACGACCATGGAGTTCCTCTCGCCTTTCCTGTTGAGAGTGCCTCCTCTTGAGATGTGACGGGAACGCCGGGAATTCTTTGCGTTGAAAGCAGGGAAAGGATCCCTCATCTCGAGCTAGGAGGGGGAAGCGGGGCTCCTCTCGATGTGGGCGTGACCATCGTGCTTCCTCTCGAGTGGAGACGGGTATGGCGGTGAACTTCTTGAGTTGCAGCAAGGGTGTGAAAGACCCTTTCGAAGTTCCAGAGGTTAGGTGTCATTTGTCTCCAGACGCCTTATCGGAAATAGGCTTCATCTCGCCTGGAAGGGAGAACTTCCTGGATTTTCTCGAGTTGCGGCAGGTGTTCTCGAGGTACGACGGGGACCTCAGGGACCCGCCCTGGTGGCCTCAGGGGAGGCCAGTACCCATGCGAGTTGCTAGGGGGCCTCTCGGGATTAATCTCCCGTCGATACCGGGGCCAAAAACCTTGTGTGGAGTCAGGGCCGGAACCGAGGATTCCTCTCAGGCGCTGACATGGATGTTTGGGTACTTCTGGAGTCTCCCCAGGGGAATCAGGCCTCGTCTCGAGTGGGGGCATGCACGTGCGATTTCCTTCCAGGCTGTAGCAGCAATGTCACGCATCCCGTCGCGTGGAGTAATGGATCTGTGGTTTTCCATCGAGGCTTTCCCACAGGGCTGTCCCACGTGCCACCGTGGTGTGAGTCGATCCTCGGCGTGAAAGATGAGCCAGTGCAGGGCAAAGAGGTTCCTCTGGAATGGACTGAGACATCTGGGGGACTCTTGGAATGGTGGTACGACCATGGAGTTCCACTCGCCTTTCCTGTTGAGAGTGCCTCCTCTTGAGATGCGACGGGAACGCCGGGAATTCTTTCCCGTTGAAAGCAGGGAAAGGATCCCTCATCTCGAGCTACGAGGGGGAAACGGGGCTCCTCTGGATGTGGGCGGGACCGTCGTGCTTCCTCTCGAGTGGAGACGGGTATGGCGGTGAACTTCTTGAGTTGCAGCAAGGGTGTGAAAGACCCTTTCGAAGTTCCAGAGGTTAGGTGTCATTAGTCTCCAGACGCCTCATCGGAAATAGGCCTCATCTCGCCTGGAAGGGAGAACTTCCTGGATTTTCTCGAGTTGCGGCAGGGTTTCTCGAGTTACGACGGGGACCTCAGGGACCCGCCCTGGTGGCCTCAGGAGAGGCCAGTCCCCATGCGAGTTGCTGGGAGGCCTCTCGGGATTCCTCTCCCGTCGATACCGGGGCCAAAAACCTTGTGTGGAGTCAGGGCCGGAACCGAGAATTGCTCTCAAGGGCTGACATGGATCTTTGGGTACTTCTGGAGTCTCCCCAGGGGAGTCAGGCCTCGTCTCGAGTGGGGGCATGCACGTGCGATTTCCTTCCATGCTGTAGCAGCAATGTCACGCTTCCCGTCGCGTGGATCAAAGGATCTGTGGTTTTCCCTCGAGGCTTTCCCTCGAGGCTTTCCCACAGGGCTGCCCCACGTGCCACCGTGGTGTGAGTCGATCCTCGGCTGAAAGATGAGCCAGTGCAGGGCAAAGAGTTTCCTCTGGAATGGACGGAGACATCTGGGGGACTCTTGGAATGGTGGTACGACCATGGAGTTTCTCTCGCCTTTCCTGTTGAGAGTGCCTCCTCTTGAGATGCGACGGGAACGCCGGGAATTCTTTCCCGTTGAAAGCAGGGAAAGGATCCCTCATCTCGAGCTACGAGGGGGAAACGGGGCTCCTCTGGATGTGGGCGGGACCATCGTGCATCCTCTCGAGTGGAGACGGGTATGGCGGTGAACTTCTTGAGTTGCAGCAAGGGTGTGAAAGACCCTTTCGAAGTTCCAGAGGTTAGGTGTCATTAGTCTCCAGACGCCTCATCGGAAATAGGCCTCATCTCGCCTGGAAGGGAGAACTTCCTGGATTTTCTCGAGTTGCGGCAGGTGTTCTCGAGTTACGACGGGGACCTCAGGGACCCGCCCTGGTGGCCTCAGGAGAGGCCAGTCCCCATGCGAGTTGCTCGGGGGCCTCTCGGAATTACTCTCCCGTCGATACCGGGGCCAAAAACCTTGTGTAGAGTCAGGGCCGGAACCGAGGATTCCTCTCAGGGGCTGACATGGATCTTTGGGTACTTCTGGAGTCTCCCCAGGGGAGTCAGGCCTCGTCTCGAGTGGGGGCATGCACGTGCGCTTTCCTTCCAGGCTGTAACAGCAATGTCACGCTTCCCGTGGCGTGGATCAAAGGATCTGTGATTTTCCATCGAGGCTTTCCCACAGGGCTGTCCCACGTGCCACCGTGGTGTGAGTCGATCCTCAGCGTGAAAGATGAGCCAGTGCAGGGCAAAGAGGTTCCTTTGGAATGGACTGAGACATCTGGGGGACTCTTGGAATGGTGGTACGACCATGGAGTTCCTCTCGCCTTTCCTGTTGAGAGTGCCACCTCTTGAGATGCGTCAGGAACGCCGGGAATTCTTTGCTTTGAAAGCAGTGAAAGGATCCCTCATCTCGAGCTACGAGGGGGAAACGGGGCTCCTCTGGATGTGGGCGGGACCATCGTGCTTCCTCTCGAGTGGAGACGGGTATGGTGGTGAACTTCTTGAGTTGCAGCAAGGGTGTGAAAGACCCTTTCGAAGTTCCAGAGGTTAGGTGTCATTAGTCTCCAGACGCCTCATCGGAAATAGGCCTCATCTCGCCTGGAAGGGAGAAATTCCTGGATTTTCTCGAGTTGCGGCAGGTGTTCTCGAGTTACGACGGGGACCTCAGGGACCCGCCCTGGTGGCCTCAGGGGAGGCCAGTACCCATGCGAGTTGCTAGGGGGCCTCTCGGGATTAATCTCCCGTCGATACCGGGGCCAAAAACCTTGTGTGGAGTCAGGGCCGGAACCGAGGATTCCTCTCAGGGGCTGACATGGATCTTTGGGTACTTCTGGAGTCTCCCCAGGGGAGTCAGGCCTCGGCTCGAGTGGGGGCATGCACGTGCGATTTCCTTCCAGGCTGTAGCAGCAATGTCACGCATCCCGTCGCGTGGAGTAATGGATCTGTGGTTTTCCCTCGAGGCTTTCCCACAGGGCTGTCCCACGTGCCACCGTGGTGTGAGTCGATCCTAGGCGTGAAAGATGAGCCAGTGCAGGGCAAAGAGGTTCCTCTGGAATGGACTGAGACATCTGGGGGACTCTTGGCATGGTGGTACGACCATGGAGTTCCTCAAGCCTTTCCTGTTGAGAGTGCCTCCTCTTGAGATGCGACGAGAACGCCGGGAATTCTTTCCCGTTGAAAGCAGGGAAAGGATCCCTCATCTCGAGCTACGAGGGGGAAACTGGGCTCCTCTGGATGTGGGCGGGACCGTCGTGCTTCCTCTCGAGTGGAGATGGGTATGGCGGTGAACTTCTTGAGTTGCAGCAAGGGTGTGAAAGACCCTTTCGAAGTTCCAGAGGTTAGGTGTCATTAGTCTCCAGACGCCTCATCGGAAATACGCCTCATCTCGCCTGGAAGGGAGAACTTCCTGGATTTTTTTGAGTTGCGGCAGGTGTTCTCGATTACGACGGGGACCTCAGGGACCCGCCCTGATGGCCTCAGGAGAGGCCAGGTCCATGCGAGTTGCTAGGTGGCCTCTCGGGATTCCTTTCCTGTCGATACCGGGGCCAAAAATCTTGTGTGGAGTCAGGGCCGGAACCGAGGATTCCTCTCAGGGGTGACATGGATCTTTGGGTACTTCTGGAGTCTCCCCAGGGGAGTCAGGCCTCGTCTCGAGCGGGGGCATGCACGTGCGCTTTCCTTCCAGGCTGTAGCAGGAATGTTACGCTTCCCGTCGCGTGGATCAAAGGATCTGTGGTTTTCCCTCGAGGCTTTCCCTCGAGGCTTTCCCACAGGGCTGTCCCACGTGCCACCGTGGTGTGAGTCGATCCTCGGCGTGAAAGATGAGCCAGTGCAGGGCAAAGAGGTTCCTCTGGAATGGAGTGAGATATCTGGGGGACTCTTGGAATGGTGGGACGACCATGGAGTTCCTCTCGCCTTTCCTGTTGAGAGTGCCTCCTCTTGAGATGCGACGGGAACGCCGGGAATTCTTTCCCGTTGAAAGTAGGGAAAGGATCCCTCATCTCGAGCTATGAGGGGGAAACGGGGCTCCTCTGGATGTGGGCGGGACCATCGTGCTTCCTCTCGAGTGGAGACGGGTATGGCGGTGAACTTCTTGAGTTGCAGCAAGGGTGTGAATGAACCTTTCGAAGTTCCAGAGGTTCCGTGTCATTAGTCTCCCGTCGCCTCATCGGAAATAGGCCTCATCTCGCCTGGAAGGTAGAACTTCCTGGATTTTCTCGAGTTGCGGCAGGTGTTCTCGAGTTACGACGGGGACCTAAGGGACCAGCCCTGGTGGCCTCAGGAAAGGCCAGTCCCCATGCGAGTTGCTAGGGGGCCTCTCGGGATTCCTCTCCCGTCGATACCGGGGCCAAAATCCTTGTGTGGAGTCAGGGCCGGAACCGAGGATTCCTCTCATGGGCTGACATGGATATTTGGGTACTTCTGGCGTCTCCCCTGGGGAATCCGGCCTCGTCTCGAGTGGGGGCATGCACGTGAGCTTTCCTTCCAGACTGTAGCAGCAATGTACAGCTTCCCGTCGTGTGAATCAAAGGATCTGTGGTTTTCCCTGTAGACTTTCTTTCTAGGCTTTCCCACCGGGCGGTCCCACGTGCCACCGTGGTGTGAGTCGATCCTCGGCGTGAAAGATGAGCCAGTGCAGGTCAAAGAGGTTTCTCTGGAATGGACTGAGACATCTGGGGGACTCTTGGAATGGTGGTACGACCATGGAGTTCCTCTCACCTTTCCTGTTGAGAGTGCCTCCTCTTGAGATGCGATGGGAACGCCGGGAATTCTTTCCCGTTGAATGCAGGGAAAGGATCCCTCATCTCGAGCTACGAGTGTGAAACGGGGCTCCTCTGGATGTGGGCGGGACCATCGTGCTTCCTCTCGAGTGGAGATAGGTATGGCGGTGAACTTCTTGAGTTGCAGCAAGGGTGTGAAAGACCCTTTCGAAGTTCCAGAGGTTAGGTGTCATTAGTCTCCAGACGCCTCATCGGAAATAGGCCTCATCTCGCCTGGAAGGGAGAACTTCCTGGATTTTCTCGAGTTGCGGCAGGTGTTCTCGAGTTACGACGGGGACCTCAGGGACCCGCCCTGATGGCCTCAGGAGAGGCCAGGCCCATGCGAATTGCTAGGGGGCCTCTCGGGATTCCTCTCCTGTCGATACCGGGGCCAAAAACCTTGTGTGGAGTCAGGGCCAGAACCGAGGATTCCTCTCAGGGGTGACATGGATCTTTGGGTACTTCTGGAGTCTCCCCAGGGGAGTCAGGCCTCGTCTCGAGTGGGGGCATGCACGTGCGCTTTCCTTCCAGGCTGTAGCAGCAATGTCACGCTTCCCGTCGCGTAGATCAAAGGATCTGTGGTTTTTCCTCGAGGCTTTCCCTCGAGGCTTTCCCACAGGGCTGTCCCACGTGCCACCGTGGTGTGAGTCGATCATCGGCGTGAAAGATGAGCCAGTGAAGGGCAAAGAGGTTCCTCTGGAATGGACTGAGACATCTGGGGGACTCTTGGAATGGTGATACGACCATGGAGTTCCTCTCGCCTTTCCTGTTGAGAGTGCCTCCTCTTGAGATGCGACGGGAACGCCGGGAATTCTTTCCCGTTGAAAGCAGGGAAAGGATCCCTCATCTCGAGCTACGAGAAGGATACGGGGCTCCTCTGGATGTGCGCGTGATCATCGTGCTTCCTCTCGATTGGAGATGGGTATGGCGGTGAACTTCTTGAGTTGCCGCAAGGGTGTGAAAGACCCTTTCGAATTTCCAGAGGTTAGGTGTCATTACTCTCCAGACGCCTCATCGGAAATTGGCCTCATCTCGCCTGTAAGGGAGAACTTCCTGGATTTTCTCGAGCTGCGGCAGGTGTTCTCGAGATACGACGGGGACATCAGGGACCCGCTCTGGTGGCCTCTGGAAAGGCCAGTCCCCATGCGAGTTGCTAGGGGGCCTCTAGGGATTCCTCTCCCGTCGATATTGGGGCCAAAAACCTTGTGTGGAGTCAGGGCCGGAACCGAGGATTCCTCTCAGGGGCTGACATGAATCTTTGAGTACTTCTGGAGTCTCCCCAGGGGAGTCAGGCCTCGTCTCGAGTGGGGCATGGACGTGCGCTTTCCTTCCAGACTGTAGCAGCAATGTCACGCTTCCCGTCGCGTGGATCAAAGGATCTGTGGTTTTCCCTCGAGGCTTTCCCACAGGGCTGCCCCACGTGCCACCTTGGTGTGAGTCGATCCTCGGCGTGAAAGATGAGCCAGTGCAGGGCAAAGAGGTTCCTCTGGAATGGACTGAGACATCTGGGGGACTCCTGGAATGGTGGTACGACCATGGAGTTCCTCTCGCCTTTCCTGTTGAGAGTGCCTCCTCTTGAGATGCGACGGGAACGCCGGGAATTCTTTCCCGTTGAAAGCAGGGAAAGGATCCCTCATCTCGAGCTCCGAGGGGGAAACGGGGCTCCTCTGGATGTGGGCGGGACCATCGTGCTTCCTCTAGAGTGGAGACGGGTATGGCGGTGAACTTCTTGAGTTGCAGCAAGGGTGTGAAAGACCCTTTCGAAGTTCCAGAGGTTAGGTGTCATTAGTCTCCAGACGCCTCATCGGAAATAGGCCTCATCTGGCCTGTAAGGGAGAACTTCCTGGATTTTCTCGAGTTGCGGCAGGTGTTCTCGAGTTACGACGGGGACCTCAGGGACCCGCCCTGATGGCCTCAGGAGAGGCCAGGTCCATGCGAGTTGCTAGGTGGCCTCTCGGGATTCCTCTCCTGTCGATACCGGGGCCAAAAATCTTGTGTGGAGTCAGGGCCGGATCCGAGGATTCCTCTCAGGGGTGACATGGATCTTTGGGTACTTCTGGAGTCTCCCCAGGGGAGTCAGGCCTCGTCTCGAGCGGGGGCATGCACGAGCGCTTTCCTTCCAGGCTGTAGCAGCAATGTGACGCTTCCCGTCGCGTGGATCAAAGGATCTGTGGTTTTCCCTCGAGGCATTCCCTCGAGGCTTTCCCACAGGGCTGTCCCACGTGCCACCGTGGTGTGAGTCGATCCTCGGCGTGAAAGATGAGCCAGTGCAGGGCAAAGAGGTTCCTCTGGAATGGACTGAGATATCTGGGGGACTCTTGGAATGGTGGTACGACCATGGAGTTCCTCTCGCCTTTCCTGTTGAGAGTGCCTCCTCTTGAGATGCGACGGGAACGCCGGGAATTCTTTCCCGTTGAAAGCAGGGAAAGGATCCCTCATCTCGTGCTCCGAGTGGGAAACGGGGCTCCTCTGGATGTGGGCGAGACCATCGTGCTTCCTCTCGAGTGGAGACGGTTATGGCGGTGAACTTCTTGAGTTGCAGCAAGGGTGTGAAAGACCCTTTCGAAGTTCCAGAGGTTAGGTGTCATTAGTCTCCAGACGCCTCATCGGAAATAGGCCTCATCTTGCCTGGAAGGGAGAACTTCCTGGATTTTCTCGAGTTGCGGCAGGTGTTCTCGAGTTACGACGGGGACCTCAGGGACCCGCCCTGGTGGCCTAAGGAACGGAGAGTCCCCATGCGAGTTGCTAGGGGGCCTCTCGGGATTCCTCTCCCATCGATACTGGGGCCAAAAACCTTGTGTGGAGTCAGGGCCGGAACCGAGGATTCCTCTCAGGGGCTGACATGGATCTTTGGGTACTTCTGGAGTCTCCCCAGGGGAGTCAGGCCTCGTCTCGAGTGGGGGCATGCACGTGCGCTTTCCTTCCAGGCTGTAGCAGCAATGTCACGTTTCCTGTCGCGTGGATCAAAGGATCTGTGGTTTTCCCTCGAGGCTTTCCCTCGAGGCTTTCCCACAGGGCTGTCCCACGTGCCACTGTGGTGTGAGTCAATCCTCGGCGTTAAAGATGAGCCAGTGCAGGGCAAAGAGTTTCCTCTGGAATGGACTGAGACATCTGGGGGACTCTTTGAATGGTGGTACGACCATGGAGTTCCTCTCGCCTTTCCTGTTGAGAGTGCCTCCTCTTGAGATGCAACGGGAACGCCAGGAATTCTTTTCCGTTGAAAGCAGGGAAAGGATCCCTCATCTCGAGCTCCGAGGGGGAAACGGGGCTCCTCTGGATGTGGGCGGGACCATAGTGCTTCCTCCCGAGTGGAGACGGGTATGGCGGTGAAATTCTTGAGTTGCAGCAAGGTTGTGAATGACCCTTTCGAAGTTCCAGAGGTTAGGTGTCATTAGGCTCCAGACGCCTCATCGGAAATAGGCCTCATCTCGCCTGGAAGGGAGAACTTCCTGGATTTGCTCGAGTTGCGGCAGGTGTTCTCGAGTTACGACGGGGACCTCAGGGACCCGCCCTGGTGGCCTCAGGAGAGACCAGTCCCCATGCTAGTTGCTAGGGGGCCCCTCGGGATTCCTCTCCCGTCGATACCGGGGCCAAAAACCTTGTGTGGAGTCAGGGCCGGAACCGAGGATTCCTCTCAGGGGCTGACATGGATCTTTGGGTACTTCTGGAGTCTCCCCAGGGGAGTCAGGCCTCGTCTCGAGTGGGGGCATGCACGTGCGCTTTCCTTCCAGGCTGTAGCAGCAATTTCATTCTTCCCGTCGCATTTATCAAAGGATCTGTGGCTTTCCCTCGAGGCTTTCCCTCGAGGCTTTCCCACAGGGCTGTCCCACGTGTCACCGTGGTGTGAGTCGATCCTCGGCGTGAAAGATGAGCCAGTGCAGGTCAAAGAGGTTCCTCTGGAATGGACTGAGACATCTAGGGGACTCTAGGAATGGTGGTACGACCATTGAGTTCCTCTCGCCTTTCCTGTTGAGAGTGCCTCCTCTTGAGATGCGACGGGAATGCTGGGAATTTTTTCCCGTTGAAAGCAGGGAAACGATCCCTCATCTCGAGCTCCGAGGGGGAAACGGGGCTCCTCTGGATGTGGGCGGGACCATCGTGCTTCCTCTCGAGTGGAGACGGGTATGGCGGTGAACTTCTTGAGTTGCAGCAAGGGTGTGAAAGACCCTTTCGAAGTTCCAGAGGTTAGGTGTCATTAGTCTCCAGACGCCTCATCGGAAATAGGCCTCATCTCGCCTGGAAGGGAGAACTTCCTTGATTTTCTCGAGTTGCGGCAGGTGTTCTCGAGTTACGACGGGGACCTCAGGGACCCGCCCTGGTGGCCTAAGGAACGGAGAGTCCCCATGCGAGTTGCTAGGGGGCCTCTCGGGATTCCTCTCCCATCGATACTGGGGCCAAAAACCTTGTGTGGTGTCAGGGCCGGAACCGAGGATTCCTCTCAGGGGCTGACTTGGATCTTTGGGTACTTCTGGAGTCTCCCCAGGGGAGTCAGGCCTCGTCTCGAGTGGGGGCATGCACGTGCGCTTTCCTTCCAGGCTGTAGCAGCAATGTCACGTTTCCTGTCGCGTGGATCAAAGGATCTGTGGTTTTCCCTCGAGGCTTTCCCTCGAGGCTTTCCCACAGGGTTGTCCCACGTGCCACTGTGGTGTGAGTCAATCCTCGGCGTGAAAGATGAGCCAGTGCAGGGCAAAGAGGTTCCTCTGGAATGGACTGAGACATCTGGGGGACTCTTGGAATGGTGGTACGACCATGGAGTTCCTCTCGCCTTTCCTGTTGAGAGTGCCTCCTCTTGAGATGCAACGGGAACGCCAGGAATTCTTTTCCGTTGAAAGCAGGGAAAGGATCCCTCATCTCGAGCTCCGAGGGGGAAACGGGGCTCCTCTGGATGTGGGAGGGACCATCGTGCTTCCTCCCGAGTGGAGACGGGTATGGCGGTGAAATTCTTGAGTTGCAGCAAGGTTGTGAATGACCCTTTCGAAGTTCCAGAGGTTAGGTGTCATTAGGCTCCAGACGCCTCATCGGAAATAGGCCTCATCTCGCCTGGAAGGGAGAACTTCCTGGATTTGCTCGAGTTGCGGCAGGTGTTCTCGAGTTACGACGGGGACCTCAGGGACCCGCCCTGGTGGCCTCAGGAGAGACCAGTCCCCATGCTAGTTGCTAGGGGGCCCCTCGGGATTCCTCTCCCATCGATACCGGGGCCAAAAACCTTGTGTGGAGTCAGGGCCGGAACCGAGGATTCCTCTCAGGGGCTGACATGGATCTTTGGATACTTCTGGAGTCTCCCCAGGGGAGTCAGGCCTCGTCTCGAGTGGGGGCATGCACGTGCGCTTTCCTTCCAGGCTGTAGCAGCAATGTCATTCTTCCCGTCGCATTTATCAAAGGATCTGTGGCTTTCCCTCGAGGCTTTCCCTCGAGGCTTTCCCACAGGGCTGTCCCACGTGCCACCGTGGTGTGAGTCGATCCTCGACGTGAAAGATGAGCCAGTGCAGGTCAAAGAGGTTCCTCTGGAATGGACTGAGACATCTAGGGGACTCTAGGAATGGTGGTACAACCATTGAGTTCCTCCCGCCTTTCCTGTTGAGAGTGCCTCCTCTTGAGATGCGACGGGAATGCTGGGAATTTTTTCCTGTTGAAAGCAGGGAAACGATCCCTCATCTCGAGCTCCGAGGGGGAAACGGGGCTCCTCTGGATGTGGGCGGGACCATCGTGCTTCCTCTCGAGTGGAGACGGGTATGGCGGTGAACTTCTTGAGTTGCAGCAATTGTGTGAAAGACCCTTTCGAAGTTCCAGAGGTTAGGTGTCATTAGTCTCCAGACGCCTCATCGGAAATAGGCCTCATCTCGCCTGGAAGGGAGAACTTCCTGGATTTTCTCGAGTTGCGGCAGGTGTTCTCGAGTTACGACGGGGACCTCAGGGACCCGCCCTGGTGGCCTCAGGAGAGGCCATTCCCCATGCCAGTTGCTAGGGGGCCTCTCGGGATTCCTCTCCTGTCGATACCGGGGCCAAAAACCTTGTGTGGAGTCAGGGCCGGGACCGAGGATTCCTCTCAGGGGCTGACATGGATCTTTGGGTACTTATGGAGTCTCCCCACGGGAGTCAGGCCTCGTCTCGAGTGGGGGCATGCACGTGCGCTTTCCTTCCAGGCTGTAGCAGCAATGTCACGATTCCCGTCGCATTTATCAAAGGATCTGTGGCTTTCCCTCGAGGCTTTCCCTCGAGGCTTTCCCACAGGGCTGTCCCACGTGCCACCGTGTTGTGAGTCGATCCTCGGCGTGAAAGATGAGCCAGTGCAGGGCAAAGAGTTTCCTCTGGAATGGACTGAGACATCTGGGGGAGTCTTGGAATGGTGGTACGACCATGGAGTTCCTCTCGCCTTTCCTGTTGAGAGTGCCTCCTCTTGAGATGCGACGGGAACGCCGGGAATTCTTTCCCGTTGAAAGCAGGGAAAGGATCCCTCATCTCGAGCTACGAGGGGGAAACGGGGCTCCTCTGGATGTGGGCGGGACCATCGTGCTTCCTCTCGAGTGGAGACGGGTATGGCGGTGAACTTCTTGAGTTGCAGCAAGGGTGTGAAAGACCCTTTCGAAGTTCCAGAGGTTAGGTGTCATTAGACTCCAGACGCCTCATCGGAAATAGGCCTCATCTCGCCTGGAAGGGAGAACTTCCTGGATTTTCTCGAGTTGCGGCAGGTGTTCTCGAGTTACGACGGGGACGTCAGGGACCCGCCCTGGTGGCCTCAGGAGAGGCCACTCCCCGTGCGAGTTGCTAGGCGGCCTCTCGGGATTCCTCTCCCGTCGATACCGGGGCCAAAAACCTTGTGTGGAGTCAGGGCCAGAACCGAGGATTCCTCTCAGGGGCTGACATGGATCTTTGGGTACTTCTGGAGTCTCCCCAGGGGAGTCAGGCCTCGTCTCGTGTGGTGGCATGAACTTGCGCTTTCCATCCAGGCTGTAGCAGCAATGTCACGCTTCCCGTCGGGTGGATTAAAGGATCTGTGGTTTTCCCTCGAGGCTTTCCCTCGAGGCTTTCCCATAGGGCTGGCCCACGTGCCACCGTGGTGTGAGTCGATCCTCGGCGTGAAAGATGAGCCAGTGCAGGGCAAAGAGTTTCCTCTGGAATGGACTGAGACATCTGGGGGACTCTTGGAATGGTGGTACGACCATGGAGTTCCTCTCGCCTTTCCTGTTGAGAGTGCCTCCTCTTCAGATGCGACGGGAACGCCGGGAATTCTTTCCCGTTGAAAGCAGGGAAGGGATCCCTCATCTCGAGCTACGAGGGGGAAACGGGGCTCCTCTGGATGTGGGCGGGAATATCGTGCTTCCTCTCGAGTGGAGACGGGTATGGCGGTGAACTTCTTGAGTTGCAGCAAGGGTGTGAAAGACCCTTTCGAAGTTCCAGAGGTTAGGTGTCATTAGTCTCCAGACGCCTCATCGGAAATAGGCCTCATCTCGCCTGCAAGGGAGAACTTCCTGGATTTTCTCGAGTTGCGGCAGGTGTTCTCGAGTTACGACGGGGACCTCAGGGACCCGCCCTGGTTGCCTCAGGAGAGGCCAGTCCCCATGCGAGTTGCTAGGGGGCCTCTCGGGATTCCTCTCCCGTCGATACCGGGGACAAAAACCTTGTGTGGAGTCAGGGCCGCAACCGAGGATTCCTCTCAGGGGTGACATGTATCTTTGGGTACTTCTGGAGTCTACAAAGGGGAGTCAGGCCTCGTCTCGAGTGGGGGCATGCACGTGCGCTTTCCTTCCAGGCTGTAGCAGCAATGTCACGATTCCCGTCGCATTTATCAAAGGGTCTGTGGCTTTCCCTCGAGTCTTTCCCTCGTGGCTTTCCCACAGGGCTGTCCCACGTGCCACCGTGGTGTGAATCGATCCTCGGCGTGAAAGATGAGCCAGTGCAGGTCAAAGAGGTTCCTCTGGAATGGACTGAGACATCTAGGGGACTCTAGGAATGGTGGTACGACCATGGAGTTCCTCTCGCCTTTCCTGTTGAGAGTGCCTCTTCTTGAGATGCGACAGGAACGCCGGGAATTCTTTCCCGTTGAAAGCAGGGAAAGGATCCCTCATCTCGAGCTACGAGGGGGAAACGGGGCTCCTCTGGATGTGGGCGGGACCATCGTGCTTCCTCTCGAGTGGAGACGGGTATGCCGGTGAACTTCTTGAGTTGCAGCAAGGGTGTGAAAGACCCTTTCGAAGTTCCAGAGGTTAGGTGTCATTAGTCTCCAGACGCCTCATCGGAAATAGGCCTCATCTCGCCTGCAAGGGAGAACTTCCTGGATTTTCTCGAGTTGCGGCAGGTGTTCTCGAGTTACGACGGGGACCTCAGGGACCCGCCCTGGTGGCCTCAGGAGAGGCCAGTCCCCATGCGAGTTGATAGGGGGCCTCTCGGGATTCCTCTCCCGTCGATACCGGGGACAAAAACCTTGTGTGGAGTCAGGGCCGGAACCGAGGATTCCTCTCAGGGGTGACATGTATCTTTGGGTACTTCTGGAGTCTCCAAAGGGGAGTCAGGCCTCGTCTCGAGTGGGGGCATGCACGTGCGCTTTCCTTCCAGGCTGTAGCAGCAATGTCACGCTTCCCGTCGCGTGGATCAAAGGATCTGTGGTTTTCCCTCGAGGCTTTCATTCGAGGCTTTCCCACAGGGCTGTCCCACGTGCCACCGTGGTGTGAGTCGATCCTCGGCGTGAAAGATGAGCCAGTGCAGGGCAAAGAGGTTCCTCTGGAATGGACTGAGGCATCTGGGCAATCCTGGAATGGTGGTACGACCATGGAGTTCCTCTCGCCTTTCCTGTTGAGAATGCCTCCTCTTGAGATGCGACGGGAACACTGGGAATTCTTTCCCGTTGAAAGCAGGGAAAGGATCCCTCATCTCGAGCTACGAGGGGGAAACGGGGCTCCTCTGGATGTGGGCGGGACCATTGTGCTTCCTCTCGAGTGGAGACGGGTATGGCGGTGAACTTCTTGAGTTGCAGCAAGGGTGTGAAAGACCCTTTCGAAGTTCCAGAGGTTAGGTGTCATTAGTCTCCAGACGCCTCATCGGAAATAGGCCACATGTCGCCTGGAAGGGAGAACTTCCTGGATTTTCTCGAGTTGCGGCAGGTGTTCTCGAGTTACGACGGGGACCTCAGGGACCCGCCCTGGTGGCCTCAGGAGAGGCCAGTCCCCATGCGAGTTGCTAGGGGGCCTCTCGGGATTACTCTCCCTTCGATACCGGGGCCAAGAACCTTGTGTGGAGTCAGGGCCCGAACCGAGGATTCCTATCAGGGGCTGACATGGATCTTTGGGTACTTCTGGAGTCTCCCCAGGGGAGTCAGGCCTCGTCTCGAGTGGGGGCATGCACGTGTGCTTTCCTTCCAGGCTGTAGCAGCAATGTCACGCTTCCCGTCGCGTGGATCAAAGGATCTGTGGTTTTCCCTCGAGGCTTTCCCTCGAGGCTTTCCCACAGGGCTGTCCCACGTGCCACCGTGGTGTGAGTCGATCTTCGGCGTGAAAAATGAGCCAGTGCAGGGCAGAGAGGTTCCTCTGGAATGGACTGAGACATCTGGGGGACTCTTGGAATGGTGGTACGACCATGGAGTTCCTCTCGCCTTTCCTGTTGAGAGTGCCTCCTCTTGAGATGCGACGGGAACGCCGGGAATTCTTTCCCGTTGAAAGCAGGGAAAGGATCCCTCATCTCGAGCTCCGAGGGGGAAACGGGGCTCCTCTGGATGTGGGCGGGACCATCGTGCTTCCTCTCGAGTGGAGACGGGTATGGCGGTGAACTTCTTGAGTTGCAGCAAGGGTGTGAAAGACCATTTCGAAGTTCCAGAGGTTAGGTGTCATTAGTCTCCAGACGCCTCATCGGAAATAGGCCTCATCTCGCCTGGAAGGGAGAACTTCCTGGATTTTCTCGAGTTGCGGCAGGTGTTCTCGAGTTACGACGGGGACCTCAGGGACCCGCCCTGGTTGCCTCAGGAGAGGCCAGTCCCCATGCGAGTTGCTAGGGGGCCTCTCGGGATTCCTCTCCCGTCGATACCGGGGCCAAAAACCTTGTGTGGAGTCAGGGCCGGAACCGAGGATTCCTCTCAGGGGTGACATGTATCTTTGGGTACTTCTGGAGTCTCCCCAGGGGAGTCAGGCCTCGTCTCGAGTGGGGGCATGCACGTGCGCTTTCCTTCCAGGCTGTAGCAGCAATGTCACGCTTCCCGTCGAGTGGATCAAAGGATCTGTGGTTTTCCCTCGAGGCTTTCCCTCGAGGCTTTCCCACAAGGCTGTCCCACGTGCCACCGTGGTGTGAGTCGATCCTCGGCGTGAAAGATGAGCCAGTGCAGGGCAAAGAGGTTCCTCTGGAATGGACTGAGACATCTGGGGGACTCTTGGAATGGTGGTACGACCATGGAGTTCCTCTCGCCTTTCCTGTTGAGAGTGCCTCCTCTTGAGATGCGACGGGAACGCTGGGAATTCTTTCCCGTTGAAAGCAGGGAAAGGATCCCTCATCTCGAGCTACGAGGGGGAAACGGGGCTCCTCTGGATGTGGGCGGGACCATCGTGCTTCCTCTCGAGTGGAGACGGGTATGGCGGTGTACTTCTTGAGTTGCAGCAAGGGTGTGAAAGACCATTTCGAAATTCCAGAGGTTAGGTGTCATTAGTCTCCAGACGCCTCATCGGAAATAGGCCTCATCTCACCTGGAAGGGAGAACTTCCTGGATTTTCTCGAGTTGCGGCAGGTGTTCTCGAGTTACGACGGGGACCTCAGGGACCCGCCCTGGTGGCCTCAGGAGAGGCCAGTCCCCATGCGAGTTGCTAGGGGGCCTCTCGGGATTCCTCTCCCGTCGATACCGGGGCCAATAACCTTGTGTGGAGTCAGGGCCCGAACCGAGGATTCCTCTCAGGGGCTGACATGGATCTTTGAGTACTTCTGGAGTCTCCCCAGGGGAGTCAGGCCTCGTCTCGAGTGGGGGCATGCACGTGCGCTTTCCTTCCAGACTGTAGCAGCAATGTCATACTTCCCGTCGCGTGGATCAAAGGATTTGTGGTATTCCCTCGAGGCTTTCCCTCGAGGCTTTCCCACAGGGCTGTCCCACGTGCCACCGTGGTGTGAGTCGATCCTCGGCGTGAAAGATAAGCCAGTGCAGGGCAAAGAGGTTCCTCTGGAATGGACTGAGACATCTGGGGGACACTTGGAATGGTGGTACGACCATGGAGTTCCTCTCGCCTTTCCTGTTGAGAGTGCCTCCTCTTGAGATGCGACGGGAACGCCGGGAATTCTTTCCCGTTGAAAGCAGGGAAAGGATCCCTCATCTCGAGCTCCGAGGGGGAAACGGGGCTCCTCTGGATGTGGGCGGGACCATCGTGCTTCCTCTCGAGTGGAGACGGGTATGGCGGTGAACTTCTTGAGTTGCAGCAAGGGTGTGAAAGACCCTTTCGAAATTCCAGAGGTTAGGTGTCATTAGTCTCCAGACGCCTCATCGGAAATAGGCCTCATCTCGCCTGGAAGGGAGAACTTCCTGGATTTTCTCGAGTTACGGCAGGTGTTCTCGAGTTACGACGGGGACCTCAGGGACCCGCCCTGGTGGCCTAAGGAGAGGCCAGTCCCCATGCGAGTTGCTAGGGGGCCTCTCGGGATTCCTCTCCCGTCGATACCGGGGCCAAGAACCTTGTGTGGAGTCAGGGCCCGAACCGAGGATTCCTCTCAGGGGCTGACATGGATCTTTGGGTACTTCTGGAGTCTCCCCAGGGGAGTCAGGCCTCGTCTCGAGTGGGGGCATGCACGTGTGCTTTCCTTCCAGGCTGTAGCAGCAATGTCACGCTTCCCGTCGCGTGGATCAAAGGATCTGTGGTTTTCCCTCGAGGCTTTCCCTCGAGGCTTTCCCACAGGGCTGTCCCACGTGCCACCGTGGTGTGAGTCGATCCTCGGCGTGAAAAATGAGCCAGTGCAGGGCAGAGAGGTTCCTCTGGAATGGACTGAGACATCTGGGGGACTCTTGGAATGGTGGTACGACCATGGAGTTCCTCTCGCCTTTCCTGTTGAGAGTGCCTCCTCTTGAGATGCGACGGGAACGCCGGGAATTCTTTCCCGTTGAAAGCAGGGAAAGGATCCCTCATCTCGAGCTCCGAGGGGGAAACGGGGCTCCTCTGGATGTGGGCGGGACCATCGTGCTTCCTCTGGAGTGGAGACGGGTATGGCGGTGAACTTCTTGAGTTGCAGCAAGGGTGTGAAAGACCCTTTCGAAGTTCCAGAGGTTAGGTGTCATTAGTCTCCAGACGCCTCATCGGAAATAGGCCTCATCTCGCCTGGAAGGGAGAACTTCCTGGATTTTCTCGAGTTACGGCAGGTGTTCTCGAGTTACGACGGGGACCTCAGGGACCCGCCCTGGTGGCCTAAGGAGAGGCCAGTCCCCATGCGAGTTGCTAGGGGGCCTCTCGGGATTCCTCTCCCGTCGATACCGGGGCCAAGAACCTTGTGTGGAGTCAGGGCCCGAACCGAGGATTCCTCTCAGGGGCTGACATGGATCTTTGGGTACTTCTGGAGTCTCCCCAGGGGAGTCAGGCCTCGTCTCGAGTGGGGGCATGCACGTGTGCTTTCCTTCCAGGCTGTAGCAGCAATGTCACGCTTCCCGTCGCGTGGATCAAAGGATCTGTGGTTTTCCCTCGAGGCTTTCCCTCGAGGCTTTCCCACAGGGCTGTCCCACGTGCCACCGTGGTGTGAGTCGATCCTCGGCGTGAAAAATGAGCCAGTGCAGGGCAGAGAGGTTCCTCTGGAATGGACTGAGACATCTGGGGGACTCTTGGAATGGTGGTACGACCATGGAGTTCCTCTCGCCTTTCCTGTTGAGAGTGCCTCCTCTTGAGATGCGACGGGAACGCCGGGAATTCTTTCCCGTTGAAAGCAGGGAAAGGATCCCTCATCTCGAGCTCCGAGGGGGAAACGGGGCTCCTCTGGATGTGGGCGGGACCATCGTGCTTCCTCTGGAGTGGAGACGGGTATGGCGGTGAACTTCTTGAGTTGCAGCAAGGGTGTGAAAGACCCTTTCGAAGTTCCAGAGGTTAGGTGTCATTAGTCTCCAGACGCCTCATCGGAAATAGGCCTCATCTCGCCTGGAAGGGAGAACTTCCTGGATTTTCTCGAGTTGCGGCAGGTGTTCTCGAGTTACGACGGGGACCTCAGGGACCCGCCCTGGTGGCCTCAGGAGAGGCCAGTCCCCATGCGAGTTGCTAGGGGGCCTCTCGGGATTCCTCTCCCTTCGATACCGGGGCCAATAACCTTGTGTGGAGTCAGGGCCCGAACCGAGGATTCCTCTCAGGGGCTGACATGGATCTTTGGGTACTTCTGGAGTCTCCCCAGGGGAGTCAGGCCTCGTCTCGAGTGGGGGCATGCACGTGTGCTTTCCTTCCAGGCTG
Source organism: Capricornis sumatraensis (assembly GCF_032405125.1). Taxonomy (NCBI): domain Eukaryota; kingdom Metazoa; phylum Chordata; class Mammalia; order Artiodactyla; family Bovidae; genus Capricornis; species Capricornis sumatraensis. Next base: position 5,291,898 of record NW_027184614.1, on the reverse strand, counting down.
TAGCAGCAATGTCACGCTTCCCGTCGCGTTGATCAAAGGATCTGTGGTTTTCCCTCGAGGCTTTCCCTCGAGGCTTTCCCACAGGGCTGTCCCACGTGCCACCGTGGTGTGAGTCGATCCTCGGCGTGAAAAATGAGCCAGTGCAGGGCAAAGAGGTTCCTCTGGAATGGACTGAGACATCTGGGGGACTCTTGGAATGGTGGTACGACCATGGAGTTCCTCTCGCCTTTCCTGTTGAGAGTGCCTCCTCTTGAGATGCGACGGGAACGCCGGGAATTCTTTCCCGTTGAAAGCAGGGAAAGGATCCCTCATCTCGAGCTCCGAGGGGGAAACGGGGTTCCTCTGGATGTGGGCGGGACCATCGTGCTTCCTCACGAGTGGAGACGGGTATGGCGGTGAACTTCTTGAGTTGCAGCAAGGGTGTGAAAGACCCTTTCGAAGTTCCAGAGGTTAGGTGTCATTAGTCTCCAGACGCCTCATCGGAAATAGGCCTCATCTCGCCTGGAAGGGAGAACTTCCTGGATTTTCTCGAGTTGCGGCAGGTGTTCTCGAGTTACGACGGGGACCTCAGGGACCCGCCCTGGTGGCCTCAGGAGAGGCCAGTCCCCATGCGAGTTGCTAGGGGGCCTCTCGGGATTCCTCTCCCGTCGATACCGGGGCCAAAAACCTTGTGTGGAGTCAGGGCCGGGACAGAGGATTCCTCTCAGGGGTGACATGGATCTTTGGGTACTTCTGGAGTCTCCCCAGGGGAGTCAGGCCTCCTCTCGAGTGGGGCCATGCACGTGCGCTTTCCTTCCAGGCTGTAGCAGCAATGTCACGCTTCCCGTCGCGTGGATCAAAGGATCTGTGGTTTTCCCTCGAGGCTTTCCCTCGAGGCTTTCCCACAGGGCTGTCCCACGTGCCAGCGTGGTGTGAGTCGATCCTCGGCGTGAAAGATGAGCCAGTGCAGGGCAAAGAGGTTCCTCTGGAATGGACTGAGACATCTGGGGGACTCTTGGAATGGTGGTACGAACATGGAGTTCCTCTCGCCTTTCCTGTTGAGAGTGCCTCCTCTTGAGATGCGACGGGAACGCCGGGAATCCTTTCCCGTTGAAAGCATGGAAAGGATCCCTCATCTCGAGCTACGAGGGGGAAACGGGGCTCCTCTGGATGTGGGCGGGACCATCGTGCTTCCTCTCGAGTGGAGACGGGTATGGCGGTGAACTTCTTGAGTTGCAGCAAGGGTGTGAAAGACCCTTTCGAAGTTCCAGAGGTTAGGTGTCATTAGTCTCCAGACGCCTCATCGGAAATAGGCCTCATCTCGCCTGGAAGGGAGAACTTGCTGGATTTTCTCGAGTTGCGGCAGGTGTTCTCGAGTTATGACAGGGACCTCAGGGACCCGCCCTGGTGGCCTCAGGAGAGGCCAGTCCCCATGCGAGTTGCTAGGGGGCCTCTCGGGATTCCTCTCCCGTCGATACCGGGGCCAAAAACCTTGTGTGGAGTCAGGGCCGGAACCGAGGATTCCTCTCAGGGGCTGACATGGATCTTTGGGTACTTCTGGAGTCTCCCCTGGGGAGTCAGGCCTCCTCTCGGGTGGGGGCATGCACGTGCGCTTTCCTTCCAGGCTGTAGCAGCAATGTCACGCTTCCCGTGGCGTGGATCAAAGTATCTGTGGTTTTCCCTCGAGGCTTTCCCTCGAGGCTTTCCCACAGGGCTGTCCCACGTGCCACCGTGGTGTGAGTCGATCCTCAGCGTGAAAGATAAGCCAGTGCAGGGCAAAGAGGTTCCTCTGGAATGGACTGAGACATCTGGGGGACTCTTGGAATGGTGGTACGACCATGGAGTTCCTCTCGCCTTTCCTGTTGAGAGTGCCTCCTCTTGAGATGCGATGGGAACGCCGGGAATTCTTTCCCGTTGAAAGCAGGGAAAGGATCCCTCATCTCGAGCTCCGAGGGGGAAACGGGGCTCCTCTGGATGTGGGCGGGACCATCGTGCTTCCTCTCGAGTGGAGACGGGTATGGCGGTGAACTTCTTGAGTTGCAGCAAGGGTGTGAAAGACCCTTTCGAAGTTCCAGAGGTTATGTGTCATTAGTCTCCAGACCGCTCATCGGAAATAGGCCTCATCTCGCCTGGAAGGGAGAACTTCCTGGATTTTCTCGAGTTGCGGCAGGTGTTCTCGAGTTACGACGGGGACCTCAGGGACCCACCCTGGTGGCCTCAGGAGAGGCCAGTCCCCCTGCGAGTTGCTAGGGGGCCTCTCGGGATTCCTCTCCCGTCGTTACCGGGGCCAAAAACCTTGTGTGGAGTCAGGGCCGGAACCGAGGATTCCTCTCAGGGGCTGATATGGATCTTTGGGTACTTGTGGAGTCTCCCCAGGGGAGTCAGGCCTCGTCTCGAGTGGGGGCATGCACGTGCGCTTTCCTTCCAGCCTGTAGCAGCAATGTCACTCTTCCCGTGGCGTGGATCAAAGGATCTGTGGTTTTCCCTCGAGGCATTCCCACAGGGCTGTCCCACGTGCCACCGTGGTGTGAGTCGATCCTCGGCGTGAAAGATGAGCCAGTGCAGGGCAAAGAGGTTCCTCTGGAATGGACTGAGACATCTGGGGGACTCTTGGAATGGTGGTACGACCATGGAGTTCCTCTCGCCTTTCCTGTTGAGAGTGCCTCCTCTTGAAATGCGACGGGAACGCCGGGAATTCTTTCCCGTTGAAAGCAGGAAAGGATCCCTCATCTCGAGCTACGAGGGGGAAACGGGGCTCCTCTGAATGTGGGCGGGACCATCGTGCTTCCTCTCGAGTGGAGACGGGTATGGCGGTGAACTTCTTGAGTTGCAGCAAGGGTTTGAAAGACCCTTTCGAAGTTCCGGAGGTTAGGTGTCATTAGTCTCCAGACGCCACATCGGAAATAGGCCTCATCTCGCCTGGAAGGGAGAACTTCCTGGATTTTCTCGAGTTGCGGCAGGTGTTCTCGAGTTACGACGGGGACCTCAGGGACCCGCCCTGGTGGCCTCAGGAGAGGCCAGTCCCCATGCGAGTTGCTAGGGGGCCTCTCGGGATTCCTCTCCCGTCCATACCGGGGCCAAAAACCTTGTGTGGAGTCAGGGCCGGAATCGAGGAATCCTCTCATGGGCTGACATGGATCTTTGGGTACTTCTGGAGTCTCCCCAGGGGAGTCAGGCCTCGTCTCGAGTGGGGGCATGCACGTGCGCCCTCCTTCCAGCCTGTAGCAGCAATGTCACGCTTCCCTTCGTGTGGATCAAAGGATCTGTGGTTTTCCCTCGAGGCTTTCCCTCGAGGCTTTCCCACAAGGCTGTCCCACATGCCACCGTGGTGTGAGTCGATCCTCGGCGTGAACGATGAGCCAGTGCAGGGCAAAGAGGTTCCTCTGGAATGGGTTGTGACATCTGGGGGACTCTTGGAATGGTGGTACGACCATGGACTTCCTCTCGCCTTTCCTGTTGAGAGTGCCTCCTCTTGAGATGCGACGGGAACGCCGGGAATTCTTTCCCGCTGAAAGCAGGGAAAGGATCCCTCATCTCGAGCTACAAGGGGGAAACGGGGCTCCTCTGGATGTGGGCGGGACCATCGTGCTTCCTCTCGAGTGGAGACGGGTATGGCGGTGAACTTCTTGAGTTTCAGCAAGGGTGTGAAAGACCCTTTCGAAGTTCCAGAGGTTAGGTGTCATTAGTCTCCAGACGCCTCATCGGAAATAGGCCTAATCTCGCCTGGAAGGGAGAACTTCCTGGATTTTCTCGAGTTGCGGCAGGTGTTCTCTAGTTACGACGGGGACCTCAGGGACCCGCGCTGATGGCGTCAGGAGAGGCCAGTACCCATGCGAGTTGCTAGGGGGCCTCTCAGGATTCCTCTCCCGTCGATACCGGGGCCAAAAACCTTGTGTGGAGTCAGGGCCGGAACCGAGGATTCCTCTCAGGGGCTGACATGGATCTTTGGGTACTTCTGGATTCTCCCTAGGGGAGTCAGGCCTCGTGTCGAGTGGGGGCATGCACGTGCGCTTTCCTTCCAGCCTGTAGCAGCAATGTCACTCTTCCCGTGGCGTGGATCAAAGGATCTGTGGTTTTCCCTCGAGGCTTTCCCTCGAGGCTTTCCCTCGAGGCTTTCCCACAGGGCTGTCCCACGTGCCAGCGTGGTGTGAGTCGATCCTCGGCGTGAAAGATGAGCCAGTGCAGGGCAAAGAGGTTCCTCTGGAATGGACTGAGACATCTGGGGGACTCTTGGAATGGTGGTACGACCATGGATTTCCTCTCGCCTTTCCTGTTAAGAGTGCCTCCTCTTGAGATGCGACGGGAACGCCGGGAATTCTTTCAAGTTGAAAGCAGGGAAAGGATCCCTCATCTCGAGCTACGAGGGGGAAACGGGGCTCCTCTGGATGTGGGCGGGACCATCGTGCTTCCTCTCGAGTGGAGACGGGTATGGCGGTGAACTTCTTGAGTTGCAGCAAGGGTGTGAAAGACCCTTTCGAAGTTCCAGAGGTTAGGTGTCATTAGTCTCCAGACGCCTCATCGGAAATAGGCCTCATCTCGCCTGGAAGGGAGAACTTGCTGGATTTTCTCGAGTTGCGGCAGGTGTTCTCGAGTTATGACGGGGACCTCAGGGACCCGCCCTGGTGGCCTCAGGAGAGGCCAGTCCCCATGCGAGTTGCTAGGGGGCCTCTCGGGATTCCTCTCCCGTCGATACCGGGGCCAAAAACCTTGTGTGGAGTCAGGGCCGGAACCGAGGATTCCTCTCAGGGGCTGACATGGATCTTTGGGTACTTCTGGAGTCTCCCCTGGGGAGTCAGGCATCCTCTCGGGTGGGGGCATGCACGTGCGCTTTCCTTCCAGGCTGTAGCAGCAATGTCACGCTTCCCGTGGCGTGGATCAAAGTATCTGTGGTTTTCCCTCGAGGCTTTCCCTCGAGGCTTTCCCACAGGGCTGTCCCACGTGCCACCGTGGTGTGAGTCGATCCTCAGCGTGAAAGATAAGCCAGTGCAGGGCAAAGAGGTTCCTCTGGAATGGACTGAGACATCTGGGGGACTCTTGGAATGGTGGTACGATCATGGAGTTCCTCTCGCCTTTCCTGTTGAGAGTGCCTCCTCTTGAGATGCGATGGGAACGCCGGGAATTCTTTCCCGTTGAAAGCAGGGAAAGGATCCCTCATCTCGAGCTCCGAGGGGGAAACGGGGCTCCTCTGGATGTGGGCGGGACCATCGTGCTTCCTCTCGAGTGGAGACGGGTATGGCGGTGAACTTCTTGAGTTGCAGCAAGGGTGTGAAAGACCCTTTCGAAGTTCCAGAGGTTACGTGTCATTAGTCTCCAGACGGCTCATCGGAAATAGGCCTCATCTCGCCTGGAAGGGAGAACTTCCTGGATTTTCTCGAGTTGCGGCAGGTGTTCTCGAGTTAGGACGGGGACCTCAGGGACCCGCCCTGGTGGCCTCAGGAGAGGCCAGTCCCCATGCGAGTTGCTAGGGGGCCTCTCGGGATTCCTCTCCCGTCGATACCGGGGCCAAAAACCTTGTGTGGAGTCAGGGCCGGAACCGAGGATTCCTCTCAGGGGCTGACATGGATCTTTGGGCTCTTCTGGAGTCTCTCCAGGGGAGTCAGGCCTCGTCTCGAGTGGGGGCATGCACGTGCGCTTTCCTTCCAGGCTGTAGCAGCAATGTCACGCTTCCCGTGGCGTGGATCAAAGGATCTGTGGTTTTCCCTCGAGGCTTTCCCTCGAGGCTTTCCCACAGGGCTGTCCCACGTGCCACCGTGGTGTGAGTCGAACCTCGGCGTGAAAGATGAGCCAGTGCAGGGCAAAGAGCTTCCTCTGGAATGGACTGAGACATCTGGGGGACTCTTGGAATGGTGGTACGACCATGGAGTTCCTCTCGCCTTTCCTGTTGAGAGTGCCTCCTCTTGAGATGCGACGGGAACGCCGGGAATTCTTTCCCGTTGAAAGCAGGGAAAAGATCCCACATTTCGAGCTACGAGGTGGAAACGGGGCTCCTCTGGATGTTGGCGGGACCATCGTGCTTCCTCTCGAGTGGAGACGGGTATGGCGGTGAACTTCTTGAGTTGCAGCAAGGGTGTGAAAGACCCTTTCGAAATTCCAGAGGTTAGCTGTCATTAGTCTCGAGACGCCTCATCGGAAATAGGCCTCATCTCGCCTGGAAGGGAGAACTTCCTGGATTTTCTCGAGTTGCGGCAGGTGTTCTCGAGTTACGACGGGGACCTCAGGGACCCGCCCTGGTGGCCTCAGGAAAGGCCAGTCCCCATGCGAGTTGCTAGGGGGCCTCTCGGGATTCCTCTCCCGTCGATACCGGGGCCAAAAACCTTGTGTGGAGTCAGGGCCGGAACCGAGGATTCCTCTCAGGGGCTGACATGGATCTTTGGGTATTTCTGGAGTCTCCCCAGGGGACTCAGGCCTCGTCTCGAGTGGGGGCATGAACGTGCGCTTTCCTTCCAGGCTGTAGCAGCAATGTCACGCTTCCCGTCGCGTGGATCAAAGGATCTGTGGTTTTCCCTCGAGGCTTTCCCTCGAGGCTTTCCCACAGGGCTGTCCCACGTGCCACCGTGGTGTGAGTCGATCCTCGGCGTGAAAGATGAGCCAGTGCAGGGCAAAGAGGTTCCTCTGGAATGGACTGAGACATCTGGGGGACTCTTGGAATGGTGGTACGACCATGGAGTTCCTCTCGCCTTTCCTGTTGAGAGTGCCTCCTCTTGAGATGCGACGGGAATGCCGGGAATTCTTTCCCGTTGAAAGCAGGGAAAGGATCCCTCATCTCGAGCTACGAGGGGAAAACGGGGCTCCTCTGGATGTGGGCAGGACCATCGTGTTTCCTCTCGAGTGGAGATGGGTATGGCGGTGAACTTCTAGAGTTGCAGCAAGGGTGTGAAAGACCCTTTCGAAGTTCCAGAGGTTAGGTGTCATTAGTCTCCAGACGCCTCATCGGAAATAGGCCTCATCTCGCCTGGAAGGGAGAACTTCCTGGATTTTCTCGAGTTGCGGCAGGTGTTCTCGAGTTACGACGGGGACCTCAGGGACCCGCCCTGGTGGCTTCAGGAGAGGCCAGTCCCCATGCGAGTTCTAGGGGGCCTCTAGGGATTCCTCTCCCGTCGATACCGGGGCCAAAAACCTTGTGTGGAGTCAGGGCCGGAACCGAGGATTCCTCTCAGGGGCTGACATGGATCTTTGGGTACTTCTGGAGTCTCCCCTGGGGAGTCAGGCCTCCTCTCGGGTGGGGGCATGCACGTGCGCTTTCCTTCCAGGCTGTAGCAGCAATGTCACGCTTCCCGTGGCGTGGATCAAAGTATCTGTGGTTTTCCCTCGAGGCTTTCCCTCGAGGCTTTCCCACAGGGCTGTCCCACGTGCCACCGTGGTGTGAGTCGATCCTCAGCGTGAAAGATAAGCCAGTGCAGGGCAAAGAGGTTCCTCTGGAATGGACTGAGACATCTGGGGGACTCTTGGAATGGTGGTACGACCATGGAGTTCCTCTCGCCTTTCCTGTTGAGAGTGCCTCCCCTTGAGATGCGATGGGAACGCCAGGAATTCTTTCCCGTTGAAAGCAGGGAAAGAATCCCTCATCTCGAGCTCCGAGGGGGAAACGGGGCTCCTCTGGATGTGGGCGGGACCATCGTGCTTCCTCTCGAGTGGAGACGGGTATGGCGGTGAACTTCTTGAGTTGCAGCAAGGGTGTGAAAGACCCTTTCGAAGTTCCAGAGGTTAGGTGTCATTAGTCTCGAGACCGCTCATCGGAAATAGGCCTCATCTCGCCTGGAAGGGAGAACTTCCTGGATTTTCTCGAGTTGCGGCAGGTGTTCTCGAGTTACGACGGGGACCTCAGGGACCCACCCTGGTGGCCTCAGGAGAGGCCAGTCCCCCTGCGAGTTGCTAGGGGGCCTCTCGGGATTCCTCTCCCGTCGATACCGGGGCCAAAAACCTTGTGTGGAGTCAGGGCCGGAACCGAGGATTCCTCTCAGGGGCTGATATGGATCTTTGGGTACTTGTGGAGTCTCCCCAGGGGAGTCAGGCCTCGTCTCGAGTGGGGGCATGCACGTGCGCTTTCCTTCCAGCCTGTAGCAGCAATGTCACTCTTCCCGTGGCGTGGATCAAAGGATCTGTGGTTTTCCCTCGAGGCATTCCCACAGGGCTGTCCCACGTGCCACCGTGGTGTGAGTCGATCCTCGGCGTGAAAGATGAGCCAGTGCAGGGCAAAGAGGTTCCTCTGGAATGGACTGAGACATCTGGGGGACTCTTGGAATGGTGGTACGACCATGGAGTTCCTCTCGCCTTTCCTGTTGAGAGTGCCTCCTCTTGAAATGCGACGGGAACGCCGGGAATTCTTTCCCGTTGAAAGCAGGAAAGGATCCCTCATCTCGAGCTACGAGGGGGAAACGGGGCTCCTCTGAATGTGGGCGGGACCATCGTGCTTCCTCTCGAGTGGAGACGGGTATGGCGGTGAACTTCTTGAGTTGCAGCAAGGGTTTCAAAGACCCTTTCGAAGTTCCGGAGGTTAGGTGTCATTAGTCTCCAGACGCCACATCGGAAATAGGCCTCATCTCGCCTGGAAGGGAGAACTTCCTGGATTTTCTCGAGTTGCGGCAGGTGTTCTCGAGTTACGACGGGGACCTCAGGGACCCGCCCTGGTGGCCTCAGGAGAGGCCAGTCCCCATGCGAGTTGCTAGGGGGCCTCTCGGGATTCCTCTCCCGTCGATACCGGGGCCAAAAACCTTGTGTGGAGTCAGGGCCGGAACCGAGGATTCCTCTCAGGGGCTGACATGGATCTTTGGGTACTTCTGGATTCTCCCCAGGGGAGTCAGGCCTCGTGTCGAGTGGGGGCATGCACGTGCGCTTTCCTTCCAGCCTGTAGCAGCAATGTCACTCTTCCCGTGGCGTGGATCAAAGGATCTGTGGTTTTCCCTCGAGGCTTTCCCTCGAGGCTTTCCCTCGAGGCTTTCCCACAGGGCTGTCCCACGTGCCAGCGTGGTGTGAGTCGATCCTCGGCGTGAAAGATGAGCCAGTGCAGGGCAAAGAGGTTCCTCTGGAATGGACTGAGACATCTGGGGGACTCTTGGAATGGTGGTACGACCATGGAGTTCCTCTCGCCTTTCCTGTTAAGAGTGCCTCCTCTTGAGATGCGACGGGAACGCCGGGAATTCTTTCCCGTTGAAAGCAGGGAAAGGATCCCTCATCTCGAGCTACGAGGGGGAAACGGGGCTCCTCTGGATGTGGGCGGGACCATCGTGCTTCCTCTCGAGTGGAGACGGGTATGGCGGTGAACTTCTTGAGTTGCAGCAAGGGTGTGAAAGACCCTTTCGAAATTCCAGAGGTTAGCTGTCATTAGTCTCCAGACGCCTCATCGGAAATAGGCCTCATCTCGCCTGGAAGGGAGAACTTCCTGGATTTTCTCGAGTTGCGGCAGGTGTTCTCGAGTTACGACGGGGACCTCAGGGACCCGCCCTGGTGGCCTCAGGAAAGGCCAGTCCCCATGCGAGTTGCTAGGGGGCCTCTCGGGATTCCTCTCCCGTTGATACCGGGGCCAAAAACCTTGTGTGGAGTCAGGGCCGGAACCGAGGATTCCTCTCAGGGGCTGACATGGATCTTTGGGTACTTCTGGAGTCTCCCCAGGGGACTCAGGCCTCGTCTCGAGTGGGGGCATGAACGTGCGCTTTCCTTCCAGGCTGTAGCAGCAATGTCACGCTTCCCGTCGCGTGGATCAAAGGATCTGTGGTTTTCCCTCGAGGCTTTCCCTCGAGGCTTTCCACAGGGCTGTCCCACGTGCCACCGTGGTGTGAGTCGATCCTCGGCGTGAAAGATGAGCCAGTGCAGGGCAAAGAGGTTCCTCTGGAATGGACTGAGACATCTGGGGGACTCTTGGAATGGTGGTACGACCATGGAGTTCCTCTCGCCTTTCCTGTTGAGAGTGCCTCCTCTTGAGATGCGACGGGAATGCCGGGAATTCTTTCCCGTTGAAAGCAGGGAAAGGATCCCTCATCTCGAGCTACGAGGGGAAAACGGGGCTCCTCTGGATGTGGACAGGACCATCGTGTTTCCTCTCGAGTGGAGACGGGTATGGCGGTGAACTTCTAGAGTTGCAGCAAGGGTGTGAAAGACCCTTTCGAAGTTCCAGAGGTTAGGTGTCATTAGTCTCCAGACGCCTCATCGGAAATAGGCCTCATCTCGCCTGGAAGGGAGAACTTCCTGGATTTTCTCGAGTTGCGGCAGGTGTTCTCGAGTTACGACGGGGACCTCAGGGACCCGCCCTGGTGGCTTCAGGAGAGGCCAGTCCCCATGCGAGTTCTAGGGGGCCTCTAGGGATTCCTCTCCCGTCGATACCGGGGCCAAAAACCTTGTGTGGAGTCAGGGCCGGAACCGAGGATTCCTCTCAGGGGCTGACATGGATCTTTGGGCTCTTCTGGAGTCTCTCCAGGGGAGTCAGGCCTCGTCTCGAGTGGGGGCATGCACGTGCGCTTTCCTTCCAGGCTGTAGCAGCAATGTCACGCTTCCCGTGGCATGGATCAAAGGATCTGTGGTTTTCCCTCGAGGCTTTCCCTCGAGGCTTTCCCACAGGGCTGTCCCACGTGCCACCGTGGTGTGAGTCGAACCTCGGCGTGAAAGATGAGCCAGTGCAGGGCAAAGAGCTTCCTCTGGAATGGACTGAGACATCTGGGGGACTCTTGGAATGGTGGTACGACCATGGAGTTCCTCTCGCCTTTCCTGTTGAGAGTGCCTCCTCTTGAGATGCGACGGGAACGCCGGGAATTCTTTCCCGTTGAAAGCAGGGAAAAGATCCCACATTTCGAGCTACGAGGTGGAAACGGGGCTCCTCTGGATGTTGGCGGGACCATCGTGCTTCCTCTCGAGTGGAGACGGGTATGGCGGTGAACTTCTTGAGTTGCAGCAAGGGTGTGAAAGACCCTTTCGAAATTCCAGAGGTTAGCTGTCATTAGTCTCGAGACGCCTCATCGGAAATAGGCCTCATCTCGCCTGGAAGGGAGAACTTCCTGGATTTTCTCGAGTTGCGGCAGGTGTTCTCGAGTTACGACGGGGACCTCAGGGACCCGCCCTGGTGGCCTCAGGAAAGGCCAGTCCCCATGCGAGTTGCTAGGGGGCCTCTCGGGATTCCTCTCCCGTCGATACCGGGGCCAAAAACCTTGTGTGGAGTCAGGGCCGGAACCGAGGATTCCTCTCAGGGGCTGACATGGATCTTTGGGTACTTCTGGAGTCTCCCCAGGGGACTCAGGCCTCGTCTCGAGTGGGGGCATGAACGTGCGCTTTCCTTCCAGGCTGTAGCAGCAATGTCACGCTTCCCGTCGCGTGGATCAAAGGATCTGTGGTTTTCCCTCGAGGCTTTCCCTCGAGGCTTTCCCACAGGGCTGTCCCACGTGCCACCGTGGTGTGAGTCGATCCTCGGCGTGAAAGATGAGCCAGTGCAGGGCAAAGAGGTTCCTCTGGAATGGACTGAGACATCTGGGGGACTCTTGGAATGGTGGTACGACCATGGAGTTCCTCTCGCCTTTCCTGTTGAGAGTGCCTCCTCTTGAGATGCGACGGGAATGCCGGGAATTCTTTCCCGTTGAAAGCAGGGAAAGGATCCCTCATCTCGAGCTACGAGGGGAAAACGGGGCTCCTCTGGATGTGGGCAGGACCATCGTGTTTCCTCTCGAGTGGAGATGGGTATGGCGGTGAACTTCTAGAGTTGCAGCAAGGGTGTGAAAGACCCTTTCGAAGTTCCAGAGGTTAGGTGTCATTAGTCTCCAGACGCCTCATCGGAAATAGGCCTCATCTCGCCTGGAAGGGAGAACTTCCTGGATTTTCTCGAGTTGCGGCAGGTGTTCTCGAGTTACGACGGGGACCTCAGGGACCCGCCCTGGTGGCTTCAGGAGAGGCCAGTCCCCATGCGAGTTCTAGGGGGCCTCTAGGGATTCCTCTCCCGTCGATACCGGGGCCAAAAACCTTGTGTGGAGTCAGGGCCGGAACCGAGGATTCCTCTCAGGGGCTGACATGGATCTTTGGGTACTTCTGGAGTCTCCCCTGGGGAGTCAGGCCTCCTCTCGGGTGGGGGCATGCACGTGCGCTTTCCTTCCAGGCTGTAGCAGCAATGTCACGCTTCCCGTGGCGTGGATCAAAGTATCTGTGGTTTTCCCTCGAGGCTTTCCCTCGAGGCTTTCCCACAGGGCTGTCCCACGTGCCACCGTGGTGTGAGTCGATCCTCAGCGTGAAAGATAAGCCAGTGCAGGGCAAAGAGGTTCCTCTGGAATGGACTGAGACATCTGGGGGACTCTTGGAATGGTGGTACGACCATGGAGTTCCTCTCGCCTTTCCTGTTGAGAGTGCCTCCCCTTGAGATGCGATGGGAACGCCGGGAATTCTTTCCCGTTGAAAGCAGGGAAAGGATCCCTCATCTCGAGCTCCGAGGGGGAAACGGGGCTCCTCTGGATGTGGGCGGGACCATCGTGCTTCCTCTCGAGTGGAGACGGGTATGGCGGTGAACTTCTTGAGTTGCAGCAAGGGTGTGAAAGACCCTTTCGAAGTTCCAGAGGTTAGGTGTCATTAGTCTCCAGACCGCTCATCGGAAATAGGCCTCATCTCGCCTGGAAGGGAGAACTTCCTGGATTTTCTCGAGTTGCGGCAGGTGTTCTCGAGTTACGACGGGGACCTCAGGGACCAACCCTGGTGGCCTCAGGAGAGGCCAGTCCCCCTGCGAGTTGCTAGGGGGCCTCTCGGGATTCCTCTCCCGTCGATACCGGGGCCAAAAACCTTGTGTGGAGTCAGGGCCGGAACCGAGGATTCCTCTCAGGGGCTGATATGGATCTTTGGGTACTTGTGGAGTCTCCCCAGGGGAGTCAGGCCTCGTCTCGAGTGGGGGCATGCACGTGCGCTTTCCTTCCAGCCTGTAGCAGCAATGTCACTCTTCCCGTGGCGTGGATCAAAGGATCTGTGGTTTTCCCTCGAGGCATTCCCACAGGGCTGTCCCACGTGCCACCGTGGTGTGAGTCGATCCTCGGCGTGAAAGATGAGCCAGTGCAGGGCAAAGAGGTTCCTCTGGAATGGACTGAGACATCTGGGGGACTCTTGGAATGGTGGTACGACCATGGAGTTCCTCTCGCCTTTCCTGTTGAGAGTGCCTCCTCTTGAAATGCGACGGGAACGCCGGGAATTCTTTCCCGTTGAAAGCAGGAAAGGATCCCTCATCTCGAGCTACGAGGGGGAAACGGGGCTCCTCTGAATGTGGGCGGGACCATCGTGCTTCCTCTCGAGTGGAGACGGGTATGGCGGTGAACTTCTTGAGTTGCAGCAAGGGTTTCAAAGACCCTTTCGAAGTTCCGGAGGTTAGGTGTCATTAGTCTCCAGACGCCACATCGGAAATAGGCCTCATCTCGCCTGGAAGGGAGAACTTCCTGGATTTTCTCGAGTTGCGGCAGGTGTTCTCGAGTTACGACGGGGACCTCAGGGACCCGCCCTGGTGGCCTCAGGAGAGGCCAGTCCCCATGCGAGTTGCTAGGGGGCCTCTCGGGATTCCTCTCCCGTCGATACCGGGGCCAAAAACCTTGTGTGGAGTCAGGGCCGGAACCGAGGATTCCTCTCAGGGGCTGACATGGATCTTTGGGTACTTCTGGATTCTCCCCAGGGGAGTCAGGCCTCGTGTCGAGTGGGGGCATGCACGTGCGCTTTCCTTCCAGCCTGTAGCAGCAATGTCACTCTTCCCGTGGCGTGGATCAAAGGATCTGTGGTTTTCCCTCGAGGCTTTCCCTCGAGGCTTTCCCTCGAGGCTTTCCAACAGGGCTGTCCCACGTGCCAGCGTGGTGTGAGTCGATCCTCGGCGTGAAAGATGAGCCAGTGCAGGGCAAAGAGGTTCCTCTGGAATGGACTGAGACATCTGGGGGACTCTTGGAATGGTGGTACGACCATGGAGTTCCTCTCGCCTTTCCTGTTAAGAGTGCCTCCTCTTGAGATGCGACGGGAACGCCGGGAATTCTTTCCCGTTGAAAGCAGGGAAAGGATCCCTCATCTCGAGCTACGAGGGGGAAACGGGGCTCCTCTGGATGTGGGCGGGACCATCGTGCTTCCTCTCGAGTGGAGACGGGTATGGCGGTGAACTTCTTGAGTTGCAGCAAGGGTGTGAAAGACCCTTTCGAAGTTCCAGAGGTTACGTATCATTAGTCTCCAGACGCCTCATCGGAAATAGGCCTCATCTCGCCTGGAAGGGAGAGCTTCCTGGATTTTCTCGAGTTGCGGCAGGTGTTCTCGAGTTAGGACGGGGACCTCAGGGACCCGCCCTGGTGGCCTCAGGAGAGGCCAGTCCCCATGCGAGTTGCTAGGGGGCCTCTCGGGATTCCTCTCCCGTTGATACCGGGGCCAAAAACCTTGTGTGGAGTCAGGGCCGGAACCGAGGATTCCTCTCAGGGGCTGACATGGATCTTTGGGCTCTTCTGGAGTCTCTCCAGGGGAGTCAGGCCTCGTCTCGAGTGGGGGCATGCACGTGCGCTTTCCTTCCAGGCTGTAGCAGCAATGTCACGCTTCCCGTGGCGTGGATCAAAGGATCTGTGGTTTTCCCTCGAGGCTTTCCCTCGAGGCTTTCCCACAGGGCTGTCCCACGTGCCACCGTGGTGTGAGTCGATCCTCGGCGTGAAAGATGAGCCAGTGCAGGGCAAAGAGGTTCCTCTGGAATGGACTGAGACATCTGGGGGACTCTTGGAATGGTGGTACGACCATGGAGTTCCTCTCGCCTTTCCTGTTGAGAGTGTCTCCTCTTGAGGTGCGACAGGAACGCCGGGAATTCTTTCCCGTTGAAAGCAGGGAAAGGATCCCTCATCTCGAGCTACGAGGGGGAAACGGTGCTCCTCTGGATGTTGGTGGGACCATCGTGCTTCCTCTCGAGTGGAGGCGGGTATGGCGGTGAACTTCTTGAGTTGCAGCAAGGGTGTGAAAGACCCTTTCGAAGTTCCAGAGGTTAGGTGTCATTAGTCTCCAGACGCCTCATCGGAAATATGCCTCATCTCGCCTGGAAGGGAGAACTTCCTGGATTTTCTCGAGTTGCGGCAGGTGTTCTCGAGTTACGAAGGGGACCTCAGGGACCCGCCCTGGTGGCCTCAGGAGAGGCCAGTCCCCATGAGAGTTGCTAGGGGGCCTCTCGGGATTCCTCTCCCGTCGATACCGGGGCCAAAAACCTTGTGTGGAGTCAGGGCCGGAACCGAGGATTCCTCTCAGGGGCTGACATGGATCTTTGGGTACTTCTGGAGTCTCCCCAGGGGAGTCAGGCCTCATCTCGAGTGGGGGCATGCACGTGCGCTTTCCTTCCAGGCTGTAGCAGCAATGTCACGCTTCCCGTGGCGTGGATCAAAGGATCTGTGGTTTTCCCTCGAGGCTTTCCCTCGAGGCTTTCCCACAGGGCTGTCCCACGTGCCAGCGTGGTGTGAGTCGATCCTCGGCGTGAAAGATGAGCCAGTGCAGGGCAAGGAGGTTCCTCTGGAATGGACTGAGACATCTGGGGGACTCTTGGAATGGTGGTACGACCATGGAGTTCCTCTCGCCTTTCCTGTTAAGAGTGCCTCCTCTTGAGATGCGACGGGAACGCCGGGAATTCTTTCCCGTTGAAAGCAGGGAAAGGATCCCTCATCTCGAGCTACGAGGGGGAAACGGGGCTCCTCTGGATGTGGGCGGGACCATCGTGCTTCCTCTCGAGTGGAGACGGGTATGGCGGTGAACTTCTTGAGTTGCAGCAAGGGTGTGAAAGACCCTTTCGAAGTTCCAGAGGTTAGGTGTCATTAGTCTCCAGACGCCTCATCGGAAATAGGCCTCATCTCGCCTGGAAGGGAGAACTTGCTGGATTTTCTCGAGTTGCGGCAGGTGTTCTCGAGTTATGACGGGGACCTCAGGGACCCGCCCTGGTGGCCTCAGGAGAGGCCAGTCCCCATGCGAGTTGCTAGGGGGCCTCTCGGGATTCCTCTCCCGTCGATACCGGGGCCAAAAACCTTGTGTGGAGTCAGGGCCGGAACCGAGGATTCCTCTCAGGGGCTGACATGGATCTTTGGGCTCTTCTGGAGTCTCTCCAGGGGAGTCAGGCCTCGTCTCGAGTGGGGGCATGCACGTGCGCTTTCCTTCCAGGCTGTAGCAGCAATGTCACGCTTCCCGTGGCGTGGATCAAAGGATCTGTGGTTTTCCCTCGAGGCTTTCCCTCGAGGCTTTCCCACAGGGCTGTCCCACGTGCCACCGTGGTGTGAGTCGAACCTCGGCGTGAAAGATGAGCCAGTGCAGGGCAAAGAGCTTCCTCTGGAATGGACTGAGACATCTGGGGGACTCTTGGAATGGTGGTACGACCATGGAGTTCCTCTCGCCTTTCCTGTTGAGAGTGTCTCCTCTTGAGATGCGACGGGAACGCCGGGAATTCTTTCCCGTTGAAAGCAGGGAAAAGATCCCACATCTCGAGCTACGAGGTGGAAACGGGGCTCCTCTGGATGTTGGCGGGACCATCGTGCTTCCTCTCGAGTGGAGACGGGTATGGCGGTGAACTTCTTGAGTTACAGCAAGGGTGTGAAAGACCCTTTCGAAATTCCAGAGGTTAGCTGTCATTAGTCTCCAGACGCCTCATCGGAAATAGGCCTCATCTCGCCTGGAAGGGAGAACTTCCTGGATTTTCTCGAGTTGAGGCAGGTGTTCTCGAGTTACGACGGGGACCTCAGGGACCCGCCCTGGTGGCCTCAGGAGAGGCCAGTCCCCATGCGAGATGCTAGGGGGCCTCTCGGGATTCCTCTCCCGTCGATACCGGGGCCAAAAACCTTGTGTGGAGTCAGGGCCGGAACCGAGGATTCCTCTCAGGGGCTGACATGGATCTTTGGGTACTTCTGGAGTCTCCCTAGGGGAGTCAGGCCTCGTCTCGAGTGGGGGCATGCACGTGCGCTTTCCTTCCAGGCTGTAGCAGCAATGTCATGCTTCCCGTCGCGTGGATCAAAGGATCTGTGGTTTTCCCTCGAGGCTTTCCCTCGAGGCTTTCCCACAGGGCTGTCCCACGTGCCACCGTGGTGTGAGTCGATCCTCGGCATGAAAGATGAGCCAGTGCAGGGCAAAGAGGTTCCTCTGGAATGGACTGAGACATCTGGGGGACTCTTGGAATGGTGGTACGACCATGGAGTTCCTCTCGCCTTTCCTGTTGAGAGTGCCTCCTCTTGAGATGCGACGGGAACGCCGGGAATTCTTTCCCGTTGAAAGCAGGGAAAGGATCCCTCATCTCGAGCTACGAGGGGGAAACGGGGATCCTCTGGATGTTGGCGGGACCATCGTGCTTCCTCTCGAGTGGAGACGGGTATGGCGGTGAACTTCTTGAGTTGCAGCAAGGGTGTGAAAGACCCTTTCGAAGTTCCAGAGGTTAGGTGTCATTAGTCTCCAGACGTCTCATCGGAAATAGGCCTCATCTCGTCTGGAAGGGAGAACTTCCTGGATTTTCTCGAGTTGCGGCAGGTGTTCTCGAATTACGACGGGGACCTCAGGGACCCGCCCTGGTGGCCTCAGGAGAGGCCAGTCCCCATGCGAGTTGCTAGGGGGCCTCTCGGGATTCCTCTCCCGTCGATACCGGGGCCAAAAACCTTGTGTGGAGTCAGGGCCGGAACCGAGGATTCCTCTCAGGGGCTGACATGGATCTTTGGGTACTTCTGGAGTCTCCCCAGGGGACTCAGGCCTCGTCTCGAGTGGGGGCATGCACGTGCGATTTCCTTCCAGGCTGTAGCAGCAATGTCACGCTTCCCGTGGCGTGGATCAAAGGATCTGTGGTTTTCCCTCGAGCCTTTCCCTCGAGGCTTTCCCACAGGGCTGTCCCACGTGCCACCGTGGTGTGAGTCGATCCTCGGCGTGAAAGATGAGCCAGTGCAGGGCAAAGAGGTTCCTCTGGAATGGACTGAGACATCTGGGGGACTCTTGGAATGGTGGTACGACCATGGAGTTCCTCTCGCCTTTCCTGTTGAGAGTGCCTCCTCTTGAGATGCGACGGGAACGCCGGGAATTCTTTCCCGTTGAAAGCAGGGAAAGGATCCCTCATCTCGAGCTACGAGGGGGAAACGGGGCTCCTCTGGATGTGGGCGGGACCATCGTGCTTCCTCTCGAGTGGAGACGGGTATGGGGGTGAACTTCTTGAGTTGCAGCAAGGGTGTGAAAGACCCTTTCGAAGTTCCAGAGGTTAGGTGTCATTAGTCTCCAGACGCCTCATCGGAAATAGGCCTCATCTCGTCTGGAAGGGAGAACTTCCTGGATTTTCTCGAGTTGCGGCAGGTGTTCTCGAGTTACGACGGGGACCTCAGGGACCCGCCCTGGTGGCCTCAGGAGAGGCCAGTCCCCATGCGAGTTGCTAGGGGGCCTCTCGGGATTCCTCTCCCGTCGATACCGGGGCCAAAAACCTGGTGTGGAGTCAGGGCCGGAACCGAGGATTCCTCTCAGGGGCTGACATGGATCTTTGGGTACTTCTGGAGTCTCCCCAGGGGAGTCAGGCCTCGTCTCGAGTGGGGGCATGCACGTTCGCTTTCCTTCCAGGCTGTAGCAGCAATGTCACGCTTCCCGTCGCGTGGATCAAATGATCTGTGGTTTTCTCTCGAGGCTTTCCCACAGGGCTGTCCCACGTGCCACCGTGGTGTGAGTCGATCCTCGGAGTGAAAGATGAGCCAGTGCAGGGCAAAGAGGTTCCTCTGGAATGGACTGAGACATCTGAGGGACTCTTGGAATGGTGGTACGACCATGGAGTTCCTCTCGCCTTTCCTGTTGAGAGTGCCTCCTCTTGAGATGCGACGGGATCGCTGGGAATACTTTCCCGTTGAAAGCAGGGAAAGGATCCCTCATCTCGAGCTACGAGGGGGAAACGGGGCTCCTCTGGATGTGGGCGGGACTATCGTGCTTCCTCTCGAGTGGAGACGGGTATGGCGGTGAACTTCTTGAGTTGCAGCAAGGGTGTGAAAGACCCTTTCGAAGTTCCAGAGGTTACGTGTCAGTCTCCAGACGCCTCATCGGAAATAGACCTCATCTCGCCTGGAAGGGAGAACTTCCTGGATTTTCTCGAGTTGCGGCAGGTGTTCCCGAGTTACGACGGGGACCTCAGGGACCCGCCCTGGTGGCCTCAGGAGAGGCCAGTCCCCATGCGAGTTGCTAGGGGGCCTCTCGGGATTCCTCTCCCGTCGATACCGGCGCCAAAAACCTTGTGTGGAGTCAGGGCCGGAACCGAGGATTCCTCTCAGGGGCTGACATGGATCTTTGGGTACTTCTGGAGTCTCCCCAGGGGAGTCAGGCCTCGTCTCGAGTGGGGGCATGCACGTGTGCTTTCCTTCCAGGCTGTAGCAGCAATGTCACGCTTCCCGTCGCGTGGATCAAAGGATCTGTGGTTTTCCCTCGAGGCTTTCCCTCGAGGCTTTCCCACAGGGCTGTCCCACGTGCCACCATGGTGTGAGTCGATCCTCGGCGTGAAAGATGAGCCAGTGCAGGGCAAAGAGGTTCCTCTGGAATGGACTGAGACATCTGGGGGACTCTTGGAATGGTGGTACGACCATGGAGTTCCTCTCGCCTTTCCTGTTGAGAGTGCCTCCTCTTGAGTTGTGACGGGAACTCCGGGAATTCTTTCCCGTTGAAAGCAGGGAAAGGATCCCTCATCTCGAGCTACGAGGGGGAAACGGGGCTCCTCGGGATGTGGGCGGGACCATCGTGCTTCCTCTCGAGTGGACACGGGTATGTCGGTGAACTTCTTGAGTTGCAGCAAGGGTGTGAAAGACCCTTTCGAAGTTCCAGAGGTTGGGTGTCATTAGTCTCCAGACGCCTCATCGGAAATAGGCCTCATCTCGCCTGGAAGGGAGAACTTCCTGGATTTTCTCGAGTTGCGGCAGGTGTTCTCGAGTTACGACGGGGACCTCAGGGACCCGCCCTGGTGGCCTCAGGAGAGGCCAGTCCCCATGCCAGTTGCTAGGGGGCCTCTCGGGATTCCTCTCCCGACGATACCGGGGCCAAAAACCTTGCGTGGAGTCAGGGCCGGAAGCGAGGATTCCTCTCAGGGGCTGACATGGATCTTTGGGTACTTCTGGAGTCTCCCCAGGGGAGTCAGGCCTCGTCTCGAGTGGGGGCATGCACGTGCGCTTTCCTTTCAGGCTGTAGCAGCAATGTCACGCTTCCCATCGCGTGGATCAAATGATCTGTGGTTTTCCCTCGAGGCTTTCCCTCGAGGCTTTCCCACAGGGCTGTCCCACGTGCCACCGTGGTGTGAGTCGATCCTCGGCGTGAAAGATGAACCAGTGCAGGGCAAAGGGGTTCCTCTGGAATGGACTGAGACATCTGGGGGACTCTTGGAATGGTGGTACGACCATGGAGTTCCTCTCGCCTTTCCTGTTGAGAGTGCCTCCTCTTGAGATGCGACGGGAACGCCGGGAATTCTTTCCCGTTGAAAGCAGGGAAAGGATCCCTCATCTCGAGCTCCGAGGGGTAAACGGGGCTCCTCTGGATGTGGGCGGGACCATCGTGCTTCCTCCCGAGTGGACACGGGTATGGCGGTGAACTTCTTGAGTTGCAGCAAGGGTGTGAAAGACCCTTTCGAAGTTCCAGAGGTTAGGTGTCATTAGTCTCCAGACGCCTCATCGGAAATAGGCCTCATCTCGCCTGGAAGGGAGAACTTCCTGGATTTTCTCGAGTTGCGGCAGGTGTTCTCGAGTTACGACGGGGACCTCAGGGACCCGCCCTGGTGGCCTCAGGAGAGGCCAGTCCCCATGCGAGTTGCTAGGGGGCCTCTCGGGATTCCTCTCCCGTCGATACCGGGGCCAAAAGCCTTGTGTGGAGTCAGGGCCGGAACCGAGCATTCCTCTCAGGGGTTACATGGATCTTTGGGTACTTCTGGAGTCTCCCCAGGGGAGTCAGGCCTCGTCTCGAGTGGGGGCATGCACGTGCGCTTTCCTTCCAGGCTGTAGCAGCAATGTCACGCTTCGCATCGCGAGGATTAAAGGATCTGTGGTTTTCCCTCGAGGCTTTCCCTCGAGGCTTTCCCACAGGGCTGTCCCACGTGCCACCGTGGTGTGAGTCGATCCTCGGCGTGAAAGATGAGCCAGTGCAGGGCAAAGAGGTTCCTCTGGAATGGACTGAGACATCTGGGGGACTCTTGGAATGGTGGTACGACCATGGAGTTCCTCTCGCCTTTCCTGTTGAGAGTGCCTCCTCTTGAGATGCGACGGGAATGCCGGGAATTCTTTCCCGTTGAAAGCAGGGAAAGGATCCCTCATCTCAAGCTACGAGGGGGAAACGTGGCTCCTCTGTATGTGGGCGGGACCATCGTGCTTTCTCTCGTGTGGAGACGGGTATGGCGGTAAACTTCTTGAGTTGCAGCAAGGGTGTGAAAGACCCTTTCGAAGTTCCAGAGGTTAAGTGTCATTAGTCTCCAGACGCCTCATCAGAAATAGGCCTCATCTCGCCTGGAAGGGAGAACTCCCTGGATTTTCTCGAGTTGCGGCAGGTGTTCTCGAGTTACGACGGGGACCTCAGGGACCCGCCCTGGTGGCCTCAGGAGAGGCCAGTCCCCATGCGAGTTGCTAGGGGGCCTCTCGGGATTCCTCTCCCGTCGAAACCGGGGCCAAAAACCTTGTGTGGAGTCACGGCCGGAACCGAGGATTCCTCTCAGGGGCTGACATGGATCTTTGGGTACTTCTGGAGTCTCCCCAGGGGAGTCAGGCCTCGTCTCGAGTGGGGGCATGCACGTGTGCTTTCCTTCCAGGCTGTAGTAGCAATGTCACGCTTCCCGTCGCGTGGATCAAAGGATCTGTGGTTTTCCCTCGAGGCTTTCCCTCGAGGCTTTCCCACAGGGCTGTCCCACGTGCCACCGTGGTGTGAGTCGATCCTCGGCGTCAAAGATGAGCCAGTGCAGGGCAAAGAGGTTCCTCTGGAATGGACTGAGACATCTGGGGGACTCTTGGAATGGTGGTACGACCATGGAGTTCCTCTCGCCTTTCCTGTTGAGAGTGCCTCCTCTTGAGATACGACGGGAACGCCGGGAATTCTTTCCCGTTGAAAGCAGGGAAAGGATCCCTCATCTCGAGCTACGAGGGGGAAACGGGGCTCCTCTGGATGTGGGCGGGACCATCGTGCTTCCTCTCGAGTGGACACGGGTATGTCGGTGAACTTCTTGAGTTGCAGCAAGGGTGTGAAAGACCCTTTCGAAGTTCCAGAGGTTAGGTGTCATTAGTCTCCAGACGCCTCATCGGAAATAGGCCTCGTCTCGCCTCGAAGGGAGAACTTCCTGGATTTTCTCGAGGTGCGGCAGGTGTTTTCGAGTTACGACGGGTACCACAGGGACCCGCCCTGATGGCCTCAGGAGAGGCCAGTCCCCATGCGAGTTGCTAGGGGGCCTCTCGGGATTCCTCTCCCGTTGATACCGGGGCCAAAAACCTTGTTTGGAGTCAGGGCCGGAACCGAGGATTCCTCTCAGGGGCTGACATGGATCTTTGGGTACTTCTGGAGTCTCCCCAGGGGAGTCAGGCCTCGTCTCGAGTGGGGGCATGCACGTGCGCTTTCCTTCCAGGCTGTAGCAGCAATGTCACGCTTCCCGTCGCGTGGATCAAAGGATCTGTGGTTTTCCCTCGAGGCTTTCCCTCGAGGCTTTCCCACAGGGCTGTCCCACGTGCCACCGTGGTGTGAGTCGATCCTCGGCGTGAAAGATGAGCCAGTGCAGGGCAAAGAGGTTCCTCTGGAATGGACTGAGACATCTGGGGGACTCTTGGAATGGTGGTACGACCATGGAGTTCCTCTCGCCTTTCCTGTTGAGAGTGCCTCCTCTTGAGATGCGACGGGAATGCCGGGAATTCTTTCCCGTTGAAAGCAGGGAAAGGATCCCTCATCTCGAGCTCCGAGGGGGAAACGGGTCTCCTCTGGATGTGGGCGGGACCATCGTGCTTTCTCTCGTGTGGAGACGGGTATGGCGGTAAACTTCTTGAGTTGCAGCAAGGGTGTGAAAGACCCTTTCGAAGTTCCAGAGGTTAGGTGTCATTAGTCTCCAGACGCCTCATCGGA
Source organism: Capricornis sumatraensis (assembly GCF_032405125.1). Taxonomy (NCBI): domain Eukaryota; kingdom Metazoa; phylum Chordata; class Mammalia; order Artiodactyla; family Bovidae; genus Capricornis; species Capricornis sumatraensis. The sequence goes on along the minus strand of NW_027184614.1, from coordinate 5,268,927 downwards.
AATAGGCCTCATCTCACCTGGAAGGGAGAACTTCCCGGATTTTCTCGAGGTGCGGCCGGTGTTCTCGAGTTACGACGGGGACCTCAGGGACCCGCGCTGGTGGCCTCAGGAGAGGCCAGTCCCCATGCGAGTTGCTAGGGGGCCTCTCGGGATTCCTCTCCTGTCGATACGGGGCCAAAAACCTTGTGTGGAGTCAGGGCTGGAACCGAGGATTCCTCTCAGGAGCTGACATGGATCTTTGGGTACTTCTGGAGTACCACCAGGGGAGTCAGGCCTCTTCTCGATTGGGGGCATGCACGTGTGCTTTCCTTCCAGGCTGTAGCAGCAATGTCACGCTTCCCGTCGCGTAGATCAAAGGATCTGTGGTTTTCCCTCGAGGCTTTCCCACAGGGCTGTCCCACGTGCCACCGTGGTGTGAGTCGATCCTCGGCGTGAAAGATGAGCCAGTGCAGGGCAAAGAGGTTCCTCTGAAATGGACTGAGACATCTGGGGGACTCTTGGAATGGTGGTACGACCATGGAGTTCCTCTCGCCTTTCCTGTTGAGAGTGCCTCCTCTTGAGATGCGACGGGAACGCCGGGAATTCTTTCCCGTTGAAAGCAGGGAAAGGATCCCTCTTCTCGAGCTCCGAGGGGGAAATGGGGCTCCTCTGGATGTGGGCGGGACCATCGTACTTCCTCCCGAGTGGACACGGGTATGGCGGTGAACTTCTTGAGTTGCAGCAAGGGTGTGAAAGACCCTTTCGAAGTTCCAGAGTTTAGGTGTCATTAGTCTGCAGACGCCTCATCGAAAATAGGCCTCATCTCGCCTGGAAGGGAGAACTTCCTGGATTTTCTCGAGTTGCGGCAGGTGTTCTCGAGTTACGACGGGGACCTCAGGGACCCGCCCTGGTGGCCTCAGGAGAGGCCAGTCCCCATGCGAGTTGCTAGGGGGCCTCTCGGGATTCCTCTCCCGTCGATACCGGGGCCAAAAGCCTTGTGTGGAGTCAGGGCCAGAACCGAGCATTCCTCTCAGGGGTGACATGGATCTTTGGGTACTTCCGGAGTCTCCCCAGGGGAGTCAGGCCTCGTCTCGAGTGGGGGCATGCACGTGCGCTTTCCTTCCAGGCTGTAGCAGCAATGTCACGCTTCCCGTCGCGTAGATATAAGGATCTGTGGTTTTCCCTCGAGGCTTTCCCTCGAGGCTTTCCCACTTGGCTGTCCCACGTGCCACCGTGGTGTGAGTCGATCCTCGGCGTGAAAGATGAGCCAGTGCAGGGCAAAGAGGTTCCTCTGGAATGGACTGAGACATCTGGGGGACTCTTGGAATGGTGGTACGACCATGGAGTTCCTCTCGCCTTTCCTGTTGAGAGTGCCTCCTCTTGAGATGCGACGGGAATGCCGGGAATTCTTTCCCGTTGAAAGCAGGGAAAGGATCCCTCATCTCAAGCTACGAGGGGGAAACGGGGCTCCTCTGGATGTGGGCGGGACCATCGTGCTTCCTCTCGTGTGGAGACGGGTATGGCGGTAAACTTCTTGAGTTGCTGCAAGGGTGTGAAAGACCCTTTCGAAGTTCCAGAGGTTAGGTGTCATTAGTCTCCAGACGCCTCATCGGAAATAGGCCTCATCTCGCCTGGAAGGGAGAACTTCCTGGATTTTCTCGAGTTGCGGCAGGTGTTCTCGAGTTACGACGGGGACCTCAGGGACCCGCCCTGGTGGCCTCAGGAGAGGCCAGTCCCCATGCGAGTTGCTAGGGGGCCTCTCGGGATTCCTCTCCCGTCAATACCGGGGCCAAAATCCTTGTGTGGAGTCAGGGCCGGAACCGAGGATTCCTCTCAGGGGCTGACATGGATCTTTGGGTACTTCTAGAGTCTCCCCAGGAGAGTCAGGCCTCGTCTCGAGAGGGGGCATGCACGTGCGCTTTCCTTTCAGGCTGTAGCAGCAATGTCACGCTTCCCATCGCGTGGATCAAATGATCTGTGGTTTTCCCTCGAGGCTTTCCCTCGAGGCTTTCCCACAGGGCTGTCCCACGTGCCACCGTGGTGTGAGTCGATCCTCGGCGTGAAAGATGAGCCAGTGCAGGGCAAAGGGGTTCCTCTGGAATGGACTGAGACATCTGGGGGACTCTTGGAATGGTGGTACGACCATGGAGTTCCTCTCGCCTTTCCTGTTGAGAGTGCCTCCTCTTGAGATGCGACGGGAACGCCGGGAATTCTTTCCCGTTGAAAGCAGGGAAAGGATCCCTCATCTCGAGCTCCGAGGGGGAAACGGGGCTCCTCTGGATGTGGGCGGGACCATCGTGCTTCCTCCCGAGTGGACACGGGTATGGCGGTGAACTTCTTGAGTTGCAGCAAGGGTGTGAAAGACCCTTTCGAAGTTCCAGAGGTTAGGTGTCATTAGTCTCCAGACGCCTCATCGGAAATAGGCCTCATCTCGCCTGGAAGGGAGAACTTCCTGGATTTTCTCGAGTTGCGGCAGGTGTTCTCGAGTTACGACGGGGACCTCAGGGACCCGCCCTGGTGGCCTCAGGAGAGGCCAGTCCCCATGCGAGTTGCTAGGGGGCCTCTCGGGATTCCTCTCCCGTCGATACCGGGGACAAAAGCCTTGTGTGGAGTCAGGGCCGGAACCGAGCATTCCTCTCAGGGGTTACATGGATCTTTGGGTACTTCTGGAGTCTCCCCAGGGGAGTCAGGCCTCGTCTCGAGTGGGGGCATGCACGTGCGCTTTCCTTCCAGGCTGTAGCAGCAATGTCACGCTTCGCATCGCGAGGATTAAAGGATCTGTGGTTTTCCCTCGAGGCTTTCCCTCGAGGCTTTCCCACAGGGCTGTCCCACGTGCCACCGTGGTGTGAGTCGATCCTCGGCGTGAAAGATGAGCCAGTGCAGGGCAAAGAGGTTCCTCTGGAATGGACTGAGACATCTGGGGGACTCTTGGAATGGTGGTACGACCATGGAGTTCCTCTCGCCTTTCCTGTTGAGAGTGCCTCCTCTTGAGATGCGACGGGAATGCCGGGAATTCTTTCCCGTTGAAAGCAGGGAAAGGATCCCTCATCTCAAGCTACGAGGGGGAAACGTGGCTCCTCTGTATGTGGTCGGGACACATCGTGCTTTCTCTCGTGTGGAGACGGGTATGGCGGTAAACTTCTTGAGTTGCAGCAAGGGTGTGAAAGACCCTTTCGAAGTTCCAGAGGTTAGGTGTCATTAGTCTCCAGACGCCTCATCAGAAATAGGCCTCATCTCGCCTGGAAGGGAGAACTTCCTGGATTTTCTCGAGTTGCGGCAGGTGTTCTCGAGTTACGACGGGGACCTCAGGGACCCGCCCTGGTGGCCTCAGGAGAGGCCAGTCCCCATGCGAGTTGCTAGGGGGCCTCTCGGGATTCCTCTCCCGTCGATACCGGGGCCAAAAACCTTGTGTGGAGTCACGGCCGGAACCGAGGATTCCTCTCAGGGGCTGACATGGATCTTTGGGTACTTCTGGAGTCTCCCCAGGGGAGTCAGGCCTCGTCTCGAGTGGGGGCATGCACGTGTGCTTTCCTTCCAGGCTGTAGCAGCAATGTCACGCTTCCCGTCGCGTGGATCAAAGGATCTGTGGTTTTCCCTCGAGGCTTTCCCTCGAGGCTTTCCCACAGGGCTGTCCCACGTGCCACCGTGGTGTGAGTCGATCCTCGGCGTCAAAGATGAGCCAGTGCAGGGCAAAGAGGTTCCTCTGGAATGGACTGAGACATCTGGGGGACTCTTGGAATGGTGGTACGACCATGGAGTTCCTCTCGCCTTTCCTGTTGAGAGTGCCTCCTCTTGAGATACGACGGGAACGCCGGGAATTCTTTCCCGTTGAAAGCAGGGAAAGGATCCCTCATCTCGAGCTACGAGGGGGAAACGGGGCTCCTCTGGATGTGGGCGGGACCATCGTGCTTCCTCTCGAGTGGACACGGGTATGTCGGTGAACTTCTTGAGTTGCAGCAAGGGTGTGAAAGACCCTTTCGAAGATCCAGAGGTTAGGTGTCATTAGTCTCCAGACGTCTCATCGGAAATAGGCCTCGTCTCGCCTCGAAGGGAGAACTTCCTGGATTTTCTCGAGGTGCGGCAGGTGTTTTCGAGTTACGACGGGTACCACAGGGACCCGCCCTGATGGCCTCAGGAGAGGCCAGTCCCCATGCGAGTTGCTAGGGGGCCTCTCGGGATTCCTCTCCCGTTGATACCGGGGCCAAAAACGTTGTTTGGAGTCAGGGCCGGAACCGAGGATTCCTCTCAGGGGCTGACATGGATCTTTGGGTACTTCTGGAGTCTCCCCAGGGGAGTCAGGCCTCGTCTCGAGTGGGGGCATGCACGTGTGCTTTCCTTCCAGGCTGTAGCAGCAATGTCACGCTTCCCGTCGCGGGGATCAAAGGATCTGTGGTTTTCCCTCGAGGCTTTCCCTCGAGGCTTTCCCACAGGGCTGTCCCACGTGCCACCGTGGTGTGAGTCGATCCTCGGCGTGAAAGATGAGCCAGTGCAGGGCAAAGAGGTTCCTCTGGAATGGACTGAGACATCTGGGGGACTCTTGGAATGGTGGTACGACCATGGAGTTCCTCTCGCCTTTCCTGTTGAGAGTGCCTCCTCTTGAGATGCGACGGGAACGCCGGGAATTCTTTCCCGTTGAAAGCAGGGAAAGGATCCCTCATCTCGAGCTCCGAGGGGGAAATGGGGCTCCTCTGGATGTGGGCGGGACCATCGTGCTTCCTCCCGAGTGGACACGGGTATGGCGGTGAACTTCTTGAGTTGCAGCAAGGGTGTGAAAGACCCTTTCGAAGTTCCAGAGTTTAGGTGTCATTAGTCTGCAGACGCCTCATCGGAAATAGGCCTCATCTCGCCTGGAAGGGAGAACTTCCTGGATTTTCTCGAGTTGCGGCAGGTGTTCTCGAGTTACGACGGGTACCACAGGGACCCGCCCTGATGGCCTCAGGAGAGGCCAGTCCCCATGCGAGTTGCTAGGGGGCCTCTCGGGATTCCTCTCCCGTCGATACCGGGGCCAAAAGCCTTGTGTGGAGTCAGGGCCAGAACCGAGCATTCCTCTCAGGGGTGACATGGATCTTTGGGTACTTCCGGAGTCTCCCCAGGGGAGTCAGGCCTCGTCTCGAGTGGGGGCATGCACGTGCGCTTTCCTTCCAGGCTGTAGCAGCAATGTCACGCTTCCCGTCGCGTGCATCAAAGGATCTGTGGTTTTCCCTCGAGGCTTTCCCTCGAGGCTTTCCCACAGGGCTGTCCCACGTGCCACCGTGGTGTGAGTCGATCCTCGGCGTGAAAGATGAGCCAGTGCAGGGCAAAGAGGTTCCTCTTGAATGGACTGAGACATCTGGGGGACTCTTGGAATGGTGGTACGACCATGGAGTTCCTCTCGCCTTTCCTGTTGAGAGTGCCTCCTCTTTGGATGCGACGGGAACGCCGGGAATTCTTTCCCATTGAAAGCAGGGAAAGGATCCCTCATCTCGAGCTACGAGGGGGAAACGGGGCTCCTCTGGATGTGGGCGGGACCATCGTGCTTCCTCTCGAGTGGACACGGGTATGGCGGTGAACTTCTTGAGTTGCAGCAAGGGTGTGAAAGACCCTTTCGATATTCCAGAGGTTAGGTGTCATTAGTCTCCAGACGCCTCATCGGAAATAGGCCTCATCTCGCCTGGAAGGGAGAACTTCCTGGATATTCTCGACTTTCGGCAGGTGTTCTCGAGTTATGACGGGGACCTCAGGGACCCGCCCTGGTGGCCTCAGGAGAGGCCAGTCCCCATGCGAGTTGCTAGGGGGCCTCTCGGGATTCCTCTCCCGTCGATACCGGGGCAAAAAACCTTGTGTGGAGTCAGGGCCGGAACCGAGGATTCCTCTCAGGGGTGACATGGATCTTTGGGCACTTCTGGAGTCTCCCCAGGGGAGTCAGGCCTCGTCTCGAGTGGGGACATGCACGTGCGCTTTCCTTCCAGGCTGTAGCAGCAATGTCACGCTTCCCGTCGCGTGCATCAAAGGATCTGTGGTTTTCCCTCGAGGCTTTCCCTCGAGGCTTTCCCACAGGGCTGTCCCACGTGCCACCGTGGTGTGAGTCGATCCTCGGCGTGAAAGATGAGCCAGTGCAGGGCAAAGAGGTTCCTCTGGAATGGACTGAGACATCTGGGGGACTCTTGGAATGGTGGTACGACCATGGAGTTCCTCTCGCCTTTCCTGTTGAGAGTGCCTCCTCTTGAGATGCGACGGGAACGCCGGGAATTCTTTCCCGTTGAAAGCAGGGAAAGGATCCCTCATCTCGAGCTCCGAGGGGGAAACGGGGCTCCTCTGGATGTGGGCGGGACCATCGTGCTTCCTCTCGAGTGGAGACGGGTATGGCGGTGAACTTCTTGAGTTGCAGCAAGGGTGTGAAAGACCCTTTCGACGTTCCAGAGGTTAGGTGTCATTAGTCTCCAGACGCCTCATCGGAAATAGGCCTCATCTCGCCTGGAAGGGAGAACTTCCTGGATTTTCTCGAGTTGCGGCAGGTGTTCTCGAGTTACGACGGGGACCTCAGGGACCCGCCCTGGTGGCCTCAGGAGAGGCCAGTCCCCATGCGAGTTGCTAGGGGGCCTCTCGGGATTCCTCTCCCGTCGATACCGGGGCCAAAAACCTTGTGTGGAGTCAGGGCCGGAACCGAGGATTCCTCTCAGGGGCTGACATGGATCTTTGGGTACTTCTGGAGTCTCCCCAGGGGAGTCAGGCCTCGTCTCGAGTGGGGGCATGCACGTGCGCTTTCCTTCCAGGCTGTAGCAGCAATGTCACGCTTCCCGTCGCGTGCATCAAAGGATCTGTGGTTTTCCCTCGAGGCTTTCCCTCGAGGCTTTCCAGCAGGGCTGTCCCACGTGCCACCGTGGTGTGAGTCGATCCTCGGCGTGAAAGATGAGCCAGTGCAGGGCAAACAGGTTCCTCTGGAATGGACTGAGACATCTGGGCGACTCTTGGAATGGTGGTACGACCATGGAGTTCCTCTCGCCTTTCCTGTTGAGAGTGCCTCCTCTTGAGATGCGACGGGAACGCCGGGAATTCTTTCCCGTTGAAAGCAGGGAAAGGATCCCTCATCTCGATCTACGAGGGTGAAACGGGGCTCCTCTGGATGTGGGCGGGACCATCGTGCTTCCTCTCGAGTGGAGACGGGTATGGCGCTGAACTTCTTGAGTTGCAGCAAGGGTGTGAAAGACCCTTTCGAAGTTCCAGAGGTTAGGTGTCATTAGTCTCCAGACGCCTCATCGGAAATAGGCCTCATCTCGCCTGGAAGGGAGAACTTCCTGGATTTTCTCGATTTGCGGCAGGTGTTCTCGAGTTACGACGGGGACCTCAGGGACCCGCCCTGGTGGCCTCAGGAGAGGCCAGTCCCCATGCGAGTTGCTAGGGGGCCTCTCGGGATTCCTCTCCCGTCGATACCGGGGCCAAAAACCTTGTGTGGAGTCAAGGCCGGAACCGAGGATTCCTCTCAGGGGCTGACATGGATCTTTGGGTATTTCTGGTGTCTCCCCAGGGGAGTCAGGCCTCGTCTCCAGTGGGGGCATGCACGTGCGCTTTCCTTCCAGGCTGTAGCAGCAATGTCACACTTCCCGTCACGTGGATCAAAGGATCTGTGGTTTTCCCTCGAGGCTTTCCCTCGAGGCTTTCCCACAGGGCTGTCCCACGTGCCACCGTGGTGTGAGTCGATCCTCGGCGTGGAAGATGAGCCAGTGCAGGGCAAAGAGGTTCCTCTGGAATGGACTGAGACATCTGGGGGACTCTTGGAATGGTGGTACGACCCTGGAGTTGCTCTCGCCTTTCCTGTTGAGAGTGCCTCCTCTTGAGATGCGACGGGAACGCCGGGAATTCTTTCCCGTTGAAAGAAGGGAAAGGATCCCACATCTCGAGCTCCGAGGGGGAAACGGGGCTCCTCTGGATGTGGGCGGGACCATCGTGCTTCCTCTCGAGTGGAGACGGGTATGGCGGTGAACTTCTTGAGTTGCAGCAAGGGTGTGAAAGACCCTTTCGACGTTCCAGAGGTTAGGTGTCATTAGTCTCCAGACGCCTCATCGGAAATACGCCTCATCTCGCCTGGAAGGGAGAACTTCCTGGATTTTCTCGAGTCGCGGCAGGTGTTCTCGAGTTATGACGGGGACCTCCGGGACACGCCCTGGTGGCCTCAGGAGAGGCCAGTCCCCATGCGAGTTGCTAGGGGGCCTCTCGGGATTCCTCTCCCGTCGATACCGGGGCCAAAAACCTTGTGTGGAGTCAGGGCCGGAACCGAGGATTCCTCTCAGGGGCTGACATGGATCTTTGGGTACTTCTGGAGTCTCCCCAGGGGAGTCAGGCCTCGTCTCGAGTGGGGGCATGCACGTGCGCTTTCCTTCCAGGCTGTAGCAGCAATGTCACGCTTCCCGTCGCGTGCATCAAAGGATCTGTGGTTTTCCCTCGAGGCTTTCCCTCGAGGCTTTCCAGCAGGGCTGTCCCACGTGCCACCGTGGTGTGAGTCGATCCTCGGCGTGAAAGATGAGCCAGTGCAGGGCAAAGAGGTTCCTTTGGAATGGACTGAGACATCTGGGGGACTCTTGGAATGGTGGTACGACCATGGAGTTCCTCTCGCCTTTCCTGTTGAGAGTGCCTCCTCTTGAGATGCGACGGGAACGCCGGGAATTCTTTCCCGTTGAAAGCAGGGAAAGGATCCCTCATCTCGAGCTACGAGGGGGAAACGGGGCTCCTCTGGATGTGGGTGGGACCATCGTGCTTCCTCTCGATTGGAGACGGGTATGGCGGTGAACTTCTTGAGTTGCAGCAAGTGTGTGAAAGACCCTTTCGAAGTTCCAGAGGTTAGGTGTCATTAGTCTCCAGACGCCTCATCGGAAATAGGCCTCATCTCGCCTGCAAGGGAGAACTTCCTTGATTTTCTCGAGGTGCGGCAGGTGTTCTCGAGTTACGACGGGTTACTCAGGGACCCGCCCTGGTTGCCTCAAGAGGCCAGTCCCCATGCGATTTGCTACGGGACCTCTCGGGATTCCTCTCCCGTCGATACCGGGGCCAAAAACCTTGTGTGGAGTCAGGGCCGTAACCGAGGATTCCTCTCAGGGGCTGACATGGATCTTTGGGTACTTCTGGAGTCTCCCCAGGGGAGTCAGGCCTCGTCTCGAGTGGGGGCATGCACGTGCGCATTCCTTCCAGGCTGTAGCAGCAGTGTCACGCTTCCCGTGGCGTGGATCAAAGGATCTGTGGTTTTCCCTCGAGGCTTTCCCACAGGGCTGTCCCACGTGCCTCCGTGGTGTGAGTCGATCCTCGGCGTGAAAGATGAGCCAGTGCAGGGCAAAGAGGTTCCTCTGGAATGGACTGAGACATCTGGGGGACTCTAGGAATGGTGGTACGACCATGGAGTTCCTCTCGCCTTTCCTGTTGAGAGTGCCTCCTCTTGAGATGCGACGGGAACGCCGGGAATTCCTTCCCGTTGAAAGCAGGAAAGGATCCCTCATCTCGAGCTCCGAGAGGGAAACGGGGCTCCTCTGGATGTGGGCGGGACCATCGTGCTTCCTCTCGAGTGGAGACGGGTATGGCGGTGAACTTCTTGAGTTGCAGCAAGGGTGTGAAAGACCCTTTCGAAATTCCAAAGGTTAGGTGTCATTAGACTCCAGACGCCTCATCGGAAATAGGCCTCATCTCGCCTGGAAGGGAGAACTTCCTGGATTTTCTCGAGTTGCGGCAGGTGTTCTCGAGTTACGACGGGGACCTCAGGGACCCGCCCTGGTGGCCTCAGGAGAGGCCAGTCCCCATGCGAGGTGCTAGGGGGCCTCTCGGGATTCCTCTCCCGTCGATACCGGGGCCAAAAACCTTGTGTGGAGTCAGGGCCGGAACCGAGGATTCCTCTCAGGGGCTGACATGGATCTTTGGGTACTTCTGGAGTCTCCCCAGGGGAGTCAGGCCTCGACTCGAGTGGGGGCATGCACGTGCGCTTTCCTTCCAGGCTGTAGCAGCAATGTCACGCTTCCCGTCGCGTGGATCAAAGGATCTGTGGTATTCCCTCGAGGCTTTCCCTCGAGGCTTTCCCACAGGGCTGTCCCACGTGCCACCGTGGTGTGAGTCGATCCTCGGCGTGAAAGATTAGCCAGTGCAGGGCAAAGAGGTTCCTCTGGAATGGACTGAGACATCTGGGGGACTCTTGGAATGGTGGTACCACCATGGAGTTCCTCTCGCCTTTCCTGTTGAAAGTGCCTCCTCTTGAGATACGACGGGAACACCGGGAATTCTTTCCCGTTGAAAGCAGGGAAAGGATCCCTCATCTCGAGCTAAGAGGGGGAAACGGGGATCCTCTTGATGTGGGCGGGACCATCGTGCTTCCTCTCGAGTGGAGACGGGTATGGCGGTGAACTTCTTGAGTTGCAGCAAGGGTGTGAAAGACCCTTTCGAAGTTCGAGAGGTTAGGTGTCATTAGTCTCCAGACGCCTCATCGGAAATAGGCCTCATCTCGCCTGGAAGGGAGAACTTCCTGGATTTTCTCGAGTTGCGGCAGGTGTTCTCAAGTTACGACGGGGACCTCAGGGACCCGCCCTGGTGGCCTCAGGAGAGGCCAGTCCCCATGCGAGGTGCTAGGGGGCCTCTCGGGATTCCTCTCCCGTCGATACCACGGCCAAAAACCTTGTGTGGAGTCAGGGTCGGAACCGAGCATTCCTCTCAGGGGCTTATATGGATCTTTGGGTAATTCTGGAGTCTCGCCAGGGGAGATAGGCCTCGTCTCGAGTGGGGGCATGCACGTGCCCTTTCCTTCCAGGCTGTAGCAGCAATGTCACGCTTCCCGTCGCGTGGATCAAAGGATCTGTGGTTTTCCTTCGAGGCTTTCCCTCGAGGCTTTCCCACAGGGCTGTCACACGTGCCTCCGTGGTGTGAGTCGATCCTCGGCGTGAAAGATGAGCCAGTGCAGGGCAAAGAGGTTCCTCTGGAATGGACTGAGACATCTGGGGGACTCTTGGAATGGTGGTACGACCATGGAGTTCCTCTCGTCTTTCCTGTTGAGAGTGCCTCCTCTTGAGATGCGACGGGAACGCCGGGAATTCTTTCCCGTGAAAGCAGGGAAAGGATCCCTCATCTCGAGCTACGAGGGGGAAACGGGGCTCCTCTGGATGTGGGCGGGACCATCGTGCTTCCTCTCGAGTGGAGACGGGTATGGCGGTGAACTTCTTGAGTTGCAGCAAGGGTGTGAAAGACCCTTTCGAAGTTCCAGAGGTTAGGTGTCATTAGTCTCCAGACGCCTCATCGGAAATAGGCCTCATCTCGCCTGGAAGGGAGAACTTCCTGGATTTTCTCGAGTTGCGGCAGGTGTTCTCGAGTTACGACGGAGAACTCAGGGACCCGCCCTGGTGGCCTCAGGAGAGGCCAGTCCCCATGCGATGTGCTAGGGGGCCTCTCGGGATTCCTCTCCCGTCGATACCGGGGCCAAAAACCTTGTGTGGAGTCAGGGCCAGAACCGAGGATTCCTCTCAGGGGCTGACATGGATCTTTGGGTACTTCTGGGGTCTCCCCAGGGGAGTCAGGCCTCGTCTCGAGTGGGGGCATGCACGTGCGCTTTCCTTCCAGGCTGTAGCAGCAATGTCACGCTTCCTGTCGCGTGGATCAAAGGATCTGTGGTTTTCCCTCGAGGCTTTCCCTCGAGGCTTTCCCACAGGGCTGTCCCACGTGCCACCGTGGTGTGAGTCGATCCTCGGCGTGAAAGATGAGCCAGTGCAGGGCAAAGAGGTTCCTCTGGAATGGACTGAGACATCTTGGGGACTCCTTGAATGGTGGTACGACCATGGAGTTCCTCTCGCCTTTCCTGTTGAGAGTGCCTCCTCTTGAGATGCGACGGGAACGCCGGGAATTCTTTCCCGTCTAAAGCAGGGAAAGGTTCCCTCATCTCGAGATACCAGGGGGAAACGGGGCTCCTCTGGATGTGGGCGGGACCATCGTGCTTCCTCTCGAGTGGAGACGGGTATGGCGGTGAACTTCTTGAGTTGCAGCAAGGGTGTGAAAGACCCTTTCGAAGTTCCAGAGGTTAGGTGTCATTAGTCTCCAGACGCCTCATCGGAAATAGGCCTCATCTCGCCTGAAAGGGAGAACTTCCTGGATTTTCTCGAGTTGCGGCAGGTGTTCTCGAGTTACGACGGGGACCTCAGGGACCCGCCCTGGTGGCCTCAGGAGAGGCCAGTCCCCATGCGAGGTGCTAGGGGGCCTCTCGGGATTCCTCTCCCGTCGATACCGGGGCCAAAAACCTTGTGTGGAGTCAGGGCCGGAACCGAGGATTCCTCTCAGGGGCTGACATGGATCTTTGGGTACTTCTGGAGTCTCCCCAGGGGAGTTAGGCCTCTTCTCGAGTGGGGGCATGCACGTGCGCTTTCCTTCCCGGCTGTAGCAGCAATGTCACGCTTCCCGTCACGTGGATCAAAGGATCTGTGGTTTTCCCTCGAGGCTTTCCCACAGGGCTGTCCCACGTGCCACCGTGGTGTGAGTCGATCCTCGGCGTGAAAGATGAGCCAGTGCAGGGCAAAGAGGTTCCTCTGGAATGGACTGAGACATCTGGGGGACTCTTGGAATGGTGGTACGACCATGGAGTTCCTCTCGCCTTTCCTGTTGAGAGTGCCTCCTCTTGAGATGCGACGGGAACGCCGGGAAATCTTCCCCGTTGAAAGCAGGGAAAGGATCCATCATCTCGAGCTACGAGGGGGAAACGGGGCTCCTTTGGATGTGGGCGGGACCATCATGCTTCCTCTCGAGTGGAGACGGGTATGGAGGTGAACTTTTTGAGTTGCAGCAAGGGTGTGAAAGACCCTTTCGAAGTTCCAGAGGTTAGGTGTCATTAGTCTCCAGACGCCTCATCGGAAATAGGCCTCATCTCGCCTGGAAGGGAGAACTTCCTGGATTTTCTCGAGTTGGGGCAGGTGTTCTCGAGTTACGACGGGGACCTCAGGGACTCGCCCTGGTGGCCTCAGGAGAGGCCAGTCCCCATGCGAGTTGCTAGGGGGCCTCTCGGGATTCCTCTCCCGTCCTTACCGGGGCCAAAAACTTTGTATGGAGTCAGGGCCGGAACCGAGGATTCCTCTCAGGGGCTGACATGGATCTTTGGGTTCTTCTGGAGTCCCCCCAGGGGAGTCAGGCCTCGTCTCGAGTGGGGGCATGCACGTGCGCTTTCCTTCCAGGCTGTAGCAGCAATGTCACGCTTCCCGTCGCGTGGATCAAAGGATCTGTGGTTTTCCCTCGAGGCTTTACCTCGAGGCTTTCCCACAGGGCTGTCCCACGTGCCACCGTGGTGTGAGTCGATCCTCGGCGTGAAAGATGAGCCAGTGCAGGGCAAAGAGGTTCCTCTGGAATGGACTGAGACATCTGGGGGACTCTAGGAATGGTGGTATGACCATGGAGTTCCTCTCGCCTTTCCTGTTGAGAGTGCCTCCTCTTGAGATGCGACGGGAACGCCGGGAATTCTTTCCCGTCTAAAGCAGGGAAAGGATCCCTCATCTCGAGCTACGAGGGGGAAACGGGGCTCCTCTGGATGTGGGCAGGACCATCGTGCTTCCTCTCGAGTGGAGACGGGTATGGCGGTGAACTTCTTGAGTTGCAGCAAGGGTGTGAAAGACCCTTTCGAAGTTCCAGAGGTTAGGTGTCATTAGTCTCCAGACGACTCATCGGAAATAGGCCTCATCTCGCCTGCAAGGGAGAACTTCCTGGATTTTCTCGAGTTGCGGCAGGTGTTCTCGAGTTACGACGGGGACCTCAGGGACCCGCCCTGGTGGCCTCAGGAGAGGCCAGTCCCCATGCGAGGTGCTAGGGGGCCTCTCGGGATTCCTCTCCCGTCGATACCGGGGCCAAAAACCTTGTGTGGAGTCAGGGTCGAAACCGAGGATTCCTCTCAGGGGCTTATATGGATCTTTGGGTACTTCTGGAGTCTCGCCAGGGGAGACAGGCCTCGTCTCGAGTGGGGGCATGCACGTGCGCTTTCCTTCCAGGCTGTAGCAGCAATGTCACGCTTCCCGTCGCGGGCATCAAAGGATCTGTGGTTTTCCCTCGAGGCTTTCCCTCGAGGCTTTCCCACAGGGCTGTCCCACGTGCCTCCGTGGTGTGAGTCGATCCTCAGCGTGAAAGATGAGCCAGTGCAGGGCAAAGAGGTTCCTCTGGAATGGACTGAGACATCTGGGGGACTCTTGCAATGGTGGTACGACCATGGAGTTCCTCTCGCCTTTCCTGTTGAGAGTGCCTCCTCTTGAGATGCGACGGGAACGCCGGGAATTCCTTCCCGTTGAAAGCAGGAAAAGATCCCTCATCTCGAGCTCCGAGAGGGAAACGGGGCTCCTCTGGATGTGGGCGGGACCATCGTGCTTCCTCTCGAGTGGAGACGGGTATGGCGGTGAACTTCTTGAGTTGCAGCAATGGTGTGAAAGACCCTTTCGAAATTCCAAAGGTTAGGTGTCATTAGTCTCCAGACGCCTCATCGGAAATAGGCCTCATCTCGCCTGGAAGGGAAAACTTCCTGGATTTTCTCGAGTTGCAGCAGGTGTTCTCGAGTTAAGACGGGGACCTCAGGGACCCGCCCTGGTGGCCTCAGGAGAGGCCAGTCCCGATGCGACGTGCTAGGGGGCCTCTCGGGATTCCTCTCCCTTCGATACCGGGGCCAAAAAGCTTGTGTGGAGTCAGGGCCGGATCCGAGGATTCCTCTCAGGGGCTGACATGGATCTTTGGGTACTTCTGGAGTCTCCCCAGCGGAGTTAGGCCTCGACTCGAGTGGGGGCATGCACGTGCGCTTTCCTTCCAGGCTGTAGCAGCAATGTCACGCTTCCCGTGGCGTGTATCAAAGGATCTGTGGTTTTCCCTCGAGACTTTCCCACAGGGCTGTCCCACGTGCCACCGTGGTGTGAGTCGATCCTCGGCGTGAAAGATGAGCCAGTGCAGGGCAAAGAGCTTCCTCTGGAATGGACTGAGACATCTGGAGGACTCTTGGAATGGTGGTACGACCATGGAGTTCCTCTCGCCTTTCCTGTTGAGAGTGCCTCCTCTTGAGATGCGACGGGAACGCCGGGAATTCTTTCCCGTTGAAAGCAGGGAAAGGATCCCTCATCTCGAGCTCCGAGGGGGAAACGGGGCTCCTCTGGATGTGGGCGGGACCATCGTGCTTCCTCTCGAGTGGACACGGGTATGGCGGTGAACTTCTTGAGTTGCAGCAAGGGTGTGAAAGACCCTTTCGAAGTTCCAGAGGTTAGGTGTCATTAGTCTCCAGACGCCTCATCGGAAATAGGCCTCATCTCGCCTGGAAGGGAGAACTTCCTGGATTTTCTCGAGTTGGGGCAGGTGTTCTCGAGTTACGACGGGGACCTCAGGGACCCGCCCTGGTGGCCTCAGGAGAGGCCAGTCCCCATGCGATGTGCTAGGGGGCCTCTCGGGATTCCTCTCCCGTCGATACCGGGGCCAAAAACCTTGTGTGGAGTCAGGGCCGGAACCGAGGATTCCTCTCAGGGGCTGACATGGATCTTTGGGTACTTCTGGAGTCTCCCCAGGGGAGTCAGGCCTCGTCTCGAGTGGGGGCATGCACGTGCGCTTTCCTTCCAGGCTGTAGCAGCAATGTCACGCTTCCTGTCGCGTGGATCAAAGGATCTGTGGTTTTCCCTCGAGGCTTTCCCTCGAGGCTTTCCCACAGGGCTGTCCCACGTGCCACCGTGGTGTGAGTCGATCCTCGGCGTGAAAGATGAGCCAGTGCAGGGCAAAGAGGTTCCTCTGGAATGGACTGAGACATCTGGGGGACTCCTGGAATGGTGGTACGACCATGGAGTTCCTCTCGCCTTTCCTGTTGAGAGTGCCTCCTCTTGAGATGCGACGGGAACGCCGGGAATTCTTTCCCGTCTAAAGCAGGGAAAGGTTCCCTCATCTCGAGATACGAGGGGGAAACGGGGCTCCTCTGGATGTGGGCGGGACCATCGTGCTTCCTCTCGAGTGGAGACGGGTATGGCGGTGAACTTCTTGAGTTGCAGCAATGGTGTGAAAGACCCTTTCGAAATTCCAAAGGTTAGGTGTCATTAGTCTCCAGACGCCTCATCGGAAATAGGCCTCATCTCGCCTGGAAGGGAGAACTTCCTGGATTTTCTCGAGTTGCAGCAGGTGTTCTCGAGTTAAGACGGGGACCTCAGGGACCCGCCCTGGTGGCATCAGGAGAGGCCAGTCCCGATGCGAGGTGCTAGGGGGCCTCTCGGGATTCCTCTCCCGTCGATACCGGGGCCAAAAACCTTGTGTGGAGTCAGGGCCGGAACCGAGGATTCCTCTCAGGGGCTGACATGGATCTTTGGGTACTTCTGGAGTCTCCCCAGGGGAGTTAGGACTCTTCTCGAGTGGGGGCATGCACGTGCGCTTTCCTTCCCGGCTGTAGCAGCAATGTCACGCTTCCCGTCGCGTGGATCAAAGGATCTGTGGTTTTCCCTCGAGCCTTTCCCACAGGGCTGTCCCACGTGCCACCGTGGTGTGAGTCGATCCTCGGCGTGAAAGATGAGCCAGTGCAGGGCAAAGAGGTTCCTCTGGAATGGACTGAGACATCTGGGGGACTCTTGGAATGGTGGTACGACCATGGAGTTCCTCTCGCCTTTCCTGTTGAGAGTGCCTCCTCTTGAGATGCGACGGGAACGCCGGGAATTCTTCCCCGTTGAAAGCAGGGAAAGGATCCATCATCTCGAGCTCCGAGGGGGAAACGGGGCTCCTTTGGATGTGGGCGGGACCATCATGCTTCCTCTCGAGTGGAGACGAGTATGGCGGTGAACTTCTTGAGTTGCAGCAAGGGTGTGAAAGACCCTTTCGAAGTTCCAGAGGTTAGGTGTCATTAGTCTCCAGACGCCTCATCGGAAATAGGCCTCATCTCGCCTGGAAGGGAGAACTTCCTGGATTTTCTCGAGTTGGGGCAGGTGTTCTCGAGTTACGACGGGGACCTCAGGGACCCGCCCTGGTGGCCTCAGGAGAGGCCAGTCCCCATGCGAGTTGCTAGGGGGCCTCTCGGGATTCCTCTCCCGTCGATACCGGGGCCAAAAACTTTGTATGGAGTCAGGGCCGGAACCGAGGATTCCTCTCAGGGGCTGACATGGATCTTTCGGTTCTTCTGGAGTCCCCCCAGGGGAGTCAGGCCTCGTCTCGAGTGGGGGCATGCACGTGCGCTTTCCTTCCAGGCTGTAGCAGCAATGTCACGCTTCCCGTCGCGTGGATCAAAGGATCTGTGGTTTTCCCTCGAGGCTTTCCCTCGAGGCTTTCCCACAGGGCTGTCCCACGTGCCACCGTGGTGTGAGTCGATCCTCGGCGTGAAAGATGAGCCAGTGTAGGGCAAAGAGGTTCCTCTGGAATGGACTGAGACATCTGGGGGACTCTTGGAATGGTGGTACGACCATGGAGTTCCTCTCGCCTTTCCTGTTGAGAGTGCCTCCTCTTGAGATGCGACGGGAACGCCGGGAATTCTTTCCCGTTGAAAGCAGGAAAAGGATCCCTCATCTCGAGCTACGAGGGGGAAACGGGGCTCCTCTGGATGTGGGCGGGACCATCGTGCTTCCTCTCTAGTGGAGACAGGTATGGTGGTGAACTTCTTGAGTTGCAGCAAGGGTGTGAAAGACCCTTTCGAAGTTCCAGAGGTTAGGTGTCATTAGTCTCCAGACGCCTCATAGGAAATAGGCCTCATCTCGCCTGGAAGGGAGAACTTCCTGGATTTTCTCGAGTTGCGGCAGGTGTTCTCGAGTTATGACGGGGACCTCAGGAACCCGCCCTGGTGGCCTCAGGAGAGGCCAGTCCCTATGCGAGTTGCTAGGGGGCCTCTCGGGATTCCTCTCCCGTCGATACCGGGGCCAAAAACCTTGTATGGAGTCAGGGCCGGAACCGAGGATTCCTCTCAGGGGCTGACATGGATCTTTGGGTACTTCTGTAGTCTCCCCAGGGGAGTCAGGCCTCGTCTCGAGTGGGGGCATGCACGTGCACTTTCCTTCCAGGCTGTAGCAGCAATTTCACGCTTCCCGTCGCGTGGATCAAAGGATCTGTGGTTTTCCCTCGAGGCTTTCCAACAGGGCTTTCCCACGTGGCATCGTGGTGTGAGTCGATCCTCGGCGTGAAAGATGAGCCAGTGCAGGACAAAGAGGTTCCTCTGGAATGGACTGAGATATCTGGGGGACTCTTGGAATGGTGGTACGACCATGGAGTTCCTCTCGCCTTTCCTGTTGAGAGTGCCTCCTCTTGAGATGCGACGGGAACGCCGGGAACTCTTTCCCTTTGAAACCAGGGAAAGGATCCCTCATCTCGAGCTACGAGGGGAAAACGGGGCTCCTCTGGATGTGGGCGGGACCATCGTGCTTCATCTCGAGTGGAGACGGGTATGGCGGTGAACTTCTTGAGTTGCAGCAAGGGTGTGAAAGACCCTTTAGAAGTTCCAGAGGTTAGGTGTCATTAGTCTCCAGACGCCTCATCAGAAATAGGCCTCATCTCGCCTGGAAGGGAGAACTTCCTGGATTTTCTCGAGTTGCGGCAGGTGTTCTCGAGTTACGACGGGGACCTCAGGGACCCGCCCTGGTGGCCTCAGGAGAGGCCAGTCCCTATGCGAGTTGCTAGGGGGCCTCTCGGGATTCCTCTCCCGTCGATACCGGGGCCAACAACCTTGTGTGGAGTCAGGGCCGTAACCGAGGATTCCTCTCATGGGCTGACATGGATCTTTGGGTACGTCTGGAGACTCCCCTGTGGAGTCAGGCCTCGTCTCGAGTGGGGGCATGCACGTGCGCTTTCCTTCCAGGCTGTAGCAGCAATGTCACGCTTCCCGTCGCGTGGATCAAAGGATCTGTGGTTTTCCCTCGAGGCTTTCCCTCGAGGCTTTCCCACAGGGCTGTCCCACGTGCCACCGTGGTGTGAGTCGATCCTCGGCGTGAAAGATGAGCCAGTGCAGGGCAAAGAGGTTCCTC
Organism: Capricornis sumatraensis; assembly: GCF_032405125.1. Lineage (NCBI taxonomy): Eukaryota > Metazoa > Chordata > Mammalia > Artiodactyla > Bovidae > Capricornis > Capricornis sumatraensis. The sequence continues at coordinate 5,250,040 of NW_027184614.1, read as the reverse complement.
TGGAATGGACTGAGACATCTGGGGGACTCTTGGAATGGTGGTACGACCATGGAGTTCCTCTCGCCTTTCCTGTTGAGAGTGCCTCCTCTTGAGATGCGACGGGAACGCCGGGAATTCTTTCCCGTTGAAAGCAGGAAAAGGATCCCTCATCTCGAGCTACGAGGGGGAAACGGGGCTCCTCTGGATGTGGGCGGGACCATCGTGCTTCCTCTCTAGTGGAGACAGGTATGGTGGTGAACTTCTTGAGTTGCAGCAAGGGTGTGAAAGACCCCTTCGAAGTTCCAGAGGTTAGGTGTCATTAGTCTCCAGACGCCTCATAGGAAATAGGCCTCATCTCGCCTGGAAGGGAGAACTTCCTGGATTTTCTCGAGTTGCGGCAGGTGTTCTTGAGTTATGACGGGGACCTCAGGAACCCGCCCTGGTGGCCTCAGGAGAGGCCAGTCCCTATGCGAGTTGCTAGGGGGCCTCTCGGGATTCCTCTCCCGTCGATACCGGGGCCAAAAACCTTGTATGGAGTCAGGGCCGGAACCGAGGATTCCTCTCAGGGGCTGACATGGATCTTTGGGTACTTCTGTAGTCTCCCCAGGGGAGTCAGGCCTCGTCTCGAGTGGGGGCATGCACGTGCACTTTCCTTCCAGGCTGTAGCAGCAATGTCACGCTTCCCGTCGCGTGGATCAAAGGATCTGTGGTTTTCCCTCGAGGCTTTCCCACAGGGCTGTCCCACGTGCCACCGTGGTGTGAGTCGATCCTCGGCGTGAAAGATGAGCCAGTGCAGGACAAAGAGGTTCCTCTGGAATGGACTGAGATATCTGGGGGACTCTTAGAATGGTGGTACGACCATGGAGTTCCTCTCGCCTTTCCTGTTGAGAGTGCCTCCTCTTGAGATGCGACGGGAACGCCGGGAACTCTTTCCCTTTGAAACCAGGGAAAGGATCCCTCATTTCGAGCTACGAGGGGAAAACGGGGCTCCTCTGGATGTGGGCGGGACCATCGTGCTTCATCTCGAGTGGAGACGGGTATAGCGGTGAACTTCTTGAGTTGCAGCAAGGGTGTGAAAGACCCTTTCGAAGTTCCAGAGGTTAGGTGTCATTAGTCTCCAGACGCCTCATCAGAAATAGGCCTCATCTCGCCTGGAAGGGAGAACTTCCTGGATTTTCTCGAGTTGCGGCAGGTGTTCTCGAGTTACGACGGGGACCTCAGGGACCCGCCCTGGTGGCCTCAGGAGAGGCCAGTCCCCATGCGAGTTGCTAGGGGGCCTCTCGGGATTCCTCTCCCGTCGATACCGGGGCCAAAAACCTTGTGTGGAGTCAGGGCCAGAACCGAGGATTCCTCTCAGGGGCTGACATGGATCTTTGGGTACTTCTGGAGTCTCCCCAGGGGAGTCAGGCCTCGTCTCGAGTGGGGGCATGCACGTGCGCTTTCCTTCCAGGCTGTAGCAGCAATGTCACACTTCCCGAAGCGTGGATCATAGGATCTGTGGTTTTCCCTCGAGGCTTTCCCTCGAGGCTTTCCCACAGGGCTGTCCCACGTGCCACCGTGGTGTGAGTCGATCCTCGGCGTGAAAGATGAGCCAGTGCAGGGCAAAGAGGTTCCTCTGGAATGGACTGAGACATCTGGGGGACTCTTGGCATGGTGGTACGACCATGGAGTTCCTCTCGCCTTTCCTGTTGAGAGTGCCTCCTCTTGAGATGCGACGGGAACGCCGGGAATTCTTTCCCGTTGAAAGCAGGCAAAGGATCCCTCATCTCGAGCTACGAGGGGGAAACGGGGCTCCTCTGGATGTGGGCGGGACCATCCTGCTTCCTCTCGAGTGGAGACGGGTATGGAAGTGAACTTCTTGAGTTGCAGCAAGGGTGTGAAAGACCCTTTCGAAGTTCCAGAGGTTAGGTGTCATTAGTCTCCAGACGCCTCATCGGAAATAGGCCTCATCTCGCCTGGAAGGGAGAACTTCCTGGATTTTCTCGAGATGCGGCAGGTGTTCTCGAGTAACGACGGGGACCTCAGGGTCCCGCCCTGGTGGCCTCAGGAGAGGCCAGTCCCCATGCGAGGTGCTAGGGGGCCTCTCGGGATTCCTCTCCCGTTGATACCGGGGCCAAAAACCTTGTGTGGAGTCAGGGCCGGAAACGAGGATTCCTCTCATGGGCTGACATGGATCTTTGGGTACTTCTGGAGTCTCCGCAGGGGAGTCAGGCCTCGTCTCGAGTGGGGGCATGCACGTGCGTTTTCTTTCCATGCTGTAGCACCAATGTCACGCTTCCCGTCGCGTGGATCAAAGGATCTGTGGTTTTCCCTCGAGGCTTACCCACAGGGCTGTCCCACGTGCCACCGTGGTGTGAGTCGATCCTCGGCGTGAATGATGAGCCAGTGCAGGGCAAAGAGGTTCCTCTGGAATGGACTGAGACATCTGGGGAACTCTTGGAATGGTGGTACGACCATGGAGTTCCTCTCGCCTTTCCTGTTGAGAGTGCCTCCTCTTGAGATGCGACGGGAACGCCGGGAATTCTTTCCCGTTGAAAGCAGGGAAAGGATCCCTCATCTCGAGCTACGAGGGGGAAACGGGGCTCCTCTGGATGTGGGCGGGACCATCGTGCTTCCTCTCGAGTGGAGACGGGTATGGCGGTGAACTTCTTGAGTTGCAGCAAGGGTGTGAAAGACCCTTTCGAAGTTCCAGAGGTTAGGTGTCATTAGTCTCCAGACGCCTCATCGGAAATAGGCCTCATCTCGCCTGGAAGGGAGAACTTCCTGGATTTTCTCGAGTTGCGGCAGGTGTTCTCGAGTTACGACGGGGACCTCAGGGACCCGCCCTGGTGGCCTCAGGAGTGGCCAGTCACCATGCGAGTTGCTAGGGGGCCTCTCGGGATTCCTCTCCCGTCGATACCGGGGCCAAAAACCTTGTGTGGAATCAGGGCCAGAACCGAGGATTCCTCTCAGGGGCTGATATGGATCTTTGGGTACTTCTGGAGTCTCGCCAGGGGAGACAGGCCTCGTCTCGTGAGGGGGCATGCACGTGCACTTTCCTTCCAGGCTGTAGCAGCAATGTCACGCTTCCCGTCGCGTGGATCATAGGATCTGTGGTTTTCCCTCGAGGCTTTCCCTCGAGGCTTTCCCACAGGGCTGTCCCACGTGCCACCGTGGTGTGAGTCGATCCTCGGCGTGAAAGATGAGCCAGTGCAGGGCAAAGAGCTTCCTCTGGAATGGACTGAGACATCTGGGGGACTCTTGGAATGGTGGTACCACCATGGAGTTCCTCTCGCCTTTCCTGTTGAGAGTGCCTCCTCTTGAGATGCGATGGGAACGCCAGGAATTCTTTCCCGTTGAAAGCAGGCAAAGGATCCCTCATCTCGAGCTACGAGGGGGAAACGGGTCTCCTCTGGATGTGGGCGGGACCATCCTGCTTCCTCTCGAGTGGAGACGGGTATGGAAGTGAACTTCTTGAGTTGCAGCAAGGGTGTGAAAGACCCTTTCGAAATTCCAGAGGTTAGGTGTCATTAGTCTCCAGACGCCTCATCGGAAATAGGATTCTTCTCGCCTGGAAGGGAGAACTTCCTGGATTTTCTCGAGATGCGGCAGGTGTTCTCGAGTTACGACGGGGACCTCAGGGACCCGCCCTGGTGGCCTCAGGAGAGGCCAGTCCACATGCGAGTTGCTAGGGGGCCTCTCGGAATTCCTCTCCCGTCGATACCGGGGCCAAAAACCTTGTGTGGAGTCAGGGCCGGAAACGAGGATTCCTCTCAGGGGCTGACATGGATCTTTGGGTACTTCTGGAGTCTCCGCAGGGGAGTCAGGCCTCGTCTCGAGTGGGGGCATGCACGTGCGCTATCCTTCCTAGCTGTAGCAGCAATGTCACGCTTCTCGACCCATGGATCAAAGGATCTGTGGTTTTCACTCCAGGCTTTCCCACAGGGCTGTCCCACGTGCCACCGTGGTGTGAGTCGATCTTCGGCGTGAAAGATGAGCCAGTGCAGGGCAAAGAGGTTCCTCTGGAATGGACTGATACATCTGGGGGACTCTTGGAATGGTGGTACGATCATGGAGTTCCTCTCGCCTTTCCTGTTGAGAGTGCCTCCTCTTGAGATGCGACGGGAACGCCTGGAATTCTTTCCCGTTGAAAGCATGGAAAGGATCCCTCATCTGGAGCTACGAGGTGGAAACGGGGCTCCTCTGGATGTGGGCGGGACCATCGTGCTTCCTCTCGAGTGGAGACGGGTATGGCGGTGAACTTCTTGAGTTGCAGCAAGGGTGTGAAAGACCCTTTCGAAGTTCCAGAGGTTAGGTGTCATTAGTCTCCAGAAGCCTCATCGGAAATAGGCCTCATCTCGCCTGGAAGGGAGAACTTCCTGGATTTTCTCGAGTTGCAGCAGGTGTTCTCGAGTTACGACGTGGACCTCAGGGACCCTCCCTGGTGGCCTCAGGAAAGGCCAGTCCCCATGCGAGTTGCTAGGGGGCCTCTCGGGATTCCTCTCCCGTCGATACCGGTGCCAAATACCTTGTGTGGAGTCAGGGCCGGAACCGAGGATTCCTCTCAGGGGCTGACATGGATCTTTGGGTACTTCTGGAGTCTCCCCAGGGGAGTCAGGCCTCGTCTCGAGTGGGGGCATGCACGTGTGCTTTCCTTCCAGGCTGTAGCAGCAATGTCACGCTTCCCGTCGCGTGGATCAAAGGATCTGTGGTTTTCCCTCGAGGCTTTCCCTCGAGGCTTTCCCACAGGGCTGTCCCACGTGCCTCCGTGGTGTGAGTCGATCCTCTGCGTGAAAGATGAGCCAGTGCAGGGCAAAGAGCTTCCTCTGGAATGGACTGAGACATCTGGGGGATTCTTGGAATGGTGGTACGACCATGGAGTTCCTCTCGCCTTTCCTGTTGAGAGTGCCTCCTCTTGAGATGCGACGGGAACGCCGGGAATACTTTCCCGTTGAAAGCAGGCAAAGGATCCCTCATCTCGAGCTACGAGGTGGAAACGGGGCTCCTCTGGATGTGGGCGGGACCATCCTGCTTCCTCTCGAGTGGAGACGGGTATGGAAGTGAACTTCTTGAGTTGCAGCAAGGGTGTGAAAGACCCTTTCGAAGTTCCAGAGGTTAGGTGTCATTAGTCTCCAGACGCCTCATCGGAAATAGGCCTCATCTCGCCTGGAAGGGAGAACTTCCTGGATTTTCTCGAGATGCGGCAGGTGTTCTCGAGTTACGACGGGGACCTCAGGGACCCGCCCTGGTGGCCTCAGGAGAGGCCAGTCCACATGCGAGTTGCTAGGGGGCATCGCGGGATTCCTCTCCCGTCGATACCGGGGCCAAAAACCTTGTGTGGAGTCAGGGCCGGAAACGAGGATTCATCTCAGGGGCTGACATGGATCTTTGGGTACTTCTGGAGTCTCCGCAGGGGAGTCAGGCCTCGTCTCGAGTGGGAGCATGCACGTGCGTTTTCTTTCCAGGCTGTAGCAGCAATGTCACGCTTCCCTTCGCGTGGATCAAAGGATCTGTGGTTTTCCCTCGAGGCTTTCCCACAGGGCTGTCCCACGTGCCACCGTGGTGTGAGTCGATCCTCGGCGTGAAAGATGAGCCAGTGCAGGGCAAAGAGGTTCCTCTGGAATGGACTGAGACATCTGGGGGACTCTTGGAATGGTGGTACGACCATGGAGTTCCTCTCGCCTTTCCTGTTGAGAGTGCCTCCTCTTGAGATGCGACGGGAACTCCGGGAATTCTTTCCCGTTGAAAGCAGGCAAAGGATCCCTCATCTCGGGCTACGAGGGGGAAACGGGGCTCCTCTGAATGTGGGCGGGACCATCGTGCTTCCTCTCGAGTGGAGACGGGTATGGCGGTGAACTTCTTGAGTTGCAGCAAGGGTGTGAAAGACCCTTTCGAAGTTCCAGAGGTTAGGTGTCATTAGTCTCCAGAAGCCTCATCGGAAATAGGCCTCATCTCGCCTGGAAGGGAGAACTTCCTGGATTTTCTCGAGTTGCGGCAGGTGTTCTCGAGTTACGACGGGGACCTCAGGGACCCGCCCTGGAGGCCTCAGGAGTGGCCAGTCACCATGCGAGTTGCTAGGGGGCCTCTCGGGATTCCTCTCCCGTCGATACCGGGGCCAAAAACCTTGTGTGGAGTCAGGGCCGGAACCGAGGATTCCTCTCAGGGGCTGACATGGATCTTTGGGTACTTCTGGAGTCTCCCCAGGGGAGTCAGGCCTCGTCTCGAGTGGGGGCATGCACGTGCGCTTTCCTTCCAGGCTGTAGCAGCAATGTCACGCTTCCCGTCGCGTGGATCATAGGATCTGTGGTTTTCCCTCGAGGCTTTCCCTCGAGGCTTTCCCACAGGGCTGTCCCACGTGCCACCGTGGTGTGAGTCGATCCTCGGCGTGAAAGATGAGCCAGTGCAGGGCAAAGAGGTTCCTCTGGAATGGACTGAGACATCTGGGGGACTCTTGGAATGGTGGTACGACCATGGAGTTCCTCTCGCCTTTCCTGTTGAGAGTGCCTCCTCTTGAGATGCGACGGGAACGCCGGGAATTCTTTCCCGTTGAAAGCAGGCAAAGGATCCCTCATCTCGAGCTACGAGGGGGAAACGGGGCTCCTCTGGATGTGGGCGGGACCATCGTGCTTCCTCTCGAGTGGAGACGGGTATGGCGGTGAACTTCTTGAGTTGCAGCAAGGGTGTGAAAGACCCTTTCGAAGTTCCAGAGGTTAGGTGTCATTAGTCTCCAGACGCCTCATCGGAAATAGGCCTCATCTCGCCTGGAAGGGAGAACTTCCTGGATTTTCTCGAGTTGCGGCAGGTGTTCTCGAGTTACGACGGGGACCTCAGGGACCCGCCCTGGTGGCCTCAGGAGTGGCCAGTCACCATGCGAGTTGCTAGGGGGCCTCTCGGGATTCCTCTCCCGTCGATACCGGGGCCAAAAACCTTGTGTGGAATCAGGGCCAGAACCGAGGATTCCTCTCAGGGGCTGATATGGATCTTTGGGTACTTCTGGAGTCTCGCCAGGGGAGACAGGCCTCGTCTCGTGAGGGGGCATGCACGTGCACTTTCCTTCCAGGCTGTAGCAGCAATGTCACGCTTCCCGTCGCGTGGATCATAGGATCTGTGGTTTTCCCTCGAGGCTTTCCCTCGAGGCTTTCCCACAGGGCTGTCCCACGTGCCACCGTGGTGTGAGTCGATCCTCGGCGTGAAAGATGAGCCAGTGCAGGGCAAAGAGCTTCCTCTGGAATGGACTGAGACATCTGGGGGACTCTTGGAATGGTGGTACCACCATGGAGTTCCTCTCGCCTTTCCTGTTGAGAGTGCCTCCTCTTGAGATGCGATGGGAACGCCAGGAATTCTTTCCCGTTGAAAGCAGGCAAAGGATCCCTCATCTCGAGCTACGAGGGGGAAACGGGTCTCCTCTGGATGTGGGCGGGACCATCCTGCTTCCTCTCGAGTGGAGACGGGTATGGAAGTGAACTTCTTGAGTTGCAGCAAGGGTGTGAAAGACCCTTTCGAAATTCCAGAGGTTAGGTGTCATTAGTCTCCAGACGCCTCATCGGAAATAGGATTCTTCTCGCCTGGAAGGGAGAACTTCCTGGATTTTCTCGAGATGCGGCAGGTGTTCTCGAGTTACGACGGGGACCTCAGGGACCCGCCCTGGTGGCCTCAGGAGAGGCCAGTCCACATGCGAGTTGCTAGGGGGCCTCTCGGAATTCCTCTCCCGTCGATACCGGGGCCAAAAACCTTGTGTGGAGTCAGGGCCGGAAACGAGGATTCCTCTCAGGGGCTGACATGGATCTTTGGGTACTTCTGGAGTCTCCGCAGGGGAGTCAGGCCTCGTCTCGAGTGGGGGCATGCACGTGCGCTATCCTTCCAAGCTGTAGCAGCAATGTCACGCTTCTCGACCCATGGATCAAAGGATCTGTGGTTTTCACTCCAGGCTTTCCCACAGGGCTGTCCCACGTGCCACCGTGGTGTGAGTCGATCTTCGGCGTGAAAGATGAGCCAGTGCAGGGCAAAGAGGTTCCTCTGGAATGGACTGATACATCTGGGGGACTCTTGGAATGGTGGTACGATCATGGAGTTCCTCTCGCCTTTCCTGTTGAGAGTGCCTCCTCTTGAGATGCGACGGGAACGCCTGGAATTCTTTCCCGTTGAAAGCATGGAAAGGATCCCTCATCTGGAGCTACGAGGTGGAAACGGGGCTCCTCTGGATGTGGGCGGGACCATCGTGCTTCCTCTCGAGTGGAGACGGGTATGGCGGTGAACTTCTTGAGTTGCAGCAAGGGTGTGAAAGACCCTTTCGAAGTTCCAGAGGTTAGGTGTCATTAGTCTCCAGAAGCCTCATCGGAAATAGGCCTCATCTCGCCTGGAAGGGAGAACTTCCTGGATTTTCTCGAGTTGCAGCAGGTGTTCTCGAGTTACGACGTGGACCTCAGGGACCCTCCCTGGTGGCCTCAGGAAAGGCCAGTCCCCATGCGAGTTGCTAGGGGGCCTCTCGGGATTCCTCTCCCGTCGATACCGGTGCCAAATACCTTGTGTGGAGTCAGGGCCGGAACCGAGGATTCCTCTCAGGGGCTGACATGGATCTTTGGGTACTTCTGGAGTCTCCCCAGGGGAGTCAGGCCTCGTCTCGAGTGGGGGCATGCACGTGTGCTTTCCTTCCAGGCTGTAGCAGCAATGTCACGCTTCCCGTCGCGTGGATCAAAGGATCTGTGGTTTTCCCTCGAGGCTTTCCCTCGAGGCTTTCCCACAGGGCTGTCCCACGTGCCTCCGTGGTGTGAGTCGATCCTCTGCGTGAAAGATGAGCCAGTGCAGGGCAAAGAGCTTCCTCTGGAATGGACTGAGACATCTGGGGGATTCTTGGAATGGTGGTACGACCATGGAGTTCCTCTCGCCTTTCCTGTTGAGAGTGCCTCCTCTTGAGATGCGACGGGAACGCCGGGAATACTTTCCCGTTGAAAGCAGGCAAAGGATCCCTCATCTCGAGCTACGAGGGGGAAACGGGGCTCCTCTGGATGTGGGCGGGACCATCCTGCTTCCTCTCGAGTGGAGACGGGTATGGAAGTGAACTTCTTGAGTTGCAGCAAGGGTGTGAAAGACCCTTTCGAAGTTCCAGAGGTTAGGTGTCTTTAGTCTCCAGACGCCTCATCGGAAATAGGCCTCATCTCGCCTGGAAGGGAGAACTTCCTGGATTTTCTCGAGATGCGGCAGGTGTTCTCGAGTTACGACGTGGACCTCAGGGACCCGCCCTGGTGGCCTCAGGAGAGGCCAGTCCACATGCGAGTTGCTAGGGGGCCTCGCGGGATTCCTCTCCCGTCGATACCGGGGCCAAAAACCTTGTGTGGAGTCAGGGCCGGAAACGAGGATTCATCTCAGGGGCTGACATGGATCTTTGGGTACTTCTGGAGTCTCCGCAGGGGAGTCAGGCCTCGTCTCGAGTGGGAGCATGCACGTGCGTTTTCTTTCCAGGCTGTAGCAGCAATGTCACGCTTCCCTTCGCGTGGATCAAAGGATCTGTGGTTTTCCCTCGAGGCTTTCCCACAGGGCTGTCCCACGTGCCACCGTGGTGTGAGTCGATCCTCGGCGTGAAAGATGAGCCAGTGCAGGGCAAAGAGGTTCCTCTGGAATGGACTGAGACATCTGGGGGACTCTTGGAATGGTGGTACGACCATGGAGTTCCTCTCGCCTTTCCTGTTGAGAGTGCCTCCTCTTGAGATGCGACGGGAACTCCGGGAATTCTTTCCCGTTGAAAGCAGGCAAAGGATCCCTCATCTCGAGCTACGAGGGGGAAACGGGGCTCCTCTGGATGTGGGCGGGACCATCGTGCTTCCTCTCGAGTGGAGACGGGTATGGCGGTGAACTTCTTGAGTTGCAGCAAGGGTGTGAAAGACCCTTTCGAAGTTCCAGAGGTTAGGTGTCATTAGTCTCCAGACGCCTCATCGGAAATAGGCCTCATCTCGCCTGGAAGGGAGAACTTCCTGGATTTTCTCGAGTTGCGGCAGGTGTTCTCGAGTTACGACGGGGACCTCAGGGACCCGCCCTGGTGGCCTCAGGAGTGGCCAGTCACCATGCGAGTTGCTAGGGGGCCTCTCGGGATTCCTCTCCCGTCGATACCGGGGCCAAAAACCTTGTGTGGAGTCAGGGCCGGAACCGAGGATTCCTCTCAGGGGCTGACATGGATCTTTGGGTACTTCTGGAGTCTCCCCAGGGGAGTCAGGCCTCGTCTCGAGTGGGGGCATGCACGTGCGCTTTCCTTCCAGGCTGTAGCAGCAATGTCACGCTTCCCGTCGCGTGGATCATAGGATCTGTGGTTTTCCCTCGAGGCTTTCCCTCGAGGCTTTCCCACAGGGCTGTCCCACGTGCCACCGTGGTGTGAGTCGATCCTCGGCGTGAAAGATGAGCCAGTGCAGGGCAAAGAGGTTCCTCTGGAATGGACTGAGACATCTGGGGGACTCTTGGAATGGTGGTACGACCATGGAGTTCCTCTCGCCTTTCCTGTTGAGAGTGCCTCCTCTTGAGATGCGACGGGAACGCCGGGAATACTTTCCCGTTGAAAGCAGGCAAAGGATCCCTCATCTCGAGCTACGAGGGGGAAACGGGGCTCCTCTGGATGTGGGCGGGACCATCCTGCTTCCTCTCGAGTGGAGACGGGTATGGAAGTGAACTTCTTGAGTTGCAGCAAGGGTGTGAAAGACCCTTTCGAAGTTCCAGAGGTTAGGTGTCATTAGTCTCCAGACGCCTCATCGGAAATAGGCCTCATCTCGCCTGGAAGGGAGAACTTCCTGGATTTTCTCGAGATGCGGCAGGTGTTCTCGAGTTACGACGGGGACCTCAGGGACCCGCCCTGGTGGCCTCAGGAGAGGCCAGTCCACATGCGAGTTGCTAGGGGGCCTCGCGGGATTCCTCTCCCGTCGATACCGGGGCCAAAAACCTTGTGTGGAGTCAGGGCCGGAAACGAGGATTCCTCTCAGGGGCTGACATGGATCTTTGGGTACTTCTGGAGTCTCCGCAGGGGAGTCAGGCCTCGTCTCGAGTGGGGGCATGCACGTGCGTTTTCTTTCCAGGCTGTAGCAGCAATGTCACGCTTCCCGTCGCGTGGATCAAAGTATCTGTGGTTTTCCCTCGAGGCTTTCCCACAGGGCTGTCCCACGTGCCACCGTGGTGTGAGTCGATCCTCGGCGTGAAAGATGAGCCAGTGCAGGGCACAGAGGTTCCTCTGGAATGGACTGAGACATCTGGGGGACTCTTGGAATGGTGGTACGACCATGGAGTTCCTCTCGCCTTTCCTGTTGAGAGTGCCTCCTCTTGAGATGCGACGGGAACGCCGGGAATACTTTCCCGTTGAAAGCAGGCAAAGGATCCCTCATCTCGAGCTACGAGGGGGAAACGGGGCTCCTCTGGATGTGGGCGGGACCATCCTGCTTCCTCTCGAGTGGAGACGGGTATGGAAGTGAACTTCTTGAGTTGCAGCAAGGGTGTGAAAGACCCTTTCGAAGTTCCAGAGGTTAGGTGTCATTAGTCTCCAGACGCCTCATCGGAAATAGGCCTCATCTCGCCTGGAAGGGAGAACTTCCTGGATTTTCTCGAGATGCGGCAGGTGTTCTCGAGTTACGACGGGGACCTCAGGGACCCGCCCTGGTGGCCTCAGGAGAGGCCAGTCCACATGCGAGTTGCTAGGGGGCCTCGCGGGATTCCTCTCCCGTCGATACCGGGGCCAAAAACCTTGTGTGGAGTCAGGGCCGGAAACGAGGATTCCTCTCAGGGGCTGACATGGATCTTTGGGTACTTCTGGAGTCTCCGCAGGGGAGTCAGGCCTCGTCTCGAGTGGGGGCATGCACGTGCGTTTTCTTTCCAGGCTGTAGCAGCAATGTCACGCTTCCCGTCGCGTGGATCAAAGTATCTGTGGTTTTCCCTCGAGGCTTTCCCACAGGGCTGTCCCACGTGCCACCGTGGTGTGAGTCGATCCTCGGCGTGAAAGATGAGCCAGTGCAGGGCACAGAGGTTCCTCTGGAATGGACTGAGACATCTGGGGGACTCTTGGAATGGTGGTACGACCATGGAGTTCCTCTCGCCTTTCCTGTTGAGAGTGCCTCCTCTTGAGATGCGACGGGAACGCCGGGAATTCTTTCCCGTTGAAAGCAGGGAAAGGATCCCTCATCTCGAGCTACGAGGGGGAAACGGGGCTCCTCTGGATGTGGGCGGGACCATCGTGCTTCCTCTCTAGTGGAGACGGGTATTGCCGGGGTCCAGCCCCGGTGGATCCAGGGAATTCGAAGGGTGGACGGCGTTGGCGTGGTAAGACTTGTTTATTTATTAATATAAGATTAGATTAAGAAACTGTAGTGCAGTAGGAAGATTAAGTGGAGAAAGAGGGCTGAATAGCTTGGTTTACGCGGAAGACCAATAAAATTCCAGACAAGGAATTTGCACCATCTACGTTGGGCCACCGGTGCCCGCTTGAATATCTAAGGGTGCCTCGCCTTAAGCTCCCTTTCTCGCGGATCTTAATAACCAGGGCAAATAAGTAGACCTGGCGAGCCTCCGCGCCCCAGATGGAAATTCAGCCTGAAATTAAAGTAAAGAGCAGAGGGAAGAAAAGGGAGAGAAAAAGAGAGAGAGAGAGAGACACGGGGGGAGCCATATTCCCAAGACACCAGGCCGAGACTAGTACGAGAAACTGGTCTGAGAATCTGGTCCCGTCCTTTATTGTTCAGAAGGCCTTTTATACTTTTGATAAAACATGGAGATCAATGGGTAACACAAAGTTATGCAGCGTTAGCAGTCCAGACTCTTATCAAAACCAGGCTTTTCTCTCTGCATACCTAATTGTATACACAAGTCTTAGGTAATTTACATCATCTTCCAACCAAAAGGGCCAATTAACATTTTACAGCCTTTTTTCTGATAAGGGTTTGTCAACCACAAGACTTATTTGTGTTGATCTTCCCAAGGTCTGGTGCCACTCTTGGAAAGCACTAAAGAAAGTTACATTCTTAGACAGCAAGGATACAGCAACTTATAACAAGTAGAGGGAGTGCAGTGATTTATAGCAAAAGAGAAGCAATTAACTCAAAAGTCTAGTGTTGCTAACATCAAAACTACTATGTATCTTTTTCTACATCCTGCTTACATTAACATCCTTCCAGGTGCCTAAAAGATAAAGAATAAGGAGGTCTGGCAGCAATCCTTGAGTCAACAGTGAAAACCCTCTACCAATATAATTTTTAACTCTTTAGAAAAGGCTCTGTATCTTTAAGATGCTTTTAAGCTTTGTGCCTCCCGCGGTTGGGGGGCTGTAAGCAATTCACAAGCTGTAAGCTTTGTGCCTCTCGCGGTTGGGGGGCTGTAAGCAATTCACAAGCTGTAAGAGGTCTGGGGAACCTGTTAGGCAGACTAGAGAGCTATCAGAGGGGTTTAACTGAAACATCCCTTTCAAATGCAGAAGACTAAAACCCTGAATTGACTTTTTTCCAGAGAATATCAGAAAAGTGGAAAAGCAGAGCACAAAAGCCGGCAGATTTTTGCTGGGGTACATGCTTAGGAATATCCAGAGGGGTCCCTGAAGTCTGAGCACGCCTTGCGTATGTCAGCTTCCTTCCTCATGACCTTGTCACGGGCGGGATTCCTCACACTGGCTTCCGGCAACTCCCCCTTCTTTATTAGTTTTTTAAAAAAATTAGGTGCAGTTCAGTCGCGAGATTCCGAATGCTCTGCCGAAGAGTCCTGACAACACAAGGAAGCACGATTACAAGGAGCAGGATTATGGCACCCACAGCAGCATAGCTAGAGACAGTAGTCAGAAGAGTTTTTCCAGAAATGAAGTCAGAGAAGGTGTGGAAAAAGTCATTGGCTTCTCCTGCGGCGGTAAAATCTAATCGGGAGTGTTCCAAGGTCTGAATCTGATTATGAAGTTTCCCTAAATCTAAACTAATATCTGAGCTGTTCCAGACACCTAAAATATGATTTTTGACCCTCTCCCATTTAAAATCTGTCTCATTTACTTTCAGGGATGTAACACATATCCACCGGTAATCGGCATGACATGAAAGAGCCAATTTCATTTTCAGACTCTGTAATTCATTCCCAATATGCATTACTGCTTCTTCTAAGGCATCAATCCTTATTTCTAGCTTCCTATCTATAATTTCCTGGGATGCCAGCGTTAGAGAAACATTTTTGGATACGGTGTCAACATATTGGGCAGTATACACTTGTTGAGACAATGATAATGCCGCCACAGTAACAGAAGTAATTGCGGTTATCAAAGCTGATATTCCCAAAACAAGTAAGCCCACAAACCGTCGTGTTCGCATTAAATCTTGTAGCTGTTGCAGTACAGCTAGGCCATGGTTATCATACCAATACGTGGCTACAGTTACAGGTACCATGAGATAGGGCGGACGTTTTAAAACCATGAAAGAGCAAACTTTATATTGAGGAGTTAAACAGGATGAAAGCATACATTGTTCACAAGACACTACATGGGGTCCACCTGTATAATTCAATTGTATGTTAAGTCTTTCAGAATCATTAGTGAAAAGAAAAACATAAGGAGAGGGTAGACAAGCTAAAATAGAGTAAATAGAGGTATTTTTTGGTCGGATTAAAATAATAGGGGCGGTAGCCGCAAGGGCTCTCCAAATTTCTGGCTGCCAAAAGGTTTTACCTCTAGTTATATAAGACAGCATAGGGGGAACAAATTGGTTATGATGCCGTCTGGTGGCAACTAACGGCCAAGAAATTGAATATTCTTTCCAATTATCCAATCTATTGATAAAGTCATCGTCAGACTCAGGGTCTTGACCTGGATTTGGGTTGCTCCAGTCCTGAATCGCACAATTTCTTCCTCCCGGCATATTGTAATCTACTCTCGAATTATAAATACAAGATTTCCAAATCGGATATCCTGAATGATCATCTATAGTTTTCCAAATAACATCTGAGGGAGCAACATCATCACAATTTGGATATTCTGATGGAGTTTTGAGAGACAAAGACTTATAGGGGCCAAGGACCCCAGGCATACGGGCTCGTAATATCCAAGCAGACCGATCCCCTATAGATGCAAATTTAGAGGTT
This sequence comes from Capricornis sumatraensis, assembly GCF_032405125.1. Classification (NCBI taxonomy): domain Eukaryota; kingdom Metazoa; phylum Chordata; class Mammalia; order Artiodactyla; family Bovidae; genus Capricornis; species Capricornis sumatraensis. The sequence continues at coordinate 5,235,013 of NW_027184614.1, read as the reverse complement.
GGGGAATCTGTCATAACTGCTTTTGTGGAGGCTCCAATGCATCCTGTCTTGGTAAAGAAGTCTCCTGTAAGGCCAGGAGGAAAATTAAAGCAGACAGGAAAATCATCTGCTAGTCCTTTAAAGGTATAATTGAAATTAATAGGGTATTGGTCTTTTGTATAGGAAGTATAAGATCCTCCCAAAAGGCGAGGCTGGTCTGTACTAACTCGTATGGGGTCACTGTTCCAAGTAACAACTTGGAAAGTTGGAGGATCCGGGAGAAACGCCCAATATTTGGTTGGAATGGGAGCAGCGCTTACCTGGCAAGAGAGCAAGGCAAGCATGGCAATAAACACCTTTTCAGGAGAGACTGACGATCCCTGTAGGGTAGCTATCCCCTGTGCCTGGCGACAGAGAGCTTTAATCTGTCCCCAGGTGGGCAAGGAGGCTTGTTGGGTTGACTGAGCTGGGCGTCCTAATGGATTCCTGCGAGGCAAAAAATCAGGGGGTGCAATATCCTGTATCTGAAGTCGTGACATCTGTCCAGTGGGTGGCTCCGATCCGCGCCTATCCGGGATCTCCAATGTCAGCTGTCCTGGGGTCAGCGGCGTTTCCCGTGCTGGCGGAGGGAGCGGGGGAAGAGGGAGTTTCTTCCTTTTTAGAGATCGCGGTGGCGGGGGATTCTGGTATCCGGGGAGCTGAGACATGGCGAATTAGTCTGTCTGGAACCCAAATCGGAGCGTCCGCGTCCTGTGGAAAAACACAAGCATACCCTCGCCCATTGGTTAATAAGGGGTCAGGACCTTTCCATTGTCCGGAAAGAAGGTCCCTCCATTTTACTAATGGTTTTGCATTCAATTGCTCTGGGCACCAATGGCGAAGCATTGCAGTGTTTCCGGATGAATCAGCATTTAAGTTATTTATTACGAAAAGAGCATGTTGCAAAATCTGATGGGGGGAACTATATTTAAATTCCCCTTCTTTTAGTTTTTGAATATGGATTTTCAGTGTTTGATGTGCTCTTTCCACAATGGCTTGTCCTTGTGGGTTATAAGGGATGCCGGTGTTATGTTTAATTTGAAATCTTGTACAGAATTGCTGAAAAGATTTAGAAGTGTAAGCAGGAGCATTATCAGTTTTTAAAGCTTTTGGCAAGCCCAGATAGGAAAAGCATGTAAAAAGATGTTGTATTACATCTTTAACTGCTTCCCCTGTACGAGCAGTGGCAATAATAACATGAGAGAAGGTATCTACAGTTACATGAACAAAAGACAGTTTTCCAAATGAAGAGACATGGGTTACATCCATTTGCCAGAGTGCATTAGGTTTGAGACCGCGAGGGTTAACTCCCAGAGGCAAAGCATTCACGGTAGTAGGACAATGTGAACAAGAACGAACAATCTCTCGGGCAGATTCTCGAGGAATTTGAAACTGGTATCGTAAGGCAGTGGCATTTTGGTGATGAAGTGAGTGAGAAGCTCGAGCTTCTTCAAAAACAGAAGCCACTGAAATCCTGGTTAACGAATCTGCCAATTCATTGAGAGCATTTAAAGGGCCAGGCAGGCCGGAATGAGCCCGAATGTGGCCGATAAAGAACGCCCGATTTCTTTTCCATATTTGCTGCTGCAGTTTAGTTAACAAATGGAAGATAGCAGTTTTGTTTTCAGGCAAAACTGCAGTCTCAATGTGTGGAAACAGCCTGACCACATACTGAGAGTCAGAATAAAGGTTAAATTCTTTCTCCGCAAACATAACAAAGGCCTCAATAACAGCTGTGATTTCAGCCCTTTGAGCTGAAGTTTCTTGTGTTTCCAAAAGTTTTTGATGATCTCTTGTGACTATAGAGGCTCTACCGTTAGCCGATCCATCAGTAAAGACTACCTGAGCATCTGAAATAGGGAACTGTTTACACCGGACAGGAAAAATAACTGGATGGTTAGACATAAAATTTAGTAAAACATGCGAGGGTAAATGATGCAAAATTTGACCACAGTAATTCCCTATGGCAATCTGCCAGTCTTCATCAAACATTAAAAGAGCATCAAGCTGCTCCTTATTATATGGAATTACAATCTCTGATGGCTCTTTACCAAACAATTCAATGCTCCGCTTCCTTCCTTTTAGCATTAATGTGGCAATTAAACCAGGATAAGAAGCCACGACTTTTTTAGCTTGGGTAGGAAGATGGATCCATTCTAAAGGGCCGCGTTGCCACAGAACTCCCGTAGGCGCCGTTGGAGTAGCTAGGCAAAGGAACTGCCACGTCATCGTCAAATCAATTCTTTTTACATAGCTATTTGATAAGGCTGCTTCTACTTTGCCTAGGGATTCTTGAGCCTCAGCTGTTAATTGTCTTTTTGAGGTTGGATCAGGATCCCCGCGTAAAGTGTTAAAAAGAGGTTTTAATTCGGCAGTGGTTAATTTTAAATATGGTCTAATCCAATTAATATCACCTAAGAGTTTTTGATAATCATTTAAAGTAATAAGATGGTCTTTTCTCAATTGCAGCGGGGTATGAGTCACCGTTTCCGCATTTATGACTCTTCCTAAGTAAGTTATGGGCGGATTGATTTGAATTTTTTCTGGGGCAATTTTTAGGCCTCTGTCTGTCAATGCCTGGGTCAGGTCCTGGAGCACAGTCTGCAGGTGAACTCTATCAGGATGAGCTATTAAAATATCATCCATATAGTGAATCATATACACGTGTTCATATTTAGCCCTAGTATCTTCTAGAGCGGCATTAACAAATTTTTGGCATAAAGTAGGGCTATTTTTCATTCCCTGAGGCAGAACCTTCCACTGAAACCGTAAATAAGGCTGTTTAAGATTTTCTGATGGCAGACTAAAGGCAAATCGCTTTTTATCCTCAGGATTTAAGGGAATAGTGAAAAAACAATCTTGTAAATCAATAACAATTATATTATATCCCTCTGGAACGGCTACTGGGGAAGGGAGCCCAGGCTGTAAGGCCCCCATGTCCTCCATGGTGGCATTAATAGCTCTCAAATCCTGTAAAAGTCGCCATTTACCAGATTTTTTCTTAATGACAAAAATAGGAGTGTTCCAGGGGCTATTGGAGGGCTCAATATGTCCCAATTCTAATTGTTCAAAGATTAATGCTTTAGCTGCCAATAATTTTTCCTTATGCAGAGGCCACTGTTCTACCCACACCGGATCTTGAGATTTCCATGTGATGGGGTCGGCAGCAAAAACAATGGCCTCAATTATAAATTTGGATATCCCAATCCAGCACGTAGCTTGCGAGGAGTTGGGCAAATTGGCTCAATTATTCCTGTCTGTTGTTTACCCAATCCTTTTGATGGATCATAGCCCATCTGCAACATCTGAGAGGTCACTTTATCATCAGGGCTAAAAAGTAACACTCCCATTTGAGATAGCACGTCCCTCCCCCACAGGGTAAGGGGGAGCGAAGGAACGACATAAGGTTGGAAAGTTCCACGGGTATCCTCAAATTGCCAATCTAAAATTTTTGCACTTTTGGCTATTGTGGGGGCTCTTCCTATCCCCACCAAGTTATTTTCAGTAGTATGTGTGGGCCAGGAGCTGGGCCAGTCTTTTCCTGAAATGCAAGAAACATCTGCTCCTGTGTCTAATAACCCCACAATAGACTTGCCATTAATCAGGATAGTCTTCATAGGACGTTTCTGAGTAATTTCTGTTATCCAAAAAACCATATCACTAGACCCAAATCCTTTATCCTGCCTTTCATTTTGAGTAGCTGTGCGCCCAATTGCAGTGTGGTAAGGCAAAAGCAAAAGTTGGGCTATTCTTTGTCCCTGATGTATTTGGAAAGTTTTAGTTGGGGGTGAAATCATTATCTGGATTTCTCCTGTATAATCTGAGTCAATTACTCCAGGGATGATTGTGAGACCTTGCATAGCTAAGGAACTTCTGCCTAGTATAATTCCTACTAAACCTGTTGGTAATGGGCCTTTAACTCCTGTAGGTATTTTTACAGTGGGGCTATCTGGTGTTAATATTGCTGAGGTGGTGGAACTGAGGTCCAGTCCTGCGCTGCCTGGGGTTGCTCTGATGAGTTCTGCGATGGGACGAAGGGAATGAATGGGTTCAGTGAGGCTGCCCCAATTGTTGTCGGGGCCTGAGGCTGGCCCCTCAATCCGTTTCCCGACTGCTGGTCGGGGCCCAAAAAGGCTCCATTTCTATGGAATTGTGACCTACATTCTTTTGCCCAGTGATATCCTTTTTGACAACGAGGGCAGAGAGATCTAGGGAGATTAGTAGGCACAGCCGGGGAGGGAGAATTCGGCAGAGAAGAACCGGCTGCTTTTTGGGGACAAGCTCGCATAAGGTGCCCTTCCCGTCCGCAAGAGAAGCAGGCCTTGGATAAACCAATATTCTGGCCTGGACTACTGGAATGACTCTTTGACGGGTTATTTCTATTTGTAAAAAAGGACTGTACTGCCTGCTGGTAAGAATTTCCCTTTATGGCTGCAGCTATGGCAACGCCCTGCATCATCGCTGGTCCTACATCTGCACATTGCCTGATATAATCTATTATTTCCCCAGTTTTTTTAATAGGACGTAAAATGGCCTGGCAGGTAGAATTAGCATTTTCAAATGCCAGTTGTTTTATCAATATACTAGCTGCCTCAGTGTTGGAAATTACTCTGTTGACTGCCTCTGCAAGTCTTGATATAAAGTCTTCATATGGCTCTTCTGGTTTTTGTTTAACATTTGAGAAGGAAGAGGTAGATTCTTTCCCTTCAGGCAACAAACGCCAAGCCCCAAGGGCGCAGGCGGTTACTTGATCTAAAGTGGTTTTATCTAATCCCATTTGATCTCTAAGTGTTCCAAAATCATTAGTCCCTGCCAACATATTTTTTATAATATATCTTGGGCCATATTTTTGGTTAGCATCAGCCTGTTTTTGGGCTAGATCTTCATATTCAGTTCTCCAAAGTACATATTGACCTCCAGACAGACAAGCTTTAGCGACTGTCTTCCAGTCATGGGGTGTCATCCATCTGCCCGCTAAAGCTTCCACCAATGATACAGTGTACGGGGCTTTAGGCCCATACAAAGCACAAGCCTGTTTGAGTTCTTTAATCATTTTCATTGGAATGGGTTCCCAGTGGGGGGCTGTTCTCCCACCACTTCCACCAAATATTATGGGGAAACAAGCCTCAAGGTGGGGATCAAGTTCATCATCTGGGCTAGAGAAAACTCTTCTTCGGGGAGCTTCTAGTGGAGGCCCCTCACCCTTATAGGGAGGGGGGGGCAAGGGGTGTCCTATGTCACTTTCTTCGTACTTTGGGAATTTTTTATCCGTTCTGTGTTTAGGTCTTACGGATGTTTTATCTGGGGAATCTGGCCTTAAACTCTCAGGTGCATATAATCTGATGGGGGACATTTGTCTTGAGCCTCTGGAAGCAGAAGGCTTAATTAAGGAAATTTCTCTTGAATTTGTGGAAGCAGGTGGTCTGGTTGGGGAAGTTTTTATTAAGCTCTTTGGAGCAGATAATCTAATTGGAGAAGTTTCTCTTAAACTCCTTGGAGCATCTTTATTTAATAAAGACCAGTCCTCATCAGAATGATCTTGACTTACTTCCTCTTCCAAATCTTCCTCATCTGAAAGCTGCTCTTTTTTGTCATCTCTATCTATTACCTTTTCTTGGGCAGTCATTGCAGCTATCATTTGACTCAACTGCCGATAGTTAGGTGTAGCCTCCTTTTCATCACTCTCCTCTTCGATAGATACCTTTTTCTCTGCACTTTCCTCTTTAAGATGTACCTTTTCAGATTCAGGGGCAGGGTCTAGAGCGTCCCTAATTATATTCCATAAGGAAAAGGCGTCAGTAGGCACCTTTTGTGAGCCATGTTCAGCATGGTAAGTTTTTAGTTGTTTTCCTACTCTCTCCCAGGTGTCTAAGTTAACAGTGCCTTCTTCTGGAAACCAGGGACACTGTTCTTGTACAAAGGAAAAAAATGAATGAATATTGGATTTTTTAACTTTAATTCCTCGTTTAGTTAGTAACTGCAAGATTACTCCTGTAAAAAGCTGTCTTTCTTTTGATTCACTGTTACCCATGTCAGAAAATTAAGTCTTATAGAAAAGTCTACCTCAACAAAAAGGTTTTACCTTTGGCGAGGGGGGTTTTGTTTTCAACCCTAAGATAGCAGGTTTCTTTTCAACCTCTAGAGCACCAGGTTTCTCTTAAACCCTTGAACACTTCCCACTCCTCCTCACCCTGTCTATCCTACAGGGGGGTCCGCGGCACCCTGAGTGGGGTCCTAGCCGTCCCGAACACTCAACACTGGGGGAGTACCCGAAAGTACTCCGGGGGGAGTGATTAAGTCACTCCGGGGGGGAGCAACAGAGAGTGCTCCGGGGGGAGCAACAGAGAGTGCTCCGGGGGGAGCTACAGAGAGTGCTCCGGGGGGAGCTTTTGCTCCGAGGAACCTACCTTCGAATAGCCTGTTCCGGGCGCCACTTGCCGGGGTCCAGCCCCGGTGGATCCAGGGAATTCGAAGGGTGGACGGCGTTGGCGTGGAAAGACTTGTTTATTTATTAATATAAGATTAGATTAAGAAACTGTAGTGCAGTAGGAAGATTAAGTGGAGAAAGAGGGCTGAATAGCTTGGTTTACGCGGAAGACCAATAAAATTCCAGACAAGGAATTTGCACCATCTACGTTGGGCCACCGGTGCCCGCTTGAATATCTAAGGGTGCCTCGCCTTAAGCTCCCTTTCTCGCGGATCTTAATAACCAGGGCAAATAAGTAGACCTGGCGAGCCTCCGCGCCCCAGATGGAAATTCAGCCTGAAATTAAAGTAAAGAGCAGAGGGAAGAAAAGGGAGAGAAAAAGAGAGAGAGAGAGAGACAGGGGGGGAGCCAGATTCCCAAGAAACCAGGCCGAGACTAGTCCGAGAAACTGGTCTGAGAATCTGGTCCCGTCCTTTATTGTTCAGAAGGCCTTTTATACTTTTGATAAAACATGGAGATCAATGGGTAACACAAAGTTATGCAGCGTTAGCAGTCCAGACTCTTATCAAAACCAGGCTTTTCTCTCTGCATACCTAATTGTATACACAAGTCTTAGGTAATTTACATCATCTTCCAACCAAAAGGGCCAATTAACATTTTACAGCCTTTTTTCTGATAAGGGTTTGTCAACCACAAGACTTATTTGTGTTGATCTTCCCAAGGTCTGGTGCCACTCTCGGAAAGCACTAAAGAAAGTTACATTCTTAGACAGCAAGGATACAGCAACTTATAACAAGTAGAGGGAGTGCAGTGATTTATAGCAAAAGAGAAGCAATTAACTCAAAAGTCTAGTGTTGCTAACATCAAAACTACTATGTATCTTTTTCTACATCCTGCTTACATTAACATCCTTCCAGGTGCCTAAAAGATAAAGAATAAGGAGGTCTGGCAGCAATCCTTGAGTCAACAGTGAAAACCCTCTACCAATATAATTTTTAACTCTTTAGAAAAGGCTCTGTATCTTTAAGATGCTTTTAAGCTTTGTGCCTCCCGCGGTTGGGGGGCTGTAAGCAATTCACAAGCTGTAAGCTTTGTGCCTCTCGCGGTTGGGGGGCTGTAAGCAATTCACAAGCTGTAAGAGGTCTGGGGAACCTGTTAGGCAGACTAGAGAGCTATCAGAGGGGTTTAACTGAAACATCCCTTTCAAATGCAGAAGACTAAAACCCTGAATTGACTTTTTTCCAGAGAATATCAGAAAAGTGGAAAAGCAGAGCACAAAAGCCAGCAGATTTTTGCTGGGGTACATGCTTAGGAATATCCAGAGGGGTCCCTGAAGTCTGAGCACGCCTTGCGTATGTCAGCTTCCTTCCTCATGACCTTGTCACGGGCGGGATTCCTCACACTGGTTTCCGGCAGGGTATGGTGGTGAACTTCTTGAGTTGCAGCAAGGCTGTGAAAGACCCTTTCGAAGTTCCAGAGGTAAGGTGTCATTAGTCTCCAGACGCCTCATCGGAAATAGGCCTCATCTCGCCTGGAAGGGAGAACTTCCTGGATTTTCTCGAGTTGCGGCAGGTGTTCTCGAGTTACGACGGGGACCTCAGGGACCCGCCCTGGTGGCCTCAGGAGAGGCCAGTCCCTATGCGAGTTGCTAGGGGGCCTCTCGGGATTCCTCTCCCGTCGATACCGGGGCCAAAAACCTTGTGTGGAGTCAGGGCCGGAACCGAGGATTCCTCTCAGGGGCTGACATGGATCTTTGGGTACTTCTCGAGTCTCCCCAGGGGAGTCAGGCCTCGTCTCGAGTGGGGGCATGCACGTGCACTTTCCTTCCAGGCTGTAGCATCAATGTCACGCTACCTGTCGCGTGGATCAAATGATCTGTGGTTTTCCCTCGAGGCTTTCCCACAGGGCTGTCCCACGTGCCACCGTGGTGTGAGTCGATCCTCGGCGTGAAAGATGAGCCAGTGCAGGGCAAAGAGCTTCCTCTGGAATGTACTGAGACATCTGGGGGACTCTTGGAATGGTGGTACCACCATGGAGTTCCTCTCGCCTTTCCTGTTGAGAGTGCCTCCTCTTGAGATGCGACGGGAACGCCGGGAATTCTTTCCCGTTGAAAGCAGGCAAAGGATCCCTCATCTCGAGCTACGAGGGGGAAACGGGGCTCCTCTGGATGTGGGCGGGACCATCCTGCTTCCTCCCGAGTGGAGACGGGTATGGAAGTGAACTTCTTGAGTTGCAGCAAGGGTGTGAAAGACCCTTTCGAAGTTCCGGAGGTTAGGTGTCATTAGTCTCCAGACGCCTCATCGGAAATAGGATTCTTCTCGCCTGGAAGGGAGAACTTCCTGGATTTTCTCGAGATGCGGCAGGTGTTCTCGAGTTACGACGGGGACCTCAGGGACCCGCCCTGGTGGCCTCAGGAGAGGCCAGTCCACATGCGAGTTGCTAGGGGGCCTCTCGGAATTCCTCTCCCGTCGATACCGGGGCCAAAAACCTTGTGTGGAGTCAGGGCCGGAAACGAGGATTCCTCTCAGGGGCTGACATGGATCTTTGGGTACTTCTGGAGTCTCCCCAGGGGAGTCAGGCCTCCTCTCGAGTGGGGGCATGCACGTATGCTTTCCTTCCAGGCTGTAGCAGCAATGTCACGCTTCCCGTCGCGTGGATCAAAGGATCTGTGATTTTCCCTCGAGGCTTTCCCTCGAGGCTTTCCCACAGGGGTGTCCCACGTGCCTCCGTGGTGTGAGTCGATCCTCTGCGTGAAAGATGAGCCAGTGCAGGGCAAAGAGCTTCCTCTGGAATGGACTGAGACATCTGGGGGACTCTTGGAATGGTGGTACGACCATGGAGTTCCTCTCGCCTTTCCTGTTGAGAGTGCCTCCTCTTGAGATGCGACGGGAACGCCGGGAATTCTTTCCCGTTGAAAGCAGGCAAAGGATCCCTCATCTCGAGCTACGAGGGGGAAACGGGGCTCCTCTGGATGTGGGCGGGACCATCCTGCTTCCTCTCTAGTGGAGACGGGTATGGAAGTGAACTTCTTGAGTTGCAGCAAGGGTGTGAAAGACCCTTTCGAAGTTCCAGAGGTTAGGTGTCATTAGTCTCCAGACGCCTCATCGGAAATAGGCCTCATCTCGCCTGGAAGGGAGAACTTCCTGGATTTTCTCGAGATGCGGCAGGTGTTCTCGAGTTACGACGGGAACCTCAGGGACCCGCCCTGGTGGCCTCAGGAGAGGCCAGTCCACATGCGAGTTGCTAGGGGGCCTCGCGGGATTCCTCTCCCGTCGATACCGGGGCCAAAAACCTTGTGTGGAGTCAGGGCCGGAAACGAGGATTCCTCTCAGGGGCTGACATGGATCTTTGGGTTCTTCTGGAGTCTCCGCAGGGGAGTCAGGCCTCGTCTCGAGTGGGGGCATGCACGTGCGTTTTATTTCCAGGCTGTAGCAGCAATGTCACGCTTCCCTTCGCGTGGATCAAAGGATCTGTGGTTTTCCCTCGAGGCTTTCCCACAGGGCTGTCCCACGTGCCACCGTGGTGTGAGTCGATCCTCGGCGTGAAAGATGAGCCAGTGCAGGGCAAAGAGGTTCCTCTGGAATGGACTGAGACATCTGGGGGACTCTTGGAATGGTGGTACGACCATGGAGTTCCTCTCGCCTTTCCTGTTGAGAGTGCCTCCTCTTGAGATGCGACGGGAACTCCGGGAATTCTTTCCCGTTGAAAGCAGGCAAAGGATCCCTCATCTCGAGCTACGAGGGGGAAACGGGGCTCCTCTGGATGTGGGCGGGACCATCGTGCTTCCTCTCGAGTGGAGACGGGTATGGCAGTGAACTTCTTGAGTTGCAGCAAGGGTGTGAAAGACCCTTTCGAAGTTCCAGAGGTTAGGTGTCATTAGTCTCCAGACGCCTCATCGGAAATAGGCCTCATCTCGCCTGGAAGGGAGAACTTCCTGGATTTTCTCGAGTTGCGGCAGGTGTTCTCGAGTTACGACGGGGACCTCAGGGACCCGCCCTGGTGGCCTCAGGAGTGGCCACTCACCATGCGAGTTGCTAGGGGGCCTCTCGGGATTCCTCTCCCGTCGATACCGGGGCCAAAAACCTTGTGTGGAGTCAGGGCCAGAACCGAGGATTCCTCTCAGGGGCTGATATGGATCTTTGGGTACTTCTGGAGTCTCGCCAGGGGAGACAGGCCTCGTCTCGTGAGGGGGCATGCACGTGCACTTTCCTTCCAGGCTGTAGCAGCAATGTCACGCTTCCCGTCGCGTGGATCAAAGGATCTGTGGTTTTCCCTCGAGGCTTTCCCTCGAGGCTTTCCCACAGGGCTGTCCCACGTGCCACCGTGGTGTGAGTCGATCCTCGGCGTGAAAGATGAGTCAGTGCAGGGCAAAGAGTTTCCTCTGGAATGGACTGAGACATCTGGGGGACTCTTGGAATGGTGGTACGACCATGGAGTTCCTCTCGCCTTTCCTGTTGAGAGTGCCTCCTCTTGAGATGCGACGGGAACGCCGGGAATTTTTTCCCGTTGAAAGCAGGAAAAGGATCCCTCATCTCGAGCTACGAGGGGGAAACGGGGCTCCTCTGGATATGGGCGGGACCATCGTGCTTCCTCTCGAGTGGAGACGGGTATGGCGGTGAACTTCTTGAGTTGCAGCAAGGGTGTGAAAGACCCTTTCGAAGTTCCAGAGGTTAGGTGTCATTAGTCTCCAGACGCCTCATCAGAAATAGGCCTCATCTCGCCTGGAAGGGAGAACTTCCTGGATTTTCTCGAGTTGGGGCAGGTGTTCTCTAGTTACGACGGGGACCTCAGGGACCCGCCCTGGTGGCCTCAGTAGAGGCCAGTCCCCATGCGACTTGCTAGGGGGCCTCTCGGGATTCCTCTCCCGTCGATACCGGGGCCAAAAACCTTGTGTGGAGTCAGGGCCGGAACCGAGGATTCCTCTCAGGGGCTGACATGGATCTTTGGGTACTTCTGGAGTCTCCCCAGGGGAGTCAGGCCTCGTCTCGAGTGGGGGCATGCACGTGCGCTTTCCTTCCAGGCTGTAGCAGCAATGTCACGCTTCCCTTCGCGTGGATCAAAGGATCTGTGGTTTTCCCTCGAGGCTTTCCCTCGAGGCTTTCCCTCAGGGCTGTCCCACGTGCCACCGTGGTGTGAGTCGATCCTCGGCGTGAAAGATGAGCCAGTGCAGGGCAAAGAGGTTCCTCTGGAATGGACTGAGACATCTGGGGGACTCTTGGAATGGTGGTATGACCATGGAGTTCCTCTCGCCTTTCCTGTTGAGAGTGCCTCCTCTTGAGATGCGACGGGAACTCCGGGAATTCTTTCCCGTTGAAAGCAGGCAAAGGATCCCTCATCTCGAGCTACGAGGGGGAAACGGGGCTCCTCTGGATGTGGGCGGGACCATCGTGCTTCCTCTCGAGTGGAGACGGGTATGGCGGTGAACTTCTTGAGTTGCAGCAAGGGTGTGAAAGACCCTTTCGAAGTTCCAGAGGTTAGGTGTCATTAGTCTCCAGACGCCTCATCGGAAATAGGCCTCATCTCGCCTGGAAGGGAGAACTTCCTGGATTTTCTCGAGATGCGGCAGGTGTTCTCGAGTTACGACGGGGACCTCAGGGACCCGCCCTGGTGGCCTCAGGAGAGGCCAGTCCACATGCGAGTTGCTAGGGGGCCTCTCGGGATTCCTCTCCCGTCGATACCGGGGCCAAAAACCTTGTGTGGAGTCAGGGCCGGAAACGAGGATTCCTCTCAGGGGCTGACATGGATCTTTGGGTACTTCTGGAGTCTCCGCAGGGGAGTCAGGCCTCGTCTCGAGTGGGGGCATGCACGTGCGTTTTCTTTCCATGCTGTAGCAGCAATGTCACGCTTCCCGTCGCGTGGATCAAAGGATCTGTGGTTTTCCCTCGAGGCCTTCCACAGGGCTGTCCCACGTGCCACCGTGGTGTGAGTCGATCCTCGGCGTGAAAGATGAGCCAGTGCAGGGCAAAGAGCTTCCTCTGGAATGGACTGAGACATCTGGGGGAGTCTTGGAATGGTGGTACGACCATGGAGTTCCTCTCGCCTTTCCTGTTGAGAGTGCCTCCTCTTGAGATGCGACGGGAACGCCGGGAATTCTTTCCCGTTGAAAGCAGGCAAAGGATCCCTCATCTCGAGCTACGAGGGGGAAACGGGGCTCCTCTGGATGTGGGCGGGACCATCCTGCTTCCTCTCGAGTGGAGACGGGTATGGAAGTGAACTTCTTGAGTTGCAGCAAGGGTGTGAAAGACCCTTTCGAAGTTCCAGAGGTTAGGTGTCATTAGTCTCCAGACGCCTCATCGGAAATAGGCCTCATCTCGCCTGGAAGGGAGAACTTCCTGGATTTTCTCGAGATGCGGCAGGTGTTCTCGAGTTACGACGGGGACCTCAGGGACCCGCCCTGGTGGCCTCAGGAGAGGCCAGTCCACATGCGAGTTGCTAGGGGGCCTCGCGGGATTCCTCTCCCGTCGATACCGGGGCCAAAAACCTTGTGTGGAGTCAGGGCCGGAAACGAGGATTCCTCTCAGGGGCTGACATGGATCTTTGGGTACTTCTGGAGTCTCCGCAGGGGAGTCAGGCCTCGTCTCGAGTGGGGGCATGCACGTGCGTTTTCTTTCCAGGCTGTAGCAGCAATGTCACGCTTCCCGTCGCGTGGATCAAAGGATCTGTGGTTTTCCCTCGAGGCTTTCCCACAGGGCTGTCCCACGTTCCACCGTGGTGTGAGTCGATCCTCGGCGTGAAAGATGAGCCAGTGCAGGGCAAAGAGGTTCCTCTGGAATGGACTGAGACATCTGGGGGACTCTTGGAATGGTGGTACGACCATGGAGTTCCTCTCGCCTTTCCTGTTGAGAGTGCCTCCTCTTGAGATGCGACGGGAACGCCGGGAATTCTTTCCCGTTGAAAGCAGGGAAAGGATCCCTCATCTCGAGCTCCGAGGGGGAAACGGGGCTCCTCTGGATGTGGGCGGGACCATCGTGCTTCCTCTCTAGTGGAGACGGGTATTGCCGGCGTCCAGCCCCGGTGGATCCAGGGAATTCGAAGGGTGGACGGCGTTGGCGTGGAAAGACTTGTTTATTTATTAATATAAGATTAGATTAAGAAACTGTAGTGCAGTAGGAAGATTAAGTGGAGAAAGAGGGCTGAATAGCTTGGTTTACGCGGAAGACCAATAAAATTCCAGACAAGGAATTTGCACCATCTACGTTGGGCCACCGGTGCCCGCTTGAATATCTAAGGGTGCCTCGCCTTAAGCTCCCTTTCTCGCGGATCTTAATAACCAGGGCAAATAAGTAGACCTGGCGAGCCTCCGCGCCCCAGATGGAAATTCAGCCTGAAATTAAAGTAAAGAGCAGAGGGAAGAAAAGGGAGAGAAAAAGAGAGAGAGAGAGAGACACGGGGGGAGCCATATTCCCAAGACACCAGGCCGAGACTAGTCCGAGAAACTGGTCTGAGAATCTGTTCCCGTCCTTTATTGTTCAGAAGGCCTTTTATACTTTTGATAAAACATGGAGATCAATGGCTAACACAAAGTTATGCAGCGTTAGCAGTCCAGACTCTTATCAAAACCAGGCTTTTCTCTCTGCATACCTAATTGTATACACAAGTCTTAGGTAATTTACATCATCTTCCAACCAAAAGGGCCAATTAACACTTTACAGCCTTTTTTCTGATAAGGGTTTGTCAACCACAAGACTTATTTGTGTTGATCTTCCCAAGGTCTGGTGCCACTCTCGGAAAGCACTAAAGAAAGTTACATTCTTAGACAGCAAGGATACAGCAACTTATAACAAGTAGAGGGAGTGCAGTGATTTATAGCAAAAGAGAAGCAATTAACTCAAAAGTCTAGTGTTGCTAACATCAAAACTACTATGTATCTTTTTCTACATCCTGCTTACATTAACATCCTTCCAGGTGCCTAAAAGATAAAGAATAAGGAGGTCTGGCAGCAATCCTTGAGTCAACAGTGAAAACCCTCTACCAATATAATTTTTAACTCTTTAGAAAAGGCTCTGTATCTTTAAGATGCTTTTAAGCTTTGTGCCTCCCGCGGTTGGGGGGCTGTAAGCAATTCACAAGCTGTAAGCTTTGTGCCTCTCGCGGTTGGGGGGCTGTAAGCAATTCACAAGCTGTAAGAGGTCTGGGGAACCTGTTAGGCAGACTAGAGAGCTATCAGAGGGGTTTAACTGAAACATCCCTTTCAAATGCAGAAGACTAAAACCCTGAATTGACTTTTTTCCAGAGAATATCAGAAAAGTGGAAAAGCAGAGCACAAAAGCCGGCAGATTTTTGCTGGGGTACATGCTTAGGAATATCCAGAGGGGTCCCTGAAGTCTGAGCACGCCTTGCGTATGTCAGCTTCCTTCCTCATGACCTTGTCACGGGCGGGATTCCTCACACTGGCTTCCGGCAACTCCCCCTTCTTTATTAGTTTTTTAAAAAAATTAGGTGCAGTTCAGTCGCGAGATTCCGAATGCTCTGCCGAAGAGTCCTGACAACACAAGGAAGCACGATTACAAGGAGCAGGATTATGGCACCCACAGCAGCATAGCTAGAGACAGTAGTCAGAAGAGTTTTTCCAGAAATGAAGTCAGAGAAGGTGTGGAAAAAGTCATTGGCTTCTCCTGCGGCGGTAAAATCTAATCGGGAGTGTTCCAAGGTCTGAATCTGATTATGAAGTTTCCCTAAATCTAAACTAATATCTGAGCTGTTCCAGACACCTAAAATATGATTTTTGACCCTCTCCCATTTAAAATCTGTCTCATTTACTTTCAGGGATGTAACACATATCCACCGGTAATCGGCATGACATGAAAGAGCCAATTTCATTTTCAGACTCTGTAATTCATTCCCAATATGCATTACTGCTTCTTCTAAGGCATCAATCCTTATTTCTAGCTTCCTATCTATAATTTCCTGGGATGCCAGCGTTAGAGAAACATTTTTGGATACGGTGTCAACATATTGGGCAGTATACACTTGTTGAGACAATGATAATGCCGCCACAGTAACAGAAGTAATTGCGGTTATCAAAGCTGATATTCCCAAAACAAGTAAGCCCACAAACCGTCGTGTTCGCATTAAATCTTGTAGCTGTTGCAGTACAGCTAGGCCATGGTTATCATACCAATACGTGGCTACAGTTACAGGTACCATGAGATAGGGCGGACGTTTTAAAACCATGAAAGAGCAAACTTTATATTGAGGAGTTAAACAGGATGAAAGCATACATTGTTCACAAGACACTACATGGGGTCCACCTGTATAATTCAATTGTATGTTAAGTCTTTCAGAATCATTAGTGAAAAGAAAAACATAAGGAGAGGGTAGACAAGCTAAAATAGAGTAAATAGAGGTATTTTTTGGTCGGATTAAAATAATAGGGGCGGTAGCCGCAAGGGCTCTCCAAATTTCTGGCTGCCAAAAGGTTTTACCTCTAGTTATATAAGACAGCATAGGGGGAACAAATTGGTTATGATGCCGTCTGGTGGCAACTAACGGCCAAGAAATTGAATATTCTTTCCAATTATCCAATCTATTGATAAAGTCATCGTCAGACTCAGGGTCTTGACCTGGATTTGGGTTGCTCCAGTCCTGAATCGCACAATTTCTTCCTCCCGGCATATTGTAATCTACTCTCGAATTATAAATACAAGATTTCCAAATCGGATATCCTGAATGATCATCTATAGTTTTCCAAATAACATCTGAGGGAGCAACATCATCACAATTTGGATATTCTGATGGAGTTTTGAGAGACAAAGACTTATAGGGGCCAAGGACCCCAGGCATACGGGCTCGTAATATCCAAGCAGACCGATCCCCTATAGATGCAAATTTAGAGGTTGGGGAATCTGTCATAACTGCTTTTGTGGAGGCTCCAACGCATCCTGTCTTGGTAAAGAAGTCTCCTGTAAGGCCAGGAGGAAAATTAAAGCAGACAGGAAAATCATCTGCTAGTCCTTTAAAGGTATAATTGAAATTAATAGGGTATTGGTCTTTTGTATAGGAAGTATAAGATCCTCCCAAAAGGCGAGGCTGGTCTGTACTAACTCGTATGGGGTCACTGTTCCAAGTAACAACTTGGAAAGTTGGAGGATCCGGGAGAAACGCCCAATATTTGGTTGGAATGGGAGCAGCGCTTACCTGGCAAGAGAGCAAGGCAAGCATGGCAATAAACACCTTTTCAGGAGAGACTGACGATCCCTGTAGGGTAGCTATCCCCTGTGCCTGGCGACAGAGAGCTTTAATCTGTCCCCAGGTGGGCAAGGAGGCTTGTTGGGTTGACTGAGCTGGGCGTCCTAATGGATTCCTGCGAGGCAAAAAATCAGGGGGTGCAATATCCTGTATCTGAAGTCGTGACATCTGTCCAGTGGGTGGCTCCGATCCGCGCCTATCCGGGATCTCCAATGTCAGCTGTCCTGGGGTCAGCGGCGTTTCCCGTGCTGGCGGAGGGAGCGGGGGAAGAGGGAGTTTCTTCCTTTTTAGAGATCGCGGTGGCGGGGGATTCTGGTATCCGGGGAGCTGAGACATGGCGAATTAGTCTGTCTGGAACCCAAATCGGAGCGTCCGCGTCCTGTGGAAAAACACAAGCATACCCTCGCCCATTGGTTAATAAGGGGTCAGGACCTTTCCATTGTCCGGAAAGAAGGTCCCTCCATTTTACTAATGGTTTTGCATTCAATTGCTCTGGGCACCAATGGCGAAGCATTGCAGTGTTTCCGGATGAATCAGCATTTAAGTTATTTATTACGAAAAGAGCATGTTGCAAAATCTGATGGGGGGAACTATATTTAAATTCCCCTTCTTTTAGTTTTTGAATATGGATTTTCAGTGTTTGATGTGCTCTTTCCACAATGGCTTGTCCTTGTGGGTTATAAGGGATGCCGGTGTTATGTTTAATTTGAAATCTTGTACAGAATTGCTGAAAAGATTTAGAAGTGTAAGCAGGAGCATTATCAGTTTTTAAAGCTTTTGGCAAGCCCAGATAGGAAAAGCATGTAAAAAGATGTTGTATTACATCTTTAACTGCTTCCCCTGTACGAGCAGTGGCAATAATAACATGAGAGAAGGTATCTACAGTTACATGAACAAAAGACAGTTTTCCAAATGAAGAGACATGGGTTACATCCATTTGCCAGAGTGCATTAGGTTTGAGACCGCGAGGGTTAACTCCCAGAGGCAAAGCATTCACGGTAGTAGGACAATGTGAACAAGAACGAACAATCTCTCGGGCAGATTCTCGAGGAATTTGAAACTGGTATCGTAAGGCAGTGGCATTTTGGTGATGAAGTGAGTGAGAAGCTCGAGCTTCTTCAAAAACAGAAGCCACTGAAATCCTGGTTAACGAATCTGCCAATTCATTGAGAGCATTTAAAGGGCCAGGCAGGCCGGAATGAGCCCGAATGTGGCCGATAAAGAAC
Source organism: Capricornis sumatraensis (assembly GCF_032405125.1). NCBI lineage: Eukaryota > Metazoa > Chordata > Mammalia > Artiodactyla > Bovidae > Capricornis > Capricornis sumatraensis. The sequence goes on along the minus strand of NW_027184614.1, from coordinate 5,217,154 downwards.
GCCCGATTTCTTTTCCATATTTGCTGCTGCAGTTTAGTTAACAAATGGAAGATAGCAGTTTTGTTTTCAGGCAAAACTGCAGTCTCAATGTGTGGAAACAGCCTGACCACATACTGAGAGTCAGAATAAAGGTTAAATTCTTTCTCCGCAAACATAACAAAGGCCTCAATAACAGCTGTGATTTCAGCCCTTTGAGCTGAAGTTTCTTGTGTTTCCAAAAGTTTTTGATGATCTCTTGTGACTATAGAGGCTCTACCGTTAGCCGATCCATCAGTAAAGACTACCTGAGCATCTGAAATAGGGAACTGTTTACACCGGACAGGAAAAATAACTGGATGGTTAGACATAAAATTTAGTAAAACATGCGAGGGTAAATGATGCAAAATTTGACCACAGTAATTCCCTATGGCAATCTGCCAGTCTTCATCAAACATTAAAAGAGCATCAAGCTGCTCCTTATTATATGGAATTACAATCTCTGATGGCTCTTTACCAAACAATTCAATGCTCCGCTTCCTTCCTTTTAGCATTAATGTGGCAATTAAACCAGGATAAGAAGCCACGACTTTTTTAGCTTGGGTAGGAAGATGGATCCATTCTAAAGGGCCGCGTTGCCACAGAACTCCCGTAGGCGCCGTTGGAGTAGCTAGGCAAAGGAACTGCCACGTCATCGTCAAATCAATTCTTTTTACATAGCTATTTGATAAGGCTGCTTCTACTTTGCCTAGGGCTTCTTGAGCCTCAGCTGTTAATTGTCTTTTTGAGGTTGGATCAGGATCCCCGCGTAAAGTGTTAAAAAGAGGTTTTAATTCGGCAGTGGTTAATTTTAAATATGGTCTAATCCAATTAATATCACCTAAGAGTTTTTGATAATCATTTAAAGTAATAAGATGGTCTTTTCTCAATTGCAGCGGGGTATGAGTCACCGTTTCCGAATTTATGACTCTTCCTAAGTAAGTTATGGGCGGATTGATTTGAATTTTTTCTGGGGCAATTTTTAGGCCTCTGTCTGTCAATGCCTGGGTCAGGTCCTGGAGCACAGTCTGCAGGTGAACTCTATCAGGATGAGCTATTAAAATATCATCCATATAGTGAATCATATACACGTGTTCATATTTAGCCCTAGTATCTTCTAGAGCGGCATTAACAAATTTTTGGCATAAAGTAGGGCTATTTTTCATTCCCTGAGGCAGAACCTTCCACTGAAACCGTAAATAAGGCTGTTTAAGATTTTCTGATGGCAGACTAAAGGCAAATCGCTTTTTATCCTCAGGATTTAAGGGAATAGTGAAAAAACAATCTTGTAAATCAATAACAATTATATTATATCCCTCTGGAACGGCTACTGGGGAAGGGAGCCCAGGCTGTAAGGCCCCCATGTCCTCCATGGTGGCATTAATAGCTCTCAAATCCTGTAAAAGTCGCCATTTACCAGATTTTTTCTTAATGACAAAAATAGGAGTGTTCCAGGGGCTATTGGAGGGCTCAATATGTCCCAATTCTAATTGTTCAAAGATTAATGCTTTAGCTGCCAATAATTTTTCCTTATGCAGAGGCCACTGTTCTACCCACACCGGATCTTGAGATTTCCATGTGATGGGGTCGGCAGCAAAAACAATGGCCTCAATTATAAATTTGGATATCCCAATCCAGCACGTAGCTTGCGAGGAGTTGGGCAAATTGGCTCAATTATTCCTGTCTGTTGTTTACCCAATCCTTTTGATGGATCATAGCCCATCTGCAACATCTGAGAGGTCACTTTATCATCAGGGCTAAAAAGTAACACTCCCATTTGAGATAGCACGTCCCTCCCCCACAGGGTAAGGGGGAGCGAAGGAACGACATAAGGTTGGAAAGTTCCACGGGTATCCTCAAATTGCCAATCTAAAATTTTTGCACTTTTGGCTATTGTGGGGGCTCTTCCTATCCCCACCAAGTTATTTTCAGTAGTATGTGTGGGCCAGGAGCTGGGCCAGTCTTTTCCTGAAATGCAAGAAACATCTGCTCCTGTGTCTAATAACCCCACAATAGACTTGCCATTAATCAGGATAGTCTTCATAGGACGTTTCTGAGTAATTTCTGTTATCCAAAAAACCATATCACTAGACCCAAATCCTTTATCCTGCCTTTCATTTTGAGTAGCTGTGCGCCCAATTGCAGTGTGGTAAGGCAAAAGCAAAAGTTGGGCTATTCTTTGTCCCTGATGTATTTGGAAAGTTTTAGTTGGGGGTGAAATCATTATCTGGATTTCTCCTGTATAATCTGAGTCAATTACTCCAGGGATGATTGTGAGACCTTGCATAGCTAAGGAACTTCTGCCTAGTATAATTCCTACTAAACCTGTTGGTAATGGGCCTTTAACTCCTGTAGGTATTTTTACAGTGGGGCTATCTGGTGTTAATATTGCTGAGGTGGTGGAACTGAGGTCCAGTCCTGCGCTGCCTGGGGTTGCTCTGATGAGTTCTGCGATGGGACGAAGGGAATGAATGGGTTCAGTGAGGCTGCCCCAATTGTTGTCGGGGCCTGAGGCTGGCCCCTCAATCCGTTTCCCGACTGCTGGTCGGGGCCCAAAAAGGCTCCATTTCTATGGAATTGTGACCTACATTCTTTTGCCCAGTGATATCCTTTTTGACAACGAGGGCAGAGAGATCTAGGGAGATTAGTAGGCACAGCCGGGGAGGGAGAATTCGGCAGAGAAGAACCGGCTGCTTTTTGGGGACAAGCTCGCATAAGGTGCCCTTCCCGTCCGCAAGAGAAGCAGGCCTTGGATAAACCAATATTCTGGCCTGGACTACTGGAATGACTCTTTGACGGGTTATTTCTATTTGTAAAAAAGGACTGTACTGCCTGCTGGTAAGAATTTCCCTTTATGGCTGCAGCTATGGCAACGCCCTGCATCATCGCTGGTCCTACATCTGCACATTGCCTGATATAATCTATTATTTCCCCAGTTTTTTTAATAGGACGTAAAATGGCCTGGCAGGTAGAATTAGCATTTTCAAATGCCAGTTGTTTTATCAATATACTAGCTGCCTCAGTGTTGGAAATTACTCTGTTGACTGCCTCTGCAAGTCTTGATATAAAGTCTTCATATGGCTCTTCTGGTTTTTGTTTAACATTTGAGAAGGAAGAGGTAGATTCTTTCCCTTCAGGCAACAAACGCCAAGCCCCAAGGGCGCAGGCGGTTACTTGATCTAAAGTGGTTTTATCTAATCCCATTTGATCTCTAAGTGTTCCAAAATCATTAGTCCCTGCCAACATATTTTTTATAATATATCTTGGGCCATATTTTTGGTTAGCATCAGCCTGTTTTTGGGCTAGATCTTCATATTCAGTTCTCCAAAGTACATATTGACCTCCAGACAGACAAGCTTTAGCGACTGTCTTCCAGTCATGGGGTGTCATCCATCTGCCCGCTAAAGCTTCCACCAATGATACAGTGTACGGGGCTTTAGGCCCATACAAAGCACAAGCCTGTTTGAGTTCTTTAATCATTTTCATTGGAATGGGTTCCCAGTGGGGGGCTGTTCTCCCACCACTTCCACCAAATATTATGGGGAAACAAGCCTCAAGGTGGGGATCAAGTTCATCATCTGGGCTAGAGAAAACTCTTCTTCGGGGAGCTTCTAGTGGAGGCCCCTCACCCTTATAGGGAGGGGGGGGCAAGGGGTGTCCTATGTCACTTTCTTCGTACTTTGGGAATTTTTTATCCGTTCTGTGTTTAGGTCTTACGGATGTTTTATCTGGGGAATCTGGCCTTAAACTCTCAGGTGCATATAATCTGATGGGGGACATTTGTCTTGAGCCTCTGGAAGCAGAAGGCTTAATTAAGGAAATTTCTCTTGAATTTGTGGAAGCAGGTGGTCTGGTTGGGGAAGTTTTTATTAAGCTCTTTGGAGCAGATAATCTAATTGGAGAAGTTTCTCTTAAACTCCTTGGAGCATCTTTATTTAATAAAGACCAGTCCTCATCAGAATGATCTTGACTTACTTCCTCTTCCAAATCTTCCTCATCTGAAAGCTGCTCTTTTTTGTCATCTCTATCTATTACCTTTTCTTGGGCAGTCATTGCAGCTATCATTTGACTCAACTGCCGATAGTTAGGTGTAGCCTCCTTTTCATCACTCTCCTCTTCGATAGATACCTTTTTCTCTGCACTTTCCTCTTTAAGATGTACCTTTTCAGATTCAGGGGCAGGGTCTAGAGCGTCCCTAATTATATTCCATAAGGAAAAGGCGTCAGTAGGCACCTTTTGTGAGCCATGTTCAGCATGGTAAGTTTTTAGTTGTTTTCCTACTCTCTCCCAGGTGTCTAAGTTAACAGTGCCTTCTTCTGGAAACCAGGGACACTGTTCTTGTACAAAGGAAAAAAATGAATGAATATTGGATTTTTTAACTTTAATTCCTCGTTTAGTTAGTAACTGCAAGATTACTCCTGTAAAAAGCTGTCTTTCTTTTGATTCACTGTTACCCATGTCAGAAAATTAAGTCTTATAGAAAAGTCTACCTCAACAAAAAGGTTTTACCTTTGGCGAGGGGGGTTTTGTTTTCAACCCTAAGATAGCAGGTTTCTTTTCAACCTCTAGAGCACCAGGTTTCTCTTAAACCCTTGAACACTTCCCACTCCTCCTCACCCTGTCTATCCTACAGGGGGGTCCGCGGCACCCTGAGTGGGGTCCTAGCCGTCCCGAACACTCAACACTGGGGGAGTACCCGAAAGTACTCCGGGGGGAGTGATTAAGTCACTCCGGGGGGGAGCAACAGAGAGTGCTCCGGGGGGAGCAACAGAGAGTGCTCCGGGGGGAGCTACAGAGAGTGCTCCGGGGGGAGCTTTTGCTCCGAGGAACCTACCTTCGAATAGCCTGTTCCGGGCGCCACTTGCCGGGGTCCAGCCCCGGTGGATCCAGGGAATTCGAAGGGTGGACGGCGTTGGCGTGGAAAGACTTGTTTATTTATTAATATAAGATTAGATTAAGAAACTGTAGTGCAGTAGGAAGATTAAGTGGAGAAAGAGGGCTGAATAGCTTGGTTTACGCGGAAGACCAATAAAATTCCAGACAAGGAATTTGCACCATCTACGTTGGGCCACCGGTGCCCGCTTGAATATCTAAGGGTGCCTCGCCTTAAGCTCCCTTTCTCGCGGATCTTAATAACCAGGGCAAATAAGTAGACCTGGCGAGCCTCCGCGCCCCAGATGGAAATTCAGCCTGAAATTAAAGTAAAGAGCAGAGGGAAGAAAAGGGAGAGAAAAAGAGAGAGAGAGAGAGACAGGGGGGGAGCCAGATTCCCAAGAAACCAGGCCGAGACTAGTCCGAGAAACTGGTCTGAGAATCTGGTCCCGTCCTTTATTGTTCAGAAGGCCTTTTATACTTTTGATAAAACATGGAGATCAATGGGTAACACAAAGTTATGCAGCGTTAGCAGTCCAGACTCTTATCAAAACCAGGCTTTTCTCTCTGCATACCTAATTGTATACACAAGTCTTAGGTAATTTACATCATCTTCCAACCAAAAGGGCCAATTAACATTTTACAGCCTTTTTTCTGATAAGGGTTTGTCAACCACAAGACTTATTTGTGTTGATCTTCCCAAGGTCTGGTGCCACCCTCGGAAAGCACTAAAGAAAGTTACATTCTTAGACAGCAAGGATACAGCAACTTATAACAAGTAGAGGGAGTGCAGTGATTTATAGCAAAAGAGAAGCAATTAACTCAAAAGTCTAGTGTTGCTAACATCAAAACTACTATGTATCTTTTTCTACATCCTGCTTACATTAACATCCTTCCAGGTGCCTAAAAGATAAAGAATAAGGAGGTCTGGCAGCAATCCTTGAGTCAACAGTGAAAACCCTCTACCAATATAATTTTTAACTCTTTAGAAAAGGCTCTGTATCTTTAAGATGCTTTTAAGCTTTGTGCCTCCCGCGGTTGGGGGGCTGTAAGCAATTCACAAGCTGTAAGCTTTGTGCCTCTCGCGGTTGGGGGGCTGTAAGCAATTCACAAGCTGTAAGAGGTCTGGGGAACCTGTTAGGCAGACTAGAGAGCTATCAGAGGGGTTTAACTGAAACATCCCTTTCAAATGCAGAAGACTAAAACCCTGAATTGACTTTTTTCCAGAGAATATCAGAAAAGTGGAAAAGCAGAGCACAAAAGCCAGCAGATTTTTGCTGGGGTACATGCTTAGGAATATCCAGAGGGGTCCCTGAAGTCTGAGCACGCCTTGCGTATGTCAGCTTCCTTCCTCATGACCTTGTCACGGGCGGGATTCCTCACACTGGCTTCCGGCAGGGTATGGTGGTGAACTTCTTGAGTTGCAGCAAGGCTGTGAAAGACCCTTTCGAAGTTCCAGAGGTAAGGTGTCATTAGTTTCCAGACGCCTCATCGGAAATAGGCCTCATCTCGCCTGGAAGGGAGAACTTCCTGGATTTTCTCGAGTTGCGGCAGGTGTTCTCGAGTTACGACGGGGACCTCAGGGACCCGCCCTGGTGGCCTCAGGAGAGGCCAGTCCCTATGCGAGTTGCTAGGGGGCCTCTCGGGATTCCTCTCCCGTTGATACCGGGGCCAAAAACCTTGTGTGTAGTCAGGGCCGGAACCGAGGATTCCTCTCAGGGGCTGACATGGATCTTTGGGTACTTCTGGAGTCTCCCCAGGGGAGTCAGGCCTCGTCTCGAGTGGGGGCATGCACGTGCACTTTCCTTCCAGGCTGTAACAGCAATGTCACGCTACCTGTCGCGTGGATCAAATGATCTGTGGTTTTCCCTCGAGGCTTTCCCACAGGGCTGTCCCACGTGCCACCGTGGTGTGAGTCGATCCTCGGCGTGAAAGATGAGCCAGTGCAGGGCAAAGAGGTTCCTCTGGAATGGACTGAGACATCTGGGGGACTCTTGGAATGGTGGTACGACCATGGAGTTCCTCTCGCCTTTCCTGTTGAGAGTGCCTCCTCTTGAGATGCGACGGGAACGCCGGGAATACTTTCCCGTTGAAAGCAGGGAAAGAATCCCTCATCTCGAGCTACGAGGGGGAAACGGGGCTCCTCTGGATGTGGGCGGGACCATCGTGCTTCCTCTCGAGTGGAGACGGGTATGGCGGTGAACTTCTTGAGTTGCAGCAAGGGTGTGAAAGACCCTTTCGAAGTTCCAGAGGTTAGGTGTCATTAGTCTCCAGAGGCCTCATCGGAAATAGGCCTCATCTCGCCTGGAAGGGAGAACTTCCTGGATTTTCTCGAGTTGCGGCAGGTGTTCTCGAGTTACGACGGGGACCTCAGGGACCCGCCCTGGTGGCCTCAGGAGAGGCCAGTCCCCATGCGAGTTGCTAGGGGGCCTCTCGGGATTCCTCTCCCGTCGATACCGGGGCCAAAAACCTTGTGTGGAGTCAGGGCCGGAACCGAGGATTCCTCTCAGGGGCTGACATGGATCCTTGGGTACTTCTGGAGTCTCCCCAGGGGAATCAGGCCTCGTCTCGAGTGGGGGCATGCACGTGCGCTTTCCTTCCAGCCTGTAGCAGCAATGTCACGCTTCCCTTCGCGTGGATCAAAGGATCTGTGGTTTTCCCTCGAGGCTTTCCCTCGAGGCTTTCCCACAGGGCTGTCCCACGTGCCACCGTGGTGTGAGTCGATCCTGGCGTGAAAGATGAGCCAGTGCAGGGCAAAGAGGTTCCTCTGGAATGGACTGAGACATCTGGGGGACTCTTGGAATGGTGGTACGACCATGGAGTTCCTCTCGCCTTTCCTGTTGAGAGTGCCTCCTCTTGAGATGCGACCGGAACGCCGGGAATTATTTCCCGTTGAAGCAGGGAAAGGATCCCTCATCTCGAGCTACGAGGGGGAAACGGGGCTCCTCTGGATGTGGGCGGACCATCGGGCTTCCTCTCGAGTCGAGACGGGTATGGCGGTGAACTTCTTGAGTTGCAGCAAGGGTGTGAAAGACCCTTTCGAAGTTCCAGAGGTTAGGTGTCATTAGTCTCCAGACGCCTCATCGGAAATAGGACTCATCTCGCCTGGAAGGGAGAACTTCCTGGATTTTCTCGAGTTGCGGCAGGTGTTCTCGAGTTATGACGGGGACCTCAGGGACCCGCCCTGGTGGCTTCAGGAGAGGCCAGTCCCCATGCGAGTTGCTAGGGGGCCTCTCGGGATTCCTCTCCCGTCGATACCGGGGCCAAAAACCTTGTGTGGAGTCAGGGCCGGAACCGAGGATTCCTCTCAGGGGCTGACATGGATCTTTGGGTACTTCTGGAGTCTCCCCAGGGGAGTCAGGCCTCGTCTCGAGTGGGGGCATGCACGTGTGATTTCCTTCCAGGCTGTAGCAGCAATGTCACGCTTCCCGTCGCGTGGATCAAAGGATCTGTGGTTTTCCCTCGAGGCTTTCCCACAGGGCTGTCCCACGTGCCACCGTGGTGTGAGTCGATCCTCGGCGTGAAAGATGAGCCAGTGCAGGGCAAAGAGGTTCCTCTGGAATGGACTGAGACATCTGGGGAACTCTTGGAATGGTGGTACGACCATGGAGTTCCTCTCGCCTTTCCTGTTGAGAGTGCCTCCTCTTGAGATGCGACGGGAACGCCGGGAATTCTTTCCCGTTGAAAGCAGGGAAAGGATCCCTCATCTCGAGCTACGAGGGGGAAACGGGGCTCCTCTGGATGTGGGCGGGACCATCGTGCTTCCTCTCGAGTCGAGACGGGTATGGCGGTGAACTTCTTGAGTTGCAGCAAGGGTGTGAAAGACCCTTTAGAAGTTCCAGAGGTTAGGTGTCATTAGTCTCCAGACGCCTCATCTGAAATAGGCCTAATCTCGCCTGGAAGGGAGAACTTCCTGGATTTTCTCGAGTTGCGGCAGCTGTTCTGGAGTTACGACGGGGACCTCAGGGACCCGCACTGGTGGCCTCAGGAGAGGTCAGTCCCCATGCGAGTTGCTAGGGGGCCTCTCGGGATTCCTCTCCCGTCGATACCGGGGCCAAAAACCTTGTGTGGAGTCAGGGCCGGAACCGAGGATTCCTCTCAGGAGTTGACATGGATCTTTGGGTACTTCTGGAGTCTCCCCAGGGGAGTCAGGCCTCGTCTCGAGTGGGGGCATGCACGTGCGCTTTCCTTCCAGCCTGTATCAGCAATGTCACACTTCCCTTCGCGTGGATCAAAGGATCTGTGGTTTTCCCTCGAGGCTTTCCCTCGAGGCTTTCCCACAGGGCTGTCCCACGTGCCACCGTGGTGTGAGTCGATCCTGGCGTGAAAGATGAGCCAGTGCAGGGCAAAGAGGTTCCTCTGGAATGGACTGAGACATCTGGGGGACTCTTGGAATGGTGGTACGACCATGGAGTTCCTCTCGCCTTTCCTGTTGAGAGTGCCTCCTCTTGAGATGCGACCGGAACGCCGGGAATTATTTCCCGTTGAAAGCAGGGAAAGGATCCCTCATCTCGAGCTACGAGGGGGAAACGGGGCTCCTCTGGATGTGGGCGGACCATCGTGCTTCCTCTCGAGTCGAGACGGGTATGGCGGTGAACTTCTTGAGTTGCAGCAAGGGTGTGAAAGACCCTTTCGAAGTTCCAGAGGTTAGGTGTCATTAGTCTCCAGACGCCTCATCGGAAATAGGCCTCATCTCGCCTGGAAGGGAGAACTTCCTGGATTTTCTCGAGATGTGGCAGGTGTTCTCGAGTTACGACGGGGACCTCAGGGATCCGCCCTGGTGGCCTCAGGAGAGGCCAGTCCCCATGCGAGTTGCTAGGGGGCCTCTCCGGATTCCTCTCCCGTCGATGCCGGGGCCAAAAACCTTGTGTGGAGTCAGGGCCGGAACCGAGGATTCCTCTCAGGAGTTGACATGGATCTTTGGGTACTTCTGGAGTCTCCCCAGGGGAGTCAGGCCTCGTCTCGAGTGGGGGCATGCACGTGCGCTTTCCTTCCAGGCTGTAGCAGCAATGTCACGCTTCCCGTCGCGTGGATCAAAGGATCTGCGGTTTTCCCTCGAGGCTTTCCCTCGAGGCTTTCCCACAGGGCTGTCCCACGTGCCACCGTGGTGTGAGTCGATCCTCGGCGTGAAAGATGAGCCAGTGCAGGGCAAAGAGGTTCCTCTGGAATGGACTGAGACATCTGGGGGACTCTTGGAATGGTGGTACGACAATGGAGTTCCTCTCGCCTTTCCTGTTGAGAGTGCCTCCGTTTGATATGGGACGGGAACGCCGGGAATTCGTTCCCGTTGAAAGCAGGGAAAGGATCGCTCATCTCGAGCTACGAGGGGGAAACGGGGCTCCTCTGGATGTGGGCGGGACCATCGTGCTTCCTCTCGAGTGGAGACGGGTATGGCGGTGAACTTCTTGAGTTGCAGCAAGGGTGTGAAAGACCCTTTCGAAGTTCCAGAGGTTATGTGCCATTAGTCTCCAGACGCCTCATTGGAAATAGGCCTCATCTCGCATGGAAGGGAGAACTTCCTGGATTTTCTCGAGGTGCGGCATGTGTTCTCGAGTTACGACGGGGACCTCAGGAACCCGCACTGGTGGCCTCAGGAGAAGCCAGTCCCCATGCGAGTTGCAAGGGGGCCTCTCGGGATTCCTCTCCCGTCGATACCGGGGCCAAAGACCTTGTGTGGAGTCAGGGCGGGAACCGAGGATTCCTCTCAGGGGCAGACATGGATCTTTGGGTACTTCTGGAGTCTCCCCAGGGGAGTCAGGCCTCGTCTCGAGTGGGGGCATGCACGTGCGCTTTCCTTCCAGGCTGTGGCAGAAATGTCACGCTTCCCGTGGCGTGGATCAAAGGATCTGTGGTTTTCCCTCGAGGCTTTCCTCGAGGCTTTCCCACAGGGCTGTCCCACGTGCCACCGTGGTGTGAGTCGATCCTCGGCGTGAAAGATGAGCCAGTGCAGGGCAAAAAGGTTCCTCTGGAATGGACTGAGACATCTGGGGGACTCTTGGAATGGTGGTACGACCATGGAGTTCCTCTCGCCTTTCCTGTTGAGAGTGCCTCCTCTTGAGATGCGACGGGAACGCCGGGAATTCTTTCCCGTTGAAAGCAGGGAAAAGATCCCTCATCTCGAGCTACGAGGGGGAAACGGGGCTCCTCTGGATGTGGGCGGGACCATCGTGCTTCCTCTCGAGTGGAGACGGGTATGGCGGTGAACTTCTTGAGTTGCAGCAAGGGTGTGAAAGACCCTTTCGAAGTTCCAGAGTTTAGGTGTCATTAGTCTCCAGACGCCTCATCGGAAATAGGCCTCATCTCGCCTGGAAGGGAGAACTTCCTGGATTTTCTCGAGTTGCGGCAGGTGTTCTCGAGTTACGACGGGGACCTCAGGGGCCCGCCCTGGTGGCCTCAGGAGAGGCCAGTCCCCATGCGAGTTGCTAGGGGGCCTCTCGGTATTCCTCTCCCATCGATACCGGGGCCAAAAACCTTGTGTGGAGTCAGGGCCGGAACCGAGGATTCCTCTCAGGGGCTGACATGGATCTTTGGGTACTTCTGGAGTCTCCCCAGGGGAGTCAGGCCTCGTCTCGAGTGGGGGCATGCACGTGCGCTTTCCTTCCAGGCTGTAGCAGCAATGTCACGATTCCCATCGCGTGGATCAAAGGATCTGTGGTTTTCCCTCGAGGCTTTCCCTCGAGGCTTTCCCACAGGGCTCTCCCACGTGCCACCGTGGTGTGAGTCGATCCTCGGCGTGAAAGATGAGCCAGTGCAGGGCAAAGAGGTTCCTCTGGAATGGACTGAGACATCTGGGGGACTCTTGGAATGGTGGTACGACCATGGAGTTCCTCTCGCCTTTCCTGTTGAGAGTGCCTCCTCTTGAGATGCGACTGGAACGCCGGGAATTCTTTCCCGTTGAAAGCAGGGAAAGGATCCCTCATCTCGAGCTACGAGGGGGAAACGGGGCTCCTCTGGATTTGGGAGGGACCATCGTGCTTCCTCGCGAGTGGAGACGGGTATGACGGTGAACTTCTTGAGTTGCAGCAAGGGTGTGAAAGACCCTTTCGAAGTTCCAGAGGTTAGGTGTCATTAGTCTCCAGACGCCTCATCGGAAATAGGACTCATCTCGCCTGGAAGGGAGAACTTCCTGGATTTTCTCGAGTTGCGGCAGGTGTTCTCGAGTTATGACGGGGACCTCAGGGACCCGCCCTGGTGGCTTCAGGAGAGGCCAGTCCCCATGCGAGTTGCTAGGGGGCCTCTCGGGATTCCTCTCCCGTCGATACCGGGGCCAAAAACCTTGTGTGGAGTCAGGGCCGGAACCGAGGATTCCTCTCAGGGGCTGACATGGATCTTTGGGTACTTCTGGAGTCTCCCCAGGGGAGTCAGGCCTCGTCTCGAGTGGGGGCATGCACGTGTGATTTCCTTCCAGGCTGTAGCAGCAATGTCACGCTTCCCGTCGCGTGGATCAAAGGATCTGTGGTTTTCCCTCGAGGCTTTCCCACAGGGCTGTCCCACGTGCCACCGTGGTGTGAGTCGATCCTCGGCGTGAAAGATGAGCCAGTGCAGGGCAAAGAGGTTCCTCTGGAATGGACTGAGACATCTGGGGAACTCTTGGAATGGTGGTACGACCATGGAGTTCCTCTCGCCTTTCCTGTTGAGAGTGCCTCCTCTTGAGATGCGACGGGAACGCCGGGAATTCTTTCCCGTTGAAAGCAGGGAAAGGATCCCTCATCTCGAGCTACGAGGGGGAAACGGGGCTCCTCTGGATGTGGGCGGGACCATCGTGCTTCCTCTCGAGTCGAGACGGGTATGGCGGTGAACTTCTTGAGTTGCAGCAAGGGTGTGAAAGACCCTTTAGAAGTTCCAGAGGTTAGGTGTCATTAGTCTCCAGACGCCTCATCTGAAATAGGCCTAATCTCGCCTGGAAGGGAGAACTTCCTGGATTTTCTCGAGTTGCGGCAGCTGTTCTGGAGTTACGACGGGGACCTCAGGGACCCGCACTGGTGGCCTCAGGAGAGGTCAGTCCCCATGCGAGTTGCTAGGGGGCCTCTCGGGATTCCTCTCCCGTCGATACCGGGGCCAAAAACCTTGTGTGGAGTCAGGGCCGGAACCGAGGATTCCTCTCAGGAGTTGACATGGATCTTTGGGTACTTCTGGAGTCTCCCCAGGGGAGTCAGGCCTCGTCTCGAGTGGGGGCATGCACGTGCGCTTTCCTTCCAGCCTGTATCAGCAATGTCACACTTCCCTTCGCGTGGATCAAAGGATCTGTGGTTTTCCCTCGAGGCTTTCCCTCGAGGCTTTCCCACAGGGCTGTCCCACGTGCCACCGTGGTGTGAGTCGATCCTGGCGTGAAAGATGAGCCAGTGCAGGGCAAAGAGGTTCCTCTGGAATGGACTGAGACATCTGGGGGACTCTTGGAATGGTGGTACGACCATGGAGTTCCTCTCGCCTTTCCTGTTGAGAGTGCCTCCTCTTGAGATGCGACCGGAACGCCGGGAATTATTTCCCGTTGAAAGCAGGGAAAGGATCCCTCATCTCGAGCTACGAGGGGGAAACGGGGCTCCTCTGGATGTGGGCGGACCATCGTGCTTCCTCTCGAGTCGAGACGGGTATGGCGGTGAACTTCTTGAGTTGCAGCAAGGGTGTGAAAGACCCTTTCGAAGTTCCAGAGGTTAGGTGTCATTAGTCTCCAGACGCCTCATCGGAAATAGGCCTCATCTCGCCTGGAAGGGAGAACTTCCTGGATTTTCTCGAGATGTGGCAGGTGTTCTCGAGTTACGACGGGGACCTCAGGGATCCGCCCTGGTGGCCTCAGGAGAGGCCAGTCCCCATGCGAGTTGCTAGGGGGCCTCTCCGGATTCCTCTCCCGTCGATGCCGGGGCCAAAAACCTTGTGTGGAGTCAGGGCCGGAACCGAGGATTCCTCTCAGGAGTTGACATGGATCTTTGGGTACTTCTGGAGTCTCCCCAGGGGAGTCAGGCCTCGTCTCGAGTGGGGGCATGCACGTGCGCTTTCCTTCCAGGCTGTAGCAGCAATGTCACGCTTCCCGTCGCGTGGATCAAAGGATCTGCGGTTTTCCCTCGAGGCTTTCCCTCGAGGCTTTCCCACAGGGCTGTCCCACGTGCCACCGTGGTGTGAGTCGATCCTCGGCGTGAAAGATGAGCCAGTGCAGGGCAAAGAGGTTCCTCTGGAATGGACTGAGACATCTGGGGGACTCTTGGAATGGTGGTACGACAATGGAGTTCCTCTCGCCTTTCCTGTTGAGAGTGCCTCCGTTTGATATGGGACGGGAACGCCGGGAATTCGTTCCCGTTGAAAGCAGGGAAAGGATCGCTCATCTCGAGCTACGAGGGGGAAACGGGGCTCCTCTGGATGTGGGCGGGACCATCGTGCTTCCTCTCGAGTGGAGACGGGTATGGCGGTGAACTTCTTGAGTTGCAGCAAGGGTGTGAAAGACCCTTTCGAAGTTCCAGAGGTTATGTGCCATTAGTCTCCAGACGCCTCATTGGAAATAGGCCTCATCTCGCATGGAAGGGAGAACTTCCTGGATTTTCTCGAGGTGCGGCATGTGTTCTCGAGTTACGACGGGGACCTCAGGAACCCGCACTGGTGGCCTCAGGAGAAGCCAGTCCCCATGCGAGTTGCAAGGGGGCCTCTCGGGATTCCTCTCCCGTCGATACCGGGGCCAAAGACCTTGTGTGGAGTCAGGGCGGGAACCGAGGATTCCTCTCAGGGGCAGACATGGATCTTTGGGTACTTCTGGAGTCTCCCCAGGGGAGTCAGGCCTCGTCTCGAGTGGGGGCATGCACGTGCGCTTTCCTTCCAGGCTGTGGCAGAAATGTCACGCTTCCCGTGGCGTGGATCAAAGGATCTGTGGTTTTCCCTCGAGGCTTTCCTCGAGGCTTTCCCACAGGGCTGTCCCACGTGCCACCGTGGTGTGAGTCGATCCTCGGCGTGAAAGATGAGCCAGTGCAGGGCAAAAAGGTTCCTCTGGAATGGACTGAGACATCTGGGGGACTCTTGGAATGGTGGTACGACCATGGAGTTCCTCTCGCCTTTCCTGTTGAGAGTGCCTCCTCTTGAGATGCGACGGGAACGCCGGGAATTCTTTCCCGTTGAAAGCAGGGAAAAGATCCCTCATCTCGAGCTACGAGGGGGAAACGGGGCTCCTCTGGATGTGGGCGGGACCATCGTGCTTCCTCTCGAGTGGAGACGGGTATGGCGGTGAACTTCTTGAGTTGCAGCAAGGGTGTGAAAGACCCTTTCGAAGTTCCAGAGTTTAGGTGTCATTAGTCTCCAGACGCCTCATCGGAAATAGGCCTCATCTCGCCTGGAAGGGAGAACTTCCTGGATTTTCTCGAGTTGCGGCAGGTGTTCTCGAGTTACGACGGGGACCTCAGGGGCCCGCCCTGGTGGCCTCAGGAGAGGCCAGTCCCCATGCGAGTTGCTAGGGGGCCTCTCGGTATTCCTCTCCCATCGATACCGGGGCCAAAAACCTTGTGTGGAGTCAGGGCCGGAACCGAGGATTCCTCTCAGGGGCTGACATGGATCTTTGGGTACTTCTGGAGTCTCCCCAGGGGAGTCAGGCCTCGTCTCGAGTGGGGGCATGCACGTGCGCTTTCCTTCCAGGCTGTAGCAGCAATGTCACGATTCCCATCGCGTGGATCAAAGGATCTGTGGTTTTCCCTCGAGGCTTTCCCTCGAGGCTTTCCCACAGGGCTCTCCCACGTGCCACCGTGGTGTGAGTCGATCCTCGGCGTGAAAGATGAGCCAGTGCAGGGCAAAGAGGTTCCTCTGGAATGGACTGAGACATCTGGGGGACTCTTGGAATGGTGGTACGACCATGGAGTTCCTCTCGCCTTTCCTGTTGAGAGTGCCTCCTCTTGAGATGCGACTGGAACGCCGGGAATTCTTTCCCGTTGAAAGCAGGGAAAGGATCCCTCATCTCGAGCTACGAGGGGGAAACGGGGCTCCTCTGGATTTGGGAGGGACCATCGTGCTTCCTCGCGAGTGGAGACGGGTATGACGGTGAACTTCTTGAGTTGCAGCAAGGGTGTGAAAGACCCTTTCGAAGTTCCAGAGGTTAAGTGTCATTAGTCTCCAGACGCCTCATCGGAAATAGGCCTCATCTAGCCTGGAAGGGAGAATTTCCTGGATTTTCTCGAGTTGCAGCCGGTGTTCTCGAGTTACGATGTGGACCTCAGGGACCCGCCCTGGTGGCCTCAGGAGAGGCCAGTCCCCAGGCGAGTTGCTAGGGGGCCTCTCGGGATTCCTCTCCCTTCGATACCGGGGCCAAAAACCTTGTGTGGAGTCAGGGCCGGAACCGAGGATTCCTCTCAGGGGCTGACATGGATCTTTGGGTACTTGTGGAGTCTCCACAGGGGAGTCAGGCCTCGTCTCGAGTGGGGGCATGCACGTGTGCTTTCCTTCCAGGCTGTAGCAGTAATGTCACGCTTCCCGTGGCCTGGATCAAAGGATCTGTGGTTTTCCCTCGAGGCTTTCCCACAGGGCTGTCCCACGTGCCACCGTGGTGTGAGTCGATCCTCGGCGTGAAAGATGAGCCAGTGCAGGGCAAAGAGGTTCCTCTGGAATGGACTGAGACTTCTGGGGTACTCTTAGAATGGTGGTACGACCATGGAGTTCCTCTCGCTTTTCCTGTTGAGAGTGCCTCCTCTTGAGATGCGACGGGAACGCCGGGAATTCTTTCCCGTTGAAAGCAGGGAAAGGATCCCTCATCTCGAGCTACGAGGGGGAAACGGGGATCCTCTGGATGTGGGCGGGACCATCGTGCTTCCTCTCGAGTGGAGACGGGTATGGCGGTGAACTTCTTGAGTCGCAGCAAGGGTGTGAATGACCCTTTCGAAGTTCCAGAGGTTAGGTGTCATTAGTCTCCAGACGCCTCATCGGAAATAGGCCTCATCTCGCCTGGAAGGGAGAACTTCCTGGATTTTCTCGAGTTGCGGCAGGTGCTCTCGAGTTACGACGGGAACCTCAGGGACCCGCTCTGGTGGCCTCAGGAGAGGCCAGTCCCCATGCGAGTTGCTAGGGGGCCTCTCGGGATTCCTCTCCCGTCGATACCGGGGCCAAAAACTTTGTGTGGAGTCAGGGCCGGAAACGAGGATTCCTCTCAGGGGCTGACATGGATCTTTGGGTACTTCTGGAGTCTCCCCAGGGGAGTCAGGCCTCGTCTCGAGTGGGGGCATGCACGTGCGCTTTCCTTCCAGGCTTTGGCAGCAATGTCACGCTTCCCGTCCCGTGGATCAAAGGATCTGCGGTATTCCCTCGAGGCTTTCCCTCGAGGCTTTCCCACAGGTCTGTCCCACGTGCCACCGTGGTGTGAGTCGATCCTCGGCATGAAAGATGAGCCAGTGCAGGGCAAAGAGGTTCCTCTGGAATGGACTGAGACATCTGGGGGACTCTTGGAATGGTGGTACGACCATGGAGTTCCTCTCGCCTTTCCTGTTGAGAATGCCTCCTCTTGAGATGCGACGGGAATGCCGGGAATTCTTTCCCGTTGAAAGCAGGGAAAGGATCCCTCATCTCGAGCTACGAGGGGGAAACGGGGATCCTCTGGATGTGGGCGGGACCATCGTGCTTCCTCTCGAGTGGAGACGGGTATGGCGGTGAACTTCTTGAGTTGCAGCAAGGGTGTGAAAGACCCTTTCGAAGTTCCAGAGGTTAGGTGTCATTAGTCTCCAGACGCCTCATCGGAAATAGGCCTCATCTCGCCTGGAAGGGAGAACTTCCTGGATTTTCTCGAGTTGCAGCCGGTGTTCTCGAATTACGATGGGGACCTCAGGGACCCGCCCTGGTGGCCTCAGGAGAGGCCAGTCCCCATGCGAGTTGCTAGGGGGCCTCTCGGGATTCCTCTCCCTTCGATACCGGGGCCAAAAACCTTGTGTGGAGTCAGGGCCGGAACCGAGGATTCCTCTCAGGGGCTGACATGGATCTTTGGGTACTTGTGGTGTCTCCCCAGGGGAGTCAGGGCTCGTCTCGAGTGGGGGCATGCACGTGCGCTTTCCTTCCAGGCTGTAGCAGCAATGTCACGCTTCCCGTCGCGTGGATCAAAGGATCTGTGATTTTCCCTCGAGGCATTCCCTCGAGGCTTTCCCACAGGGCTGTCCCACGTGCCACCGTGGTGTGAGTCGATCCTCGGCGTGAAAGATGAGCCAGTGCAGGGCAAAGAGGTTCCTCTGGAATGGACTGAGACATCTGGGGGACTCTTGGAATGGTGGTGCGACCATGGAGTTCCTCTCGCCTTTCCTGTTGAGAGTGCCTCCTCTTGAGATGCGACGGGAACGCCGGGAATTCTTTCCCGTTGAAAGCAGGGAAAGGATCCCTCATCTTGATCTACGAGGGGGAAACGGGGCTCCTCTGGATGTGGGCGGGACCATCGTGCTTCCTCTCGAGTGGAGACGGGTATGGCGGTGAACTTCTTGAGTTGCAGCAAGGGTGTGAAAGACCCTTTCGAAGTTCCAGAGGTTAGGTGTCATTAGTCTCCAGACGCCTCATCGGAAATAGGCCTCATCTCGCCTGGAAGGGAGAACTTCCTGGATTTTCTCGAGTTGCGGCAGGTGTTCTCGAGTTACGACGGTGACCTCAGGGACCCGCCCTGGTGGCCTCAGGAGAGGCCAGTCCCCATGCGAGGTGCTAGGGGACCTCTTGGGGTTCCTCTCCCGTCCATTCCGGGGCCAAAAACCTTGTGTGTAGTCAGGGCCGGAACCGAGGATTCCTCTCAGGGGCTGACATGGATCTTTGGGTACTTCTGGAGTCTCCCCAGGGGAGTCAGGCCTCGTCTCGAGTGGGGGCATGCACGTGCGCTTTCCTTCCAGGCTGTAGCAGCAATGTCACGCTTCCCGTCGCGTGGATTAAAGGATCTGTGGTTTTCCCTCGAGGCTTTCCCTCGAGGCTTTCCCACAAGCCTCTCCCACGTGCCACCGTGGTGTGAGTCGATCCTCGGCGTGAAAGATGAGCCAGTGCAGGGCAAAGAGCTTCCTCTCGAATGGACTGAGACATCTGGGGGACTCTTGGAATGGTGGTACGACCATGGAGTTCCTCTCGCCTTTCCTGTTGAGAGTGCCTCCGCTTGAGATGCGACGGGAACGCCGGGAATACTTTCCCATTGAAAGCAGGGAAAGGATTCCTCATCTCGAGCTACGAGGGGGAAAGGGGGCTCCTCTGGATGTGGGCGGGAGGATCGTGCTTCCTCTCGAGTGGAGACGGGTATGGCGGTGAACTTCTTGAGTTGCAGCAAGGGTGTGAAAGACCCTTTCGAAGTTACAGAGGTTAGGTGTCATTAGTTTCCAGACGCCTCATCGGAAATAGGCCTCATCCTGCCTGGAAGGGAGAACTTCCTGGATTTTCTCGAGTTGCGGCAGGTGTTCTCGAGTTACGACGGGGACCTCAGGGACCCGCCCTGGTGGCCTCAGGAGAGGCCAGTCCCCATGCGAGTTGCTAAGGGGCCTCTCGGGATTCCTCTCCCGTCGATACCCGGGCCAAAAACCTTGTGTGGAGTCAGGGCCGGAACCGAGGATTCCTCTCAGGGGCTGATATGGAACTTTGGGTACTTCTGGAGTCTCGCCAGGGGAGACAGGCCTCATCTCGAGTGGGGGCATGCACGTGCGCTTTCCTTCCAGGCTGTAGCAGATATGTGACGCTTCCCGAGGCGTGGATCAAAGGATCTGTGGTTTTCCCTCTAGGCTTTCCCTCGAGGCTTTCCCACAGGGCTGTCCCACGTGCCACCGTGGTGTGAGTCGATCCTCGGCGTGAAAGATGAGCCAGTGCAGGGCAAAGAGGTTCCTCTGGAATGGACTGAGACATCTGGCGGACTCTTGAAATGGTGGTACGACCATGCAGTTCCTCTCGCCTTTCCTGTTGAGAGTGCCTCCTCTTGAGATGCGACGGGAACGCCGGGAATTCTTTCCCGTTGAAAGAAGGGAAAGGATCCCTCAACTCGAGCTAGGAGGGGGAAACGGGGCTCCTCTGGATGTGGGCGGGACCATCGTGCTTCCTCTCGAGTGGAGACGGGTATGGCGGTGAACTTCTTGAGTTGCAGCAAGGGTGTGAAAGACCCTTTCGAAGTTCCAGAGGTTAGGTGTCATTAGTCTCCAGACGCCTCATCGGAAATAGGCCTCATCTCGCCTGGAAGGGAGAAATTCCTGGATTTTCTCGAGTTGCGGCAGGTGCTCTCGAGTTACGACGGGGACCTCAGGGACCCGCCCTGATGGCCTCAGGAGAGGCCAGTCCCCATGCGAGTTGCTAGGGGGCCTCTCGGGATTCCTCTCCCATCGATACCGGGGCCAAAAACCTTGTGTGGAGTCAGGGCCGGAAACGAGGATTCCTCTCAGGGGCTGACATGGATCTTTGGGTACTTCTGGAGTCTCCCTAGGGGAGTCAGGCCTCGGCTCGAGTGGGGGCATGCACTTGCGCTTTCCTTCCAGGCTGTAGCTGCAATGTCACGCTTCCCGAGGCGTGGATCAAAGGATCTGTGGTTTTCCCTCGAGGCTTTCCCTCGAGGCTTTCCCACAGGGCTGTCCCTCGTGCCACCGTGGTGTGAGTCGATCCTCGGCGTGAAAGATGAGCCAGTGCAGGGCAAAGAGTTTCCTCTGGAATGGACTGAGACATCTGGGGGACTCTTGGAATGGTGGTGCGACCATGGAGTTCCTCTCGCCTTTCCTGTTGAGAGTGCCTCCTCTTGAGATGCGACGGGAACGCCGGGAATTCTTTCCCGTTGAAAGCAGGGAAAGGATCCCTCATCTCGAGCTCCGAGGGGGAAACGGGGCTCCTCTGGATGTGGGCGGGACCATCGTGCTTCCTCTGGAGTGGAGACGGGTATGGCGGTGAACTTCTTGAGTTGCAGCAAGGGTGTGAAAGACCCTTTCGAAGTTCCAGAGGTTAGGTGTCATTAGTCTCCAGACGCCTCATCGGAAATAGGCCTCATCTCGCCTGGAAGGGAGAACTTCCTGGATTTTCTCGAGTTGCGGCAGGTGTTCTCGAGTTACGACGGGGACCTCAGGGACCCGCCCTGGTGCCCTCAGGAGAGGCCAGTCCCCATGCGAGTTGCTAGGGGGCCTCTCGGGATTCCTCTCCCGTCGATACTGGGGCCAAAAACCTTGTGTGGAGTCAGGGCCGGAACAGAGGATTCCTCTCACGGGCTGACATGGATCTTTGGGTACTTCTGGAGTCTCCCCAGGGGAGTCAGGCCTCGTCTCGAGTCGGGGCATGCACGTGCACTTTCCTTCCAGGCTGTAGCAGCAATGTCACGCTTCCCGTGGCGTGGATCAAAGGATCTGTGGTTTTCCCTCGAGGCTTTCCCTCGAGGCTTTCCCACAGGGCTGTCCCACGTGCCACCGTGGTGTGAGTCGATCCTCGGCGTGAAAGATGAGCCAGTGCAGGGCAAAGAGGTTCCTCTGGAATGGACTGAGACATCTGGGGGACTCTTGGAATGGTGGTAGGACCATGGAGTTCCTCTCGCCTTTCCTGTTGAGAGTGCCTCCTCTTGAGATGCGACGGGAACGCCGGGAAATCTTTCCCGTTGAAAGCAGGGAAAGGATCCCTCATCTCGAGCTACGAGGGGGAAACGGGGATCCTCTGGATGTGGGCGGGACCATCGTGCTTCCTCTCGAGTGGAGACGGGTATGGCGGTGAACTTCTTGAGTCGCAGCAAGGGTGTGAAAGACCCTTTCGAAGTTCCAGAGGTTAGGTGTCATTAGTCTCCAGACGCCTCATCGGAAATACGCCTCATCTCGCCTGGAAGGGAGAACTTCCTGGAATTTCTCGAGTTGGGGCAGGTGCTCTCGAGTTGCGACGGGAACCTCAGGGACCCGCCCTGGTGGCCTCAGGAGAGGCCAGTCCCCATGCGAGTTGCTAGGGTGCCTCTCGGGATTCCTCTCCCGTCGATACCGGGGCCGAAAACTTTGTGTGGAGTCAGGGCCGGAACCGAGGATTCCTCTCAGGAGCTGACATGGATCTTTGGGTACTTCTGGAGTCTCCCCAGGGGAGTCAGGCCTCGTCTCGAGTGGGGGCATGCACGTGCGCTTTCCTTCCAGGCTGTAGCAGCAATGTCACGCTTCCCGTCGCGTGGATCAAAGGATCTGCGGTTTTCCCTCGAGGCTTTCCCTCGAGGCTTTCCCACAGGGCTGTCCCACGTGCCACCGTGGTGTGAGTCGATCCTCGGCGTGAAAGATGAGCCAGTGCAGGGCAAAGAGGTTCCTCTGGAATGGACTGAGACATCTGGGGGACTCTTGGAATGGTGGTACGACAATGGAGTTCCTCTCGCCTTTCCTGTTGAGAGTGCCTCCTTTTGATATGGGACGGGAACGCCGGGAATTCGTTCCCGTTGAAAGCAGGGAAAGGATCGCTCATCTCGAGCTACGAGGGGGAAACGGGGCTCCTCTGGATGTGGGCGGGACCATCGTGCTTCCTCTAGAGTGGAGACGGGTATGGCGGTGAACTTCTTGAGTTGCAGCAAGGGTGTGAAAGACCCTTTCGAAGTTCCAGAGGTTATGTGCCATTAGTCTCCAGACGCCTCATTGGAAATAGGCCTAATCTCGCATGGAAGGGAGAACTTCCTGGATTTTCTCGAGGTGCGGCAGGTGTTCTCGAGTTACGACGGGGACCTCAGGAACCCGCACTAGTGGCCTCAGGAGAAGCCAGTCCCCATGCTAGTTGCAAGGGGGCCTCTCGGGATTCCTCTCCCGTCGATACCGGGGCCAAAGACCTTGTGTGGAGTCAGGGCCGGAACCGAGGATTCCTCTCAGGGGCAGACATGGATCTTTGGGTACTTCTGGAGTCTCCCCAGGGGAGTCAGGCCTCGTCTCGAGTGTGGGCATGCACGTGCGCTTTCCTTCCAGGCTGTGGCAGAAATGTCACGCTTCCCGTGGCGTGGATCAAAGGATCTGTGGTTTTCCCTCGAGGCTTTCCCACAGGGCTGTCCCACGTGCCACCGTGGTGTGAGTCGATCCTCGGCGTGAAAGATGAGCCAGTGCAGGGCAAAGAGGTTCCTCTGGAATGGACTGAGACATCTGGGGGACTCTTGGAATGGTGGTACGACCATGGAGTTCCTCTCGCCTTTCCTGTTGAGAGTGCCTCCTCTTGAGATGCGACGGGAACGCCGGGAATTCTTTCCCGTTGAAAGCAGGGAAAAGATCCCTCATCTCGAGCTCCGAGGGGGAAACGGGGCTCCTCTTGATGTGGGCGGGACCATCGTGCTTCCTCTCGAGTGGAGACGGGTATGGCGGTGAACTTCTTGAGTTGCAGCAAGGGTGTGAAAGACCCTTTCGAAGTTCCAGAGTTTAGGTGTCATTAGTCTCCAGACGCCTCATCGGAAATAGGCCTCATCTCGCCTGGAAGGGAGAACTTCCTGGATTTTCTCGAGTTGCGGCAGGTGATCTCGAGTTACGACGGGGACCTCAGGGGCCCGCCCTGGTGGCCTCAGGAGAGGCCAGTCCCCATGCGAGTTGCTAGGGGGCCTCTCGGTATTCCTCTCCCGTCGATACTGGGGCCAAAAACCTTGTGTGGAGTCAGGGCCGGAACAGAGGATTCCTCTCACGGGCTGACATGGATCTTTGGGTACTTCTGGAGTCTCCCCAGGGGAGTCAGGCCTCGTCTCGTGTCGGGGCATGCACGTGCACTTTCCTTCCAGGCTGTAGCAGCAATGTCACGCTTCCCGTGGCGTGGATCAAAGGATCTGTGGTTTTCCCTCGAGGCTTTCCCTCGAGGCTTTCCCACAGGGCTGTCCCACGTGCCACCGTGGTGTGAGTCGATCCTCGGCGTGAAAGATGAGCCAGTGCAGGGCAAAGAGGTTCCTCTGGAATGGACTGAGACATCTGGGGGACTCTTGGAATGGTGGTAGGACCATGGAGTTCCTCTCGCCTTTCCTGTTGAGAGTGCCTCCTCTTGAGATGCGACGGGAACGCCGGGAAATCTTTCCCGTTGAAAGCAGGGAAAGGATCCCTCATCTCGAGCTACGAGGGGGAAACGGGGATCCTCTGGATGTGGGCGGGACCATCGTGCTTCCTCTCGAGTGGAGACGGGTATGGCGGTGAACTTCTTGAGTCGCAGCAAGGGTGTGAAAGACCCTTTCGAAGTTCCAGAGGTTAGGTGTCATTAGTCTCCAGACGCCTCATCGGAAATACGCCTCATCTCGCCTGGAAGGGAGAACTTCCTGGAATTTCTCGACTTGGGGCAGGTGCTCTCGAGTTGCGACGGGAACCTCAGGGACCCGCCCTGGTGGCCTCAGGAGAGGCCAGTCCCCATGCGAGTTGCTAGGGTGCCTCTCGGGATTCCTCTCCCGTCGATACCGGGGCCGAAAACTTTGTGTGGAGTCAGGGCCGGAACCGAGGATTCCTCTCAGGAGCTGACATGGATCTTTGGGTACTTCTGGAGTCTCCCCAGGGGAGTCAGGCCTCGTCTCGAGTGGGGGCATGCACGTGCGCTTTCCTTCCAGGCTGTAGCAGCAATGTCACGCTTCCCGTCGCGTGGATCAAAGGATCTGCGGTTTTCCCTCGAGGCTTTCCCTCGAGGCTTTCCCACAGGGCTGTCCCACGTGCCACCGTGGTGTGAGTCGATCCTCGGCGTGAAAGATGAGCCAGTGCAGGGCAAAGAGGTTCCTCTGGAATGGACTGAGACATCTGGGGGACTCTTGGAATGGTGGTACGACAATGGAGTTCCTCTCGCCTTTCCTGTTGAGAGTGCCTCCTTTTGATATGGGACGGGAACGCCGGGAATTCGTTCCCGTTGAAAGCAGGGAAAGGATCGCTCATCTCGAGCTACGAGGGGGAAACGGGGCTCCTCTGGATGTGGGCGGGACCATCGTGCTTCCTCTAGAGTGGAGACGGGTATGGCGGTGAACTTCTTGAGTTGCAGCAAGGGTGTGAAAGACCCTTTCGAAGTTCCAGAGGTTATGTGCCATTAGTCTCCAGACGCCTCATTGGAAATAGGCCTAATCTCGCATGGAAGGGAGAACTTCCTGGATTTTCTCGAGGTGCGGCAGGTGTTCTCGAGTTACGACGGGGACCTCAGGAACCCGCACTAGTGGCCTCAGGAGAAGCCAGTCCCCATGCGAGTTGCAAGGGGGCCTCTCGGGATTCCTCTCCCGTCGATACCGGGGCCAAAGACCTTGTGTGGAGTCAGGGCCGGAACCGAGGATTCCTCTCAGGGGCAGACATGGATCTTTGGGTACTTCTGGAGTCTCCCCAGGGGAGTCAGGCCTCGTCTCGAGTGTGGGCATGCACGTGCGCTTTCCTTCCAGGCTGTGGCAGAAATGTCACGCTTCCCGTGGCGTGGATCAAAGGATCTGTGGTTTTCCCTCGAGGCTTTCCCACAGGACTGTCCCACGTGCCACCGTGGTGTGAGTCGATCCTCGGCGTGAAAGATGAGCCAGTGCAGGGCAAAGAGGTTCCTCTGGAATGGACTGAGACATCTGGGGGACTCTTGGAATGGTGGTACGACCATGGAGTTCCTCTCGCCTTTCCTGTTGAGAGTGCCTCCTCTTGAGATGCGACGGGAACGCCGGGAATTCTTTCCCGTTGAAAGCAGGGAAAAGATCCCTCATCTCGAGCTACGAGGGGGAAACGGGGCTCCTCTTGATGTGGGCGGGACCATCGTGCTTCCTCTCGAGTGGAGACGGGTATGGCGGTGAACTTCTTGAGTTGCAGCAAGGGTGTGAAAGACCCTTTCGAAGTTCCAGAGTTTAGGTGTCATTAGTCTCCAGACGCCTCATCGGAAATAGGCCTCATCTCGCCTGGAAGGGAGAACTTCCTGGATTTTCTCGAGTTGCGGCAGGTGATCTCGAGTTACGACGGGGACCTCAGGGGCCCGCCCTGGTGGCCTCAGGAGAGGCCAGTCCCCATGCGAGTTGCTAGGGGGCCTCTCGGTATTCCTCTCCCGTCGATACCGGGGCCAAAAACCTTGTGTGGAGACAGGGCCGGAACCGAGGATTCCTCTCAGGGGCTGACATGGATCTTTGGGTACTTCTGGAGTCTCCCCAGGGGAGTCAGGCCTCGTCTCGAGTGGGGGCATGCACGTGCGCTTTCCTTCCAGGCTGTAGCAGCAATGTCACGATTCCCGTCGCGTGGATCAAAGGATCTGTGGTTTTCCCTCGAGGCTTTCCCACAGGGCTGTCGCACGTGCCACTGTGGTGTGAGTCGATCCTCGGCGTGAAAGATGAGCCAGTGCAGGGCAAAGATGTTCCTCTGGAATGGACTGAGACATCTGGGGGACTCTTGGAATGGTGGTACGATCATGGAGTTCCTCTCTCCTTTCCTGTTGAGAGTGCCTCCTCTTGAGATGCGACGGGAACGCCGGGAATTCTTTCCCGTTGAAAGCAGGGAAAGGATCCCTCATCTTGATCTACGAGGAGGAAACGGGGCTCCTCTGGATGTGGGCGGGACCATCGTGCTTCCTCTCGAGTGGAGACGGGTATGGCGGTGAACTTCTTGAGTTGCAGCAAGGGTGTGAAAGACCCTTTCGAAGTTCCAGAGGTTAGGTGTCATTAGTCTCCAGACGCCTCATCGGAAATAGGCCTCATCTCGCCTGGAAGGGAGAACTTCCTGGATTTTCTCGAGTTGCGGCAGGTGTTCTCGAGTTACGACGGTGACCTCAGGGACCCGCCCTGGTGGCCTCAGGAGAGGCCAGTCCCCATGCGAGGTGCTAGGGGACCTCTTGGGGTTCCTCTCCCGTCAATTCCGGGGCCAAAAACCTTGTGTGTAGTCAGGGCCGGAACCGAGGATTCCTCTCAGGGGCTGACATGGATCTTTGGGTACTTCTGGAGTCTCCCCAGGGGAGTCAGGCCTCGTCTCGAGTGGGGGCATGCACGTGCGCTTTCCTTCCAGGCTGTAGCAGCAATGTCACGCTTCCCGTGGCGTGGATTAAAGGATCTGTGGTTTTCCCTCGAGGCTTTCCCTCGAGGCTTTCCCACAGGGCTCTCCCACGTGCCACCGTGGTGTGAGTCGATCCTCGGCGTGAAAGATGAGCCAGTGCAGGGCAAAGAGGTTCCTCTGGAATGGACTGAGACATCTGGGGGACTCTTGGAATGGTGGTACGACCATGGAGTTCCTCTCGCCTTTCCTGTTGAGAGTGCCTCCTCTTGAGATGCGACGGGAACGCCGGGAATTCTTTCCCGTTGAAAGCAGGGAAAGGATCCCTCATCTCGAGCTAAGAGGGGGAAACGGGGCTCCTCTGGATTTGGGAGGGACCATCGTGCTTCCTCGCGAGTGGAGACGGGTATGGCGGTGAACTTCTTGAGTTGCAGCAAGGGTGTGAAAGACCCTTTCGAAGTTCCAGAGGTTAAGTGTCATTAGTCTCCAGACGCCTCATCGGAAATAGGCCTCATCTAGCCTGGAAGGGAGAATTTCGTGGATTTTCTCGAGTTGCAGCCGGTGATCTCGAGTTACGATGGGGACCTCAGGGACCCGCCCTGGTGGCCTCAGGAGAGGCCAGTCCCCAGGCGAGTTGCTAGGGGGCCTCTCGGGATTCCTCTCCCTTCGATACCGGGGCCAAAAACCTTGTGTGGAGTCAGGGCCGGAACCGAGGATTCCTCTCAGGGGCTGACATGGATCTTTGGGTACTTGTGGAGTCTCCCCAGGGGAGTCAGGCCTCGTCTCGAGTGGGGGCATGCACGTGCGCTTTCCTTCCAGGCTGTAGCAGCAATGTCACGCTTCCCGTCGCGTGGATCAAAGGATCTGTGATTTTCCCTCGAGGCATTCCCTCGAGGCTTTCCCACAGGGCTGTCCCACGTGCCACCGTGGTGTGAGTCGATCCTCGGCGTGAAAGATGAGCCAGTGCAGGGCAAAGAGGTTCCTCTGGAATGGACTGAGACATCTGGGGGACTCTTGGAATGGTGGTACGACCATGGAGTTCCTCTCGCCTTTCCTGTTGAGAGTGCCTCCTCTTGAGATGCGACGGGAACGCCGGGAATTCTTTCCCGTTGAAAGCAGGGAAAGGATCCCTCATCTTGATCTACGAGGGGGAAACGGGGCTCCTCTGGATGTGGGCGGGACCATCGTGCTTCCTCTCGAGTGGAGACGGGTATGTCGGTGAACTTCTTGAGTTGCAGCAAGGGTGTGAAAGACCCTTTCGAAGTTCCAGAGGTTAGGTGTCATTAGTCTCCAGACGCCTCATCGGAAATAGGCCTCATCTCGCCTGGAAGGGAGAACTTCCTGGATTTTCTCGAGTTGCGGCAGGTGTTCTCGAGCTACGACGGTGACCTCAGGGACCCGCCCTGGTGGCCTCAGGAGAGGCCAGTCCCCATGCGAGGTGCTAGGGGACCTCTTGGGGTTCCTCTCCCGTCAATTCCGGGGCCAAAAACCTTGTGTGTAGTCAGGGCCGGAACCGAGGATTCCTCTCAGGGGCTGACATGGATCTTTGGGTACTTCTGGAGTCTCCCCAGGGGAGTCAGGCCTCGTCTCGAGTGGGGGCATGCACGTGCGCTTTCCTTCCAGGCTGTAGCAGCAATGTCACGCTTCCCGTCGCGTGGATTAAAGGATCTGTGGTTTTCCCTCGAAGCTTTCCCTCGAGGCTTTCCCACAAGCCTCTCCCACGTGCCACCGTGGTGTGAGTCGATCCTCGGCGTGAAAGATGAGCCAGTGCAGGGCAAAGAGCTTCCTCTCGAATGGACTGAGACATCTGGGGGACTCTTGGAATGGTGGTACGACCATGGAGTTCCTCTCGCCTTTCCTGTTGAGAGTGCCTCCGCTTGAGATGCGACGGGAACGCCGGGAATTCTTTCCCATTGAAAGCAGGGAAAGGATTCCTCATCTCGAGCTACGAGGGGGAAAGGGGGCTCCTCTGGATGTGGGCGGGAGGATCGTGCTTCCTCTCGAGTGGAGACGGGTATGGCGGTGAACTTCTTGAGTTGCAGCAAGGGTGTGAAAGACCCTTTCGAAGTTACAGAGGTTAGGTGTCATTAGTTTCCAGACGCCTCATCGGAAATAGGCCTCATCCTGCCTGGAAGGGAGAACTTCCTGGATTTTCTCGAGTTGCGGCAGGTGTTCTCGAGTTATGACGGGGACCTCAGGGACCCGCCCTGGTGGCCTCAGGAGAGGCCAGTCCCCATGCGAGTTGCTAGGGGGCCTCTCGGGATTCCTCTCCCGTCGATACCCGGGCCAAAAACCTTGTGTGGAGTCAGGGCCGGAACCGAGCATTCCTCTCAGGGGCTGATATGGAACTTTGGGTACTTCTGGAGTCTCGCCAGGGGAGACAGGCCTCATCTCGAGTGGGGGCATGCACGTGCGCTTTCCTTCCAGGCTGTAGCAGAAATGTGACGCTTCCCGAGGCGTGGATCAAAGGATCTGTGGTTTTCCCTCGAGGCTTTCCCTCGAGGCTTTCCCACAGGGCTGTCCCACGTGCCACCGTGGTGTGAGTCGATCCTCGGCGTGAAAGATGAGCCAGTGCAGGGCAAAGAGGTTCCTCTGGAATGGACTGAGACATCTGGCGGACTCTTGAAATGGTGGTACGACCATGCAGTTCCTCTCGCCTTTCCTGTTGAGAGTGCCTCCTCTTGAGATGCGACGGGAACGCCGGGAATTCTTTCCCGTTGAAAGAAGGGAAAGGATCCCTCAACTCGAGCTAGGAGGGGGAAACGGGGCTCCTCTGGATGTGGGCGGGACCATCGTGCTTCCTCTCGAGTGGAGACGGGTATGGCGGTGAACTTCTTGAGTTGCAGCAAGGGTGTGAAAGACCCTTTCGAAGTTCCAGAGGTTAGGTGTCATTAGTCTCCAGACGCCTCATCGGAAATAGGCCTCATCTCGCCTGGAAGGGAGAAATTCCTGGATTTTCTCGAGTTGCGGCAGGTGCTCTCGAGTTACGACGGGGACCTCAGGGACCCGCCCTGATGGCCTCAGGAGAGGCCAGTCCCCATGCGAGTTGCTAGGGGGCCTCTCGGGATTCCTCTCCCATCGATACCGGGGCCAAAAACCTTGTGTGGAGTCAGGGCCGGAAACGAGGATTCCTCTCAGGGGCTGACATGGATCTTTGGGTACTTCTGGAGTCTCCCTAGGGGAGTCAGGCCTCGGCTCGAGTGGGGGCATGTACTTGCGCTTTCCTTCCAGGCTGTAGCAGCAATGTCACGCTTCCCGAGGCGTGGATCAAAGGATCTGTGGTTTTCCCTCGAGGCTTTCCCTCGAGGCTTTCCCACAGGGCTGTCCCTCGTGCCACCGTGGTGTGAGTCGATCCTCGGCGTGAAAGATGAGCCAGTGCAGGGCAAAGAGTTTCCTCTGGAATGGACTGAGACATCTGGGGGACTCTTGGAATGGTGGTGCGACCATGGAGTTCCTCTCGCCTTTCCTGTTGAGAGTGCCTCCTCTTGAGATGCGACGGGAACGCCGGGAATTCTTTCCCGTTGAAAGCAGGGAAAGGATCCCTCATCTCGAGCTCCGAGGGGGAAACGGGGCTCCTCTGGATGTGGGCGGGACCATCGTGCTTCCTCTCGAGTGGAGACGGGTATGGCGGTGAACTTCTTGAGTTGCAGCAAGGGTGTGAAAGACCCTTTCCAAGTTCCAGAGGTTAGGTGTCATTAGTCTCCAGACGCCTCATCGGAAATAGGCCTCATCTCGCCTGGAAGGGAGAACTTCCTGGATTTTCTCGAGTTGCGGCAGGTGTTCTCAAGCTACGACGGGGACCTCAGGGACCCGCCCTGGTGCCCTCAGGAGAGGCCAGTCCCCATGCGAGTTGCTAGGGGGCCTCTCGGGATTCCTCTCCCGTCGATACCGGGGCCAAAAACCTTGTGTGGAGTCAGGGCCCAAACCGAGGATTCCTCTCAGGGGCTGATATGGATCTTTGGGTACTTCTGGATTCTCGCCAGGGGAGACAGGCCTCGTCTCGAGTGGGGGCATGCACGTGCACTTTCCTTCCAGGCTGTAGCAGCAATGTGACGCTTCCCGTCGCGTGGATCAAAGGATCTGTGGTTTTCCCTCGAGGCTTTCCCTCGAGGCTTTCCCACAGGGCTGTCCCACGTGCCACCGTGGTGTGAGTCGATCCTCGGCGTGAAAGATGAGCCAGTGCAGGGCAAAGAGGTTCCTCTGGAATGGACTGAGACATCTGGGGGACTCTTGGAATGGTGGTACGACCATGGAGTTCCTCTCGCCTTTCCTGTTGAGAGTGCCTCCACTTGAGATGCGACGGGAACGCCGGGAATTCTTTCCCGTTGGAAGCAGGGAAAGGATCGCTCATCTCGAGCTAGCAGGGGGAAACGGGGCTCCTCTGGATGTGGGCGGGACCATCGTGCTTCCTCTCGAGTGGAGACGGGTATGGCGGTGAACTTCTTGAGTTGCAGCAAGGGTGTGAAAGACCTTTTCGAAGTTCCAGAGGTTAGGTGTCATTAGTCTCCAGACGCCTCATCGGAAATAGGCCTCATCTCGCCTGGAAGGGAGAACTTCCTGGATTTTCTCGAGTTGCGGCAGGTGCTCTCGAGTTACGACGGGGACCTCAGGGACCCGACCTGATGGCCTCAGGAGAGGCCAGTCCCCATGCGAGTTGCTAGGGGGCCTCTCGGGATTCCTCTCCCATCGATACCGGGGCCAAAAACCTTGTGTGGAGTCAGGGCCGGAAACGAGGATTCCTCTCAGGGGCTGACATGGATCTTTGGGTACTTCTGGAGTCTCCCCAGGGGAGTCAGGCCTCGGCTCGAGTGGGGGCATGCACTTGCGCTTTCCTTCCAGGCTGTAGCAGCAATGTCACGCTTCCCGAGGCGTTGATCAAAGGATCTGTGGTTTTCCCTCGAGGCTTTCCCTCGAGGCTTTCCCACAGGGCTGTCTCACGTGCCACCGTGGTGTGAGTCGATCCTCGGCGTGAAAGATGAGCCAGTGCAGGGCAAAGAGTTTCCTCTGGAATGGACTGAGACATCTGGGGGACTCTTGGAATGGTGGTGCGACCATGGAGTTCCTCTCGCCTTTCCTGTTGAGAGTGCCTCCTCTTGAGATGCGCCGGGAACGCCGGGAATTCTTTCCCGTTGAAAGCAGGGAAAGGATCCCTCATCTCGAGCTCCGAGGGGGAAACGGGGCTCCTCTGGATGTGGGCGGGACCATCGTGCTTCCTCTCGAGTGGAGACGGGTATGGCGGTGAACTTCTTGAGTTGCAGCAAGGGTGTGAAAGACCCTTTCCAAGTTCCAGAGGTTAGGTGTCATTAGTCTCCAGACGCCTCATCGGAAATAGGCCTCATCTCGCCTGGAAGGGAGAACTTCCTGGATTTTCTCGAGTTGCGGCAGGTGTTCTCGAGTTACGACGGGGACCTCAGGGACCCGCCCTGGTGGCCTCAGGAGAGGCCAGTCCCCAGGCGAGTTGCTAGGGTGCCTCTCGGGATTCCTCTCCCGTCGATACTGGGGCCAAAAACCTTGTGTGGAGTCAGGGCCGGAACCGAGGATTCCTCTCAGTGGCTGACATGGATCTTTGGGTACTTCTGGAGCCTCCCCAGGGGAGTCAGGCCTCGTCTCGAGTGGGGGCATGCACGTGCGCTTTCCTTCAAGGCTGTAGCAGCAATGCCACGCTTCCCGTGGCGTGAATCAAACGATCTGTGGTTTTCCCTCGAGGCTTTCCCTCGAGGCTTTCCCACAGGGCTGTCCCACGTGCCACCGTGGTGTGAGTCGATCCTCGGCGTGAAAGATGAGCCAGTGCAGGGCAAAGAGGTTCCACTGGAATGGACTGAAACATCTGTGGGACTCTTGGAATGGTGGTACGACCATGGAGTTCCTCTCGCCTTTCCTGTTGAGAGTGCCTCCTCTTGAGATGCGACGGGAACGCCGGAAATTCTTTCCCGTTGAAAGCAGGGAAAGGATCCCTCATCTCGAACTCCGAGGGGGAAACGGGGCTCCTCTGGATGTGGGCGGGACCATCGTGCTTCCTCTCGAGTGGAGACGGGTATGGCGGTGAACTTCTTGAGTTGCAGCAAGGGTGTGAAAGACCCTTTCGAAGTTCCAGAGGTTAGGTGTCATTAGTCTCCAGACGCCTCATCGGAAATAGGCCTCATCTCGCCTGGAAGGGAGAATTTCCTGGATTTTCTCGAGTTGCGGCAGGTGTTCTCGAGTTACGACGGGGACCTCAGGGACCCGCCCTGGTGGCCTCAGGAGAGGCCATTCCCCATGCGAGTTGCTAGGGGGCCTCTCGGGATTCCTCTCCCGTCGATACCGGGGCCAAAAACCTTGTGTGGAGTCAGGGCCGGATCCGAGGATTCCTCTCAGGGGCTGACATGGATCTTTGGGTACTTCTGGAGTCTCCCCAGGGGAGTCAGGCCTCGTCTCGAGTGGGGGCATGCACGTGCGCTTTCCTTACAGGCTGTAGCAGCAATGTCACGCTTCCCGTGGCGTGGATCAAAGGATCTGTGGTTTTCCCTCGAGGCTTTCCCACAGGGCTGTCCCACGTGCCACCGTGGTGTGAGTCGATCCTCGGCGTGAAAGATGAGCCAGTGCAGGGCAAAGAGCTTCCTCTCGAATGGACTGAGACATCTGGGGGACTCTTGGAATGGTGGTACGATCATGGAGTTCCTCTCGCCTTTCCTGTTGAGAGTGCCTCCGCTTGAGATGCGACGGGAACGCCGGGAATTCTTTCCCATTGAAAGCAGGGAAAGGATTCCTCATCTCGAGCTACGAGGGGGAAAGGGGGCTCCTCTGGATGTGGGCGGGAGGATCGTGCTTCCTCTCGAGTGGAGACGGGTATGGCGGTGAACTTCTTGAGTTGCAGCAAGGGTGTGAAAGACCCTTTCGAAGTTACAGAGGTTAGGTGTCATTAGTTTCCAGACGCCTCATCGGAAATAGGCCTCATCCTGCCTGGAAGGGAGAACTTCCTGGATTTTCTCGAGTTGCGGCAGGTGTTCTCGAGTTACGACGGGGACCTCAGGGACCCGCCCTGGTGGCCTCAGGAGAGGCCAGTCCCCATGTGAGTTGCTAGGGGGCCTCTCGGGATTCCTCTCCCGTCGATACCCGGGCCAAAAACCTTGTGTGGAGTCAGAGCCGGAACCGAGGATTCCTCTCAGGGGCTGATATGGATCTTTGGGTACTTCTGGAGTCTCGCCAGGGGAGACAGGCCTCGTCTCGAGTGGGGGCATGCACGTGCACTTTCCTTCCAGGCTGTAGCAGCAATGTCACGCTTCCCGTCGCGTTGTTCAAAGGATGTGTGGTTTTCCCTCTAGGCTTTCCCTCGAGGCTTTCCCACAGGGCTGTCCCACGTGCCACCGTGGTGTGAGTCGATCCTCGGCGTGAAAGATGAGCCAGTGCAGGGCAAAGAGGTTCCTCTGGAATGGTCTGAGACATCTGGCGGACTCTTGAAATGGTGGTACGACCATGCAGTTCCTCTCGCCTTTCCTGTTGAGAGTGCCTCCTCTTGAGATGCGACGGGAACGCCGGGAATTCTTTCCCGTTGAAAGAAGGGAAAGGATCCCTCAACTCGAGCTAGGAGGGGGAAACGGGGCTCCTCTGGATGTGGGCGGGACCATCGTGCTTCCTCTCGAGTGGAGACGGGTATGGCGGTGAACTTCTTGAGTTGCAGCAAGGGTGTGAAAGACCCTTTCGAAGTTCCAGAGGTTAGGTGTCATTAGTCTCCAGACGCCTCATCGGAAATAGGCCTCATCTCGCCTGGAAGGGAGAAATTCCTGGATTTTCTCGAGTTGCGGCAGGTGCTCTCGAGTTACGACGGGGACCTCAGGGACCCGCCCTGATGGCCTCAGGAGAGGCCAGTCCCCATGCGAGTTGCTAGGGGGCCTCTCGGGATTCCTCTCCCATCGATACCGGGGCCAAAATCCTTGTGTGGAGTCAGGGCCGGAAACGAGGATTCCTCTCAGGGGCTGACATGGATCTTTGGGTACTTCTGGAGTCTCCCCAGGGGAGTCAGGCTTCGGCTCGAGTGGGGGCATGCACTTGCGCTTTCCTTCCAGGCTGTAGCAGCAATGTCACGCTTCCCGAGGCGTGGATCAAAGGATCTGTGGTTTTCCCTCGAGGCTTTCCCTCGAGGCTTTCCCACAGGGCTGTCCCTCGTGCCACCGTGGTGTGAGTCGATCCTCGGTGTGAAAGATGAGCCAGTGCAGGGCAAAGAGGTTCCTCTGGAATGGACTGAGACATCTGGGGGACTCTTGGAATGGTGGTGCGACCATGGAGTTCCTCTCGCCTTTCCTGTTGAGAGTGCCTCCTCTTGAGATGCGACGGGAACGCCGGGAATTCTTTCCCGTTGAAAGCAGGGAAAGGATCCCTCATCTCGAGCTCCGAGGGGGAAACGGGGCTCCTCTGGATGTGGGCGGGACCATCGTGCTTCCTCTGGAGTGGAGACGGGTATGGCGGTGAACTTCTTGAGTTGCAGCAAGGGTGTGAAAGACCCTTTCGAAGTTCCAGAGGTTAGGTGTCATTAGTCTCCAGACGCCTCATCGGAAATAGGCCTCATCTCGCCTGGAAGGGAGAACTTCCTGGATTTTCTCGAGTTGCGGCAGGTGTTCTCGAGTTACGACGGGGACCTCAGGGACCCGCCCTGGTGGCCTCAGGAGAGGCCAGTCCCCATGCGACTTGCTAGGGGGCCTCTCGGAATTCCTCTCCCGTCGATACCGGGGCAAAAACCTTGTGTGGAGTCAGGGCCGGAACCGAGGATTCCTCTCAGGGGCTGACATGGATCTTTGGGTACTTCTGGAGTCTCCCCAGGGGAGTCAGGCCTCGTCTCGAGTCGGGGCATGCACGTGCACTTTCCTTCCAGGCTGTAGCAGCAATGTCACGCTTCCCGTGGCGTGGATCAAAGGATCTGTGGTTTTCCCTCGAGGCTTTCCCTCGAGGCTTTCCCACAGGGCTGTCCCACGTGCCACCGTGGTGTGAGTCGATCCTCGGCGTGAAAGATGAGCCAGTGCAGGGCAAAGAGGTTCCTCTGGAATGGACTGAGACATCTGGGGGACTCTTGGAATGGTGGTACGACCATGGAGTTCCTCTCGCCTTTCCTGTTGAGAGTGTCTCCTCTTGAGATGCGACGGGAACGCCGGGAATTCTTTCCCGTTGAAAGCAGGGAAAGGATCCCTCATCTCGAACTCCGAGGGGGAAACGGGGCTCCTCTGGATGTGGGCGGGACCATCGTGCTTCCTCTCGAGTGGAGACGGGTATGGCGGTGAACTTCTTGAGTTGCAGCAAGGGTGTGAAAGACCCTTTCGAAGTTCCAGAGGTTAGGTGTCATTAGTCTCCAGACGCCTCATCGGAAATAGGCCTCATCTCGCCTGGAAGGGAGAATTTCCTGGATTTTCTCGAGTTGCGGCAGGTGTTCTCGAGTTACGACGGGGACCTCAGGGACCCGCCCTGGTGGCCTCAGGAGAGGCCATTCCCCATGCGAGTTGCTAGGGGGCCTCTCGGGATTCCTCTCCCGTCGATACCGGGGCCAAAAACCTTGTGTGGAGTCAGGGCCGGATCCGAGGATTCCTCTCAGGGGCTGACATGGATCTTTGGGTACTTTTGGAGTCTCCCCAGGGGAGTCAGGCCTCGTCTCGAGTGGGGGCATGCACGTGCGCTTTCCTTACAGGCTGTAGCAGCAATGTCACGCTTCCCGTGGCGTGGATCAAAGGATCTGTGGTTTTCCCTCGAGGCTTTCCCACAGGGCTGTCCCACGTGCCACCGTGGTGTGAGTCGATCCTCGGCGTGAAAGATGAGCCAGTGCAGGGCAAAGAGCTTCCTCTCGAATGGACTGAGACATCTGGGGGACTCTTGGAATGGTGGTACGATCATGGAGTTCCTCTCGCCTTTCCTGTTGAGAGTGCCTCCGCTTGAGATGCGACGGGAACGCCGGGAATTCTTTCCCATTGAAAGCAGGGAAAGGATTCCTCATCTCGAGCTACGAGGGGGAAAGGGGGCTCCTCTGGATGTGGGCGGGAGGATCGTGCTTCCTCTCGAGTGGAGACGGGTATGGCGGTGAACTTCTTGAGTTGCAGCAAGGGTGTGAAAGACCCTTTCGAAGTTACAGAGGTTAGGTGTCATTAGTTTCCAGACGCCTCATCGGAAATAGGCCTCATCCTGCCTGGAAGGGAGAACTTCCTGGATTTTCTCGAGTTGCGGCAGGTGTTCTCGAGTTACGACGGGGACCTCAGGGACCCGCCCTGGTGGCCTCAGGAGAGGCCAGTCCCCATGTGAGTTGCTAGGGGGCCTCTCGGGATTCCTCTCCCGTCGATACCCGGGCCAAAAACCTTGTGTGGAGTCAGAGCCGGAACCGAGGATTCCTCTCAGGGGCTGATATGGATCTTTGGGTACTTCTGGAGTCTCGCCAGGGGAGACAGGCCTCGTCTCGAGTGGGGGCATGCACGTGCACTTTCCTTCCAGGCTGTAGCAGCAATGTCACGCTTCCCGTCGCGTTGTTCAAAGGATGTGTGGTTTTCCCTCTAGGCTTTCCCTCGAGGCTTTCCCACAGGGCTGTCCCACGTGCCACCGTGGTGTGAGTCGATCCTCGGCGTGAAAGATGAGCCAGTGCAGGGCAAAGAGGTTCCTCTGGAATGGTCTGAGACATCTGGCGGACTCTTGAAATGGTGGTACGACCATGCAGTTCCTCTCGCCTTTCCTGTTGAGAGTGCCTCCTCTTGAGATGCGACGGGAACGCCGGGAATTCTTTCCCGTTGAAAGCAGGGAAAGGATCCCTCATCTCGAGCTACCTGGGGGAAACGGGGCTCCTCTGGATGTGGGCGGGACCATCGTGCTTCCTCTGGAGTGGAGACGGGTATGGCGGTGAACTTCTTGAGTTGCAGCAAGGGTGTGAAAGACCCTTTCGAAGTTCCAGAGGTTAGGTGTCATTAGTCTCCAGACGCCTCATCGGAAATAGGCCTCATCTCGCCTGGAAGGGAGAACTTCCTGGATTTTCTCGAGTTGCGGCAGGTGTTCTCGAGTTACGACGGGGACCTCAGGGACCCGCCCTGGTGGCCTCAGGAGAGGCCAGTCCCCATGCGACTTGCTAGGGGGCCTCTCGGAATTCCTCTCCCGTCGATACCGGGGCAAAAACCTTGTGTGGAGTCAGGGCCGGAACCGAGGATTCCTCTCAGGGGCTGACATGGATCTTTGGGTACTTCTGGAGTCTCCCCAGGGGAGTCAGGCCTCGTCTCGAGTCGGGGCATGCACGTGCACTTTCCTTCCAGGCTGTAGCAGCAATGTCACGCTTCCCGTGGCGTGGATCAAAGGATCTGTGGTTTTCCCTCGAGGCTTTCCCTCGAGGCTTTCCCACAGGGCTGTCCCACGTGCCACCGTGGTGTGAGTCGATCCTCGGCGTGAAAGATGAGCCAGTGCAGGGCAAAGAGGTTCCTCTGGAATGGACTGAGACATCTGGGGGACTCTTGGAATGGTGGTACGACCATGGAGTTCCTCTCGCCTTTCCTGTTGAGAGTGTCTCCTCTTGAGATGCGACGGGAACGCCGGGAATTCTTTCCCGTTGAAAGCAGGGAAAGGATCCCTCATCTCGAGCTACGAGGGGAAACGGGGCTCCTCTGGATGTGGGCGGGACTATCGTGCTTCCTCTCGAGTGGAGATGGGTATGGCGGTGAACTTCTTGAGTTGCAGCAAGGGTGTGAAAGACCCTTTCGAATTTCCAGAGGTTAGGTGTCATTAGTCTCCAGACGCCTCATCGGAAATAGGCCTCATCTCGCCTGGAAGGGAGAACTTCCTGGATTTTCTCGAGTTGCGGCAGGTGTTCTCGAGTTACGACGGGGACCTCAGGGACCCGCCCTGGTGGCCTCAGAAGAGGCCAGTCCCCATGCGAGTTGCTAGGGGGCCTCTCGGTATTCCTCTCCCATCGATACCGGGGCCAAAAACCTTGTGTGGAGTTAGGGCCGGAACCGAGGATTCCTTACAGTGGCTGATATGGATCTTTGGGTACTTCTGGAGTCTCGCCAGGGGAGACAGGCCTCATCTCGAGTGGGGGCATGCACGTGCGCTTTCCTTCCAGGCTGTAGCAGCAATGTCACGCTTCCCGTGGCGTGGATCAAAGGATCTGTGGTTTTCCCTCGAGGCTTTCCCTCGAGGCTTTCCCACTGGGCTGTCCCACGTGCCACCGTGGTGTGAGTCGATCCTCGGCGTGAAAGATGAGCCAGTGCAGGGCAAAGAGGTTCCTCTGGAATGGACTGAGATATCTGGGGGACTCTTGGATTGGTGGTAAGACCATGGAGTTCCACTCGCCTTTCCTGTTGAGAGTGCCTCCTCTTGAGATGCGACTGGAACGCCGGGAATTCTTTCCCGTTGAAAGCAGGGAAAGGATCGCTCATCTCGAGCTAGGAGGGGGAAAGGGGGCTCCTCTGGATGTGGGCGGGACGATCGTGCTTCCTCTCGAGTGGAGACGGGTATGGCGGTGAACTTCTTGAGTTGCAGCAAGGGTGTGAAAGACCCTTTCGAAGTTCCAGAGTTTAGGTGTCATTAGTCTCCAGACGCCTCATCGGAAATAGGACTCATCTCGCCTGGAAGGGAGAACTTCCTGGATTTTCTCGAGTTGCGGCAGGTGTTCTCGAGTTACGACGGGGACATCAGGGACCCGCCCTGGTGGCCTCAGGATAGGCCAGTCCCCAGGCGAGTTGCTAGGGGGCCTCTCGGGATTCCTCTCCCGTCGATACCGGGGCCAAAATCCTTGTGTGGAGTCAGGGCCGGAAACGAGGATTCCTCTCAGGGGCTGACATGGATCTTTGGGTACTTCTGGAGTCTCCCCAGGGGAGTCAGGCCTCGGCTCGAGTGGGGCCATGCACGTGCGCTTTCCTTCCAGGCTGTAGCAGCAATGTCACGCTTCCAATCGCGTGGATCAAAGGATCTGTGGTTTTCCCTCGAGGCTTTCCCTCGAGTCTTTCCCACAGGGCTGTCCCACGTGCCACCGTGGTGTGAGTCGATCCTCGGCGTGAAAGATGAGCCAGTGCAGGGCAAAGAGGTTCCTCTGGAATGGACTGAGACATCTGGGGGACTCTTGGAATGGTAGTACGACCATGGAGTTCCTCTCGCCTTTTCTGTTGAGAGTGCCTCCTCTTGAGAAGCGACGGGAACGACTGGAATTCTTTCCCGTTGAAAGCAGGGAAAGGATCCCTCATCTCGATCTCCGAGGGGGAAACGGGGCTCCTCTGGATGGGGGCGGGACCATCGTTCTTCCTCTCGAGTGGAGATGGGTATGGCGGTGAACTTCTTGAGTTGCAGCAAGGGTGTGAAAGACCCTTTCGAAGTTCCAGAGGTTAGGTGTCATTAGTCTCCAGACGCCTCATCGGAAATAGGCCTCATCTCGCTGGAAGGGAGAACTTCCTGGATTTTCTCGAGTTGCGGCAGGTGTTCTCGAGTTACGACGGGGACCTCAGGGACCCGCCCTGGTGGCCTCAGGAGAGGCCAGTCCCCATGCGAGTTGCTAGGGGGCCTCTCGGGATTCCTCTCCCGTCGATACCCGGGCCAAAAACCTTGTGTGGAGTCTGGGCCGGAACCGAGGATTCCTCTCACGGGCTGATATGGATCTTTGGGTACTTCTGGAGTCTTGCTAGGGGAGAAAGGCCTCATCTCGAGTGGGGGCATGCACGTGCGCTTTCCTTCCAGGCTGTAGCAGCAATGTCACGCTTCCCGTCGCGTGGATCAAAGGATCTGTGGTTTTCCCTCGAGGCTTTCCCTCGAGGCTTTCCCACAGGGCTGTCCCACGTGCCACCGTGGTGTGAGTCGATCCTCGGCGTGAAAGATGAGCCAGTGTAGGGCAAAGAGCTTCCTCTGGAATGGACTGAGACATCAGGGGGACTCTTGGAATGGTGGTACGACCATGGAGTTCCTCTCGCCTTTCCTGTTGAGAGTGCCTCCTCTTGAGATGCGACGGGAACGCCGGGAATTCTTTCCCGTTGAAAGCAGGGAAAGGATCCCTAATCTCGAGCTACGAGGGGGAAACAGGGCTCCTCTGGCTGTGGGCGGGACTATCGTGCTTCCTCTCGAGTGGAGACGGGTATGGCGGTGAACTTCTTGAGTTGCAGCAAGGGTGTGAAAGACCCTTTCGAAGTTCCAGAGGTTAGGTGTCATTAGTCTCCAGACGCCTCATCGGAAATAGGCCTCATCTCGCCTGGAAGGGAGAACTTCCTGGATTTTCTCGAGTTGCGGCAGGTGTTCTCGAGTTACGACGGGGACCTCAGGGACCCGCCCTGGTGGCCTCAGGAGAGGCCAGTCCCCATGCGACTTGCTAGGGGGCCTCTCGGAATTCCTCTCCCGTCGATACCGGGGCAAAAACCTTGTGTGGAGTCAGGGCCGGAACCGAGGATTCCTCTCAGGGGCTGACATGGATCTTTGGGTACTTCTGGAGTCTCCCCAGGGGAGTCAGGCCTCGTCTCGAGTCGGGGCATTCACGTGCACTTTCCTTCCAGGCTGTAGCAGCAATGTCACGCTTCCCGTGGCGTGGATCAAAGGATCTGTGGTTTTCCCTCGAGGCTTTCCCTCGAGGCTTTCCCACAGGGCTGTCCCACGTGCCACCGTGGTGTGAGTCGATCCTCGGCGTGAAAGATGAGCCAGTGCAGGGCAAAGAGGTTCCTCTGGAATGGACTGAGACATCTGGGGGACTCTTGGAATGGTGGTACGACCATGGAGTTCCTCTCGCCTTTCCTGTTGAGAGTGCCTCCGCTTGAGATGCGACGGGAACGCCGGGAATTCTTTCCCATTGAAAGCAGGGAAAGGATTCCTCATCTTGAGCTACGAGGGGGAAAGGGGGATCCTCTGGATGTGGGCGGGACGATCGTGCTTCCTCTCGAGTGGAGTCGGCTATGGCGGTGAACTTCTTGAGTTGCAGCAAGGGTGTGAAAGACCCTTTCGAAGTTCCAGAGGTTAGGTGTCATTAGTCTCCAGACGCCTCATCGTAAATAGGCCTCATCTCGCCTGGAAGGGAGAACTTCCTGGATTTTCTCGAGTTGCGGCAGGTGTTCTCGAGTTACGACGGGGACCTCAGGGACTCGCCCTGGTGGCCTCAGGAGAGGCCAGTCCCCATGCGAGTTGCTAGGGGGCCTCTCGGGATTCCTCTCCCGTCGATACCCGGGCCAAAAACCTTGTGTGGAGTCAGGGCCGGAACCGAGGAATCCTCTCACGGGCTGATATGGATCTTTGGGTACTTCTGGAGTCTCGCCAGGGGAGACAGGCCTCATCTCGAGTGGGGGCTTGCACGTGCGCTTTCCTTCCAGGCTGTAGCAGCAATGTCACTCTTCCCATCGCGTGGATCAAAGGATCTGTGGTTTTCCCTCGAGGCTTTCCCTCGAGGCTTTCCCACAGGGCTGTCCCACGTGCCACCGTGGTGTGAGTCGATCCTCGGCGTGAAAGATGAGCCAGTGCAGGGCAAAGAGGTTCCTCTGGAATGGACTGAGACATCTGGGGGACTCTTGGAATGGTGGTACGACCATGGAGTTCCTCTCGCCATTCCTGTTGAGAGTGCCTCCTTTTGAGATGCGACGGTAACGCCAGGAATTCTTTCCCGTTGAAAGCAGGGAAAGGATCGCTCATCTCGAGCTAGGAGGGGGAAACGGGGCTCCTCTGGATGTGGGCGGGACGATCGTGCTTCCTCTCGAGTGGAGACGGGTATGGCGGTGAACTTCTTGAGTTGCAGCAAGGGTGTGAAAGACCCTTTCGAAGTTCCAGAGGTTAGGTGTCATTAGTCTCCAGACGCCTCATCGGAAATAGGCCTCATCTCGCTGGAAGGGAGAACTTCCTGGATTTTCTCGAGTTGCGGCAGGTGTTCTCGAGTTACGACGGGGACCTCAGGGACCCGCCCTGGTGGCCTCAGGAGAGGCCAGTCCCCATGCGAGTTGCTAGGGGGCCTCTCGGGATTCCTCTCCCGTCGATACCCGGGCCAAAAACCTTGTGTGGAGTCTGGGCCGGAACCGAGGATTCCTCTCACGGGCTGATATGGATCTTTGGGTACTTCTGGAGTCTTGCTAGGGGAGAAAGGCCTCATCTCGAGTGGGGGCATGCACGTGCGCTTTCCTTCCAGGCTGTAGCAGCAATGTCACGCTTCCCGTCGCGTGGATCAAAGGATCTGTGGTTTTCCCTCGAGGCTTTCCCTCGAGGCTTTCCCACAGGGCTGTCCCACGTGCCACCGTGGTGTGAGTCGATCCTCGGCGTGAAAGATGAGCCAGTGTAGGGCAAAGAGCTTCCTCTGGAATGGACTGAGACATCAGGGGGACTCTTGGAATGGTGGTACGACCATGGAGTTCCTCTCGCCTTTCCTGTTGAGAGTGCCTCCTCTTGAGATGCGACGGGAACGCCGGGAATTCTTTCCCGTTGAAAGCAGGGAAAGGATCCCTAATCTCGAGCTACGAGGGGGAAACAGGGCTCCTCTGGCTGTGGGCGGGACTATCGTGCTTCCTCTCGAGTGGAGACGGGTATGGCGGTGAACTTCTTGAGTTGCAGCAAGGGTGTGAAAGACCCTTTCGAAGTTCCAGAGGTTAGGTGTCATTAGTCTCCAGACGCCTCATCGGAAATAGGCCTCATCTCGCCTGGAAGGGAGAACTTCCTGGATTTTCTCGAGTTGCGGCAGGTGTTCTCGAGTTACGACGGGGACCTCAGGGACCCGCCCTGGTGGCCTCAGGAGAGGCCAGTCCCCATGCGACTTGCTAGGGGGCCTCTCGGAATTCCTCTCCCGTCGATACCGGGGCAAAAACCTTGTGTGGAGTCAGGGCCGGAACCGAGGATTCCTCTCAGGGGCTGACATGGATCTTTGGGTACTTCTGGAGTCTCCCCAGGGGAGTCAGGCCTCG
Source organism: Capricornis sumatraensis (assembly GCF_032405125.1). Lineage (NCBI taxonomy): Eukaryota > Metazoa > Chordata > Mammalia > Artiodactyla > Bovidae > Capricornis > Capricornis sumatraensis. The sequence continues at coordinate 5,173,641 of NW_027184614.1, read as the reverse complement.
TCTCGAGTCGGGGCATTCACGTGCACTTTCCTTCCAGGCTGTAGCAGCAATGTCACGCTTCCCGTGGCGTGGATCAAAGGATCTGTGGTTTTCCCTCGAGGCTTTCCCTCGAGGCTTTCCCACAGGGCTGTCCCACGTGCCACCGTGGTGTGAGTCGATCCTCGGCGTGAAAGATGAGCCAGTGCAGGGCAAAGAGGTTCCTCTGGAATGGACTGAGACATCTGGGGGACTCTTGGAATGGTGGTACGACCATGGAGTTCCTCTCGCCTTTCCTGTTGAGAGTGCCTCCGCTTGAGATGCGACGGGAACGCCGGGAATTCTTTCCCATTGAAAGCAGGGAAAGGATTCCTCATCTTGAGCTACGAGGGGGAAAGGGGGATCCTCTGGATGTGGGCGGGACGATCGTGCTTCCTCTCGAGTGGAGTCGGCTATGGCGGTGAACTTCTTGAGTTGCAGCAAGGGTGTGAAAGACCCTTTCGAAGTTCCAGAGGTTAGGTGTCATTAGTCTCCAGACGCCTCATCGTAAATAGGCCTCATCTCGCCTGGAAGGGAGAACTTCCTGGATTTTCTCGAGTTGCGGCAGGTGTTCTCGAGTTACGACGGGGACCTCAGGGACTCGCCCTGGTGGCCTCAGGAGAGGCCAGTCCCCATGCGAGTTGCTAGGGGGCCTCTCGGGATTCCTCTCCCGTCGATACCCGGGCCAAAAACCTTGTGTGGAGTCAGGGCCGGAACCGAGGAATCCTCTCACGGGCTGATATGGATCTTTGGGTACTTCTGGAGTCTCGCCAGGGGAGACAGGCCTCATCTCGAGTGGGGGCTTGCACGTGCGCTTTCCTTCCAGGCTGTAGCAGCAATGTCACTCTTCCCATCGCGTGGATCAAAGGATCTGTGGTTTTCCCTCGAGGCTTTCCCTCGAGGCTTTCCCACAGGGCTGTCCCACGTGCCACCGTGGTGTGAGTCGATCCTCGGCGTGAAAGATGAGCCAGTGCAGGGCAAAGAGGTTCCTCTGGAATGGACTGAGACATCTGGGGGACTCTTGGAATGGTGGTACGACCATGGAGTTCCTCTCGCCATTCCTGTTGAGAGTGCCTCCTTTTGAGATGCGACGGTAACGCCAGGAATTCTTTCCCGTTGAAAGCAGGGAAAGGATCGCTCATCTCGAGCTAGGAGGGGGAAACGGGGCTCCTCTGGATGTGGGCGGGACGATCGTGCTTCCTCTCGAGTGGAGACGGGTATGGCGGTGAACTTCTTGAGTTGCAGCAAGGGTGTGAAAGACCCTTTCGAAGTTCCAGAGGTTAGGTGTAATTAGTCTCCAGACGCCTCATCGGAAATAGGCCTCATCTCGCCTGGAAGGGAGAACTTCCTGGATTTTCTCGAGTTGCGGCAGGTGTTCTCGAGTTACGACGGGGACCTCAGGGACCCGCCCTGGTGGCCTCAGAAGAGGCCAGTCCCCATGCGAGTTGCTAGGGGGCCTCTCGGGATTCCTCTCCCGTCGATACCGGGGCCAAAAACCTTGTGTGGAGTTAGGGCCGGAACCGAGGATTCCTTACAGTGGCTGATATGGATCTTTGGGTACTTCTGGAGTCTCGCCAGGGGAGACAGGCCTCATCTCGAGTGGGGGCATGCACGTGCGCTTTCCTTCCAGGCTGTAGCAGCAATGTCACGCTTCCCATCGCGTGGATCAAAGGATCTGTGATTTTCCCTCGAGGCTTTCCCACAGGGCTGTCCCACGTGCCACCGTGGTGTGAGTCGATCCTCGGCGTGAAAGATGAGCCAGTGCAGGGCAAAGAGGTTCCTCTGGAATGGACTGAGACATCTGGGGGACTCTTGAAATGGTGGTACGACCATGCAGTTCCTCTCGCCTTTCTTGTTGAGAGTGCCTCCTCTTGAGATGCGACGGGAACGCCGGGAATTCTTTCCCGTTGAAAGCAGGGAAAGGATCGCTCATCTCGAGCTAGGAGGGGGAAACGGGGCTCCTCTGGATGTGGGCGGGACCATCGTGCTTCCTCTAGAGTGGAGACGGGTATGGCGGTGAACTTCTTGAGTTGCAGCAAGGGTGTGAAAGACCCTTTCGAAGTTCCAGAGGTCAGGTGTCATTAGTCTCCAGACGCCTCATCGGAAATAGGCCTCATCTCGCCTGGAAGGGAAAACTTCCTGGATTTTCTCGAGTTGCGGCAGGTGTTCTCGAGTTACGACGGGGACCTCAGGGACCCGCCCTGGTGGCCTCAGGAGAGGCCAGTCCCCATGCGAGTTGCTAGGGGGCCTCTCGGGATTCCTCTCCCGTCGATACCGGGGCAAAAACCTTGTGTGGAGTCAGGGCCGGAACCGAGGATTCCTCTCAGGGGCTGACATGGATCTTTGGGTACTTCTGGAGTCTCCCCAGGGGAGTCAGGCCTCGTCTCGAGTCGGGGCATGCACGTGCACTTTCCTTCCAGGCTGTAGCAGCAATGTCACGCTTCCCGTGGCGTGGATCAAAGGATCTGTGGTTTTCCCTCGAGGCTTTCCCTCGAGGCTTTCCCACAGGGCTGTCCCACGTGCCACCGTGGTGTGAGTCGATCCTCGGCGTGAAAGATAAGCCAGTGCAGGGCAAAGAGGTTCCTCTGGAATGGACTGAGACATCTGGGGGACTCTTGGAATGGTGGTACGACCATGGAGTTCCTCTCGCCTTTCCTGTTGAGAGTGCCTCCTCTTGAGATGTGACGGGAAGGCCGGGAATTCTTTGCGTTGAAAGCAGGGAAAGAATCCCTCATCTCGAGCTTCGAGGGGGAAACGGGGCTCCTCTCGATGTGGGCGGGACCATCGTGCTTCCTCTCGAGTGGAGACGGGTATGGCGGTGAACTTCTTGAGTTGCAGCAAGGGTGTGAAAGACACTTTCGAAGTTCCAGAGGTTAGGTGTCATTCGTCTCCAGACGCATCATCGGAAATAGGCCTCATCTCGCCTAGAAGGGAGAACTTCCTGGATATTCTCGAGTTGTGGCAGGTGTTCTCGAGTTATGACGGGGACCTCAGGGACCCGCCCTGGTGGCCTCAGTAAAGGCCTGTCCCCATGCGAGTTGCTAGGGGGCCTCTCGGGATTCCTCTCCCGTCGATACCGGGGCCAAAAACCTTGTCTGGAGTCAGGGCCGGAACCGAGGATTCCTCTCAGGGGCTGACATGGATCTTTGGGTATTTCTGGAGTCTCCCCAGGGGAGTCAGGCCTCGTCTCGAGTGGGGGCATGCACGTGTGCTTTCCTTCCAGGCTGTAGCAGCAATGTCACGCTTCCCGTGGCGTGGATCAAAGGATCTGTGGTTTTCCCTCGAGGCTTTCGCACAGGGCTGTCCCACGTGCCACTGTGCTGTGAGTCGACTTCTCCGTGAAAGATGAGCCAGTGCAGGGCAAAGAGGTTCCTCTGGAATGGAATGAGACATCTGGGGGACTCTTGGAATGGTGGTACGGCCATGGAGTTCCTCTCGCCTTTCCTGTTGAGAGTGCCTCCTCTTGAGATGCGACGGGAACGCAGGAATTCTTTCCCGTTGAAAGCAGGGAAAGGATCCCTCATCTCGATCTCCGAGGGGGAAACGGGGCTCCTCTGGATGGGGGCGGGACCATCGTGCTTCCTCTCGAGTGGAGACGGGTATGGCGGTGAACTTCTTGAGTAGCAGCAAGGGTGTGAAAGACCCTTTCGAAGTTCCAGAGGTTAGGTGTCATTAGTCTCCAGACGCCTCATCGGAAATAGGCCTCATCTCGCTGGAAGGGAGAACTTCCTGGATTTTCTCGAGTTGCGGCAGGTGTTCTCGAGTTACGACGGGGACCTCAGGGACCCGCCCTGGTGGCCTCAGGAGAGGCCAGTCCCCATGCGAGTTGCTAGGGGGCCTCTCGGGATTCCTCTCCCGTCGATACCGGGGCCAAAAACCTTGTGTGAAGTCAGGGCCAGAACCGAGGATTCCTCTCAGGGGCTGACATGGATCTTTGGGTACTTCTCGAGTCTCCCCAGGGGAGTCAGGCCTCGTCTCGAGTGGGGGCATGCACGTGCGCTTTCCTTCCAGTCTGTAGCAGCAATGTCACGCTTCCCGTCGCGTGGATCAAAGGATCTGTGGTTTTCCCTCGAGGCTTTCCCTCGAGGCTTTCCCACAGGGCTGTCCCACGTGCCACCGTGGTGTGAGTCGATCCTCGGCGTGAAAGATGAGCCAGTGCAGGGCAAAGAGGTTCCTCTGGAATGGACTGAGACATCTGGGGGACTCTTGGAATCGTGGTACGACCATGGAGTTCCTCTCGCCTTTCCTGTTGAGAGTGCCTCCACTTGAGATGCGACGGGAACGCCGGGAATTCTTTCCCATTGAAAGCAGGGAAAGGATTCCTCATCTCGAGCTACGAGGGGGAAAGGGGGATCCTCTGGATGTGGGCGGGACGATCGTGCTTCCTCTCGAGTGGAGACGGGTATGGCGGTGAACTTCTTGAGTTGCAGCAAGGGTGTGAAAGACCCTTTCGAAGTTCCAGAGGTTAGGTGTCATTAGTCTCCAGACGCCTCATCGGAAATAGGCCTCATCTCGCCTGGAAGGGAGAACTTCCTGGATTTTCTCGAGTTGCGGCAGGTGTTCTCGAGTTACGACGGGGACCTCAGGGAACCGCCCTGGTGGCCTCAGGAGAGGCCAGTCCCCATGCGAGTTGCTAGGGGGCCTCTCGGGATTCCTCTCCCGTCGATACCCGGGCCAAAAACCTTGTGTGGAGTCAGGGCCGGAACCGAGGATTCCTCTCACGGGCTGATATGGATCTTTGGGTACTTCTGGAGTCTCGCCAGGGGAGACAGGCCTCATCTCGAGTGGGGGCATGCACGTGCGCTTTCCTTCCAGGCTGTAGCAGCAATGTCACGCTTCCCGTCGCGTGGATCAAAGGATCTGTGGTTTTCCCTCGAGGCTTTCCCTCGAGGCTTTCCCACAGGGCTGTCCCACGTGCCACCGTGGTGTGAGTCGATCCTCGGCGTGAAAGATGAGCCAGTGCAGGGCAAAGAGGTTCCTCTGGAATGGACTGAGACATCTGGGGGACTCTTGGCATGGTGGTACGACCATGGAGTTCCTCTCGCCTTTCCTGTTGAGAGTGCCTCCTCTTGAGATGCGACGGGAACGCCGGGAATTCTTTCCCGTTGAAAGCAGGGAAAGGATCGCTCATCTCGAGCTCCGAGGGGAAAACGGGGCTCCTCTGGATGTGGGCGGGACCATCGTGCTTCCTCTCGAGTGGAGACGGGTATGGCGGTGAACTTCTTGAGTTGCAGCAAGGGTGTGAAAGACCCTTTCGAAGTTCCAGAGTTTAGGTGTCATTAGTCTCCAGACGCCTCATCGGAAATAGGCCTCATCTCGCCTGGAAGGGAGAACTTCCTGGATTTTCTCGAGTTGCGGAAGGTGTTCTAGAGTTAAGACGGGGACCTCAGGGAACCGCCCTGTTGGCCTCAGGAGAGGCCAGTCCCCATGCGAGTTGCTAGGGGCCCTCTCGGGATTCCTCTCCCGTCGATACTGGGGCCAAAAACCTTGTGTGGTGTCAAGGCCGGAACCGAGGATTTCTCTCAGGGGCTGACATGGATCTTTGGGTACTTCTGGAGTCTCCCCAGGGGAGTCAGGCCTTGTCTCGAGTCGGGGCATGCACGTGCGCTTTCCTTCCAGGCTGTAGCAGCAATGTCACGCTTCCCGTCGCGTGGATCAAAGGATCTGTGGTTTTCCCTCGAGGCTTTCCCTCGAGGCTTTCCCACAGGGCTGTCCCACGTGCCACCATGGTGTGAGTCGATCCTCGGCGTGAAAGATGAGCCAGTGCAGGGCAAAGAGGTTCCTCTGGAATGGACTGAGACATCTGGGGGACTCTTGGAATGGTGGTACGACCATGGAGTTCCCCTCGCCTTTCCTGTTGAGAGTGCCTCCGCTTGAGATGCGACGGGAACGCCGGGAATTCTTTCCCGTTGAAAGCAGGGAAAGGATCGCTCATTTCGAGCTAGGAGGGGGAAACGGGGCTCCTCTGGATGTGGGCGGGACCATCGTGCTTCCTCTCGAGTGGAGACGGGTATGGCGGTGAACTTCTTGAGTTGCAGCAAGGGTGTGAAAGACCCTTTCGAAGTTCCAGAGGTTAGGTGTCATTCGTCACCAGACGCCTCATCGGAAATAGGCCTCATCTCGCCTAGAAGGGAGAACTTCCTGGATATTCTCGAGTTGTGGCAGGTGTTCTCGAGTTATGACGGGGACCTCAGGGACCCGCCCTGGTGTCCTCAGTAAAGGCCAGTCCCCATGCGAGTTGCTAGGGGGCCTCTCGGGATTCCTCTCCCGTCGATACCGGGGCCAAAAACCTTGTCTGGAGTCAGGGCCGGAACCGAGGATTCCTCTCAGGGGCTGACATAGATCTTTGGGTATTTCTGGAGTCTCCCCAGGGGAGTCAGGCCTCGTCTCGAGTGGGGGCATGCACGTGTGCTTTCCTTCCAGGCTGTAGAAGCAATGTCACGCTTCCCGTGGCGTGGATCAAAGAATCTGTGGTTTTCCCTCGAGGCTTTCCCACAGGGCTGTCCCACGTGCCACTGTGGTGTGAGTCGACTTCTCCGTGAAAGATGAGCCAGTGCAGGGCAAAGAGGTTCCTCTGGAATGGAATGAGTCATCTGGGGGACTCTTGGAATGGTGGTACGACCATGGAGTTCCTCTCGCCTTTCCTGTTGAGAGTGCCTCCTCTTGAGATGCGATGGGAACGCCGGGAATTCTTTCCCGTTGAATGCAGGGAAAGGATCCCTCATCTCGAGCTACGAGGGTGAAACGGGGCTCCTCTGGATGTGGGCGGGACCATCGTGCTTCCTCTCGAGTGGAGATAGGTATGGCGGTGAACTTCTTGAGTTGCAGCAAGGGTGTGAAAGACCCTTTCGAAGTTCCAGAGGTTAGGTGTCATTAGTCTCCAGACGCCTCATCGGAAATAGGCCTCATCTCGCCTGGAAGGGAGAACTTCCTGGATTTTCTCGAGTTGCGGCAGGTGTTCTCGAGTTACGACAGGGACCTCAGGGACCCGCCCTGATGGCCTCAGAAGAGGCCAGGCCCATGCGAATTGCTAGGGGGCCTCTCGGGATTCCTCTCCTGTCGATACCGGGGCCAAAAACCTTGTGTGGAGTCAGGGCCAGAACCGAGGATTCCTCTCAGGGGTGACATGGATCTTTGGGTACTTCTGGAGTCTCCCCAGGGGAGTCAGGCCTCGTCTCGAGTGGGGGCATGCACGTGCGCTTTCCTTCCAGGCTGTAGCAGAAATGTCACGCTTCCCGTCGCGTAGATCAAAGGATCTGTGGTTTTTCCTCGAGGCTTTCCCTCGAGGCTTTCCCACAGGGCTGTCCCACGTGCCACCGTGGTGTGAGTCGATCCTCGGCGTGAAAGATGAGCCAGTGCAGGGCAAAGAGGTTCCTCTGGAATGGACTGAGACATCTGGGGGACTCTTGGAATGGTGGTACGACCATGGAGTTCCTCTCGCCTTTCCTGTTGAGAGTGCCTCCTGTTGAGATGCGACGGGAACGCCGGGAATTCTTTCCCGTTGAAAGCAGGGAAAGGATCCCTCATCTCGAGCTCCGAAGGGAAAACGGGGCTCCTCTGGATGTGGGCGGGACCATCGTGCTTCCTCTCGAGTGGAGACGGGTATGGCGGTGAACTTCTTGAGTTGCAGCAAGGGTGTGAAAGACCCTTTCGAAGTTCCAGAGGTTAGGTGTCATTAGTCTCCAGACGCCTCATCGGAAATAGGCCTCATCTCGCCTGGAAGGGAGAACTTCCTGGATTTTCTCGAGTTGCGGCAGGTGTTCTCGAGTTACGACGGGGACCTCAGGGACCCGCCCTGGTGGCCTCAGGAGAGGCCATTCCCCATGCGAGTTGCTAGGGGGCCTCTCGGGATTCCTCTTCTGTCGATACCGGGGCCAAAAACCTTGTTTGGAGTCAGGGCCGGATCCGAGGATTCCTCTCAGGGGCTGACATGGATCTTTGGGTACTTCTGGAGTCTCCCCAGGGGAGTCAGGCCTCGTCTCGAGTGGGGGCATGCACGTGCGCTTTCCTTCCAGGCTGTAGCAGCAATTTCACGCTTCCCGTCGCGTGGATCAAAGGATCTGTGGTTTTCCCTCGAGGCTTTCCCACAGGGCTGTCCCACGTGCCACCGTGGTGTGAGTCGATCCTCGGCGTGAAAGATGAGCCAGTGCAGGGCAAAGAGGTTCCTCTGGAATGGACTGAGACATCTGGGGGACTCTTGGAATGGTGGTACGACCATGGAGTTCCTCTCGCCTTTTCTGTTGAGAGTGCCTTCTCTTGAGATGCGACGGGAACGCTGGGAATCCTTTCCCGTTGAAAGCAGGGAAAGGATCCCTCATCTCGAGCTACGAGGGGGAAACGGGGCTCCTCTGGATGTGGGCGGGACCATCGTGCTTCCTCTAGAGTGGAGACGGGTATGGCGGTGAACTTCTTGAGTTGCAGCAAGGGTGTGAAAGACCCTTTCGAAGTTCCAGAGGTTAGGTGTCATTAGACTCCAGACGCCTCATCGGAAATAGGCCTCATCTCGCCTGGAAGGGAGAACTTCCTGGATTTTCTCGAGTTGCGGCAGGTGTTCTCGAGTTACGACGGGGACCTCAGAGACCCGCCCTGGTGGCCTCAGGAGAGGCCAGTCCCCATGCGAGTTGCTAGGGGGCCTCTCGGGATTCCTCTCCCGTTGATACCGGGGCCAAAAACCTTGTGTGGAGTCAGGGCCGGAACCGAGGATTCCTCTCAGGGGCTGACATGGATCTTTGGGTACTTCTGGAGTCTCCCCAGGGGAGTCAGGCCTCGTCTCGAGTGGGGGCATGCACGTGCGCTTTCCTTCCAGGCTGTAGCAGCAATGTCTCGCTTCCCGTCGCGTGGATCAAAGGTTTTGTGGTTTTCCCTCGAGGCTTTCCCTCGAGGCTTTCCCATAGGGCTGTCCCACGTGCCACCGTGGTGTGAGTCGATCCTCGGCGTGAAAGATGAGCCAGTGCAGGGCAAAGAGGTTCCTCTGGAATGGACTGAGACATCTGGGGGACTCTTGGAATGGTGGTACGACCATGGAGTTCCTCTCGGATTTTCTGTTGAGAGTGCCTCCTCTTGAGATGCGACGGGAACGCCGGGAATTCTTTCCCGTTGAAAGCAGGGAAAGGATCCCTCATCTCGAGCTCCGAGGGGGAAACGGGGCTCCTCTGGATGTGGGCGAGACCATCGTGCTTCCTCTAGAGTGGAGACGGGTATGGCGGTGAACTTCTTGAGTTGCAGCAAGGGTGTGAAAGACCCTTTCGAAGTTCCAGAGGTTAGGTGTCATTAGTCTCCAGACGCCTCATCGGAAATAGGCCTCATCTCGCCTGGAAGGGAGAACTTCCTGGATTTTCTCGAGTTGCGGGAGGTGTTCTAGAGTTAAGACGGGGACCTCAGGGACCCGCCCTGGTGGCCTCAATAGAGAACAGTCCCCATGCGTCTTGCTAGGTGGCCTCTCGTGATTTTTCTCCCGTCGATACCGGGGCCAAAAAACTTGTGTGGAGTCAGGGCCGGAACCGAGGATTCCTCTCAGGGGCTGACATGGATCTTTGGGTACTTCTGGAGTCTCCCCAGCTGAGTCAGGCCTCGTCTCGAGTGGGGACATGCACGTGCGCTTTCCTTCGAGGCTGTAGCAGCAATGTCACGCTTCCCGTGGCGTGGATCAAAGGATCTGTGGTTTTCCCTCGAGGCTTTCCCTTGAGGCTTTCCCACAGGGCTGTCCCACGTGCCACCGTGGTGTGAGTCGATCCTCGGCGTGAAAGATGAGCCAGTGCAGGGCAAAGAGGTTCGTCTGGAATGGACTGAGACATCTGGGGGACTCTTGGAATGGTGGTACGACCATGGAGTTCCTCTCGCCTTTCCTGTTGAGAGTGCCTCCTCTTGAGATGCGATGGGAACGCCGGGAATTCTTTCCCGTTGAATGCAGGGAAAGGATCCCTCATCTCGAGCTACGAGGTTGAAACGGGGCTCCTCTGGATGTGGGCGGGACCATCGTGCTTCCTCTCGAGTGGAGATAGGTATGGCGGTGAACTTCTTGAGTTGCAGCAAGGGTGTGAAAGACCCTTTCGAAGTTCCAGAGGTTAGGTGTCATTAGTCTCCAGACGCCTCATCGGAAATAGGCCTCATCTCGCCTGGAAGGGAGAACTTCCTGGATTTTCTCGAGTTGCGGCAGGTGTTCTCGAGTTACGACGGGGACCTCAGGGACCCGCCCTGATGGCCTCAGGAGAGGCCAGGCCCATGCGAATTGCTAGGGGGCCTCTCGGGATTCCTCTCCTGTCGATACCGGGGCCAAAAACCTTGTGTGGAGTCAGGGCCAGAACCGAGGATTCCTCTCAGGGGTGACATGGATCTTTGGGTACTTCTGGAGTCTCCCCAGGGGAGTCAGGCCTCGTCTCGAGTGGGGGCATGCACGTGCGCTTTCCTTCCAGGCTGTAGCAGAAATGTCACGCTTCCCGTCGCGTAGATCAAAGCATCTGTGGTTTTTCCTCGAGGCTTTCCCTCGAGGCTTTCCCACAGGGCTGTCCCACGTGCCACCGTGGTGTGAGTCGATCCTCGGCGTGAAAGATGAGCCAGTGCAGGGCAAAGAGGTTCCTCTGGAATGGACTGAGACATCTGGGGGACTCTTGGAATGGTGGTACGACCATGGAGTTCCTCTCGCCTTTCCTGTTGAGAGTGCCTCCTGTTGAGATGCGACGGGAACGCCGGGAATTCTTTCCCGTTGAAAGCAGGGAAAGGATCCCTCATCTCGAGCTCCGAGGGGAAAACGGGGCTCCTCTGGATGTGGGCGGGACCATCGTGCTTCCCCTCGAGTGGAGACGGGTATGGCGGTGAACTTCTTGAGTTGCAGCAAGGGTGTGAAAGACCCTTTCGAAGTTCCAGAGGTTAGGTGTCATTAGTCTCCAGACGCCTCATCGGAAATAGGCCTCATCTCGCCTGGAAGGGAGAACTTCCTGGATTTTCTCGAGTTGCGGCAGGTGTTCTCGAGTTACGACGGGGACCTCAGGGACCCGCCCTGGTGGCCTCAGGAGAGGCCATTCCCCATGCGAGTTGCTAGGGGGCCTCTCGGGATTCCTCTTCTGTTGATACCGGGGCCAAAAACCTTGTGTGGAGTCAGGGCCGGATCCGAGGATTCCTCTCAGGGGCTGACATGGATCTTTGGGTACTTCTGGAGTCTCCCCAGGGGAGTCAGGCCTCGTCTCGAGTGGGGGCATGCACGTGCGCTTTCCTTCCAGGCTGTAGCAGCAATGTCACGCTTCCCGTGGCGTGGATCAAAGGATCTGTGGTTTTCCCTCGAGGCTTTCCCACAGGGCTGTCCCACGTGCCACCGTGGTGTGAGTCGATCCTCGGCGTGAAAGATGAGCCAGTGCAGGGCAAAGAGGTTCCTCTGGAATGGACTGAGACATCTGGGGGACTCGTGGAATGGTGGTACGACCATGGAGTTCCTCTCGGCTTTCCTGTGGAGAGTGCCTCCTCTTGAGATGCAACGGGATCGCCGGGAATTCTTTCCCGTTGAAAGCAGGGAAAGGATCCCTCATCTCGAGCTCCGAGGGGGAAACGGGGCTCCTCTGGATGTGGGCGGGACCATCGTGCTTCCTCTCGAGTGGAGACGGGTATGGCGGTGAACTTCTTGAGTTGCAGCAAGGGTGTGAAAAACCCTTTCGAAGTTCCAGAGGTTAGGTGTCATTAGTCTCCAGACGCCTCATCGGAAATAGGCCTCATCTCGCCTGGAAGGGAGAACTTCCTGGATTTTCTCGAGTTGCGGCAGGTGTTCTCGAGTTACGACGGGGACCTCAGGGACCCGCCCTGGTGGCCTCAGGAGAGGCCAGTCCCCATGCGAGTTGCTAGGGGGCCTCTCGGGATTCCTCTCCCGTTGATACCGGGCCCAAAAACATTTTTTGGAGTCAGGGCCGGAACCGAGGATTCCTCTTAGGGGCTGACATGGATCTTTGGGTACTTCTGGAGTGTCCCCAAGGGAGTCAGGCCTCGTCTCGAGTCGGGGCATGCACGTGCGCTTTCCTTCCAGGCTGTAGCAGCAATGTCACGCTTCCCGTCGCGTGGATCAAAGGATCTGTGGTTTTCCCTCGAGGCTTTCCCTCGAGGCTTTCCCACAGGGCTGTCCCACGTGCCACCGTGGTGTGAGTCGATCCTCGGCATGAAAGATGAGCCAGTGCAGGGCAAAGAGGTTCCTCTGGAATGGACTGAGACATCTGGGGGACTCTTGGAATGGTGGTACGACCATGGAGTTCCTCTCGCCTTTCCTGTTGAGAGTGCTTCCTCTTGAGATGCGACGGGAACGCCGGGAATTCTTTCCCGTTGAAAGCAGGGAAAGGATCCCTCATCTCGAGCTCCGAGGGGGAAACGGGGCTCCTCTGGATGTTGGCGGGACCATCGTGCTTCCTCTCGAGTGGAGACGGGTATGGCGGTGAACTTCTTGAGTTGCAGCAAGGGTGTGAAAGACCCTTTCGAAGTTCCAGAGGTTAGGTGTCATTAGTCTCCAGACGCCTCATCGGAAATAGGCCTTATCTCGCCTGGAAGGGAGAACTTCCTGGATTTTCTCGAGTTGCGGCAGGTGTTCTCGAGTTACGACGGGGACCTCAGGGACCCGCCCTGGTGGCCTCAGGAGAGGCCAGTCCCCATGCGAGTTGCTAGGGGGCCTCTCGGGATTCCTCTCCCGTTGATACCAGGGCCAAAAACCTTGTGTGGAGTCAGGGCCGGAAGCGAGGATTCCTCTCAGGGGCTGACATTGATCTTTGGGTACTTCTGCAGTCTCCCCAAGGGAATCAGGCCTCGTCTCGAGTGGGGGCCTGCACGTGCGCTTTCCTTCCAGGCTGTAGCAGCAATGTCACGCTTCCCGTCTCGTGGATCAAAGGATCTGTGGTTTTCCCTCGAGGCTTTCCCTCGAGGCTTTCCCACAGGGCTGTCCCACGTGCCACCGTGGTGTGAGTCGATCCTCGGCGTGAAAGATGAGCCAGTGCAGGGCAAAGAGGTTCCTCTGGAATGGACTGAGACATCTGGGGGACTCTTGGAATGGTGGTACGACCATGGAGTTCCTCTCGCCTTTCCTGTTGAGAGTGCCTCCTCTTGAGATGCGACGGGAACGCCGGGAATTCTTTCCCGTTGAAAGCAGGGAAAGGATCCCTCATCTCGAGCTCCGAGGGGGAAACGGGGCTCCTCTGGACGTGGGCGGGACCATCGTGCTTCCTCTCGAGTGGAGACGGGTATGGCGGTGAACTTCTTGAGTTGCAGCAAGGGTGTGAAAGACCCTTTCGAAGTTCCAGAGGTTAGGTGTCATTAGTCTCCAGACGCCTCATCGGAAATAGGCCTCATCTCGCCTGGAAGGGAGAACTTCCTGGATTTTCTCGAGTTGCGGCAGGTTATCCCGAGTTACGACGGGGACCTCAGGGACCCGCCCTGGTGGCCTCAGGAGAGGCCAGTCCCCATGCGAGTTGCTAGGGGGCCTCTCGGGATTCCTCTCCCGTCGATACCGGGGCCAAAAACCTTGTGTGGAGTCAGGGCCGGAACCGAGGATTCCTCTCAGGGGCTGACATGGATCTTTGGGTACTTCTGGAGTCTCGCCAGGGGAGACAGGCCTCGTCTCGAGTGGGGGCATGCACGTGCGCTTTCCTTCCAGGCTGTAGCAGCAATGTCACGCTTCCCGTGGCGTGGATCAAAGGGTCTGTGGTTTTCCCTCGAGGCTTTCCCTCGAGGCTTTCCCACAGGGCTGTCCCACGTGCCACCCTGGTGTGAGTCAATCCTCGGCGTGAAAGATGAGCCAGTGCAGGGCAAAGAGGATCCTCTGGAATGGACTGAGACATCTGGGGGACTCGTGGAATGGTGGTACGACCATGGAGTTCCTCTCGGCTTTCCTGTGGAGAGTGCCTCCTCTTGAGATGCGACGGGATCGCCGGGAATTCTTTCCCGTTGAAAGCAGGGAAAGGATCCCTCATCTCGAGCTCCGAGGGGGAAACGGGGCTCCTCTGGATGAGGGCGGGACCATCGTGCTTCCTCTCGAGTGGAGACGGGTATGGCGGTGAACTTCTTGAGTTGCAGCAAGGGTGTGAAAGACCCTTTCGAAGTTCCAGAGGTTAGGTGTCATTAGTCTCCAGACGCCTCATCGGAAATAGGCCTCATCTCGCCTGGAAGGGAGAACTTCCTGGATTTTCTCGAGTTGCGGCAGGTGTTCTCGAGTTACGACGGGGACCTCAGGGACCCGCCCTGGTGGCCTCAGGAGAGGCCAGTCCCCATGCGAGTTGCTAGGGGGCCTCTCGGGATTCCTTTCCCGTTGATACCGGGCCCAAAAACATTTTTTGGAGTCAGGGCCGGAACCGAGGATTCCTCTTAGGGGCTGACATGGAACTTTGGGTACTTCTGGAGTGTCCCCAAGGGAGTCAGGCCTCGTCTCGAGTCGGGGCATGCACGTGCGCATTCCTTCCAGGCTGTAGCAGCAATGTCACGCTTCCCGTCGCGTGGATCAAAGGATCTGTGGTTTTCCCTCGAGGTTTTCCCTCGAGGCTTTCCCACAGGGCTGTCCCACGTGCCACCGTGGTGTGAGTCGATCCTCGGCATGAAAGATGAGCCAGTGCAGGGCAAAGAGGTTCCTCTGGAATGGACTGAGACATCTGGGGGACTCTTGGAATGGTGGTACGACCATGGAGTTCCTCTCGCCTTTCCTGTTGAGAGTGCTTCCTCTTGAGATGCGACGGGAACGCCGGGAATTCTTTCCCGTTGAAAGCAGGGAAAGGATCCCTCATCTCGAGCTCCGAGGGGGAAACGGGGCTCCTCTGGATGTTGGCGGGTCCATCGTGCTTTCTCTCGAGTGGAGACGGGTATGGCGGTGAACTTCTTGAGTTGCAGCAAGGGTGTGAAAGACCCTTTCGAAGTTCCAGAGGTTAGGTGTCTTTAGTCTCCAGACGCCTCATCGGAAATAGGCCTCATCTCGCCTGGAAGGGAGAACTTCCTGGATTTTCTCGAGTTGCGGCAGGTGTTCTCGAGTTACGACGGGGACCTCAGGGACCCGCCCTGGTGGCCTCAGGAGAGGCCAGTCCCCATGCGAGTTGCTAGGGGGCCTCTCGGGATTCCTCTCCCGTTGATACCAGGGCCAAAAACCTTGTGTGGAGTCAGGGCCGGAAGCGAGGATTCCTCTCAGGGGCTGACATTGATCTTTGGGTACTTCTGCAGTCTCCCCAAGGGAGTCAGGCCTCGTCTCGAGTGGGGGCATGCACGTGCACTTTCCTTCCAGGCTGTAGCAGCAATGTCACGCTTCCCGTCTCGTGGATCAAAGGATCTGTGGTTTTCCCTCGAGGCTTTCCCTCGAGGCTTTCCCACAGGGCTGTCCCACGTGCCACCGTGGTGTGAGTCGATCCTCGGCGTGAAAGATGAGCCAGTGCAGGGCAAAGAGGTTCCTCTGGAATGGACTGAGACATCTGGGGGACTCTTGGAATGGTGGTACGACCATGGAGTTCCTCTCGCCTTTCCTGTTGAGAGTGCCTCCTCTTGAGATGCGACGGGAACGCCGGGAATTCTTTCCCGTTGAAAGCAGGGAAAGGATCCCTCATCTCGAGCTACGAGGGGGAAACGGGGCTCCTCTGGATGTGGGCGGGACCATCGTGCTTCCTCTCGAGTGGACACGGGTATGGCGGTGAACTTCTTGAGTTGCAGCAAGGGTGTGAAAGACCCTTTCGAAGTTCCAGAGGTTAGGTGTCATTAGTCTCCAGACGCCTCATCGGAAATAGGCCTCATCTAGCCTGGAAGGGAGAACTTCCTGTATTTTCTCGAGGTGCGGCAGGTGTTCTCGAGTTACGACGGATACCACAGGGACCCGCCCTGATGGCCTCAGGAGAGGCCAGTCCCCATGCGAGTTGCTAGGGGGCCTCTCGGGATTCCTCTCCAGTCGATACCGGGGCCAAAAACCTTGTCTGGAGTCAGGGCCAGAACCGAGGATTCCTCTCACGGGCTGACATGGATCTTTGAGTACTTCTAGAGTCTCCCCAGGGGAGTCAGGCCTCGTCTCGAGTGGGGGCATGCACGTGCGCTTTCCTTCCAGGCTGTAGCAGCAATGTCACGCTTCCCGTCGCGTGGATCAAATGATCTGTGGTTTTCCCTCGAGGCTTTCCCTCGAGGCTTTCCCACAGGGCTGTCCCACGTGCCACCGTGGTGTGAGTCGATCCTCGGCGTGAAAGATGAGCCAGTGTAGGGCAAAGAGGTTCCTCTGGAATGGACTGAGACATCTGGGGGACTTTTGGAATGGTGGTACGACCATGGAGTTCCTCTCGCCTTTCCTGTTGAGAGTGTCTCCTCTTGAGATGCGACGGGAACGCCGGGAATTCTTTCCCGTTGAAAGCAGGGAAAGGATCCCTCATCTCGAGCTACGAGGGGAAACGGGGCTCCTCTGGATGAGGGCGGGACTATCGTGCTTCCTCTCGAGTGGAGACGGGTATGGCGGTGAACTTCTTGAGTTGCAGCAAGGGTGTGAAAGACCCTTTCGAAGTTCCAGAGGTTAGGTGTCATTAGTCTCCAGACGCCTCATCGGAAATAGGCCTCATCTCGCCTGGAAGGGAGAACTTCCTGGATTTTCTCGAGTTGCGGCAGGTGTTCTCGAGTTACGACGGGGACCTCAGGGACCCGCCCTGGTGGCCTCAGAAGAGGCCAGTCCCCATGCGAGTTGCTAGGGGGCCTCTCGGTATTCCTCTCCCATCGATACCGGGGCCAAAAACCTTGTGTGGAGTTAGGGCCGGAACCGAGGATTCCTTTCAGTGGTTTATATGGATCTTTGTGTACTTCCGGAGTCTCGCCAGGGGAGACAGGCCTCATCTCGAGTGGGGGCATGCATGTGCGCTTTCCTTCGAGGCTGTAGCAGCAATGTCACGCTTCCCATCGCGTGGATCAAAGGATCTGTGGTTTTCCCTCGAGGCTTTCCCACAGGGCTGTCCCACGTGCCACCGTGGTGTGAGTCGATCCTCGGCGTGAAAGATGAGCCAGTGCAGGGCAAAGAGGTTCCTCTGGAATGGACTGAGACATCTGGGGGACTCTTGAAATGGTGGTACGACCATGCAGTTCCTCTCGCCTTTCTTGTTGAGAGTGCCTCCTCTTGAGATGCGACGGGAACGCCGGGAATTCTTTCCCGTTGAAAGCAGGGAAAGGATCCCTCATCTCGAGCTACGAGGGGGAAACGGGGCTCCTCTGGATGTGGGCGGGACCATCGTGCTTCCTCTCGAGTGGAGACGGGTATGGCGGTGAACTTCTTGAGTTGCAGCAAGGGTGTGAAAGTCCCTTTCGAAGTTCCAGAGGTTAGGTGTCGTTAGTCTCCAGACGCCTGATCGGAAATAGGCCTCATCTCGCCTGGAAGGGAGAAATTCCTGGATTTTCTCGAGTTGCGGCAGGTGTTCTCGAGTTACGACGGGGACCACAGGGACCCGCCCTGATGGCCTCAGGAGAGGCCAGTCCCCATGCGAGTTGCTAGGGGGCCTCTCGGGATTCCTCTCCCGTCGATACCGGGGCCAAAAACCTTGTGTGGACTCAGGGCCGGAACCGAGGATTCCTCTCAGGGGCTGACATGGATGTTTGGGTACTTCTGGAGTCTCCCCAGGGGAGTCAGGCCTCGGCTCGAGTGGGGGCATGCACGTGCGCTTTCCTTCCAGGCTGTAGCAGCAATGTCACGCTTCCCGTGGCGTGGATCAAAGGATCTGTGGTTTTCCCTCGAGGCTTTCCCTCGAGGCTTTCCCACTGGGCTGTCCCACGTGCCACCGTGGTGTGAGTCGATCCTCGGCGTGAAAGATGAGCCAGTGCAGGGCAAAGAGGTTCCTCTGGAATGGACTGAGACATCTGGGGGACTCTTGGAATGGTGGTAAGACCATGGAGTTCCAATCGCCTTTCCTGTTGAGAGTGCCTCCTCTTGAGATGCGACGGGAACGCCAGGAATTCTTTCCCGTTGAAAGCAGGGAAAGGATCGCTCATCTCGAGCTAGGAGGGAGAAAGGGGGCTCCTCTGGATGTGGGCGGGACGATCGTGCTTCCTCTCGAGTGGAGACGGGTATGGTGGTGAACTTCTTGAGTTGCAGCAAGGGTGTGAAAGACCCTTTCGAAGTTCCAGAGTTTAGGTGTCATTAGTCTCCAGACGCCTCATCGGAAATAGGACTCATCTCGCCTGGAAGGGAGAACTTCCTGGATTTTCTCGAGTTGCGGCAGGTGTTCTCGAGTTACGACGGGGACATCAGGGACCCGCCCTGGTGGCCTCAGGATAGGCCAGTCCCCAGGCGAGTTGCTAGGGGGCCTCTCGGGATTCCTCTCCCGTCGATACCGGGGCAAAAACCTTGTGTGGAGTCAGGGCCGGAACCGAGGATTCCTCTCAGGGGCTGACATGGATCTTTGGGTACTTCTGGAGTCTCCCCAGGGGAGTCAGGCCTCGTCTCGAGTCGGGGCATGCACGTGCACTTTCCTTCCAGGCTGTAGCAGCAATGTCACGCTTCCGTGGCGTGGATCAAAGGATCTGTGGTTTTCCCTCGAGGCTTTCCCTCGAGGCTTTCCCACAGGGCTGTCCCACGTGCCACCGTGGTGTGAGTCGATCCTCGGCGTGAAAGATGAGCCAGTGCAGGGCAAAGAGGTTCCTCTGGAATGGACTGAGACATCTGGGGGACTCTTGGAATGGTGGTACGACCATGGAGTTCCTCTCGCCTTTCCTGTTGAGAGTGCCTCCGCTTGAGATGCGACGGGAACGCCGGGAATTCTTTCCCATCGATAGCAGGGAAAGGATTCCTCATCTCGAGCTACGAGGGGGAAAGGGGGATCCTCTGGATGTGGGCGGGATGATCGTGCTACCTCTCGAGTGGAGACGGGTATGGCGGTGAACTTCTTGAGTTGCAGCAAGGGTGTGAAAGACCCTTTCGAAGTTCCAGAGGTTAGGTGTCATTAGTCTCCAGACGCCTCATCGGAAATAGGCCTCATCTCGCCTGGAAGGGAGAACTTCCTGGATTTTCTCGAGTTGCGGCAGGTGTTCTCGAGTTACGACGGGGACCTCAGGGACCCGCCCTGGTGGCCTCAGGAGAGGCCAGTCCCCATGCGAGTTGCTAGGGGGCCTCTCGGGATTCCTCTCACGTCGATACCCGGGCCAAAAACCTTGTGTGGAGTCAGGGCCGGAACCGAGGATTCCTCTCACGGGCTGATATGGATCTTTGGGTACTTCTGGAGTCTCGCCAGGGGAGACAGGCCTTATCTCGAGTGGGTGCATGCACGTGCGCTTTCCTTCCAGGCTGTAGCAGCAATGTCACGCTTCCCGTGGCGTGGATCAAAGGATCTGTGGTTTTCCATCGAGGCTTTCCCTCGAGGCTTTCCCACAGGGCTGTCCCACGTGCCACCGTGGTGTGAGTCGATCCTCGGCGTGAAAGATGAGCCAGTGCAGGGCAAAGAGGTTCCTCTGGAATGGACTGAGACATCTGGGGGACTCTTGGAATGGTGGTACGACCATGGAGTTCCTCTCGCCTTTCCTGTTGAGAGTGCCTCCTCTTGAGATGTGACGGGAAGGCCGGGAATTCTTTGCGTTGAAAGCAGGGAAAGAATCCCTCATCTCGAGCTTCGAGGGGGAAACGGGGCTCCTCTCGATGTGGGCGGGACCATCGTGCTTCCTCTCGAGTGGAGACGGGTATGGCGGTGAACTTCTTGAGTTGCAGCAAGGGTGTGAAAGACACTTTCGAAGTTCCAGAGGTTAGGTGTCATTCGTCTCCAGACGCATCATCGGAAATAGGCCTCATCTCGCCTAGAAGGGAGAACTTCCTGGATATTCTCGAGTTGTGGCAGGTGTTCTCGAGTTATGACGGGGACCTCAGGGACCCGCCCTGGTGGCCTCAGTAAAGGCCTGTCCCCATGCGAGTTGCTAGGGGGCCTCTCGGGATTCCTCTCCCGTCGATACCGGGGCCAAAAACTTGTCTGGAGTCAGGGCCGGAACCGAGGATTCCTCTCAGGGGCTGACATGGATCTTTGGGTATTTCTGGAGTCTCCCCAGGGGAGTCAGGCCTCGTCTCGAGTGGGGGCATGCACGTGTGCTTTCCTTCCAGGCTGTAGCAGCAATGTCACGCTTCCCGTGGCGTGGATCAAAGGATCTGTGGTTTTCCCTCGAGGCTTTCCCACAGGGCTGTCCCACGTGCCACTGTGCTGTGAGTCGACTTCTCCGTGAAAGATGAGCCAGTGCAGGGCAAAGAGGTTCCTCTGGAATGGAATGAGACATCTGGGGGACTCTTGGAATGGTGGTACGGCCATGGAGTTCCTCTCGCCTTTCCTGTTGAGAGTGCCTCCTCTTGAGATGCGACGGGAACGCAGGAATTCTTTCCCGTTGAAAGCAGGGAAAGGATCCCTCATCTCGATCTCCGAGGGGGAAACGGGGCTCCTCTGGATGGGGGCGGGACCATCGTGCTTCCTCTCGAGTGGAGACGGGTATGGCGGTGAACTTCTTGAGTAGTAGCAAGGGTGTGAAAGACCCTTTCGAAGTTCCAGAGGTTAGGTGTCATTAGTCTCCAGACGCCTCATCGGAAATAGGCCTCATCTCGCTGGAAGGGAGAACTTCCTGGATTTTCTCGAGTTGCGGCAGGTGTTCTCGAGTTACGACGGGGACCTCAGGGACCCGCCCTGGTGGCCTCAGGAGAGGCCAGTCCCCATGCGAGTTGCTAGGGGGCCTCTCGAGATTCCTCTCCCGTCGATACCGGGGCCAAAAACCTTGTGTGAAGTCAGGGCCAGAACCGAGGATTCCTCTCAGGGGCTGACATGGATCTTTGGGTACTTCTCGAGTCTCCCCAGGGGAGTCAGGCCTCGTCTCGAGTGGGGGCATGCACGTGCGCTTTCCTTCCAGTCTGTAGCAGCAATGTCACGCTTCCCGTCGCGTGGATCAAAGGATCTGTGGTTTTCCCTCGAGGCTTTCCCTCGAGGCTTTCCCACAGGGCTGTCCCACGTGCCACCGTGGTGTGAGTCGATCCTCGGCGTGAAAGATGAGCCAGTGCAGGGCAAAGAGGTTCCTCTGGAATGGACTGAGACATCTGGGGGACTCTTGGAATGGTGGTACGACCATGGAGTTCCTCTCGCCTTTCCTGTTGAGAGTGCCTCCACTTGAGATGCGACGGGAACGCCGGGAATTCTTTCCCATTGAAAGCAGGGAAAGGATTCCTCATCTCGAGCTACGAGGGGGAAAGGGGGATCCTCTGGATGTGGGCGGGACGATCGTGCTTCCTCTCGAGTGGAGACGGGTATGGCGGTGAACTTCTTGAGTTGCAGCAAGGGTGTGAAAGACCCTTTCGAAGTTCCAGAGGTTAGGTGTCATTAGTCTCCAGACGCCTCATCGGAAATAGGCCTCATCTCGCCTGGAAGGGAGAACTTCCTGGATTTTCTCGAGTTGCGGCAGGTGTTCTCGAGTTACGACGGGGACCTCAGGGAACCGCCCTGGTGGCCTCAGGAGAGGCCAGTCCCCATGCGAGTTGCTAGGGGGCCTCTCGGGATTCCTCTCCCGTCGATACCCGGGCCAAAAACCTTGTGTGGAGTCAGGGCCGGAACCGAGGATTCCTCTCACGGGCTGATATGGATCTTTGGGTACTTCTGGAGTCTCGCCAGGGGAGACAGGCCTCATCTCGAGTGGGGGCATGCACGTGCGCTTTCCTTCCAGGCTGTAGCAGCAATGTCACGCTTCCCGTCGCGTGGATCAAAGGATCTGTGGTTTTCCCTCGAGGCTTTCCCTCGAGGCTTTCCCACAGGGCTGTCCCACGTGCCACCGTGGTGTGAGTCGATCCTCGGCGTGAAAGATGAGCCAGTGCAGGGCAAAGAGGTTCCTCTGGAATGGACTGAGACATCTGGGGGACTCTTGGAATGGTGGTACGACCATGGAGTTCCTCTCGCCTTTCCTGTTGAGAGTGCCTCCTCTTGAGATGCGACGGGAACGCCGGGAATTCTTTCCCGTTGAAAGCAGGGAAAGGATCGCTCATCTCGAGCTCCGAGGGGAAAACGGGGCTCCTCTGGATGTGGGCGGGACCATCGTGCTTCCTCTCGAGTGGAGACGGGTATGGCGGTGAACTTCTTGAGTTGCAGCAAGGGTGTGAAAGACCCTTTCGAAGTTCCAGAGTTTAGGTGTCATTAGTCTCCAGACGCCTCATCGGAAATAGGCCTCATCTCGCCTGGAAGGGAGAACTTCCTGGATTTTCTCGAGTTGCGGAAGGTGTTCTAGAGTTAAGACGGGGACCTCAGGGACCCGCCCTGTTGGCCTCAGGAGAGGCCAGTCCCCATGCGAGTTGCTAGGGGCCCTCTCGGGATTCCTCTCCCGTCGATACCGGGGCCAAAAACCTTGTCTGGAGTCAGGGCCGGAACCGAGGATTCCTCTCAGGGGCTGACATGGATCTTTGGGTATTTCTGGAGTCTCCCCAGGGGAGTCAGGCCTCGTCTCGAGTGGGGGCATGCACGTGTGCTTTCCTTCCAGGCTGTAGCAGCAATGTCACGCTTCCCGTGGCGTGGATCAAAGGATCTGTGATTTTCCCTCGAGGCTTTCCCACAGGGCTGTCCCACGTGCCACTGTGGTGTGAGTCGACTTCTCCGTGAAAGATGAGCCAGTGCAGGGCAAAGAGGTTCCTCTGGAATGGAATGAGTCATCTGGGGGACTCTTGGAATGGTGGTACGACCATGGAGTTCCTCTCGCCTTTCCTGTTGAGAGTGCCTCCTCTTGAGATGCGATGGGAACGCCGGGAATTCTTTCCCGTTGAATGCAGGGAAAGGATCCCTCATCTCGAGCTACGAGGGTGAAACGGGGCTCCTCTGGATGTGGGCGGGACCATCGTGCTTCCTCTCGAGTGGAGATAGGTATGGCGGTGAACTTCTTGAGTTGCAGCAAGGGTGTGAAAGACCCTTTCGAAGTTCCAGAGGTTAGGTGTCATTAGTCTCCAGACGCCTCATCGGAAATAGGCCTCATCTCGCCTGGAAGGGAGAACTTCCTGGATTTTCTCGAGTTGCGGCAGGTGTTCTCGAGTTACGACGGGGACCTCAGGGACCCGCCCTGATGGCCTCAGGAGAGGCCAGGCCCATGCGAATTGCTAGGGGGCCTCTCGGGATTCCTCTCCTGTCGATACCGGGGCCAAAAACCTTGTGTGGAGTCAGGGCCAGAACCGAGGATTCCTCTCAGGGGTGACATGGATCTTTGGGTACTTCTGGAGTCTCCCCAGGGGAGTCAGGCCTCGTCTCGAGTGGGGGCATGCACGTGCGCTTTCCTTCCAGGCTGTAGCAGAAATGTCACGCTTCCCGTCGCGTAGATCAAAGGATCTGTGGTTTTTCCTCGAGGCTTTCCCTCGAGGCTTTCCCACAGGGCTGTCCCACGTGCCACCGTGGTGTGAGTCGATCCTCGGCGTGAAAGATGAGCCAGTGCAGGGCAAAGAGGTTCCTCTGGAATGGACTGAGACATCTGGGGGACTCTTGGAATGGTGGTACGACCATGGAGTTCCTCTCGCCTTTCCTGTTGAGAGTGCCTCCTGTTGAGATGCGACGGGAACGCCGGGAATTCTTTCCCGTTGAAAGCAGGGAAAGGATCCCTCATCTCGAGCTCCGAGGGGAAAACGGGGCTCCTCTGGATGTGGGCGGGACCATCGTGCTTCCTCTCGAGTGGAGACGGGTATGGCGGTGAACTTCTTGAGTTGCAGCAAGGGTGTGAAAGACCCTTTCGAAGTTCCAGAGGTTAGGTGTCATTAGTCTCCAGACGCCTCATCGGAAATAGGCCTCATCTCGCCTGGAAGGGAGAACTTCCTGGATTTTCTCGAGTTGCTGCAGGTGTTCTCGAGTTACGACGGGGACCTCAGGGACCCGCCCTGGTGGCCTCAGGAGAGGCCAGTCCCCATGCGAGTTGCTAGGGGGCCTCTCGGGATTCCTCTTCTGTTGATACCGGGGCCAAAAACCTTGTGTGGAGTCAGGGCCGGATCCGAGGATTCCTCTCAGGGGCTGACATGGATCTTTGGGTACTTCTGGAGTCTCCCCAGGGGAGTCAGGCCTCGTCTCGAGTGGGGGCATGCACGTGCGCTTTCCTTCCAGGCTGTAGCAGCAATGTCACGCTTCCCGTGGCGTGGATCAAAGGATCTGTGGTTTTCCCTCGAGGCTTTCCCACAGGGCTGTCCCACGTGCCACCGTGGTGAGAGTCGATCCTCGGCGTGAAAGATGAGCCAGTGAAGGGCAAAGAGGTTCCTCTGGAATGGACTGAGACATCTGGGGGACTCTTGGAATGGTGATACGACCATGGAGTTCCTCTCGCCTTTCCTGTTGAGAGTGCCTCCTCTTGAGATGCGACGGGAATGCCGGGATTTCTTTCTCGTTGAAAGCAGGGAAAGGATCCCTCATCTCGAGCTACGAGAAGGATACGGGGCTCCTCTGGATGTGCGCGTGATCATCGTGCTTCCTCTCGATTGGAGATGGGTATGGCGGTGAACTTCTTGAGTTGCCGCAAGGGTGTGAAAGACCCTTTCGAATTTCCAGAGGTTAGGTGTCATTACTCTCCAGACGCCTCATCGGAAATTGGCCTCATCTCGCCTGTAAGGGAGAACTTCCTGGATTTTCTCGAGCTGCGGCAGGTGTTCTCGAGATACGACGGGGACATCAGGGACCCGCTCTGGTGGCCTCTGGAAAGGCCAGTCCCCATGCGAGTTGCTAGGGGGCCTCTAGGGATTCCTCTCCCGTCGATATTGGGGCCAAAAACCTTGTGTGGAGTCAGGGCCGGAACCGAGGATTCCTCTCAGGGGCTGACATGAATCTTTGAGTACTTCTGGAGTCTCCCCAGGGGAGTCAGGCCTCGTCTCGAGTGGGGGCATGGACGTGCGCTTTCCTTCCAGACTGTAGCAGCAATGTCACGCTTCCCGTCGCGTGGATCAAAGGATCTGTGGTTTTCCCTCGAGGCTTTCCCACAGGGCTGCCCCACGTGCCACCTTGGTGTGAGTCGATCCTCGGCGTGAAAGATGAGCCAGTGCAGGGCAAAGAGGTTCCTCTGGAATGGACTGAGACATCTGGGGGACTCCTGGAATGGTGGTACGACCATGGAGTTCCTCTCGCCTTTCCTGTTGAGAGTGCCTCCTCTTGAGATGCGACGGGAACGCCGGGAATTCTTTCCCGTTGAAAGCAGGGAAAGGATCCCTAATCTCGAGCTCCGAGGGGGAAACGGGGCTCCTCTGGATGTGCGCGGGACCATCGTGCTTCCTCTCGAGTGGAGATGGGTATGGCGGTGAACTTCTTGAGTTGCAGCAAGGGTGTGAAAGACCCTTACGAAGTTCCAGAGGTTAGGTGTCATTAGTCTCCAGACGCCTCATCAGAAATAGGCCTCATCTCGCCTGGAAGGGAGAACTTCCTGGATTTTCTCGAGTTGCGGGAGGTGTTCTAGAGTTAAGACGGGGACCTCGGGGACCCGCCCTGGTGGCCTCAATAGAGGACAGTCCCCATGCGTGTTGCTAGGTGGCCTCTCGGGATTCCTCTCCCGTCGAAACCGGGGCCAAAAAACTTGTGTGGAGTCAGGGCCGGAACCGAGGATTCCTCTCAGGGGCTGACATGGATCTTTGGGTACTTCTGGAGTCTCCCCAGCTGAGTCAGGCCTCGTCTCGAGTGGGTACATGCACGTGCGCTTTCCTTCGAGGCTGTAGCAGCAATGTCACGCTTCCCGTCGCGTGGATCAAAGGATCTGTGGTTTTCCCTCGAGGCTTTCCCTCGAGGCTTTCCCACAGGGCTGTCCCACGTGCCACCGTGGTGTGAGTCGATCCTAGGCGTGAAAGATGAGCCAGTGCAGGGCAAAGAGGTTCCTCTGGAATGGACTGAGACATCTGGGGGACTCTTGGCATGGTGCTACGACCATGGAGTTCCTCAAGCCTTTCCTGTTGAGAGTGCCTCCTCTTGAGATGCGACGAGAACGCCGGGAATTCTTTCCCGTTAAATGCAGGGAAAGGATCCCTCATCTCGAGCTACGATGGGGAAACGGGGCTCCTCTGGATGTGGGCGGGACCGTCGTGCTTCCTCTCGAGTGGAGATGGGTATGGCGGTGAACTTCTTTAGTTGCAGCAAGGGTGTGAAAGACCCTTTCGAAGTTCCAGAGGTTAGGTGTCATTAGTCTCCAGACGCCTCATCGGAAATAGGCCTCATCTCGCCTGGAAGGGAGAACTTCCTGGATTTTTTTGAGTTGCGGCAGGTGTTCTCGATTACGACGGGGACCTCAGGGACCCGCCCTGATGGCCTCAGGAGAGGCCAGGTCCATGCGAGTTGCTAGGTGGCCTCTCGGGATTCCTCTCCTGTCGATACCGGGTCCAAAAATCTTGTGTGGAGTCAGGGCCGGAACCGAGGATTCCTCTCAGGGGTGACATGGATCTTTGGGTACTTCTGGAGTCTCCCCAGGGGAGTCAGGCCTCGTCTCGAGTGGGGGCATGCACGTGCGCTTTCCTTCCAGGCTGTAGCAGCAATGTCACGCTTCCCGTCGCGTGGATCAAAGGATCTGTGGTTTTCCCTCGAGGCTTTCCCTCGAGGCTTTCCCACAGGGCTGTCCCACGTGCCACCGTGGTGTGAGTCGATCCTCGGCGTGAAAGATGAGCCAGTGCAGGGCAAAGAGGTTCCTCTGGAATGGACTGAGACATCTGGGGGACTCTTGGAATGGTGGTACGACCATGGAGTTCCTCTCGCCTTTCCTGTAGAGAGTGCCTCCTCTTGAGATGCGACGTGAATGCCGGGAATTCTTTCCCGTTGAAAGCAGGGAAAGGATCCCTCATCTCGAGCTACGAGGGGGAAACGGGGCTCCTCTGGATGTGGGCGGGACCATCGTGCTTCCTCTCAAGTGGAGACGGGTATGGCGGTGAACTTCTTGAGTTGCAGCAAGGGTGTGAAAGACCCTTTCGAAGTTCCAGAGGTTAGGTGTCATTAGTCTCCAGACGCCTCATCGGAAATAGGCCTCATCTCGCCTGGAAGGGAGAACTTCCTGGATTTTCTCGAGTTGCGGCAGGTGTTCTCGAGTTACGACGGGGACCTCAGGGACCCGCCCTGGTGGCCTCAGGAGAGGCCATTCCCCATGCGAGTTGCTAGGGGGCCTCTCGGGATTCCTCTTCTGTCGATACCGGGGCCAAAAACCTTGTTTGGAGTCAGGGCCGGATCCGAGGATTCCTCTCAGGGGCTGACATGGATCTTTGGGTACTTCTGGAGTCTCCCCAGGGGAGTCAGGCCTCGTCTCGAGTGGGGGCATGCACGTGCGCTTTCCTTCCAGGCTGTAGCAGCAATGTCACGCTTCCCGTGGCGTGGATCAAAGGATCTGTGGTTTTCCCTCGAGGCTTTCCCACAGGGCTGTCCCACGTGCCACCGTGGTGTGAGTCGATCCTCGGCGTGAAAGATGAGCCAGTGCAGGGCAAAGAGGTTCCTCTGGAATGGACTGAGACATCTGGGGGACTCTTGGAATGGTGGTACGACCATGGAGTTCCTCTCGCCTTTTCTGTTGAGAGTGCCTTCTCTTGAGATGCGACGGGAACGCTGGGAATCCTTTCCCGTTGAAAGCAGGGAAAGGATCCCTCATCTCGAGCTACGAGGGGGAAACGGGGCTCCTCTGGATGTGGGCGGGACCATCGTGCTTCCTCTAGAGTGGAGACGGGTATGGCGGTGAACTTCTTGAGTTGCAGCAAGGGTGTGAAAGACCCTTTCGAAGTTCCAGAGGTTAGGTGTCATTAGACTCCAGACGCCTCATCGGAAATAGGCCTCATCTCGCCTGGAAGGGAGAACTTCCTGGATTTTCTCGAGTTGCGGCAGGTGTTCTCGAGTTACGACGGGGACCTCAGGGACCCGCCCTGGTGGCCTCAGGAGAGGCCATTCCCCATGCGAGTTGCTAGGGGGCCTCTCGGGATTCCTCTCCCGTTGATACCGGGGCCAAAAACCTTGTGTGGAGTCAGGGCCGGAACCGAGGATTCCTCTCAGGGGCTGACATGGATCTTTGGGTACTTCTGGAGTCTCCCCAGGGGAGTCAGGCCTCGTCTCGAGTGGGGGCATGCACGTGCGCTTTCCTTCCAGGCTGTAGCAGCAATGCCTCGCTTCCCGTCGCGTGGATCAAAGGTTTTGTGGTTTTCCCTCGAGGCTTTCCCTCGAGGCTTTCCCACAGGGCTGTCCCACGTGCCACCGTGGTGTGAGTCGATCCTCGGCGTGAAAGATGAGCCAGTGCAGGTCAAAGAGGTTCCTCTGGAATGGACTGATACATCTGGGGGACTCTTGGAATGGTGGTACGACCATGGAGTTCCTCTCGCCTTTCCTGTTGAGAGTGCCTCCTCTTGAGATGCGACGGGAACGCCGGGAATTCTTTCCCGTTGAAAGCAGGGAAAGGATCCCTCATCTCGAGCTACGAGGGGGAAACGGGGCTCCTCTGGATGTGGGTGGGACCATCGTGCTTCCTCTCGAGTGGAGACGGGTATGGCGGTGAACTTCTTGAGTTGCAGCAAGGGTGTGAAAGACCCTTTCAAAGTTCCAGAGGTTAGGTGTCATTAGACTCCAGACGCCTCATCGGAAATAGGCCTCATCTCGCCTGGAAGGGAGAACTTCCTGGATTTTCTCGAGTTGCGGCAGGTGTTCTCGAGTTACGACGGGGACGTCAGGGACCCGCCCTGGTGGCCTCAGGAGAGGCCACTCCCCGTGCGAGTTGCTAGGCGGCCTCTCGGGATTCCTCTCCCGTCGTTACCGGGGCCAAAAACCTTGTGTGGAGTCAGGGCCGGAACCGAGGATTCCTCTCAGGGGCTGACATGGATCTTTGGGTACTTCTGGAGTCTCCCCAGGGGAGTCAGGCCTCGTCTCGAGTCGTGGCATGAACGTGCGCTTTCCTTCCAGGCTGTAGCAGCAATGTCACGCTTCCCGTCGGGTGGATCAAAGGATCTGTGGTTTTCCCTCGAGGCTTTCCCTCGAGGCTTTCCCACAGGGCTGGCCAACGTGCCACCGTGGTGTGAGTCGATCCTCGGCGTGAAAGATTAGCCAGTGCAGGGCAAAGAGGTTCCTCTGGAATGGACTGAGACATCTGGGGGACTCTTGGAATGGTGGTACGACCATGGAGTTCCTCTCGCCTTTCCTGTTGAGAGTGCCTCCTCTTGAGATGCGACGGGAACGCCGGGAATTCTTTCCCGTTGAAAGCAGGGAAGGGATCCCTCATCTCGAGCTACGAGGGGGAAACGGGGCTCCTCTGGATGTGGGCGGGACCATCGTGCTTCCTCTGGAGTGGAGACGGGTATGGCGGTGAACTTCTTGAGTTGCAGCAAGGGTGTGAAAGACCCTTTCGAAGTTCCAGAGTTTACGTGTCATTAGTCTCCAGACGCCTCATCGGAAATAGGCCTCATCTCGCCTGCAAGGGAGAACTTCCTGGATTTTCTCGAGTTGCGGCAGGTGTTCTCGAGTTACGACGGGGACCTCAGGGACCCGCCCTGGTTGCCTCAGGAGAGGCCAGTCCCCATGCGAGTTGATAGGGGGCCTCTCGGGATTCCTCCCCGTCGATACCGGGGACAAAAACCTTGTGTGGAGTCAGGGCCGGAACCGAGGATTCCTCTCAGGGGTGACATGTATCTTTGGGTACTTCTGGAGTCTCCAAAGGGGAGTCAGGCCTCGTCTCGAGTGGGGGCATGCACGTGCGCTTTCCTTCCAGGCTGTAGCAGCAATGTCACGATTCCCGTCGCATTTATCAAAGGGTCTGTGGCTTTCCCTCGAGTCTTTCCCTCGAGGTTTTCCCACAGGGCTGTCCCACGTGCCACCGTGGTGTGAATCGATCCTCGGCGTGAAAGATGAGCCAGTGCAGGTCAAAGAGGTTCCTCTGGAATGGACTGAGACATCTAGGGGACTCTAGGAATGGTGGTACGACCATGGAGTTCCTCTCGCCTTTCCAGTTGAGAGTGCCTCTTCTTGAGATGCGACAGGAACGCCGGGAATTCTTTCCCGTTGAAAGCAGGGAAAGGATCCCTCATCTAGAGCTACGAGGGGGAAACGGGGCTCCTCTGGATGTGGGCGGGACCATCGTGCTTCCTCTCGAGTGGAGACGGGAATGCCGGTGAACTTCTTGAGTTGCAGCAAGGGTGTGAAAGACCCTTTCGAAGTTCCAGAGGTTAGGTGTCATTAGTCTCCAGACGCCTCATCGGAAATAGGCCTCATCTCGCCTCCAAGGAGAACTTCCTGGATTTTCTCGAGTTGCGGCAGGTGTTCTCGAGTTACGACGGGGACCTCAGGGACCCGCCCTGGTTGCCTCAGAAGAGGCCAGTCCCCATGCGAGTTGATAGGGGGCCTCTCGGGATTCCTCTCCCGTCGATACCGGGGACAAAAACCTTGTGTGGAGTCAGGGCCGGAACCGAGGATTCCTCTCAGGGGTGACATGTATCTTTGGGTACTTCTGGAGTCTCCAAAGGGGAGTCAGGCCTCGTCTCGAGTGGGGGCATGCACGTGCGCTTTCCTTCCAGGCTGTAGCAGCAATGTCACGCTTCCCGTCGCGTGGATCAAAGGATCTGTGGTTTTCCCTCGAGGCTTTCATTCGAGGCTTTCCCACAGGGCTGTCCCACGTGCCACCGTGGTGTGAGTCGATCCTCGGCGTGAAAGATGAGCCAGTGCAGGGCAAAGAGGTTCCTCTGGAATGGACTGAGACATCTGGGCAATCCTGGAATGGTGGTACGACCATGGAGTTCCTCTCGCCTTTCCTGTTGAGAATGCCTCCTCTTGAGATGCGACGGGAACACTGGGAATTCTTTCCCGTTGAAAGCAGGGAAAGGATCCCTCATCTCGAGCTACGAGGGGGAAACGGGGCTCCTCTGGATGTGGGCGGGACCATCGTGCTTCCTCTCGAGTGGAGACGGGTATGGCGGTGAACTTCTTGAGTTGCAGCAAGGGTGTGAAAGACCCTTTCGAAGTTCCAGAGGTTAGGTGTCATTAGTCTCCAGACGCCTCATCGGAAATAGGCCACATGTCGCCTGGAAGGGAGAACTTCCTGGATTTTCTCGAGTTGCGGCAGGTGTTCTCGAGTTACGACGGGGACCTCAGGGAACCGCCCTGGTGGCCTCAGGAGAGGCCATTCCCCATGCAATTTGCTAGGGGGCCTCTCGGGATTCCTCTCCCGTCGATACCGGGGCCAAAAACCTTGTGTGGAGTCAGGCCCGGAACCGAGGATTCCTCTCAGGGGCTGACATGGATCTTTGGGTACTTCTGGAGTCTCCCCAGGGGAGTCAGGCCTCGTCTCGAGTGGGGGCATGCACGTGCGCTTTCCTTCCAGGCTGTAGCAGCAATGTCACGCTTCCCGTCGCGTGGATCAAAGGATCTGTGGTTTTCCCTCGAGGCTTTCCCTCGAGGCTTTCCCACAGGGCTGTCCCACGTGCCACCGTGGTGTGAGTCGATCCTCGGCGTGAAAGATGAGCCAGTGCAGGGCAAAGAGGTTCCTCTGGAATGGACTGAGACATCTGGGGGACTCTTGGAATGGTAGTACGACCATGGAGTTCCTCTCGCCTTTCCTGTTGAGAGTGCCTCCTCTTGAGATGCGACGGGAACGCCGGGAATTCTTTCCCGTTGAAAGCAGGGAAAGGATCCCTCATCTCGAGCTACGAGGGGGAAACGGGGCTCCTCTGGATGTGGGCGGGACCATCGTGCTTCCTCTCGAGTGGAGACGGGTATGGCGGTGAACTTCTTGAGTTGCAGCAAGGGTGTGAAAGACCCTTTCGAAGTTCCAGAGGTTAGGTGTCATTAGTCTCCAGACGCCTCATCGGAAATAGGCCTCATCTCGCCTGCAAGGGAGAACTTCCTGGATTTTCTCGAGTTGCGGCAGGTGTTCTCGAGTTACGACGGGGACCTCAGGGACCCGCCCTGGTTACCTCAGGAGAGGCCAGTCCCCATGCGAGTTGCTAGGGGGCCTCTCGGGATTCCTCTCCCGTCGATACCGGGGCCAAAAACCTTGTGTGGAGTCAGGGCCGGAACCGAGGATTACTCTCAGGGGTGACATGTATCTTTGGGTACTTCTGGAGTCTCCCCAGGGGAGTCAGGACTCGTCTCGAGTGGGGGCATGCACGTGCGCTTTCCTTCCAGGCTGCAGCAGCAATGTCACGCTTCCCGTCGCGTGGATCAAAGGATCTGTGGTTTTCCCTCGAGGCTTTCCCTCGAGGAGTTCCCACAAGGCTTTCCCACGTGCCACCGTGGTGTGAGTCGATCCTCGGCGTGAAAGATGAGCCAGTGCAGGGCAAAAGGTTCCTCTGGAATGGACTGAGACATCTGGGGGACTCTTGGAATGGTGGTACGACCATGGAGTTCCTCTCGCCTTTCCTGTTGAGAGTGCCTCCTCTTGAGATGCGACGGGAACGCTGGTAATTATTTCCCGTTGAAAGCAGGGAAAGGATCCCTCATCTCGAGCTACGAGGGGGAAACGGGGCTCCTCTGGATGTGGGCGGGACCATCGTGCTTCCTCTCGAGTGGAGACGGGTATGGCGGTGAACTTCTTGAGTTGCAGCAAGGGTGTGAAAGACCCTTTCGAAGTTCCAGAGTTTAGGTGTCATTAGTCTCCAGACGCCTCATCGGAAATAGGCCTCATCTCGCCTGGAAGGGAGAACTTCCTGGATTTTCTCGAGTTGCGGCAGGTGTTCTCGAGTTACGACGGGGACCTCAGGGACCCGCCCTGGTGGCCTCAGGAGAGGCCAGTCCCCATGCGATTTGCTAGGGGGCCTCTCGGGATTCCTCTCCCGTCGATACCGGGGCCAAAAACCTTGTGTGGAGTCAGGGCCGGGACCGAGGATTCCTCTCAGGGGCTGACATGGATCTTTGGGTACTTCTGGAGTCTCCCCACGGGAGTCAGGCCTCGTCTCGAGTGGGGGCATGCACGTGCGCTTTCCTTCCAGGCTGTAGCAGCAATGTCACGATTCCCGTCGCATTTATCAAAGGATCTGTGGCTTTCCCTCGAGGCTTTCCCTCGAGGCTTTCCCACAGGGCTGTCCCACGTGCCACCGTGTTGTGAGTCGATCCTCGGCGTGAAAGATGAGCCAGTGCAGGGCAAAGAGTTTCCTCTGGAATGGACTGAGACATCTGGGGGAGTCTTGGAATGGTGGTACGACCATGGAGTTCCTCTCGCCTTTCCTGTTGAGAGTGCCTCCTCTTGAGATGCGACGGGAACGCCGGGAATTCTTTCCCGTTGAAAGCAGGGAAAGGATCCCTCATCTCGAGCTACGAGGGGGAAACGGGGCTCCTCTGGATGTGGGCGGGACCATCGTGCTTCCTCTCGAGTGGAGACGGGTATGGCGGTGAACTTCTTGAGTTGCAGCAAGGGTGTGAAAGACCCTTTCGAAGTTCCATAGGTTAGGTGTCATTAGACTCCAGACGCCTCATCGGAAATAGGCCTCATCTCGCCTGGAAGGGAGAACTTCCTGGATTTTCTCGAGTTGCGGCAGGTGTTCTCGAGTTACGACGGGGACCTCAGGGACCCGCCCTGGTGGCCTCAGGAGAGGCCACTCCCCGTGCGAGTTGCTAGGCGGCCTCTCGGGATTCCTCTCCCGTCGATACCGGGGCCAAAAACCTTGTGTGGAGTCAGGGCCGGAACCGAGGATTCCTCTCAGGGGCTGACATGGATCTTTGGGTACTTCTGGAGTCTCCCCAGGGGAGTCAGGCCTCGTCTCGAGTGGTGGCATGAACTTGCGCTTTCCTTCCAGGCTGTAGCAGCAATGTCACGCTTCCCGTCGGGTGGATCAAAGGATCTGTGGTTTTCCCTCGAGGCTTTCCCTCGAGGCTTTCCCACAGGGCTGGCCCACGTGCCACCGTGGTGTGAGTC
Organism: Capricornis sumatraensis; assembly: GCF_032405125.1. Taxonomy (NCBI): domain Eukaryota; kingdom Metazoa; phylum Chordata; class Mammalia; order Artiodactyla; family Bovidae; genus Capricornis; species Capricornis sumatraensis. Next base: position 5,139,891 of record NW_027184614.1, on the reverse strand, counting down.
GATCCTCGGCGTGAATGATGAGCCAGTGCAGGGCAAAGAGGTTCCTCTGGAATGGACTGAGACATCTGGGGGACTCTTGGAATGGTGGTACGACCATGGAGTTCCTCTCGCCTTTCCTGTTGAGAGTGCCTCCTCTTGAGATGCGACGGGAACGCCGGGAATTCTTTCCCGTTGAAAGCAGGGAAGGGATCCCTCATCTCGAGCTACGAGGGGGAAACGGGGCTCCTCTGAATGTGGGCGGGACCATCGTGCTTCCTCTCGAGTGGAGACGGGTATGGCGGTGAACTTCTTGAGTTGCAGCAATGGTGTGAAAGACCCTTTCGAAGTTCCAGAGGTTAGGTGTCATTAGTCTCCAGACGCCTCATCGGAAATAGGCCTCATCTCGCCTGCAAGGGAGAACTTCCTGGATTTTCTCGAGTTGCGGCAGGTGTTCTCGAGTTACGACGGGGACCTCAGGGACCCGCCCTGGTTGCCTCAGGAGAGGCCAGTCCCCATGCGAGTTGCTAGGGGGCCTCTCGGGATTCCTCTCCCGTCGATACTGGGGACAAAAACCTTGTGTGGAGTCAGGGTCGGAACCGAGGATTCCTCTCAGGGGTGACATGTATCTTTGGGTACTTCTGGAGTCTCCAAAGGGGAGTCAGGCCTCGTCTCGAGTGGGGGCATGCACGTGCGCTTTCCTTCCAGGCTGTAGCAGCAATGTCACGATTCCGTCGCATTTATCAAAGGGTCTGTGGCTTTCCCTCGAGTCTTTCCCTCGAGGCTTTCCCACAGGGCTGTCCCACGTGCCACCGTGGTGTGAATCGATCCTCGGCGTGAAAGATGAGCCAGTGCAGGTCAAAGAGGTTCCTCTGGAATGGACTGAGACATCTAGGGGACTCTAGGAATGGTGGTACGACCATGGAGTTCCTCTCGCCTTTCCTGTTGAGAGTGCCTCTTCTTGAGATGCGACAGGAACGCCGGGAATTCTTTCCCGTTGAAAGCAGGGAAAGGATCCCTCATCTCGAGCTACGAGGGGGAAACGGGGCTCCTCTGGATGTGGGCGGGACCATCGTGCTTCCTCTCGAGTGGAGACGGGTATGCCGGTGAACTTCTTGAGTTGCAGCAAGGGTGTGAAAGACCCTTTCGAAGTTCCAGAGGTTAGGTGTCATTAGTCTCCAGACGCCTCATCGGAAATAGGCCTCATCTCGCCTGCAAGGGAGACCTTCCTGGATTTTCTCGAGTTGCGGCAGGTGTTCTCGAGTTACGACGGGGACCTCAGGGACCCGCCCTGGTGGCCTCAGGAGAGGCCAGTCCCCATGCGAGTTGATAGGGGGCCTCTCGGGATTCCTCTCCCGTCGATACCAGGGACAAAAACCTTGTGTGGAGTCAGGGCCGGAACCGAGGATTCCTCTCAGGGGTGACATGTATCTTTGGGTACTTCTGGAGTCTCCCCAGGGGAGTCAGGCCTCGTCTCGAGTGGGGGCATGCACGTGCGCCTTCCTTCCAGGCTGTAGCAGCAATGTCACGCTTCCCGTCGCGTGGATCAAAGGATCTGTGGTTTTCCCTCGAGGCTTTCCCTCGAGGCTTTCCCACAGGGCTGTCCCACGTGCCACCGTGGTGTGAGTCGATCCTCGGCGTGAAAGATGAGCCAGTGCAGGGCAAAGAGGTTCCTCTGGAATGGACTGAGACATCTGGGGGACTCTTGGAATGGTGGTACGACCATGGAGTTCCTCTCGCCTTTCCTGTTGAGAATGCCTCCTCTTGAGATGCGACGGGAACACTGGGAATTCTTTCCCGTTGAAAGCAGGGAAAGGATCCCTCATCTCCAGCTACGAGGGGGAAACGGGGCTCCTCTGGATGTGGGCGGGACCATCGTGCTTCCTCTCGAGTGGAGACGGGTATGGCGGTGAACTTCTTGAGTTGCAGCAAGGGTGTGAAAGACCCTTTCGAAGTTCCAGAGGTTAGGTGTCATTAGTCTCCAGACGCCTCATCGGAAATAGGCCACATGTCGCCTGGAAGGGAGAACTTCCTGGATTTTCTCGAGTTGCGGCAGGTGTTCTCGAGTTACGACGGGGACCTCAGGGAACCGCCCTGGTGGCCTCAGGAGAGGCCAGTCCCCATGCAATTTGCTAGGGGGCCTCTCGGGATTCCTCTCCCGTCGATACCGGGGCCAAATACCTTGTGTGGAGTCAGGCCCGGAACCGAGGATTCCTCTCAGGGGCTGACATGGATCTTTGGGTACTTCTGGAGTCTCCCCAGGGGAGTCAGGCCTCGTCTCGAGTGGGGGCATGCACGTGCGCTTTCCTTCCAGGCTGTAGCAGCAATGTCACGATTCCCGTCGAGTGGATCAAAGGATCTGTGGTTTTCCCTCGAGGCTTTCCCTCGAGGCTTTCCCACAGGGCTGTCCCACGTGCCACCGTGGTGTGAGTCGATCCTCGGCGTGAAAGATGAGCCAGTGCAGGGCAAAGAGGTTCCTCTGGAATGGACTGAGACATCTGGGGGAGTCTTGGAATGGTGGTACGACCATGGAGTTCCTCTCGCCTTTCCTGTTGAGAGTGCCTCCTCTTGAGATGCGACGGGAATGCCGGGAATTCTTTCCCGTTGAAAGCAGGGAAAGGATCCCTCATCTCGAGCTACGAGGGGGAAACGGGGCTCCTCTGGATGTGGGCGGGACCATCGTGCTTCCTCTCGAGTGGAGACGGGTATGGCGGTGAACTTCTTGAGTTGCAGCAAGGGTGTGAAAGACCCTTTCGAAGTTCCAGAGGTTAGGTGTCATTAGTCTCCAGACGCTTCATCGGAAATAGGCCACATGTCGCCTGGAAGGGAGAACTTCCTGGATTTTCTCGAGTTGCGGCAGGTGTTCTCGAGTTACGACGGGGACCTCAGGGAACCGCCCTGGTGGCCTCAGGAGAGGCCAGTCCCCATGCAATTTGCTAGGGGGCCTCTCGGGATTCCTCTCCCGTCGATACCGGGGCCAAATACCTTGTGTGGAGTCAGGCCCGGAACCGAGGATTCCTCTCAGGGGCTGACATGGATCTTTGGGTACTTCTGGAGTCTCCCCAGGGGAGTCAGGCCTCGTCTCGAGTGGGGGCATGCACGTGCGCTTTCCTTCCTGGCTATAGCAGCAATGTCACGATTCCCGTCGAGTGGATCAAAGGATCTGTGGTTTTCCCTCGAGGCTTTCCCTCGAGGCTTTCCCACAGGGCTGTCCCACGTGCCACCGTGGTGTGAGTCGATCCTCGGCGTGAAAGATGAGCCAGTGCAGGGCAAAGAGGTTCCTCTGGAATGGACTGAGACATCTGGGGGACTCTTGGAATGGTGGTACGACCATGGAGTTCCTCTCGCCTTTCCTGTTGAGAGTGCCTCCTCTTGAGATGCGACGGGAACGCCGGAAATTCTTTCCCGTTGAAAGCAGGGAAAGGATCCCTCATCTCGAGCTACGAGGGGGAAACGGGGCTCCTCTGGATGTGGGCGGGACCATCGTGCTTCCTCTCGAGTGGAGACGGGTATGGCGGTGAACTACTTGAGTTGCAGCAAGGGTGTGAAAGACCCTTTCGAAGTTCCAGAGGTTAGGTGTCATTAGTCTCCAGACGCCTCATCGGAAATAGGCCTCATCTCGCCTGCAAGGGAGAACTTCCTGGATTTTCTCGAGTTGCGGCAGGTGTTCTCGAGTTACGACGGGGACCTCAGGGACCCGCCCTGGTTGCCTCAGGAGAGGCCATTCCCCATGCGAGTTGCTAGGGGGCCTCTCGGGATTCCTCTCCCGTCGATACCGGGGCCAAAAACCTTGTGTGGAGTCAGGGCCGGAACCGAGGATTACTCTCAGGGGTGACATGTATCTTTGGGTACTTCTGGAGTCTCCCCAGGGGAGTCAGGACTCGTCTCGAGTGGGGGCATGCACGTGCGCTTTCCTTCCAGGATGCAGCAGCAATGTCACGCTTCCCGTCGCGTGGATCAAAGGATCTGTGGTTTTCCCTCGAGGCTTTCACTCGAGGCTTTGCCACAGGGCTGTCCCACGTGCCACCGTGGTGTGAGTCGATCCTCGGCGTGAAAGATGAGCCAGTGCAGGGCAAAGAGGTTCCTCTGGAATGGACTGAGACATCTGGGGGACTCTTGGAATGGTGGTACGACCATGGAGTTCCTCTCGCCTTTCCTGTTGAGAGTGCCTCCTCTTGAGATGCGACGGGAACGCTGGGAATTCTTTCCCGTTGAAAGCAGGGAAAGGATCCCTCATCTCGAGCTACGAGGGGGAAACGGGGCTCCTCTGGATGTGGGCGGGACCATCGTGCTTCCTCTCGAGTGGAGACGGGTATGGCGGTGAACTTCTTGAGTTGCAGCAAGGGTGTGAAAGACCCTTTCTAAGTTCCAGAGTTTAGGTGTCATTAGTCTCCAGACGCCTCATCGGAAATAGGCCTCATCTCGCCTGGAAGGGAGAACTTCCTGGATTTTCTCGAGTTGCGGCAGGTGTTCTCGAGTTACGACGGGGACCTCAGGGACCCGCCCTGGTGGCCTCAGGAGAGGCCAGTCCCCATGCGAGTTGCTAGGGGGCCTCTCGGGATTCCTCTCCCGTCGATACCGGGGCCAAAAACCTTGTGTGGAGTCAGGGCCGGGACCGAGGATTCCTCTCAGGGGCTGACATGGATCTTTGGGTACTTCTGGAGTCTCCCCACGGGAGTCAGGCCTCGTCTCGAGTGGGGGCATGCACGTGCGCTTTCCTTCCAGGCTGTAGCAGCAATGTCACGATTCCCGTCGCATTTATCAAAGGATCTGTGGCTTTCCCTCGAGGCTTTCCCTCGAGGCTTTCCCACAGGGCTGTCCCACGTGCCACCGTGTTGTGAGTCGATCCTCGGCGTGAAAGATGAGCCAGTGCAGGGCAAAGAGTTTCCTCTGGAATGGACTGAGACATCTGGGGGAGTCTTGGAATGGTGGTACGACCATGGAGTTCCTCTCGCCTTTCCTGTTGAGAGTGCCTCCTCTTGAGATGCGACGGGAATGCCGGGAATTCTTTCCCGTTGAAAGCAGGGAAAGGATCCCTCATCTCGAGCTACGAGGGGGAAACGGGGCTCCTCTGGATGTGGGCGGGACCATCGTGCTTCCTCTCGAGTGGAGACGGGTATGGCAGTGAACTTCTTGAGTTGCAGCAAGGGTGTGAAAGACCCTTTCGAAGTTCCAGAGGTTAGGTGTCATTAGTCTCCAGACGCCTCATCGGAAATAGGCCACATGTCGACTGGAAGGGAGAACTTCCTGGATTTTCTCGAGTTGCGGCAGGTGTTCTCGAGTTACGACGGGGACCTCAGGGAACCGCCCTGGTGGCCTCAGGAGAAGCCAGTCCCCATGCAATTTGCTAGGGGGCCTCTCGGGATTCCTCTCCCGTCGATACCGGGGCCAAATACCTTGTGTGGAGTCAGGCCCGGAACCGAGGATTCCTCTCAGGGGCTGACATGGATCTTTGGGTACTTCTGGAGTCTCCCCAGGGGAGTCAGGCCTCGTCTCGAGTGGGGGCATGCACGTGCGCTTTCCTTCCAGGCTGTAGCAGCAATGTCACGCTTCCCGTCGAGTGGATCAAAGGATCTGTGGTTTTCCCTCGAGGCTTTCCCTCGAGGCTTTCCCACAGGGCTGTCCCACGTGCCACCGTGGTGTGAGTCGATCCTCGGCGTGAAAGATGAGCCAGTGCAGGGCAAAGAGGTTCCTCTGGAATGGACTGAGACATCTGGGGGACTCTTGGAATGGTGGTACGACCATGGAGTTCCTCTCGCCTTTCCTGTTGAGAGTGCCTCCTCTTGAGATGCGACGGGAACGCCGGAAATTCTTTCCCGTTGAAAGCAGGGAAAGGATCCCTCATCTCGAGCTACGAGGGGGAAACGGGGCTCCTCTGGATGTGGGCGGGACCATCGTGCTTCCTCTCGAGTGGAGACGGGTATGGCGGTGAACTTCTTGAGTTGCAGCAAGGGTGTGAAAGACCCTTTCGAAGTTCCAGAGGTTAGGTGTCATTAGTCTCCAGACGCCTCATCGGAAATAGGCCTCATCTCGCCTGCAAGGGAGAACTTCCTGGATTTTCTCGAGTTGCGGCAGGTGTTCTCGAGTTACGACGGGGACCTCAGGGACCCGCCCTGGTTGCCTCAGGAGAGGCCATTCCCCATGCGAGTTGCTAGGGGGCCTCTCGGGATTCCTCTCCCGTCGATACCGGGGCCAATAACCTTGTGTGGAGTCAGGGCCCGAACCGAGGATTCCTCTCAGGGGCTGACATGGATCTTTGAGTACTTCTGGAGTCTCCCCAGGGGAGTCAGGCCTCGTCTCGAGTGGGGGCATGCACGTGCGCTTTCCTTCCAGGCTGTAGCAGCAATGTCACGCTTCCCGTCGCGTGGATCAAAGGATCTGTGGTTTTCCCTCGAGGCTTTCCCTCGAGGCTTTCCCACAGGACTGTCCCACGTGCCACCGTGGTGTGAGTCGATCCTCGGCGTGAAAGATGAGCCAGTGCAGGGCAAAGAGGTTCCTCTTGAATGGACTGAGACATCTGGGGGACTCTTGGAATGGTGGTACGACCATGGAGTTCCTCTCGCCTTTTCTGTTGAGAGTGCCTCCTCTTGAGATGCGACGGGAACGCTGGGAATTCTTTCCCGTTGAAAGCAGGGAAAGGATCCCTCATCTCGAGCTACGAGGGGGAAACGGGGCTCCTCTGGATGTAGGCGGGACCATCGTGCTTCCTCTAGAGTGGAGACGGGTATGGCGGTGAACTTCTTGAGTTGCAGCAAGGGTGTGAAAGGCCCTTTCGAAGTTCCAGAGGTTAGGTGTCATTAGTCTCCAGACGCCTCATCGGAAATAGGCCTCATCTCGCCTGGAAGGGAGAACTTCCTGGATTTTCTCGAGTTGCGGGAGGTGTTCTAGAGTTAAGACGGGGACCTCAGGGACCCGCCCTGGTGGCCTCAATAGAGAACAGTCCCCATGCGTCTTGCTAGGTGGCCTCTCGTGATTCTTCTCCCGTCGATACCGGGGCCAAAAAACTTGTGTGGAGTCAGGGCCGGAACCGAGGATTCCTCTCAGGGGCTGACATGGATCTTTGGGTACTTCTGGAGTCTCCCCAGCTGAGTCAGGCCTCGTCTCGAGTGGGGACATGCACGTGCGCTTTCCTTCGAGGCTGTAGCAGCAATGTCACGCTTCCCGTGGCGTGGATCAAAGGATCTGTGGTTTTCCCTCGAGGCTTTCCCTCGAGGCTTTCCCACAGGGCTGTCCCACGTGCCACCGTGGTGTGAGTCGATCCTCGGCGTGAAAGATGAGCCAGTGCAGGGCAAAGAGGTTCGTCTGGAATGGACTGAGACATCTGGGGGACTCTTGGAATGGTGGTACGACCATGGAGTTCCTCTCGCCTTTCCTGTTGAGAGTGCCTCCTCTTGAGATGCGATGGGAACGCCGGGAATTCTTTCCCGTTGAATGCAGGGAAATGATCCCTCATCTCGAGCTACGAGGTTGAAACGGGGCTCCTCTGGATGTGGGCGGGACCATCGTGCTTCCTCTCGAGTGGAGATAGGTATGGCGGTGAACTTCTTGAGTTGCAGCAAGGGTGTGAAAGACCCTTTCGAAGTTCCAGAGGTTAGGTGTCATTAGTCTCCAGACGCCTCATCGGAAATAGGCCTCATCTCGCCTGGAAGGGAGAACTTTCTGGATTTTCTCGAGTTGCGGCAGGTGTTCTCGAGTTACGACGGGGACCTCAGGGACCCGCCCTGATGGCCTCAGGAGAGGCCAGGCCCATGCGAATTGCTAGGGGGCCTCTCGGGATTCCTCTCCTGTCGATACCGGGGCCAAAAACCTTGTGTGGAGTCAGGGCCAGAACCGAGGATTCCTCTCAGGGGTGACATGGATCTTTGGGTACTTCTGGAGTCTCCCCAGGGGAGTCAGGCCTCGTCTCGAGTGGGGGCATGCACGTGCGCTTTCCTTCCAGGCTGTAGCAGAAATGTCACGCTTCCCGTCGCGTAGATCAAAGCATCTGTGGTTTTTCCTCGAGGCTTTCCCTCGAGGCTTTCCCACAGGGCTGTCCCACGTGCCACCGTGGTGTGAGTCGATCCTCGGCGTGAAAGATGAGCCAGTGCAGGGCAAAGAGGTTCCTCTGGAATGGACTGAGACATCTGGGGGACTCTTGGAATGGTGGTACGACCATGGAGTTCCTCTCGCCTTTCCTGTTGAGAGTGCCTCCTGTTGAGATGCGACGGGAACGCCGGGAATTCTTTCCCGTTGAAAGCAGGGAAAGGATCCCTCATCTCGAGCTCCGAGGGGAAAACGGGGCTCCTCTGGATGTGGGCGGGACCATCGTGCTTCCTCTCGAGTGGAGACGGGTATGGCGGTGAACTTCTTGAGTTGCAGCAAGGGTGTGAAAGACCCTTTCGAAGTTCCAGAGGTTAGGTGCCATTAGTCTCCAGACGCCTCATCGGAAATAGGCCTCATCTCGCCTGGAAGGGAGAACTTCCTGGATTTTCTCGAGTTGCGGCAGGTGTTCTCGAGTTACGACGGGGACCTCAGGGACCCGCCCTGGTTGCCTCAGGAGAGGCCAGTCCCCATGCGAGTTGATAGGGGGCCTCTCGGGATTCCTCTCCCGTCGATACCGGGGACAAAAACCTTGTGTGGAGTCAGGGCCGGAACCGAGGATTCCTCTCAGGGGTGACATGTATCTTTGGGTACTTCTGGAGTCTCCAAAGGGGAGTCAGGCCTCGTCTCGAGTGGGGGCATGCACGTGCGCTTTCCTTCCAGGCTGTAGCAGCAATGTCACGCTTCCCGTCGCGTGGATCAAAGGATCTGTGGTTTTCCCTCGAGGCTTTCATTCGAGGCTTTCCCACAGGGCTGTCCCACGTGCCACCGTGGTGTGAGTCGATCCTCGGCGTGAAAGATGAGCCAGTGCAGGGCAAAGAGGTTCCTCTGGAATGGACTGAGACATCTGGGCAATCCTGGAATGGTGGTACGACCATGGAGTTCCTCTCGCCTTTCCTGTTGAGAATGCCTCCTCTTGAGATGCGACGGGAACACTGGGAATTCTTTCCCGTTGAAAGCAGGGAAAGGATCCCTCATCTCGAGCTACGAGGGGGAAACGGGGCTCCTCTGGATGTGGGCGGGACCATCGTGCTTCCTCTCGAGTGGAGACGGGTATGGCGGTGAACTTCTTGAGTTGCAGCAAGGGTGTGAAAGACCCTTTCGAAGTTCCAGAGGTTAGGTGTCATTAGTCTCCAGACGCCTCATCGGAAATAGGCCACATGTCGCCTGGAAGGGAGAACTTCCTGGATTTTCTCGAGTTGCGGCAGGTGTTCTCGAGTTACGACGGGGACCTCAGGGAACCGCCCTGGTGGCCTCAGGAGAGGCCATTCCCCATGCAATTTGCTAGGGGGCCTCTCGGGATTCCTCTCCCGTCGATACCGGGGCCAAAAACCTTGTGTGGAGTCAGGCCCGGAACCGAGGATTCCTCTCAGGGGCTGACATGGATCTTTGGGTACTTCTGGAGTCTCCCCAGGGGAGTCAGGCCTCGTCTCGAGTGGGGGCATGCACGTGCGCTTTCCTTCCAGGCTGTAGCAGCAATGTCACGCTTCCCGTCGCGTGGATCAAAGGATCTGTGGTTTTCCCTCGAGGCTTTCCCTCGAGGCTTTCCCACAGGGCTGTCCCACGTGCCACCGTGGTGTGAGTCGATCCTCGGCGTGAAAGATGAGCCAGTGCAGGGCAAAGAGGTTCCTCTGGAATGGACTGAGACATCTGGGGGACTCTTGGAATGGTAGTACGACCATGGAGTTCCTCTCGCCTTTCCTGTTGAGAGTGCCTCCTCTTGAGATGCGACGGGAACGCCGGGAATTCTTTCCCGTTGAAAGCAGGGAAAGGATCCCTCATCTCGAGCTACGAGGGGGAAACGGGGCTCCTCTGGATGTGGGCGGGACCATCGTGCTTCCTCTCGAGTGGAGACGGGTATGGCGGTGAACTTCTTGAGTTGCAGCAAGGGTGTGAAAGACCCTTTCGAAGTTCCAGAGGTTAGGTGTCATTAGTCTCCAGACGCCTCATCGGAAATAGGCCTCATCTCGCCTGCAAGGGAGAACTTCCTGGATTTTCTCGAGTTGCGGCAGGTGTTCTCGAGTTACGACGGGGACCTCAGGGACCCGCCCTGGTTACCTCAGGAGAGGCCAGTCCCCATGCGAGTTGCTAGGGGGCCTCTCGGGATTCCTCTCCCGTCGATACCGGGGCCAAAAACCTTGTGTGGAGTCAGGGCCGGAACCGAGGATTACTCTCAGGGGTGACATGTATCTTTGGGTACTTCTGGAGTCTCCCCAGGGGAGTCAGGACTCGTCTCGAGTGGGGGCATGCACGTGCGCTTTCCTTCCAGGCTGCAGCAGCAATGTCACGCTTCCCGTCGCGTGGATCAAAGGATCTGTGGTTTTCCCTCGAGGCTTTCCCTCGAGGCTTTCCCACAAGGCTTTCCCACGTGCCACCGTGGTGTGAGTCGATCCTCGGCGTGAAAGATGAGCCAGTGCAGGGCAAAAGGTTCCTCTGGAATGGACTGAGACATCTGGGGGACTCTTGGAATGGTGGTACGACCATGGAGTTCCTCTCGCCTTTCCTGTTGAGAGTGCCTCCTCTTGAGATGCGACGGGAACGCTGGGAATTATTTCCCGTTGAAAGCAGGGAAAGGATCCCTCATCTCGAGCTACGAGGGGGAAACGGGGCTCCTCTGGATGTGGGCGGGACCATCGTGCTTCCTCTCGAGTGGAGACGGGTATGGCGGTGAACTTCTTGAGTTGCAGCAAGGGTGTGAAAGACCCTTTCGAAGTTCAAGAGTTTAGGTGTCATTAGTCTCCAGACGCCTCATCGGAAATAGGCCTCATCTCGCCTGGAAGGGAGAACTTCCTGGATTTTCTCGAGTTGCGGCAGGTGTTCTCGAGTTACGACGGGGACCTCAGGGACCCGCCCTGGTGGCCTCAGGAGAGGCCAGTCCCCATGCGTGTTGCTAGGGGGCCTCTCGGGATTCCTCTCCCGTCGATACCGGGGCCAAAAACCTTGTGTGGAGTCAGGGCCGGGACCGAGGATTCCTCTCAGGGGCTGACATGGATCTTTGGGTACTTCTGGAGTCTCCCCACGGGAGTCAGGCCTCGTCTCGAGTGGGGGCATGCACGTGCGCTTTCCTTCCAGGCTGTAGCAGCAATGTCACGATTCCCGTCGCATTTATCAAAGGATCTGTGGCTTTCCCTCGAGGCTTTCCCTCGAGGCTTTCGCACAGGGCTGTCCCACGTGCCACCGTGTTGTGAGTCGATCCTCGGCGTGAAAGATGAGCCAGTGCAGGGCAAAGAGTTTCCTCTGGAATGGACTGAGACATCTGGGGGAGTCTTGGAATGGTGGTACGACCATGGAGTTCCTCTCGCCTTTCCTGTTGAGAGTGCCTCCTCTTGAGATGCGACGGGAACGCCGGGAATTCTTTCCCGTTGAAAGCAGGGAAAGGATCCCTCATCTCGAGCTACGAGGGGGAAACGGGGCTCCTCTGGATGTGGGCGGGACCATCGTGCTTCCTCTCGAGTGGAGACGGGTATGGCGGTGAACTTCTTGAGTTGCAGCAAGGGTGTGAAAGACCCTTTCGAAGTTCCATAGGTTAGGTGTCATTAGACTCCAGACGCCTCATCGGAAATAGGCCTCATCTCGCCTGGAAGGGAGAACTTCCTGGATTTTCTCGAGTTGCGGCAGGTGTTCTCGAGTTACGACGGGGACCTCAGGGACCCGCCCTGGTGGCCTCAGGAGAGGCCACTCCCCGTGCGAGTTGCTAGGCGGCCTCTCGGGATTCCTCTCCCGTCGATACCGGGGCCAAAAACCTTGTGTGGAGTCAGGGCCGGAACCGAGGATTCCTCTCAGGGGCTGACATGGATCTTTGGGTACTTCTGGAGTCTCCCCAGGGGAGTCAGGCCTCGTCTCGAGTGGTGGCATGAACTTGCGCTTTCCTTCCAGGCTGTAGCAGCAATGTCACGCTTCCCGTCGGGTGGATCAAAGGATCTGTGGTTTTCCCTCGAGGCTTTCCCTCGAGGCTTTCCCACAGGGCTGGCCCACGTGCCACCGTGGTGTGAGTCGATCCTCGGCGTGAATGATGAGCCAGTGCAGGGCAAAGAGGTTCCTCTGGAATGGACTGAGACATCTGGGGGACTCTTGGAATGGTGGTACGACCATGGAGTTCCTCTCGCCTTTCCTGTTGAGAGTGCCTCCTCTTGAGATGCGACGGGAACGCCGGGAATTCTTTCCCGTTGAAAGCAGGGAAGGGATCCCTCATCTCGAGCTACGAGGGGGAAACGGGGCTCCTCTGGATGTGGGCGGGACCATCGTGCTTCCTCTCGAGTGGAGACGGGTATGGCGGTGAACTTCTTGAGTTGCAGCAAGGGTGTGAAAGACCCTTTCGAAGTTCCAGAGGTTAGGTGTCATTAGTCTCCAGACGCCTCATCGGAAATAGGCCTCATCTCGCCTGCAAGGGAGAACTTCCTGGATTTTCTCGAGTTGCGGCAGGTGTTCTCGAGTTACGACGGGGACCTCAGGGACCCGCCCTGGTTGCCTCAGGAGAGGCCAGTCCCCATGCGAGTTGCTAGGGGGCCTCTCGGGATTCCTCTCCCGTCGATACCGGGGACAAAAACCTTGTGTGGAGTCAGGGTCGGAACCGAGGATTCCTCTCAGGGGTGACATGTATCTTTGGGTACTTCTGGAGTCTCCAAAGGGGAGTCAGGCCTCGTCTCGAGTGGGGGCATGCACGTGCGCTTTCCTTCCAGGCTGTAGCAGCAATGTCACGATTCCCGTCGCATTTATCGAAGGGTCTGTGGCTTTCCCTCGAGTCTTTCCCTCGAGGCTTTCCCACAGGGCTGTCCCACGTGCCACCGTGGTGTGAATCGATCCTCGGCATGAAAGATGAGCCAGTGCAGGTCAAAGAGGTTCCTCTGGAATGGACTGAGACATCTAGGGGACTCTAGGAATGGTGGTACGACCATGGAGTTCCTCTCGCCTTTCCTGTTGAGAGTGCCTCTTCTTGAGATGCGACAGGAACGCCGGGAATTCTTTCCCGTTGAAAGCAGGGAAAGGATCCCTCATCTCGAGCTACGAGGGGGAAACGGGGCTCCTCTGGATGTGGGCGGGACCATCGTGCTTCCTCTCGAGTGGAGACGGGTATGGCGGTGAACTTCTTGAGTTGCAGCAAGGGTGTGAAAGACCCTTTCGAAGTTCCAGAGGTTAGGTGTCATTAGTCTCCAGACGCCTCATCGGAAATAGGCCTCATCTCGCCTGCAAGGGAGACCTTCCTGGATTTTCTCGAGTTGCGGCAGGTGTTCTCGAGTTACGACGGGGACCTCAGGGACCCGCCCTGGTGGCCTCAGGAGAGGCCAGTCCCCATGCGAGTTGATAGGGGGCCTCTCGGGATTCCTCTCCCGTCGATACCAGGGACAAAAACCTTGTGTGGAGTCAGGGCCGGAACCGAGGATTCCTCTCAGGGGCTGACATGTATCTTTGGGTACTTCTGGAGTCTCCCCAGGGGAGTCAGGCCTCGTCTCGAGTGGGGGCATGCACGTGCGCTTTCCTTCCAGGCTGTAGCAGCAATGTCACGCTTCCCGTCGCGTGGATCAAAGGATCTGTGGTTTTCCCTCGAGGCTTTCCCTCGAGGCTTTCCCACAGGGCTGTCCCACGTGCCACCGTGGTGTGAGTCGATCCTCGGCGTGAAAGATGAGCCAGTGCAGGGCAAAGAGGTTCCTCTGGAATGGACTGAGACATCTGGGGGACTCTTGGAATGGTGGTACGACCATGGAGTTCCTCTCGCCTTTCCTGTTGAGAATGCCTCCTCTTGAGATGCGACGGGAACACTGGGAATTCTTTCCCGTTGAAAGCAGGGAAAGGATCCCTCATCTCCAGCTACGAGGGGGAAACGGGGCTCCTCTGGATGTGGGCGGGACCATCGTGCTTCCTCTCGAGTGGAGACGGGTATGGCGGTGAACTTCTTGAGTTGCAGCAAGGGTGTGAAAGACCCTTTCGAAGTTCCAGAGGTTAGGTGTCATTAGTCTCCAGACGCCTCATCGGAAATAGGCCACATGTCGCCTGGAAGGGAGAACTTCCTGGATTTTCTCGAGTTGCGGCAGGTGTTCTCGAGTTACGACGGGGACCTCAGGGAACCGCCCTGGTGGCCTCAGGAGAGGCCAGTCCCCATGCAATTTGCTAGGGGGCCTCTCGGGATTCCTCTCCCGTCGATACCGGGGCCAAATACCTTGTGTGGAGTCAGGCCCGGAACCGAGGATTCCTCTCAGGGGCTGACATGGATCTTTGGGTACTTCTGGAGTCTCCCCAGGGGAGTCAGGCCTCGTCTCGAGTGGGGGCATGCACGTGCGCTTTCCTTCCAGGCTGTAGCAGCAATGTCACGATTCCCGTCGAGTGGATCAAAGGATCTGTGGTTTTCCCTCGAGGCTTTCCCTCGAGGCTTTCCCACAGGGCTGTCCCACGTGCCACCGTGGTGTGAGTCGATCCTCGGCGTGAAAGATGAGCCAGTGCAGGGCAAAGAGGTTCCTCTGGAATGGACTGAGACATCTGGGGGACTCTTGGAATGGTGGTACGACCATGGAGTTCCTCTCGCCTTTCCTGTTGAGAGTGCCTCCTCTTGAGATGCGACGGGAACGCCGGAAATTCTTTCCCGTTGAAAGCAGGGAAAGGATCCCTCATCTCGAGCTACGAGGGGGAAACGGGGCTCCTCTGGATGTGGGCGGGACCATCGTGCTTCCTCTCGAGTGGAGACGGGTATGGCGGTGAACTACTTGAGTTGCAGCAAGGGTGTGAAAGACCCTTTCGAAGTTCCAGAGGTTAGGTGTCATTAGTCTCCAGACGCCTCATCGGAAATAGGCCTCATCTCGCCTGCAAGGGAGAACTTCCTGGATTTTCTCGAGTTGCGGCAGGTGTTCTCGAGTTACGACGGGGACCTCAGGGACCCGCCCTGGTTGCCTCAGGAGAGGCCATTCCCCATGCGAGTTGCTAGGGGGCCTCTCGGGATTCCTCTCCCGTCGATACCGGGGCCAAAAACCTTGTGTGGAGTCAGGGCCGGAACCGAGGATTACTCTCAGGGGTGACATGTATCTTTGGGTACTTCTGGAGTCTCCCCAGGGGAGTCAGGACTCGTCTCGAGTGGGGGCATGCACGTGCGCTTTCCTTCCAGGCTGCAGCAGCAATGTCACGCTTCCCGTCGCGTGGATCAAAGGATCTGTGGTTTTCCCTCGAGGCTTTCCCTCGAGGCTTTCCCACAGGGCTGTCCCACGTGCCACCGTGGTGTGAGTCGATCCTCGGCGTGAAAGATGAGCCAGTGCAGGGCAAAGAGGTTCCTCTGGAATGGACTGAGACATCTGGGGGACTCTTGGAATGGTGGTACGACCATGGAGTTCCTCTCGCCTTTCCTGTTGACAGTGCCTCCTCTTGAGATGCGACGGGAACGCTGGGAATTCTTTCCCGTTGAAAGCAGGGAAAGGATCCCTCATCTCGAGCTACGAGGGGGAAACGGGGCTCCTCTGGATGTGGGCGGGACCATCGTGCTTCCTCTCGAGTGGAGACGGGTATGGCGGTGAACTTCTTGAGTTGCAGCAAGGGTGTGAAAGACCCTTTCTAAGTTCCAGAGTTTAGGTGTCATTAGTCTCCAGACGCCTCATCGGAAATAGGCCTCATCTCGCCTGGAAGGGAGAACTTCCTGGATTTTCTCGAGTTGCGGCAGGTGTTCTCGAGTTACGGCGGGGACCTCAGGGACCCGCCCTGGTGGCCTCAGGAGAGGCCAGTCCCCATGCGAGTTGCTAGGGGGCCTCTCGGGATTCCTCTCCCGTCGATACCGGGGCCAAAAACCTTGTGTGGAGTCAGGGCCGGGACCGAGGATTCCTCTCAGGGGCTGACATGGATCTTTGGGTACTTCTGGAGTCTCCCCACGGGAGTCAGGCCTCGTCTCGAGTGGGGCCATGCACGTGCGCTTTCCTTCCAGGCTGTAGCAGCAATGTCACGCTTCCCGTCGCGTGGATCAAAGGATCTGTGGTTTTCCCTCGAGGCTTTCCCTCGAGGCTTTCCCACAGGGCTGTCCCAAGTGCCACCGTGGTGTGAGTCGATCCTCGGCATGAAAGATGAGCCAGTGCAGGGCAAAGAGGTTCCTCTGGAATGGACTGAGACATCTGGGGGACTCTTGGAATGGTGGTACGACCATGGAGTTCCTCTCGCCTTTCCTGTTGAGAGTGCCTCCTCTTGAGATGCGACAGGAACGCCGGGAATTCTTTCCCGTTGAAAGCAGGGAAAGGATCCCTCATCTCGAGCTCCGAGGGGGAAACGGGGCTCCTCTGGATGTGGGTGGGACCATCGTGCTTCCTCTCGAGTGGAGACGGGTATGGCGGTGACCTTCTTGAGTTGCAGCAAGGGTGTGAAAGACCCTTTCGAAATTCCAGAGGTTAGGTGTCATTAGTCTCCAGACGCCTCATCGGAAATAGGCCTCATCTCGCCTGGAAGGGAGAACTTCCTGGATTTTCTCGAGTTACGGCAGGTGTTCTCGAGTTACGACGGGGACCTCAGGGACCCGCCCTGGTGGCCTAAGGAGAGGCCAGTCCCCATGCGAGTTGCTAGGGGGCCTCTCGGGATTCCTCTCCCGTCGATACCGGGGCCAAGAACCTTGTGTGGAGTCAGGGCCCGAACCGAGGATTCCTCTCAGGGGCTGACATGGATCTTTGGGTACTTCTGGAGTCTCCCCACTGGAGTCAGGCCTCGTTTCGAGTGGGGGCATGCACGAGCGCTTTTCTTCCAGGCTGTAGCAGCAATGTCACGCTTACCTTCGCGTGGATCAAAGGATCTGTGGTTTTCCCTCGAGGCTTTCCCTCGAGGCTTTGCCACAGGGATGTCCCACGTGCCACCGTGGTGGGAGTCGATCCTCGGCGTGAAAGATGAGCCAGTGCAGGGCAAAGAGGTTCCTCTGGAATGGACTGAGACATCTGGGGGACTCTTGGAATGGTGGTACGACCATGGATTTCCTCTCGCCTTTCCTGTTGAGAGTGCCTCCTCTTGAGATGCGACGGGAACGCCGGGAATTCTTTCCCGTTGAAAGCAGGGAAAGGATCCCTCATCTCGAGCTATGAGGGGGAAACGTGGCTCCTCTGGATGTGGGCGGGACCATCGTGCTTCCTCTCGAGTGGAGACGGGTATGGCGGTGAACTTCTTGAGTAGCAGCAAGGGTGTGAAAGACCCTTTCGAAGTTCCAGAGGTTAGGTGTCATTAGTCTCCAGACGCCTCATCGGAAATAGGCCTCATCTCGGCTGGAAGGGAGAACTTCCTGGATTTTCTCGAGTTGCGGCAGGTGTTCTCGTGTTACGACGGGGACCTCAGGGACCCGCCATGGTGGCCTCAGGAAAGGCCATTCCCCATGCGAGTTGCTAGGGGGCCTCTCAGGATTCCTCTCCCGACGATACCGGGGCCAAAAACCTTGTGTGGAGTCAGGGCCGGAACCGAGGTTTCCTC
The DNA here is from genome assembly GCF_032405125.1 of Capricornis sumatraensis. NCBI lineage: Eukaryota > Metazoa > Chordata > Mammalia > Artiodactyla > Bovidae > Capricornis > Capricornis sumatraensis. Next base: position 5,122,431 of record NW_027184614.1, on the reverse strand, counting down.
TCAGGGGTGACATGGATCTTTGGGTACTTCTGGAGTCCCCCTAGGGGAGTCAGGACTCGTCTCGAGTGGGGGCATGCACGTGCGCTTTCCTTCCAGGCTGTAGCAGCAATGTCACACTTCCCGTCGCGTGGATCAAAGGATCTGTGGTTTTCCCTCGAGGCTTTCCCACAGGGCTGTCCCACGTGCCACCGTGGTGTGAGTCGATCCTCGGCGTGAAAGATGAGCCAGTGCAGGGCAAAGAGCTTCCTCTCCAATGGACTGAAACATCTGGGGGACTCTTGGAATTGTGGTACGACCATGGATTTCCTCTCGCCTTTCCTGTTCAGAGTGCCTCCTCTTGAGATGCTACGGGAATGCCGGGAATACTTTCCCGTTGAAAGCAGGGAAAGGATCCCTCATCTCGAGCTACGAGGGGGAAACGGGGCTCCTCTGGATGTGGGCGGGACCATCGTGCTTCCTCTCGAGTGGAGACGGGTATGGCGGTGAACTTCTTGAGTTGCAGCAAGGGTGTGAATGACCCTTTCGAAGTTCCAGAGGTTAGGTGTCATTAGTCTCCAGACGCCTCATTGGAAGTAGGCCTCATCTCGCCTGGAAGGGAGAACTTCCTGGATTTTCTCGAGTTGCGGCAGGTGTTCTCGAGTTACGACGGGGACCTCAGGGACCCACCATGCTGGCCTCAGGAAAGGCCAGTCCCCATGCGAGTTGCTAGGGGGCCTCTCAGGATTCCTCTCCCGTCGATACCGGGGCCAAAAACCTTCTGTGAAGTCAGGGCCGGAACCGGGGATTCCTCTCAGGGGCTGACATGGATCTTTGGGTACTTCTGGAGTCTCCCCAGGGGAGTGAGGCCTCGTCTCGAGTGGGGGCATGCACGTGCGCTTTCCTTCCAGGCTGTAGCAGCAATGTCACGCGTCTCGACGCGTGGATCAAAGGATCTGTGGTTTTCCCTCGAGGCTTTCCCTCGAGGCTTTCCCACAGGGTTGTCCCACGTGTCGCCGTGGTGTGAGTCGATCCTCGGGGTGAAAGATTAGCCAGTGCAGGGCAAAGAGGTTCCTCTGGAATGGACTGAGACATCTGGGGGACTCTTGGAATGGTGGTACGACCATGGAGTTCCTCTCGCCTTTTTTGTTGAGAGTGCCTCCTCTTGAGATGCGACGGAAATGCAGGGAATTCTTTCCCGTTAAAAGCAGGGAAAGGATCCCTCATCTCGAGCTACGAGGGGAAACGGGGATCCTCTGGATGTGGGCGGGACCATCGTGCTTCCTCTCAAGTGGAGACGGGTATGGCGGTGAACTTCTTGTGTTGCAGCAAGGGTGTGAAAGACCCTTTCGAAGTTCCAGAGGTTAGGTGTCATTAGTCTCCAGACGCCTCATTGGAAATAGGCCTCATCTCGCCTGGAAGGGAGAACATACTGGATTTTCTCGAGTTGCGGCAGGTGTTCTCGAGTTACGACGGGGACCTCAGGGAACCGCCCTGGTGGCCTCAGGAAAAGCCAGTCCCCATGCGAGTTGCTAGGGGGCCTCTCAGGATTCCTCTCCTGTCGATACCGGGGCCAAAAACCTTGTTTGGAGTCAGGGCCGGAACCGAGGATTCCTCTCAGGGGCTGACATGGATCTTTGGGTACTTCTGGAGTCTCCCCACTGGAGTCAGGCCTCGTTTCGAGTGGGGGCATTGACGAGCGCTTTTCTTCCAGGCTGTAGCAGCAATGTCACGCTTACCTTCGCGTGGATCAAAGGATCTGTGGTTTTCCCTCGAGGCTTTCCCTCGAGGCTTTCCCACAGGGCTGTCCCACTTGCCACCGTGGTGTGAGTCGATCCTCGGCGTGAAAGATGAGCCAGTGCAGGGCAAAGAGGTTCCTATGGAATGGACTGAGACATCTGGGGGATTCTTGGAATGGTGGTACGACCATAGAGTTCCTCTCGCCTTTCCTGTTGAGAGTGCCTCCTCTTGAGATGCGACGGGAATGCCGGGAATTCTTTCCCGTTGAAAGCAGGGAAAGGATCCCTCATCTCGAGCTACGAGGGGGAAACGGGGCTCCTCTGGATATGGGCGGGACCATCGTGCTTCCTCTCGAGTGGAGACGGGTATGGCGGTGAACTTCTTGAGTTGCAGCAAGGGTGTGAAAGACCCTTTCGAAGTTCCAGAGGTTAGGTGTCATTAGTCTCCAGACGCCTCATCGGAAATAGGCCTCATCTCGCCTGGAAGGGAGAACTTCCTGGATTTTCTCGAGTTGCGGCAGGTGTTCTCGAGTTACGACGGGGACCTCAGGGACGCGCCATGGTGGCCTCAGGAAAGGCCAGTCCCCATGCGAGTTGCTAGGGGGCCTCTCAGGATTCCTCTCCCGTCGATACCGGGGCCAAAAACCTTGTGTGGAGTCAGGGCCGGAACCGAGGTTTTCTCTCAGGGGTGACATGGAACTTTGGGTAATTCTGGAGTCTCCCCAGGGGAGTCAGGCCTCGTCTCGAGTGGGGGCATGCACGTGCGCTTTCCTTCCAGGCTGTAGCAGCAATGTCACGCTTCCCGTCGCGTGGATCAAAGGATCTGTGGTTTTCCCTCGAGGCTTTCCCACAGGGCTGTCCCACAGGGCTGTCCCACGTGCCACCGTGGTGTGAGTCGATCCTCGGCGTGAAAGATGAGCCAGTGCAGGGCAAAGAGCTTCCTCTCGAATGGACTGAGACATCTGGGGGACTCTTGGAATGGTGGTACGACCATGGAGTTCCTCTCGCCTTTCCTGTTGAGAGTGCCTCCTCTTGAGATGCGACGGGAACGCCGGGAATTCTTTCCCGTTGAAAGCAGGGAAAGGATCCCTCATCTCGAGCTACGAGGGGGAAACGGGGCTCCTCTGGATGTGGGCGGGACCATCGTGCTTCCTCTCGAGTGGAGACGGGTATGGCGGTGAACTTCTTGAGTAGCAGCAAGGGTGTGAAAGATCCTCTCGAAATTCCAGAGGTTAGGTGTCATTAGTCTCCAGACGCCTCATCGGAAATAGGCCTCATCTCGCCTGGAAGGGAGAACTTCATGGATTTTCTCGAGTTGCGGCAGGTGTTCTCGAATTACGACGGGGACCTCAGGGACCCGCCCTGGTGGCCCCAGGATAGGCCAGTCCCCATGCGAGTTGCTATGGGGTCTCTCGGGATTCCTCTCCCGTCGATACCGGGGCCAAAAACCTTGTGTGGAGTCAGGGCCGGAACCGAGGATTCCTCTCAGGGGCTGACATGGATCTTTGGGTACTTCTGGAGTCTCCCCAGGGGAGTCAGGCCTCGTCTCGAGTGGGGGCATGCACGTGTGCTTTCCTTCCAGGCTGTAGCAGCAATGTCACGCTTCCCGTCGCGTGGATCAAAGGATCTGTGGTTTTCCCTCGAGGCTTTCCCTTGAGGCTTTCCCACAGGGCTGTCCCACGTGCCACCGTGGTGTGAGTCGATCCTCGGCGTGAAAGATGAGCCAGTGCAGGGCAAAGAGGTTCCTCTGGAATGGACTGAGACATCTGGGGTACTCTTGGAATGGTGGTACGACCATGGAGTTCCTCTCGCCTTTCCTGTTGAGAGTGCCTCCTCTTGAGATGCGACGGGAACGCCGGGAATTCTTTCCCGTTGAAAGCAGGGAAAGGATCCCTCATCTCGAGCTAGGAGGGGGAAACGGGGCTCCTCTGGATGTGGGCGGGACCATCGTGCTTCCTCTCGAGTGGAGACGGGTATGGCGGTGAACTTCTTGAGTAGCAGCAAGGGTGTGAAAGACCCTTTCGAAGTTCCAGAGGTTAGGTGTCATTAGTCTCCAGACGCCTCATCGGAAATAGGCCTCATCTCGCCTGGAAGGGAGAACTTCCTGGATTTTCTCGAGTTGCGGCAGGTGTTCTCGAGTTACGACGGGGACCTCAGGGACCCGCCATGGTGGCCTCAGGAAAGGCCAGTCCCCATGCGAGTTGCTAGGGGGCCTCTCAGGATTCCTCTCCCGTCGATACCGGGGCCAAAAACCTTCTGTGAAGTCAGGGCCGGAACCGGGGATTCCTCTCAGGGGCTGACATGGATCTTTGGGTACTTCTGGAGTCTCCCCAGGGGAGTGAGGCCTCGTCTCGAGTGGGGGCATGCACGTGCGCTTTCCTTCCAGGCTGTAGCAGCAATGTCACGCTTCTCGTCGCGTGGATCAAAGGATCTGTGGTTTTCCCTCTAGGCTTTCCCTCGAGGCTTTCCCACAGGGTTGTCCCACGTGCCGCCGTGGTGTGAGTCGATCCTCGGCGTGAAAGATTAGCCAGTGCAGGGCAAAGAGGTTCCTCTGGAATGGACTGAGACATCTGGGGGACTCTTGGAATGGTGGTACGACCATGGAGTTCTTCTCGCCTTTCCTGTTGAGAGTGCCTCCTCTTGAGATGCGCCGGAAATGCCGGGAATTCTTTCCCGTTAAAAGCAGGGAAAGGATCCCTCATCTCGAGCTACGAGGGGAAACGGGGCTCCTCTGGATGTGGGCGGGACCATCGTGCTTCCTCTCGAGTGGAGACGGGTATGGCGGTGAACTTCTTGTGTTGCAGCAAGGGTGTGAAAGACCCTTTCGAAGTTCCAGAGGTTAGGTGTCATTAGTCTCCAGACGCCTCATTGGAAATAGGCCTCATCTCGCCTGGAAGGGAGATCATCCTGGATTTTCTCGAGTTGCGGCAGGTGTTCTCGAGTTACGACGGGGACCTCAGGGAACCGCCCTGGTGGCCTCAGGAAAGGCCAGTCCCCATGCGAGTTGCTAAGGGGCCTCTCAGGATTCCTCTCCTGTCGATACCGGGGCCAAAAACCGTGTTTGGAATCAGGGCCGGAACCGAGGATTCCTCTCAGGGGCTGACATGGATCTTTGGGTACTTCTGGAGTCTCCCCACTGGAGTCAGGCCTCGTTTCAAGTGGGGGCATGCACGAGCGCTTTTCTTCCAGGCTGTAGCAGCAATGTCACACTTACCTTCGCGTGGATCAAAGGATCTGTGGTTTTCCCTCGAGGCTTTCCCTCGAAGCTTTCCCACAGGGCTTTCCCACTTGCCACCGTGGTGTGAGTCGATCCTCGGAGTGAAAGATGAGCCAGTGCAGGGCAAAGAGGTTCCTCTGGAATGGACTGAGACATCTGGGGGACTCTTGTAATGGTGGTACGACCATGGAGTTCCTCTCGCCTTTCCTGTTGAGAGTGCCTCCTCTTGAGTTGCGACAGGAACGCCGGGAATTCTTTCCCGTTGAAAGCAGGGAAAGGATCCCTCATCTCGAGCTAGGAGGGGGAAACGGGGCTCCTCTGGATGTGGGCGGGACCATCGTGCTTCCTCTCGAGTGGAGACGGGTATGGCGGTGAACTTCTTGAGTAGCAGCAAGGGTGTGAAAGACCCTTTCGAAGTTCCAGAGGTTAGGTGTCATTAGTCTCCAGACGCCTCATCGGAAATAGGCCTCATCTCGCCTGGAAGGGAGAACTTCCTGGATTTTCTCGAGTTGCGGCAGGTGTTCTCGAGTTACGACGGGGACCTCAGGGACGCGCCATGGTGGCCTCAGGAAAGGCCAGTCCCCATGCGAGTTGCTAGGGGGCCTCTCAGGATTCCTCTCCCGTCGATACCGGGGCCAAAAACCTTGTGTGGAGTAAGGGCCGGAACCGAGGTTTTCTCTCAGGGGTGACATGGAACTTTGGGTATTTCTGGAGTCTCCCCAGGGGAGTCAGGCCTCGTCTCGAGTGGGGGCATGCACGTGCGCTTTCCTTCCAGGCTGTAGCAGCAATGTCACGCTTCCCGTCGCGTGGATCAAAGGATCTGTGGTTTTCCCTCGAGGCTTTCCCACAGGGCTGTCCCACGTGCCACCGTGGTGTGAGTCGATCCTCGGCGTGAAAGATGAGCCAGTGCAGGGCAAAGAGGTTCCTCTGGAATGGACTGAGACATCTGGGGGATTCTTGGAATGGTGGTACGACCATAGAGTTCCTCTCGCCTTTCCTGTTGAGAGTGCCTCCTCTTGAGATGCGACGGGAATGCCGGGAATTCTTTCCCGTTGAAAGCAGGGAAAGGATCCCTCATCTCGAGCTACGAGGGGGAAACGGGGCTCCTCTGGATATGGGCGGAACCATCGTGCTTCCTCTCGAGTGGAGACGGGTATGGCGGTGAAATTCTTGAGTTGCAGCAAGGGTGTGAAAGACCCTTTCGAAGTTCCAGAGGTTAGGTGTCATTAGTCTCCAGACGCCTCATTGGAAATAGGCCTCATCTCGCCTGGAAGGGAGAACTTCCTGGATTTTCTCGAGTTGCGGCAGGTGTTCTCGAGTTACGACGGGGACCTCAGGGACCCGCCATGGTGGCCTCAGGAAAGGCCAGTCCCCATGCGAGTTGCTAGGGGGCCTCTCAGGATTCCTCTCCCGTTGATACCGGGGCCAAAAACCTTGTGTGAAGTCAGGGCCGGAACCGGGGATTGCTCTCAGGGGCTGACATGGATCATTGTGTACTTCTGGAGTCTCCCCAGGGGAGTCAGGCCTCGTTTCGAGTGGAGGCATGCACGTGCGCTTTCCTTCCAGTCTGTAGCAGCAATGTCACACTTCCCGTCGCGTGGATCAAAGGATCTGTGGTTTTCCCTCGAGGCTTTCCCTCGAGGCTTTCCCACAGGGCTGTCCCACGTGCCACCGTAGTGTGAGTCGATCCTCGGCGTGAAAGATGAGCCAGTGCAGGGAAAGAGGTTCCTCTGGAATGGACTGAGACATCTGGGGGACTCTTGGAATGGTGGTACGACCATGGAGTTCCTATCGCCGTTTCTGTTGAGAGTGCCTCCTCTTGAGATGCGCCGGGAACGCCGGGAATTCTTTCCCGTTGAAAGCAGGGAAAGGATCCCTCATCTCGAGCTACGAGAGGGAAACGGGGCTCCTCTGGATGTGGGCGGGACCATCGTGCTTCCTCTCGAGTGGAGACGGGTATGGCGGTGAACTTCTTGAGTTGCAGCAAGGGTGTGAAAGACCCTTTCGAAGTTCCAGAGGTTAGGTGTCATTAGTTTCCAGACGCCTCATTGGAAATAGGTCTCATCTCGCCTGGAAGGGAGAACTTCCAGGATTTTCTCGAGTTGCGGCAGGTGTTCTCGAGTTACGACGGGGACCTCAGGGACCCGCCATGGTGGCCTCAGGAAAGGCCAGTCCCCATGCGAGTTGCTAGGGGGCCTCTCAGGATTCCTCTCCCGTCGATACCGGGGCCAAAAACCTTGTGTGGAGTCAGGGCCGGAACCGAGGTTTCCTCTCAGGGGTGACATGGAACTTTGGGTATTTCTGGAGTCTCCCCTGGGGAGTCAGGCCTCGTCTCGAGTGGGGGCATTCACGTGCGCTTTCCTTCCAGGCTGTAGCAGCAATGTCACGCTTCCCGTCGCGTGGATCACAGGATCTGTGGTTTTCCCTCGAGGCTTTCCCTCGAGGCTTTGCCACAGGGCTGTCCCACGTGCCACAGTGGTGTGAGTCGATCCTCGGCGTGAAAGATGAGCCAGTGCAGGCAAAGAGGTTCCTCTGGAATGGACTGAGACATCTGGGGGACTCTTGGAATGGTGGTACGACCATGGAGTTCCTATCGCCTTTTCAGTTGAGAGTGCCTCCTCTTGATATGCGACGGGAACGCCGGGAATTCTTTCCCGTTGAAAGCAGGGAAAGGATCCCTCATCTCGAGCTCCGAGGGGGAAACGGGGCTCCTCTGGATGTGGGCGGGACCATCGTGCTTCCTCTCGAGTGGAGACGGGTATGGCGGTGAACTTCTTGAGTTGCAGCAAGGGTGTGAAAGACCCTTTCGAAGTTCCAGAGGTTAGGTGTCATTAGTCTCCAGACGCCTCATTGGAAGTAGGCCTCATCTCGCCTGGAAGGGAGAACTTCCTGGATTTTCTCGAGTTGCGGCAGGTGTTCTCGAGTTACGACGGGGACCTCAGGGACCCACCATGCTGGCCTCAGGAAAGGCCAGTCCCCATGCGAGTTGCTAGGGGGCCTCTCAGGATTCCTCTCCCGTCGATACCGGGGCCAAAAACCTTCTGTGAAGTCAGGGCCGGAACCGGGGATTCCTCTCAGGGGCTGACATGGATCTTTGGGTACTTCTGGAGTCTCCCCAGGGGAGTGAGGCCTCGTCTCGAGTGGGGGCATGCACGTGCGCTTTCCTTCCAGGCTGTAGCAGCAATGTCACGCGTCTCGACGCGTGGATCAAAGGATCTGTGGTTTTCCCTCGAGGCTTTCCCTCGAGGCTTTCCCACAGGGTTGTCCCACGTGTCGCCGTGGTGTGAGTCGATCCTCGGGGTGAAAGATTAGCCAGTGCAGGGCAAAGAGGTTCCTCTGGAATGGACTGAGACATCTGGGGGACTCTTGGAATGGTGGTACGACCATGGAGTTCCTCTCGCCTTTTTTGTTGAGAGTGCCTCCTCTTGAGATGCGACGGAAATGCAGGGAATTCTTTCCCGTTAAAAGCAGGGAAAGGATCCCTCATCTCGAGCTACGAGGGGAAACGGGGATCCTCTGGATGTGGGCGGGACCATCGTGCTTCCTCTCAAGTGGAGACGGGTATGGCGGTGAACTTCTTGTGTTGCAGCAAGGGTGTGAAAGACCCTTTCGAAGTTCCAGAGGTTAGGTGTCATTAGTCTCCAGACGCCTCATTGGAAATAGGCCTCATCTCGCCTGGAAGGGAGAACATACTGGATTTTCTCGAGTTGCGGCAGGTGTTCTCGAGTTACGACGGGGACCTCAGGGAACCGCCCTGGTGGCCTCAGGAAAAGCCAGTCCCCATGCGAGTTGCTAGGGGGCCTCTCAGGATTCCTCTCCTGTCGATACCGGGGCCAAAAACCTTGTTTGGAGTCAGGGCCGGAACCGAGGATTCCTCTCAGGGGCTGACATGGATCTTTGGGTACTTCTGGAGTCTCCCCACTGGAGTCAGGCCTCGTTTCGAGTGGGGGCATTGACGAGCGCTTTTCTTCCAGGCTGTAGCAGCAATGTCACGCTTACCTTCGCGTGGATCAAAGGATCTGTGGTTTTCCCTCGAGGCTTTCCCTCGAGGCTTTCCCACAGGGCTGTCCCACTTGCCACCGTGGTGTGAGTCGATCCTCGGCGTGAAAGATGAGCCAGTGCAGGGCAAAGAGGTTCCTATGGAATGGACTGAGACATCTGGGGGATTCTTGGAATGGTGGTACGACCATAGAGTTCCTCTCGCCTTTCCTGTTGAGAGTGCCTCCTCTTGAGATGCGACGGGAATGCCGGGAATTCTTTCCCGTTGAAAGCAGGGAAAGGATCCCTCATCTCGAGCTACGAGGGGGAAACGGGGCTCCTCTGGATATGGGCGGGACCATCGTGCTTCCTCTCGAGTGGAGACGGGTATGGCGGTGAACTTCTTGAGTTGCAGCAAGGGTGTGAAAGACCCTTTCGAAGTTCCAGAGGTTAGGTGTCATTAGTCTCCAGACGCCTCATCGGAAATAGGCCTCATCTCGCCTGGAAGGGAGAACTTCCTGGATTTTCTCGAGTTGCGGCAGGTGTTCTCGAGTTACGACGGGGACCTCAGGGACGCGCCATGGTGGCCTCAGGAAAGGCCAGTCCCCATGCGAGTTGCTAGGGGGCCTCTCAGGATTCCTCTCCCGTCGATACCGGGGCCAAAAACCTTGTGTGGAGTCAGGGCCGGAACCGAGGTTTTCTCTCAGGGGTGACATGGAACTTTGGGTAATTCTGGAGTCTCCCCAGGGGAGTCAGGCCTCGTCTCGAGTGGGGGCATGCACGTGCGCTTTCCTTCCAGGCTGTAGCAGCAATGTCACGCTTCCCGTCGCGTGGATCAAAGGATCTGTGGTTTTCCCTCGAGGCTTTCCCACAGGGCTGTCCCACAGGGCTGTCCCACGTGCCACCGTGGTGTGAGTCGATCCTCGGCGTGAAAGATGAGCCAGTGCAGGGCAAAGAGCTTCCTCTCGAATGGACTGAGACATCTGGGGGACTCTTGGAATGGTGGTACGACCATGGAGTTCCTCTCGCCTTTCCTGTTGAGAGTGCCTCCTCTTGAGATGCGACGGGAACGCCGGGAATTCTTTCCCGTTGAAAGCAGGGAAAGGATCCCTCATCTCGAGCTACGAGGGGGAAACGGGGCTCCTCTGGATGTGGGCGGGACCATCGTGCTTCCTCTCGAGTGGAGACGGGTATGGCGGTGAACTTCTTGAGTAGCAGCAAGGGTGTGAAAGATCCTCTCGAAATTCCAGAGGTTAGGTGTCATTAGTCTCCAGACGCCTCATCGGAAATAGGCCTCATCTCGCCTGGAAGGGAGAACTTCATGGATTTTCTCGAGTTGCGGCAGGTGTTCTCGAATTACGACGGGGACCTCAGGGACCCGCCCTGGTGGCCCCAGGATAGGCCAGTCCCCATGCGAGTTGCTATGGGGTCTCTCGGGATTCCTCTCCCGTCGATACCGGGGCCAAAAACCTTGTGTGGAGTCAGGGCCGGAACCGAGGATTCCTCTCAGGGGCTGACATGGATCTTTGGGTACTTCTGGAGTCTCCCCAGGGGAGTCAGGCCTCGTCTCGAGTGGGGGCATGCACGTGTGCTTTCCTTCCAGGCTGTAGCAGCAATGTCACGCTTCCCGTCGCGTGGATCAAAGGATCTGTGGTTTTCCCTCGAGGCTTTCCCTTGAGGCTTTCCCACAGGGCTGTCCCACGTGCCACCGTGGTGTGAGTCGATCCTCGGCGTGAAAGATGAGCCAGTGCAGGGCAAAGAGGTTCCTCTGGAATGGACTGAGACATCTGGGGTACTCTTGGAATGGTGGTACGACCATGGAGTTCCTCTCGCCTTTCCTGTTGAGAGTGCCTCCTCTTGAGATGCGACGGGAACGCCGGGAATTCTTTCCCGTTGAAAGCAGGGAAAGGATCCCTCATCTCGAGCTAGGAGGGGGAAACGGGGCTCCTCTGGATGTGGGCGGGACCATCGTGCTTCCTCTCGAGTGGAGACGGGTATGGCGGTGAACTTCTTGAGTAGCAGCAAGGGTGTGAAAGACCCTTTCGAAGTTCCAGAGGTTAGGTGTCATTAGTCTCCAGACGCCTCATCGGAAATAGGCCTCATCTCGCCTGGAAGGGAGAACTTCCTGGATTTTCTCGAGTTGCGGCAGGTGTTCTCGAGTTACGACGGGGACCTCAGGGACCCGCCATGGTGGCCTCAGGAAAGGCCAGTCCCCATGCGAGTTGCTAGGGGGCCTCTCAGGATTCCTCTCCCGTCGATACCGGGGCCAAAAACCTTCTGTGAAGTCAGGGCCGGAACCGGGGATTCCTCTCAGGGGCTGACATGGATCTTTGGGTACTTCTGGAGTCTCCCCAGGGGAGTGAGGCCTCGTCTCGAGTGGGGGCATGCACGTGCGCTTTCCTTCCAGGCTGTAGCAGCAATGTCACGCTTCTCGTCGCGTGGATCAAAGGATCTGTGGTTTTCCCTCTAGGCTTTCCCTCGAGGCTTTCCCACAGGGTTGTCCCACGTGCCGCCGTGGTGTGAGTCGATCCTCGGCGTGAAAGATTAGCCAGTGCAGGGCAAAGAGGTTCCTCTGGAATGGACTGAGACATCTGGGGGACTCTTGGAATGGTGGTACGACCATGGAGTTCTTCTCGCCTTTCCTGTTGAGAGTGCCTCCTCTTGAGATGCGCCGGAAATGCCGGGAATTCTTTCCCGTTAAAAGCAGGGAAAGGATCCCTCATCTCGAGCTACGAGGGGAAACGGGGCTCCTCTGGATGTGGGCGGGACCATCGTGCTTCCTCTCGAGTGGAGACGGGTATGGCGGTGAACTTCTTGTGTTGCAGCAAGGGTGTGAAAGACCCTTTCGAAGTTCCAGAGGTTAGGTGTCATTAGTCTCCAGACGCCTCATTGGAAATAGGCCTCATCTCGCCTGGAAGGGAGATCATCCTGGATTTTCTCGAGTTGCGGCAGGTGTTCTCGAGTTACGACGGGGACCTCAGGGAACCGCCCTGGTGGCCTCAGGAAAGGCCAGTCCCCATGCGAGTTGCTAAGGGGCCTCTCAGGATTCCTCTCCTGTCGATACCGGGGCCAAAAACCGTGTTTGGAATCAGGGCCGGAACCGAGGATTCCTCTCAGGGGCTGACATGGATCTTTGGGTACTTCTGGAGTCTCCCCACTGGAGTCAGGCCTCGTTTCAAGTGGGGGCATGCACGAGCGCTTTTCTTCCAGGCTGTAGCAGCAATGTCACACTTACCTTCGCGTGGATCAAAGGATCTGTGGTTTTCCCTCGAGGCTTTCCCTCGAAGCTTTCCCACAGGGCTTTCCCACTTGCCACCGTGGTGTGAGTCGATCCTCGGAGTGAAAGATGAGCCAGTGCAGGGCAAAGAGGTTCCTCTGGAATGGACTGAGACATCTGGGGGACTCTTGTAATGGTGGTACGACCATGGAGTTCCTCTCGCCTTTCCTGTTGAGAGTGCCTCCTCTTGAGTTGCGACGGGAACGCCGGGAATTCTTTCCCGTTGAAAGCAGGGAAAGGATCCCTCATCTCGAGCTAGGAGGGGGAAACGGGGCTCCTCTGGATGTGGGCGGGACCATCGTGCTTCCTCTCGAGTGGAGACGGGTATGGCGGTGAACTTCTTGAGTAGCAGCAAGGGTGTGAAAGACCCTTTCGAAGTTCCAGAGGTTAGGTGTCATTAGTCTCCAGACGCCTCATCGGAAATAGGCCTCATCTCGCCTGGAAGGGAGAACTTCCTGGATTTTCTCGAGTTGCGGCAGGTGTTCTCGAGTTACGACGGGGACCTCAGGGACGCGCCATGGTGGCCTCAGGAAAGGCCAGTCCCCATGCGAGTTGCTAGGGGGCCTCTCAGGATTCCTCTCCCGTCGATACCGGGGCCAAAAACCTTGTGTGGAGTAAGGGCCGGAACCGAGGTTTTCTCTCAGGGGTGACATGGAACTTTGGGTATTTCTGGAGTCTCCCCAGGGGAGTCAGGCCTCGTCTCGAGTGGGGGCATGCACGTGCGCTTTCCTTCCAGGCTGTAGCAGCAATGTCACGCTTCCCGTCGCGTGGATCAAAGGATCTGTGGTTTTCCCTCGAGGCTTTCCCACAGGGCTGTCCCACGTGCCACCGTGGTGTGAGTCGATCCTCGGCGTGAAAGATGAGCCAGTGCAGGGCAAAGAGGTTCCTCTGGAATGGACTGAGACATCTGGGGGATTCTTGGAATGGTGGTACGACCATAGAGTTCCTCTCGCCTTTCCTGTTGAGAGTGCCTCCTCTTGAGATGCGACGGGAATGCCGGGAATTCTTTCCCGTTGAAAGCAGGGAAAGGATCCCTCATCTCGAGCTACGAGGGGGAAACGGGGCTCCTCTGGATATGGGCGGAACCATCGTGCTTCCTCTCGAGTGGAGACGGGTATGGCGGTGAAATTCTTGAGTTGCAGCAAGGGTGTGAAAGACCCTTTCGAAGTTCCAGAGGTTAGGTGTCATTAGTCTCCAGACGCCTCATTGGAAATAGGCCTCATCTCGCCTGGAAGGGAGAACTTCCTGGATTTTCTCGAGTTGCGGCAGGTGTTCTCGAGTTACGACGGGGACCTCAGGGACCCGCCATGGTGGCCTCAGGAAAGGCCAGTCCCCATGCGAGTTGCTAGGGGGCCTCTCAGGATTCCTCTCCCGTTGATACCGGGGCCAAAAACCTTGTGTGAAGTCAGGGCCGGAACCGGGGATTGCTCTCAGGGGCTGACATGGATCATTGTGTACTTCTGGAGTCTCCCCAGGGGAGTCAGGCCTCGTTTCGAGTGGAGGCATGCACGTGCGCTTTCCTTCCAGTCTGTAGCAGCAATGTCACACTTCCCGTCGCGTGGATCAAAGGATCTGTGGTTTTCCCTCGAGGCTTTCCCTCGAGGCTTTCCCACAGGGCTGTCCCACGTGCCACCGTAGTGTGAGTCGATCCTCGGCGTGAAAGATGAGCCAGTGCAGGGAAAGAGGTTCCTCTGGAATGGACTGAGACATCTGGGGGACTCTTGGAATGGTGGTACGACCATGGAGTTCCTATCGCCGTTTCTGTTGAGAGTGCCTCCTCTTGAGATGCGCCGGGAACGCCGGGAATTCTTTCCCGTTGAAAGCAGGGAAAGGATCCCTCATCTCGAGCTACGAGAGGGAAACGGGGCTCCTCTGGATGTGGGCGGGACCATCGTGCTTCCTCTCGAGTGGAGACGGGTATGGCGGTGAACTTCTTGAGTTGCAGCAAGGGTGTGAAAGACCCTTTCGAAGTTCCAGAGGTTAGGTGTCATTAGTTTCCAGACGCCTCATTGGAAATAGGTCTCATCTCGCCTGGAAGGGAGAACTTCCAGGATTTTCTCGAGTTGCGGCAGGTGTTCTCGAGTTACGACGGGGACCTCAGGGACCCGCCATGGTGGCCTCAGGAAAGGCCAGTCCCCATGCGAGTTGCTAGGGGGCCTCTCAGGATTCCTCTCCCGTCGATACCGGGGCCAAAAACCTTGTGTGGAGTCAGGGCCGGAACCGAGGTTTCCTCTCAGGGGTGACATGGAACTTTGGGTATTTCTGGAGTCTCCCCTGGGGAGTCAGGCCTCGTCTCGAGTGGGGGCATTCACGTGCGCTTTCCTTCCAGGCTGTAGCAGCAATGTCACGCTTCCCGTCGCGTGGATCACAGGATCTGTGGTTTTCCCTCGAGGCTTTCCCTCGAGGCTTTGCCACAGGGCTGTCCCACGTGCCACAGTGGTGTGAGTCGATCCTCGGCGTGAAAGATGAGCCAGTGCAGGCAAAGAGGTTCCTCTGGAATGGACTGAGACATCTGGGGGACTCTTGGAATGGTGGTACGACCATGGAGTTCCTATCGCCTTTTCAGTTGAGAGTGCCTCCTCTTGATATGCGACGGGAACGCCGGGAATTCTTTCCCGTTGAAAGCAGGGAAAGGATCCCTCATCTCGAGCTCCGAGGGGGAAACGGGGCTCCTCTGGATGTGGGCGGGACCATCGTGCTTCCTCTCGAGTGGAGACGGGTATGGCGGTGAACTTCTTGAGTTGCAGCAAGGGTGTGAAAGACCCTTTCGAAGTTCCAGAGGTTAGGTGTCATTAGTCTCCAGACGCCTCATTGGAAATAGGCCTCATCTCGCCTGGAAGGGAGAACTTCCTGGATTTTCTCGAGTTGCGGCAGGTGTTCTCGAGTTACGACGGGGACCTCAGGGACCCGCCATGGTGGCCTCAGGAAAGGCCAGTCCCCATGCGAGTTGCTAGGGGGCCTCTCGGGATTCCTCTCCCGTCGATACTGGGGCCAAAAACCTTGTGTGGAGTCAGGGCCGGAACCGAGGTTCCTCTCAGGGGTGACACGGAACTTTGGGTATTTCTGGAGTCTCCCCAGGGGAGTCAGGCCTCGTCTCGAGTGGGGGCATGCACGTGCGCTTTCCTTCCAGGCTGTAGCAGCAATGTCACGCTTCCCGTCGCGTGGATCAAAGGATCTGTGGTTTTCCCTCGAGGCTTTCCCTCGAGGCTTTGCCACAGGGCTGTCCCACGTGCCACAGTGGTGTGAGTCGATCCTCGGCGTGAAAGATGAGCCAGTGCAGGGCAAAGAGGTTCCTCTGGAATAGACTGAGACATCTGGGGGACTCTTGGAATGGTGGTACGACCATGGAGTTCCTCTCGCCTTTCCTGTTGAGAGTGCCTCCTCTTGAGATGCGAGAGGAACGCCGGGAATTCTTTCCCGTTGAAAGCAGGGAAAGGATCCCTCATCTCGAGCTCCGAGGGGGAAACGGGGCTCCTCTGGATGTGGGCGGGACCATCGTGCTTCCTCTCGAGTGGAGACGGGTATGGAGGTGAACTTCTTGAGTAGCAGCAAGGGTGTGAAAGACCCTTTCAAAGTTCCAGAGGTTAGGTGTCATTAGTCTCCAGACGCCTCATCGGAAATAGGCCTCATCTCGCCTGGAAGGGAGAACTTCCTGGATTTTCTCGAGTTGCGGCAGGTGTTCTCGAGTTACGACGGGGACCTCAGGGACCCGCCCTGGTGGCCTCAGGAGAGGCCAGTCCCCATGCGAGTTGCTAGGGGGCCTCTCGGGATTCCTCTCCCGTCGATACCGGGGCCAAAAACCTTATGTGGAGTCAGGGCCGGAACCGAGGATTCCTCTCAGGGGCTGACATGGATCTTTGGGTACTTCTGGAGTCTCCCCAGGGGAGTCAGGCCTCGTCTCGAGTGGGGGCATGCATGTGCGCTTTCCTTCCAGGCTGTAGCAGCAATGTCACGCTTCCCATGGCGTGGATCAAAGGATCTGTGGTTTTCCCTCGAGGCTTTCCCTCGAGGCTTTCCCACAGGGCTGTCCCACGTGCCACCGTGGTGTGAGTCGATCCTCGGCGTGAAAGATGAGCCAGTGCAGGGCAAAGAGGTTCCTCTGGAATGGACTGAGACATCTGGGGGACTCTTGGAATGGTGGTACGACCATGGAGTTCCTATCGCCTTTTCTGTTGAGAGTGCCTCCTCTTGAGATGCGACGGGAACGCCGGGAATTCTTTCCCGTTGAAAGCAGGGAAAGGATCCCTCATCTCGAGCTACGAGAGGGAAACGGGGCTCCTCTGGATGTGGGCGGGACCATCGTGCTTCCTCTCGAGTGGAGACGGGTATGGCGGTGAACTTCTTGAGTTGCAGCAAGGGTGTGAAAGACCCTTTCGAAGTTCCAGAGGTTAGGTGTCATTAGTTTCCAGACGCCTCATTGGAAATAGGTCTCATCTCGCCTGGAAGGGAGAACTTCCTGGATTTTCTCGAGTTGCGGCAGGTGTTCTCGAGTTACGACGGGGACCTCAGGGACCCGCCCTGGTGGCCTCAGGAAAGGCCAGTCCCCATGCGAGTTGCTAGGGGGCCTCTCAGGATTCCTCTCCCGTCGATACCGGGGCCAAAAACCTTGTGTGGAGTCAGGGCCGGAACCGAGGTTTCCTCTCAGGGGTGACATGGAACTTTGGGTATTTCTGGAGTCTCCCCTGGGGAGTCAGGCCTCGTCTCGAGTGGGGACAGGTACGTGCGCTTTCCTTCCAGGCTGTAGCAGCAATGTCACGCTTCCCGTCGCGTGGATCAAAGGATCTGTGGTTTTCCCTCGAGGCTTTCCCACAGGGCTGTCCCACGTGCCACCGTGGTGTGAGTCGATCCTCGGCGTGAAAGATGAGCCAGTGCAGGGCAAAGAGGTTCCTCTGGAATGGACTGAAACTTCTGGGGGACTCTTGGAATGGTGGTACGACCATGGAGTTCCTCTCGCCTTTCCTGTTGAGAGTGCCTCCTCTTGAGATGCGACGGGAACGCCGGGAATTCTTTCCCATTGAAAGCAGGGAAAGGATCCCTCATCTCGAGCTACGAGGGGGAAACGGGGCTCCTCTGGATGTGGGCGGGACCATCGTGCTTCCTCTCGAGTGGAGACGGGTATGGAGGTGAACTTCTTGAGTAGCAGCAAGGGTGTGAAAGACCCTTTCCAAGTTCCAGAGGTTAGGTGTCATTAGTCTCCAGACGCCTCATCGGAAATAGGCCTCATCTCGCCTGGAAGGGAAAACTTCCTGGATTTTCTCGAGTTGCGGCAGGTGTTCTCGAGTTACGACGGGGACCTCAGGGACCCGCCCTGGTGGCCTCAGGAGAGGCCAGTCCCCATGCGAGTTGCTAGGGGGCCTCTCGGGATTCCTCTCCCGTCGATACCGGGGCCAAAAACCTTGTATGGAGTCAGGGCCGGAACCGAGGATTCCTCTCAGGGGCTGACATGGATCTTTGGGTACTTCTGGAGTCTCCCCAGGGGAGTCAGGCCTCGTCTCGAGTGGGGGCATGCACGTGCGCTTTCCTTCCAGGCTGTAGCAGCAATGTCACGCTTCCCATGGCGTGGATCAAAGGATCTGTGGTTTTCCCTCGAGGCTTTCCCTCGAGGCTTTCCCACAGGGCTGTCCCACGTGCCACCGTGGTGTGAGTCAATCCTCGGCGTGAAAGATGAGCCAGTGCAGGGCAAAGAGGTTCCTCTGGAATGGACTGAGACATCTGGGGGACTCTTGGAATGGTGGTACGACCATGGAGTTCCTCTCGCCTTTCCTGTTGAGAGTGCCTATTCTTGGGATGCGACGGGAACGCCGGGAATTCTTTCCCGTTGAAAGCAGGGAAAGGATCCCTCATCTCGAGCTACGAGGGGGAAACGGGGCTCCTCTGGATGTGGGCGGGACCATCGTGATTCCTCTCGAGTGGAGACGGGTATGGCGGTTAACTTCTTGAGTTGCAGCAAGGGTGTGAAAGACCCTTTCGAAGTTCCAGAGGTTAGGTGTCATTAGTCTCCAGACGCCTCATCGGAAATAGGCCTCATCTCGCCTGGAAGGGAGAGCTTCCTGGATTTTCTCGAGTTGCGGCAGGTGTTCTGGAGTTACGACGGGGACCTCAGGGACCCGCCCTGGTGGCCTCAGGAGAGGCCAGTCCCCATGCGAGTTGCTAGGGGGCCTCTCGGGATTCCTCTCCCGTCGATACCGGGGCCAAAAACCTTGTGTGGAGTCAGGGCCGGAACCGAGGATTCCTCTCAGGGGCTGACATGGATCTTTGGGTACTTCTGGAGTCTCCCCAGGGGAGTCAGGCCTCGTCTCGAGTGGGGGCATGCACGTGCGCTTTCCTTCCAGGCTGTAGCAGCAATGTCACGCTTCCCGTGGCCTGGATCAAAGGATCTGTGGTTTTCCCTCGAGGCTTTCCCTCGAGGCTTTCCCACAGGGCTGTCCCACGTGCCACCCTGGTGTGAGTCGATCCTCGGCGTGAAAGATGAGCCAGTGCAGGGCAAAGAGGTTCCTCAGGAATGGACTGAGACATCTGGGGGACTCTTGGAATGGTGCTACGACCATGGAGTTCCTCTCGCCTTTCCTGTTGAGAGTGCCTCCTCTTGAGATGCGACGGGAACGCCGGGAATTCTTTCCCGTGGAAAGCAGGGAAAGGATCCCTCATCTCGAGCTCCGAGGGGGAAACGGGGCTCCTCTGGATGTGGGCGGGACCATCGTGCTTCCTCTCGAGTGGAGACGGGTATGGTGGTGAACTTCTTGAGTTGCAGCAAGGGTGTGAAAGACCCTTTCGAAGTTCCAGAGGTTAGGTGTCATTAGTCTCCAGACGCCTCATCGGAAATAGGCCTCATCTCGCCTGGAAGGGAGAACTTCCTGGATTTTCTCGAGTTGCGGCAGGTGTGCTCGAGTTACGACGGGGACCTCAGGGACCCGCCCTGGTGGCCTCAGGAGAGGCCAGTCCCCATGCGAGTTGCTAGGGGGCCTCTCGGGATTCCTCTTCCATCGATACCGGGGCCAAAAACCTTGTGTGGAGTCAGGGCCGGAACCGAGGATTCCTCTCAGGGGCTGACATGGATCTTTGGGTACTTCTGGAGTCTCCCCAGGGGAGTCAGGCCTCGTCTCGAGTGGGGGCATGCACGTGCGCTTTCCTTCCAGGCTGTAGCAGCAATGTCACGCTTCCCGTGGCCTGGATCAAAGGATCTGTGGTTTTCCCTCGAGGCTTTCCCTCGAGGCTTTCCCACAGGGCTGTCCCACGTGCCACCGTGGTGTGAGTCGATCCTCGGCGTGAAAGATGAGCCAGTGCAGGGCAAAGAGGTTGCTCTGGAATGGACTGAGACATCTGGGGGACTCTTAGAATGGTGGTACGACCATGGAGTTCCTCTCGCCTTTCCTGTTGAGAGTGCCTCCTCTTGAGATGCGACGGGAACGCCGGGAATTCTTTCCCGTTGAAAGCAGGGAAAGGATCCCTCATCTCGAGCTACGAGGGGGAAACGGGGCTCCTCTGGATGTGGGCGGGACCATCGTGCTTCCTCTCGAGTGGAGACGGGTATGGTGGTGAACTTCTTGAGTTGCAGTAAGGGTGTGAAAGACCCTTTCGAAGTTCCAGAGGTTAGGTGTCATTAGTCTCCAGACGCCTCATCGGAAATAGGCCTCATCTCGCCTGGAAGGGAGAACTTCCTGGATTTTCTCGAGTTGCGGCAGGTGTTCTCGAGTTACGACGGGGACCTCAGGGACCCGCCCTGGTGGCCTCAGGAGAGGCCAGTCCCCATGCGAGTTGCTAGGGGGCCTCTGGGGATTCCTCTCCCGTCGATACCGGGGCCAAAAACCTTGTGTGGATTCAGGGCCGGAACCGAGGATTCCTCTCAGGGGCTGACATGGATCTTTGGGTACTTCTGGAGTCTCCCCAGGGGAGTCAGGCCTCGTCTCGAGTGGGGGCATGCACGTGCGCTTTCCTTCCAGGCTGTAGCAGCAATGTCACGCTTCCCGTGGCCTGGATCAAAGGATCTGTGGTTTTCCCTCGAGGCTTTCCCTCGAGGTTTTCCCACAGGGCTGTCCCACGAGCCACCGTGGTGTGAGTCGATCCTCGGCGTGAAAGATGAGCCAGTGCAGGGCAAAGAGGTTCCTCTGGAATGGACTGAGACATCTGGGGGACTCTTGGAATGGTGGTATGACCATGGAGTTCCTCTCGCCTTTCCTGTTGAGAGTGCCTCCTCTTGAGATGCGACGGGAACGCCGGGAATTCTTTCCCGTTGAAAGCAGGGAAAGGATCCCTCATCTCGAGCTACCTGGGGGAAACGGGGCTCCTCTGGATGTGGGCGGGACCATCGTGCTTCCTCTCGAGTGGAGACGGGTATGGCGGTGAACTTCTTGAGTTGCAGCAAGGGTGTGAAAGACCCTTTCGAAGTTCCAGAGGTTAGGTGTCATTAGTCTCCAGACGCCTCATCGGAAATAGGCCTCATCTCGCCTGGAAGGGAGAACTTCCTGGATTTTCTCGAGTTGCGGCAGGTGTTCTCGAGTTACGACGGGGACCTCAGGGACCCGCCCTGGTGGCCTCAGGAGAGGCCAGTCCCCATGCGAGTTGCTAGGGGGCCTCTCGGGATTCCCCTCCCGTCGATACCGGGGCCAAAAACCTTGTGTGGAGTCAGGGCCGGAATCGAGGATTCCTCTCAGGGGCTGACATGGATCTTTGGGTACTTCTGGAGTCTCCCCAGGGGAGTCAGGCCTCGTCTCGAGTGGGGGCATGCACGTGCGCTTTCCTTCCAGGCTGTAGCAGCAATGTCACGCTTCCCGTGGCCTGGATCAAAGGATCTGTGGTTTTCCCTCGAGGCTTTCCCTCGAGGCTTTCCCACAGGGCTGTCCCACGTGCCACCGTGGTGTGAGCCGATCCTCGGCGTGAAAGATGAGCCAGTGCAGGGCAAAGAGGTTGTTCTGGAATGGACTGAGACATCTGGGGGACTCTTTGAATGATGGTAGGACCATGGAGTTCCTCTCGCCTTTCCTGTTGAGAGTGCCTCCTCTTGAGATGCGACGGGAACGCCGGAAATTCTTTCCCGTTGAAAGCAGGGAAAGGATCCCTCATCTCGAGCTACGAGGGGGAAACGGGGCTCCTCTGGATGTGGGCGGGAGCATCGTGCTTCCTCTCGAGTGGAGATGGGTATGGCGGTGAACTTCTTGAGTTGCAGCAAGGGTGTGAAAGACCCTTTCGAAGTTCCAGAGGTTAGGTGTCATTAGTCTCCAGACGCCTCATCGGAAATAGGCCTCATCTCGCCTGGAAGGGAGAACTTCCTGGATTTTCTCGAGTTGCGGCAGGTGTTCTCGAGTTACGACGGGGACTTCAGGGACCCGCCCTGGTGGCCTCAGGAGAGGCCAGTTCCCATGCGAGTTGCTAGGGGGCCTCTCGGGATTCCTCTCCCGTCGATACCGGGGCCAAAAACCTTGTGTGGAGTCAGGGCCGGAACCGAGGATTCCTCTCAGGTGCTGACATGGATCTTTGGGTACTTCTGGAGTCTCCCCAGGGGAGTCAGGCCTCGTCTCGATTGGGGGCATGCACGTGCGCTTTCCTTCCCGGCTGTAGCAGGAATGTCACGCTTCCCGTCTCGTGGATCAAAGGATCTGTGGTTTTTCCTCGAGGCTTTCCCTCTAGGATTTCCCACAGGGCTGTCCCACGTGCCACCGTGGTGTGAGTCGATCCTCGGCGTGAAAGATGAGCCAGTGCAGGGCAAAGAGGTTCCTCTGGAATGGACTGAGACATCTGGGGGACTCTTGGAATGGTGGTATGACCATGGAGTTCCTCTCGCCTTTCCTGTTGAGAGTGCCTCCTCTTGAGATGCGACGGGAATGCCGGGAATTCTTTCCCGTTGAAAGCAGGGAAAGGATCCCTCATCTCGAGCTACGAGGGGGAAACGGGGCTCCTCTAGATGTGGGCGGGATCATCGTGCTTCCTCTCGAGTGGAGATGGGTATGGCGGTGAACTTCTTGAGTTGCAGCAAGGGTGTGAAAGACCCTTTCGAAGTTCCAGAGGTTAGGCGTCATTAGTCTCCAGACGCCTCATCGGAAATAGGCCTCATCTCGCCTGGAAGGGAGAACTTCCTGGATTTTCGCGAGTTGCGGCATGTGTTCTCGAGTTACGACGGGGACCTCAGGGACCCGCCCTGGTGGCCTCAGGAACGGCTAATCCCCATGCGAGTTGCTAGGGGGCCTCTCGGGATTCCTCTCCCGTCGATACCGGGGCCAATAACCTTGTGTGGAGTCAGGGCCGGAACCGAGGATTCCTCTCAGGGGCTGACATTGACCTTTGGGTACTTCTGGAGTCTCCCCAGGGGAGTCGGGCCTCGTCTCGAGTGGAGGCATGCACGTGCGCTTTCCTTCCAGGCTGTAGCAGCAATGTCACGCTTCCCGTCGCGTGGATCAAAGGATCTGTGGTTTTCCCTCGAGGCTTTCCCTCGAGGCTGTCCCACAGGGTTGTCCCACGTGCCACCGTGGTGTGAGTCGATCCTTGGCGTGAAAGATGAGCCAGTGCAGGGCAAAGAGGTTCCTCTGGAATGGACTGAGACATCTGGGGGACTCTTGGAATGGTGGTACGACCAGGGAGTTCCTCTCGCCTTTCCTGTTGAGAGTGCCTCCTCGAGATGCGACGGGAACGCCGGGAATTCTTTCCCGTTGAAAGCAGGGAAAGGATATCTCATCTCGAGCTCCGAGGTGGAAACGGGGCTCCTCTGGATGTGGGCGGGACCATCGTGCTTCCTCTCGAGTTGAGACGGGTATGGCGGTGAACTTCTTGAGTTGCAGCAAGGGTGTGAAAGACCCTTTCGAAGTTCCAGAGGTTAGGTGTCATTAGTCTCCAGACGCCTCATCGGAAATAGGCCTCATCTCGCCTGGAAGGGAGAAGTTCCTGGATTTTCTCGAGTTGCGGCAGGTGTTCTCGAGTTACGACGGGGACCTCAGGGACCCGCCCTGGTGGCCTCAGGAGAGGCTAGTCCCCATGCGAGTTGGTAGGGGGCCTCTCGGGATTCCCCTCCCGTCGATACCGGGGCCAAAAACCTTGTGTGGAGTCAGGCCCGGAACCGAGGATTCCTCTCAGGGGCTGACATGGATCTTTGGGTACTTCTGGAGTCTCCCCAGGGGAGTCAGGCCTCGTCTCAAGTGGGGGCATGCACGTGCGCTTTCTTTCCAGGCTGTAGCAGCAATGTCATGCTTCCCGTGGCCTGGATCAAAGGATCTGTGGTTTTCCCTCGAGGCTTTCCCTCGAGGCTTTCCCACAGGGCTGTCCCACGTGCCACCGTGGTGTGAGTCGATCCTCGGCGTGAAAGATGAGCCAGTGCAGGGCAAAGAGGTTCCTCAGGAATGGACTGAGACATCTGGGGGACTCTTGGAATGGTGGTACGACCATGGAGTTCCTCTCGCCTTTCCTGTTGAGAGTGCCTCCTCTTGAGATGCGACGGGAACGCCGGGAAATCTTTCCCGTTGAAAGCAGGGAAAGGATCCCTCATCTCGAGCTACGAGGGGGAAACGGGGCTCCTCTGGATGTGGGCGGGACCATCGTGCTTCCTCTCGAGTGGAGACGGGTATGGCGGTGAACTTCTTGAGTTGCAGCAAGGGTGTGAAAGACCCTTTCGAAGTTCCAGAGGTTAGGTGTCATTAGTCTCCAGACGCCTCATCGGAAATAGGCCTCATCTCGCCTGGAAGGGAGAACTTCCTGGATTTTCTCGAGTTGCGGCAGGTGTTCTCGAGTTACGACGGGGACCTCAGGGACCCGCCCTGGTGGCCTCAGGAGAGGCCAGTCCCCATGCGAGTTGCTAGGGGGCCTCTCGGGATTCCTCTCCCGCCGATACCGGGGCCAAAAACCTTGTGTGGAGTCAGGGCCGGAACCGAGGATTCCTCTCAGGGGCTGATATGGATCTTTGGGTACTTCTGGAGTCTCCCCAGGGGAGTCAGGCCTCGTCTCGAGTGGGGGCATGCACGTGCGCTTTCCTTCCAAGCTGTAGCAGCAATGTCACGCTTCCCGTCGCGGGAATCAAAGGATCTGTGGTTTTCCCTCAAGGCTTTCCCTCGAGGCTTTCCCACAGGGCTGTCCCACGTGCCACCGTGGTGTGAGTCGATCCTCGGCGTGAAAGATGAGCCAGTGCAGGGCAAAGAGGTTCCTCTGGAATGGACTGAGACATCTGGGGGACTCTTGGAATGGTGGTACGACCATGGAGTTCCTCTCGCCTTTCCTGTTGAGAGTGCCTCCTCTTGAGATGCGACGGGAACACCGGGAATTCTTTCCCGTTGAAAGCAGGGAAAGGATCCCTCATCTCGAGCTACGAGGGGGAAACGGGGCTCCTCTGGATGTGGGCGGGATCATCGTGCTTCCTCTCGAGTGGAGACGGGTATGGC
This sequence comes from Capricornis sumatraensis, assembly GCF_032405125.1. Lineage (NCBI taxonomy): Eukaryota > Metazoa > Chordata > Mammalia > Artiodactyla > Bovidae > Capricornis > Capricornis sumatraensis. The sequence continues at coordinate 5,097,888 of NW_027184614.1, read as the reverse complement.
AGAGAACTTCTTGAGTTGCAGCAAGGGAGTGAAAGACCCTTTCGAAGTTCCAGAGGTTAGGTGTCATTAGTCTCCAGACGCCTCATCGGAAATAGGCCTCATCACGCCTGGAAGGGAGAACTTCCTGGATTTTCTCGAGTTGCGGCAGGTGTTCTCGAGTTACGACGGGGACCTCAGGTACCAGCCCTGGTGGCCTCAGGAGAGGCCAATCCCCATGCGAGTTGCTTGAGGGACTCTGGGATTCCTCTCCCGTCGATACCGGGTCCAAAAACCTTGTGTGGAGTCAGGGCCGGAACCGAGGATTCCTCTCAGGGGCTGATATGGATCTTTGGGTACTTCTGGAGTCTCCCCAGGGGAGTCAGGCCTCGTCTCGAGTGGGGGCATGCACGTGCGCTTTCCTTCCAAGCTGTAGCAGCAATGTCACGCTTCCCGTCGCGGGAATCAAAGGATCTGTGGTTTTCCCTCAAGGCTTTCCCTCGAGGCTTTCCCACAGGGCTGTCCCACGTGCCACCGTGGTGTGAGTCGATCCTCGGCGTGAAAGATGAGCCAGTGCAGGGCAAAGAGGTTCCTCTGGAATGGACTGAGACATCTGGGGGACTCTTGGAATGGTGGTACCACCATGGAGTTCCTCTCGCCTTTCCTGTTGAGAGTGCCTCCTCTTGAGATGCGACGGGAACACCGGGAATTCTTTCCCGTTGAAAGCAGGGAAAGGATCCCTCATCTCAAGCTACGAGGGGGAAACGGGGCTCCTCTGGATGTGGGCGGGATCATCGTGCTTCCTCTCGAGTGGAGACGGGTATGGCAGAGAACTTCTTGAGTTGCAGCAAGGGAGTGAAAGACCCTTTCGAAGTTCCAGAGGTTAGGTGTCATTAGTCTCCAGACGCCTCATCGGAAATAGGCCTCATCACGCCTGGAAGGGAGAACTTCCTGGATTTTCTCGAGTTGCGGCAGGTGTTCTCGAGTTACGACGGGGACCTCAGGTACCAGCCCTGGTGGCCTCAGGAGAGGCCAATCCCCATGCGAGTTGCTTGAGGGACTCTGGGATTCCTCTCCCGTCGATACCGGGTCCAAAAACCTTGTGTGGAGTCAGGGCCGGAACCGAGGTTTCCTCTCTGGGGCTGACATGGATCTTTGGGTACTTCTGGAGTCTCCCCAGGGGAGTCAGGCCTCGTCTCGAGTGGGGACAGGTACGTGCGCTTTCCTTCCAGGCTGTAGCAGCAATGTCACTCTTCCCGTGGCCTGGATCAAAGGATCTGTGGTTTTCCCACGAGGCTTTCCCTCGAGGCTTTCCCACAGGTCTGTCCAACGTTCCACCGTGGTGTGAGTCGATCCTCGGCGTGAAAGATGAGCCAGTGCAGGGCAAAGAGGTTCCTCTGGAATGGACTGAGACATCTGGGGGACTCTTGGAATGGTGGTACCACCATGGAGTTCCTCTCGCCTTTCCTGTTGAGAGTGCCTCCTCTTGAGATGCGACGGGAACGCCGGGAATTCTTTCCCGTTGAAAGCAGGGAAAGGATCCCTCATCTCGAGCTACGAGGGGGAAACGGGGCTCCTCTGGATGTGGGCGGGACCATCGTGCTTCCTCTCGAGTGGAGACGGGTATGGCGGTGAACTTCTTGAGTTGCAGCAAGGGTGTGAAAGACCCTTTCGAAGTTCCAGAGATTAGGTGTCATTAGTCTCCAAACGCCTCATCGGAAATAGGATTCTTCTCGCCTGGAAGGGAGAACTTCCTGGATTTTCTCGAGTTGGGACAGGTGTTCTCGAGTTACGACGGGGACCTCAGGGACCCGCCCTGGTGGCCTCAGGAGAGGCCAGTCCCCATGCGAGTTGCTAGGGGGCCTCTCGGGATTCCTCTCCCGTCGATACCGGGGCCAAAAACCTTGTGTGGAGTCAGGGCCGGAACCGAGGATTCCTCTCAGGGGCTGACATGGATCTTTGGGTACTTCTGGAGTCTCCCCAGGGGAGTCAGGCCTCGTCTCGAGTGGGGGCATGCACGTGTGCTTTCCTTCCAGGCTGTAGCAGCAATGTCACGCTTCCCGTCGCATGCATCAAAGGATCTGTGGTTTTCCCTCGAGGCTTTCCCTCGAGGCTTTCCCACAGGGCTGTCCCACGTGCCACGGTGGTGTGAGTCGATCCTCGGCGTGAAAGATGAGCCAGTGCAGGGCAAAGAGGTTCCTCTGGAATGGACTGAGACATCTGGGGGACTCTTGGAATGGTGGTACGACCATGGAGTTCCTCTCGCCTTTCCTGTTGAGAGTGCCTCCTCTTGAGATGCGACGGGAACGCCGGGAATTCTTTCCCGTTGAAAGCAGGGAAAGGATCCCTCATCTCGAGCTACGAGGGGGAAACGGGGCTCCTCGGGATGTGGGCGGGACCATCGTGCTTCCTCTCGAGTGGACACGGGTATGTCGGTGAACTTCTTGAGTTGCAGCAAGGGTGTGAAAGACCCTTTCGAAGTTCCAGAGGTTAGGTGTCATTAGTCTCCAGACGCCTCATCGGAAATAGGCCTCATCTCGCCTGGAAGGGAGAACTTCCTGGATTTTCTCGAGTTGCGGCAGGTGTTCTCGAGTTACGACGGGGACCTCAGGGACCCGCCCTGGTGGCCTCAGGAGAGGCCAGTCCCCATGTGAGTTGCTAGGGGGCCTCTCGGGATTCCTCTCCCGTCGATACCGGGGCCAAAAACCTTGTGTGGAGTCAGGGCCAGAACCGAGGATTCCTCTCAGGGGCTGACATGGATCTTTGGGTACTTCTAGAGTCTCCCGAGGGTAGTCAGGCCTCGTCTCGAGTGGGGGCATGCACGTGCGCTTTCCTTCCAGGCTGTAGCAGCAATGTCACGCTTCACGTCGCGTGGATCAAAGTATCTGTTGTTTTCCCTCGAGGCTATCCCTCGAGGCTTTCCCACAGGGCTGTCCCACGTGCCACCGTGGTGTGAGTCGATCCTCGGCGTGAAAGATGAGCCATCGCAGGGCAAAGAGGTTCCTCTGGAATGGACTGAGACATCTGGGGGACTCTTGGAATGGTGGTACGACCATGGAGTTCATCTCGCCTTTCCTGTTGAGAGTGCCTCCTCTTGAGATGCGACGGGAATGCCGGGAATTCTTTCCCGTTGAAAGCAGGGAAAGGATCCCTCATCTCGAGCTACGAGGGGGAAACGGGGCTCCTCTGGATGTGGGCGGGACCATCGTGCTTCCTCGCGAGTGGAGACGGGTATGGCGGTGAACTTCTTGAGTTGCAGCAAGGGTGTGAAAGACCCTTTCGAAGTTCCAGAGGTTAGGTGTCATTAGTCTCCAGACGCCTCATCGGAAATAGGCCTCATCTCGCCTGGAAGGGAGAACTTCCTGGATTTTCTCGAGTTGCGGCAGGTGTTCTCGAGTTACGACGGGGACCTCAGGGACCCGCCCTGGTGGCCTCAGGAGAGGCCAGTCCCCATGCGAGTTGCTAGGGGGCCTCTGGGGATTCCTCTCCCGTCGATACCGGGGCCAAAAACCTTGTGTGGAGTCAGGGCCGGAACCGAGGATTCCTCTCAGGGGCTGACATGGATCTTTGGGTACTTCTGGAGTCTCCCCAGGGGAGTCAGGCCTCGTCTCGAGTGGGGGCATGCACGTGCGCTTTCCTTCCAGGCTGTAGCAGCAATGTCACGCTTCCCGTGGCCTGGATCAAAGGATCTGTGGTTTTCCCTCGAGGCTTTCCCTCGAGGTTTTCCCACAGGGCTGTCCCACGAGCCACCGTGGTGTGAGTCGATCCTCGGCGTGAAAGATGAGCCAGTGCAGGGCAAAGAGGTTCCTCTGGAATGGACTGAGACATCTGGGGGACTCTTGGAATGGTGGTATGACCATGGAGTTCCTCTCGCCTTTCCTGTTGAGAGTGCCTCCTCTTGAGATGCGACGGGAACGCCGGGAATTCTTTCCCGTTGAAAGCAGGGAAAGGATCCCTCATCTCGAGCTACCTGGGGGAAACGGGGCTCCTCTGGATGTGGGCGGGACCATCGTGCTTCCTCTCGAGTGGACACGGGTATGGCGGTGAACTTCTTGAGTTGCAGCAAGGGTGTGAAAGACCCTTTCGAAGTTCCAGAGGTTAGGTGTCATTAGTCTCCAGACGCCTCATCGGAAATAGGCCTCATCTCGCCTGGAAGGGAGAACTTCCTGGATTTTCTCGAGTTGCGGCAGGTGTTCTCGAGTTACGACGGGGACCTCAGGGACCCGCCCTGGTGGCCTCAGGAGAGGCCAGTCCCCATGCGAGTTGCTAGGGGGCCTCTCGGGATTCCCCTCCCGTCGATACCGGGGCCAAAAACCTTGTGTGGAGTCAGGGCCGGAATCGAGGATTCCTCTCAGGGGCTGACATGGATCTTTGGGTACTTCTGGAGTCTCCCCAGGGGAGTCAGGCCTCGTCTCGAGTGGGGGCATGCACGTGCGCTTTCCTTCCAGGCTGTAGCAGCAATGTCACGCTTCCCGTGGCCTGGATCAAAGGATCTGTGGTTTTCCCTCGAGGCTTTCCCTCGAGGCTTTCCCACAGGGCTGTCCCACGTGCCACCGTGGTGTGAGCCGATCCTCGGCGTGAAAGATGAGCCAGTGCAGGGCAAAGAGGTTGTTCTGGAATGGACTGAGACATCTGGGGGACTCTTTGAATGATGGTAGGACCATGGAGTTCCTCTCGCCTTTCCTGTTGAGAGTGCCTCCTCTTGAGATGCGACGGGAACGCCGGAAATTCTTTCCCGTTGAAAGCAGGGAAAGGATCCCTCATCTCGAGCTACGAGGGGGAAACGGGGCTCCTCTGGATGTGGGCGGGAGCATCGTGCTTCCTCTCGAGTGGAGATGGGTATGGCGGTGAACTTCTTGAGTTGCAGCAAGGGTGTGAAAGACCCTTTCGAAGTTCCAGAGGTTAGGTGTCATTAGTCTCCAGACGCCTCATCGGAAATAGGCCTCATCTCGCCTGGAAGGGAGAACTTCCTGGATTTTCTCGAGTTGCGGCAGGTGTTCTCGAGTTACGACGGGGACTTCAGGGACCCGCCCTGGTGGCCTCAGGAGAGGCCAGTCCCCATGCGAGTTGCTAGGGGGCCTCTCGGGATTCCTCTCCCGTCGATACCGGGGCCAAAAACCTTGTGTGGAGTCAGGGCCGGAACCGAGGATTCCTCTCAGGTGCTGACATGGATCTTTGGGTACTTCTGGAGTCTCCCCAGGGGAGTCAGGCCTCGTCTCGATTGGGGGCATGCACGTGCGCTTTCCTTCCCGGCTGTAGCAGGAATGTCACGCTTCCCGTCTCGTGGATCAAAGGATCTGTGGTTTTTCCTCGAGGCTTTCCCTCTAGGATTTCCCACAGGGCTGTCCCACGTGCCACCGTGGTGTGAGTCGATCCTCGGCGTGAAAGATGAGCCAGTGCAGGGCAAAGAGGTTCCTCTGGAATGGACTGAGACATCTGGGGGACTCTTGGAATGGTGGTATGACCATGGAGTTCCTCTCGCCTTTCCTGTTGAGAGTGCCTCCTCTTGAGATGCGACGGGAATGCCGGGAATTCTTTCCCGTTGAAAGCAGGGAAAGGATCCCTCATCTCGAGCTACGAGGGGGAAACGGGGCTCCTCTAGATGTGGGCGGGATCATCGTGCTTCCTCTCGAGTGGAGATGGGTATGGCGGTGAACTTCTTGAGTTGCAGCAAGGGTGTGAAAGACCCTTTCGAAGTTCCAGAGGTTAGGCGTCATTAGTCTCCAGACGCCTCATCGGAAATAGGCCTCATCTCGCCTGGAAGGGAGAACTTCCTGGATTTTCGCGAGTTGCGGCATGTGTTCTCGAGTTACGACGGGGACCTCAGGGACCCGCCCTGGTGGCCTCAGGAACGGCTAATCCCCATGCGAGTTGCTAGGGGGCCTCTCGGGATTCCTCTCCCGTCGATACCGGGGCCAATAACCTTGTGTGGAGTCAGGGCCGGAACCGAGGATTCCTCTCAGGGGCTGACATTGACCTTTGGGTACTTCTGGAGTCTCCCCAGGGGAGTCGGGCCTCGTCTCGAGTGGAGGCATGCACGTGCGCTTTCCTTCCAGGCTGTAGCAGCAATGTCACGCTTCCCGTCGCGTGGATCAAAGGATCTGTGGTTTTCCCTCGAGGCTTTCCCTCGAGGCTGTCCCACAGGGTTGTCCCACGTGCCACCGTGGTGTGAGTCGATCCTTGGCGTGAAAGATGAGCCAGTGCAGGGCAAAGAGGTTCCTCTGGAATGGACTGAGACATCTGGGGGACTCTTGGAATGGTGGTACGACCAGGGAGTTCCTCTCGCCTTTCCTGTTGAGAGTGCCTCCTCGAGATGCGACGGGAACGCCGGGAATTCTTTCCCGTTGAAAGCAGGGAAAGGATATCTCATCTCGAGCTCCGAGGGGGAAACGGGGCTCCTCTGGATGTGGGCGGGACCATCGTGCTTCCTCTCGAGTTGAGACGGGTATGGCGGTGAACTTCTTGAGTTGCAGCAAGGGTGTGAAAGACCCTTTCGAAGTTCCAGAGGTTAGGTGTCATTAGTCTCCAGACGCCTCATCGGAAATAGGCCTCATCTCGCCTGGAAGGGAGAAGTTCCTGGATTTTCTCGAGTTGCGGCAGGTGTTCTCGAGTTACGACGGGGACCTCAGGGACCCGCCCTGGTGGCCTCAGGAGAGGCTAGTCCCCATGCGAGTTGCTAGGGGGCCTCTCGGGATTCCCCTCCCGTCGATACCGGGGCCAAAAACCTTGTGTGGAGTCAGAGCCGGAACCGAGGATTCCTCTCAGGGGCTGACATGGATCTTTGGGTACTTCTGGAGTCTCCCCAGGGGAGTCAGGCCTCGTCTCAAGTGGGGGCATGCACGTGCGCTTTCTTTCCAGGCTGTAGCAGCAATGTCATGCTTCCCGTGGCCTGGATCAAAGGATCTGTGGTTTTCCCTCGAGGCTTTCCCTCGAGGCTTTCCCACAGGGCTGTCCCACGTGCCACCGTGGTGTGAGTCGATCCTCGGCGTGAAAGATGAGCCAGTGCTGGGCAAAGAGGTTGCTCTGGAATGGACTGAGACATCTGGGGGACTCTTGGAATGGTGGTACGACCATGGAGTTCCTCTCGCCTTTCCTGTTGAGAGTGCCTCCTCTTGAGATGCGACGGGAACGCCGGGAAATCTTTCCCGTTGAAAGCAGGGAAAGGATCCCTCATCTCGAGCTACGAGGGGGAAACGGGGCTCCTCTGGATGTGGGCGGGACCATCGTGCTTCCTCTCGAGTGGAGACGGGTATGGCGGTGAACTTCTTGAGTTGCAGCAAGGGTGTGAAAGACCCTTTCGAAGTTCCAGAGGTTAGGTGTCATTAGTCTCCAGACGCCTCATCGGAAATAGGCCTCATCTCGCCTGGAAGGGAGAACTTCCTGGATTTTCTCGAGTTGCGGCAGGTGTTCTCGAGTTACGACGGGGACCTCAGGGACCCGCCCTGGTGGCCTCAGGAGAGGCCAGTCCCCATGCGAGTTGCTAGGGGGCCTCTCGGGATTCCTCTCCCGCCGATACCGGGGCCAAAAACCTTGTGTGGAGTCAGGGCCGGAACCGAGGATTCCTCTCAGGGGCTGATATGGATCTTTGGGTACTTCTGGAGTCTCCCCAGGGGAGTCAGGCCTCGTCTCGAGTGGGGGCATGCACGTGCGCTTTCCTTCCAAGCTGTAGCAGCAATGTCACGCTTCCCGTCGCGGGAATCAAAGGATCTGTGGTTTTCCCTCAAGGCTTTCCCTCGAGGCTTTCCCACAGGGCTGTCCCACGTGCCACCGTGGTGTGAGTCGATCCTCGGCGTGAAAGATGAGCCAGTGCAGGGCAAAGAGGTTCCTCTGGAATGGACTGAGACATCTGGGGGACTCTTGGAATGGTGGTACGACCATGGAGTTCCTCTCGCCTTTCCTGTTGAGAGTGCCTCCTCTTGAGATGCGACGGGAACACCGGGAATTCTTTCCCGTTGAAAGCAGGGAAAGGATCCCTCATCTCGAGCTACGAGGGGGAAACGGGGCTCCTCTGGATGTGGGCGGGATCATCGTGCTTCCTCTCGAGTGGAGACGGGTATGGCAGAGAACTTCTTGAGTTGCAGCAAGGGAGTGAAAGACCCTTTCGAAGTTCCAGAGGTTAGGTGTCATTAGTCTCCAGACGCCTCATCGGAAATAGGCCTCATCACGCCTGGAAGGGAGAACTTCCTGGATTTTCTCGAGTTGCGGCAGGTGTTCTCGAGTTACGACGGGGACCTCAGGTACCAGCCCTGGTGGCCTCAGGAGAGGCCAATCCCCATGCGAGTTGCTTGAGGGACTCTGGGATTCCTCTCCCGTCGATACCGGGTCCAAAAACCTTGTGTGGAGTCAGGGCCGGAACCGAGGATTCCTCTCAGGGGCTGATATGGATCTTTGGGTACTTCTGGAGTCTCCCCAGGGGAGTCAGGCCTCGTCTCGAGTGGGGGCATGCACGTGCGCTTTCCTTCCAAGCTGTAGCAGCAATGTCACGCTTCCCGTCGCGGGAATCAAAGGATCTGTGGTTTTCCCTCAAGGCTTTCCCTCGAGGCTTTCCCACAGGGCTGTCCCACGTGCCACCGTGGTGTGAGTCGATCCTCGGCGTGAAAGATGAGCCAGTGCAGGGCAAAGAGGTTCCTCTGGAATGGACTGAGACATCTGGGGGACTCTTGGAATGGTGGTACCACCATGGAGTTCCTCTCGCCTTTCCTGTTGAGAGTGCCTCCTCTTGAGATGCGACGGGAACACCGGGAATTCTTTCCCGTTGAAAGCAGGGAAAGGATCCCTCATCTCAAGCTACGAGGGGGAAACGGGGCTCCTCTGGATGTGGGCGGGATCATCGTGCTTCCTCTCGAGTGGAGACGGGTATGGCAGAGAACTTCTTGAGTTGCAGCAAGGGAGTGAAAGACCCTTTCGAAGTTCCAGAGGTTAGGTGTCATTAGTCTCCAGACGCCTCATCGGAAATAGGCCTCATCACGCCTGGAAGGGAGAACTTCCTGGATTTTCTCGAGTTGCGGCAGGTGTTCTCGAGTTACGACGGGGACCTCAGGTACCAGCCCTGGTGGCCTCAGGAGAGGCCAATCCCCATGCGAGTTGCTTGAGGGACTCTGGGATTCCTCTCCCGTCGATACCGGGTCCAAAAACCTTGTGTGGAGTCAGGGCCGGAACCGAGGTTTCCTCTCTGGGGCTGACATGGATCTTTGGGTACTTCTGGAGTCTCCCCAGGGGAGTCAGGCCTCGTCTCGAGTGGGGACAGGTACGTGCGCTTTCCTTCCAGGCTGTAGCAGCAATGTCACTCTTCCCGTGGCCTGGATCAAAGGATCTGTGGTTTTCCCACGAGGCTTTCCCTCGAGGCTTTCCCACAGGTCTGTCCAACGTTCCACCGTGGTGTGAGTCGATCCTCGGCGTGAAAGATGAGCCAGTGCAGGGCAAAGAGGTTCCTCTGGAATGGACTGAGACATCTGGGGGACTCTTGGAATGGTGGTACCACCATGGAGTTCCTCTCGCCTTTCCTGTTGAGAGTGCCTCCTCTTGAGATGCGACGGGAACGCCGGGAATTCTTTCCCGTTGAAAGCAGGGAAAGGATCCCTCATCTCGAGCTACGAGGGGGAAACGGGGCTCCTCTGGATGTGGGCGGGACCATCGTGCTTCCTCTCGAGTGGAGACGGGTATGGCGGTGAACTTCTTGAGTTGCAGCAAGGGTGTGAAAGACCCTTTCGAAGTTCCAGAGATTAGGTGTCATTAGTCTCCAAACGCCTCATCGGAAATAGGATTCTTCTCGCCTGGAAGGGAGAACTTCCTGGATTTTCTCGAGTTGGGACAGGTGTTCTCGAGTTACGACGGGGACCTCAGGGACCCGCCCTGGTGGCCTCAGGAGAGGCCAGTCCCCATGCGAGTTGCTAGGGGGCCTCTCGGGATTCCTCTCCCGTCGATACCGGGGCCAAAAACCTTGTGTGGAGTCAGGGCCGGAACCGAGGATTCCTCTCAGGGGCTGACATGGATCTTTGGGTACTTCTGGAGTCTCCCCAGGGGAGTCAGGCCTCGTCTCGAGTGGGGGCATGCACGTGTGCTTTCCTTCCAGGCTGTAGCAGCAATGTCACGCTTCCCGTCGCATGCATCAAAGGATCTGTGGTTTTCCCTCGAGGCTTTCCCTCGAGGCTTTCCCACAGGGCTGTCCCACGTGCCACGGTGGTGTGAGTCGATCCTCGGCGTGAAAGATGAGCCAGTGCAGGGCAAAGAGGTTCCTCTGGAATGGACTGAGACATCTGGGGGACTCTTGGAATGGTGGTACGACCATGGAGTTCCTCTCGCCTTTCCTGTTGAGAGTGCCTCCTCTTGAGATGCGACGGGAACGCCGGGAATTCTTTCCCGTTGAAAGCAGGGAAAGGATCCCTCATCTCGAGCTACGAGGGGGAAACGGGGCTCCTCGGGATGTGGGCGGGACCATCGTGCTTCCTCTCGAGTGGACACGGGTATGTCGGTGAACTTCTTGAGTTGCAGCAAGGGTGTGAAAGACCCTTTCGAAGTTCCAGAGGTTAGGTGTCATTAGTCTCCAGACGCCTCATCGGAAATAGGCCTCATCTCGCCTGGAAGGGAGAACTTCCTGGATTTTCTCGAGTTGCGGCAGGTGTTCTCGAGTTACGACGGGGACCTCAGGGACCCGCCCTGGTGGCCTCAGGAGAGGCCAGTCCCCATGTGAGTTGCTAGGGGGCCTCTCGGGATTCCTCTCCCGTCGATACCGGGGCCAAAAACCTTGTGTGGAGTCAGGGCCAGAACCGAGGATTCCTCTCAGGGGCTGACATGGATCTTTGGGTACTTCTAGAGTCTCCCGAGGGTAGTCAGGCCTCGTCTCGAGTGGGGGCATGCACGTGCGCTTTCCTTCCAGGCTGTAGCAGCAATGTCACGCTTCACGTCGCGTGGATCAAAGGATCTGTTGTTTTCCCTCGAGGCTATCCCTCGAGGCTTTCCCACAGGGCTGTCCCACGTGCCACCGTGGTGTGAGTCGATCCTCGGCGTGAAAGATGAGCCATCGCAGGGCAAAGAGGTTCCTCTGGAATGGACTGAGACATCTGGGGGACTCTTGGAATGGTGGTACGACCATGGAGTTCATCTCGCCTTTCCTGTTGAGAGTGCCTCCTCTTGAGATGCGACGGGAATGCCGGGAATTCTTTCCCGTTGAAAGCAGGGAAAGGATCCCTCATCTCGAGCTACGAGGGGGAAACGGGGCTCCTCTGGATGTGGGCGGGACCATCGTGCTTCCTCGCGAGTGGAGACGGGTATGGCGGTGAACTTCTTGAGTTGCAGCAAGGGTGTGAAAGACCCTTTCGAAGTTCCAGAGTTTAGGTGTCATTAGTCTCCAAACGCCTCATCGGAAATAGGATTCTTCTCGCCTGGAAGGGAGAACTTCCTGGATTTTCTCGAGTTGCGACAGGTGTTCTTGAGTTACGACGGAGACCTCAGGGACCCGCCCTGGTGGCCTCAGGAGAGGCCAGTCCCCATGCGAGTTGCTAGGGGGCCTCTCGGGATTCCTCTCCCGTCGATACCGGGGCCAAAAACCTTGTGTGGAGTCAGGGCCGGAACCGAGGATTCCTCTCAGGGGCTGACATGGATCTTTGGGTACTTCTGGAGTCTCCCCAGGGGAGTCAGGCCTCGTCTCGAGTGGGGGTATGCACGTGCGCTTTCCTTCCAGGCTGTAGCAGCAATGTCACGCTTCCCGTCGCGTGGATCAAAGGATCTGTGGTTTTCCCTCGAGGCTTTGCCTCGAGGCTTTCCCACAGGGCTGTCCCACGTGCCACCGTGGTGTGAGTCGATCCTCGGCGTGAAAGATGAGCCAGTGCAGGGCAAAGAGGTTCCTCTGGAATGGACTGAGACATCTGGGGGACTCTTGGAATGGTGGTACGACCATGGAGTTTCTCTCGCCTTTCCTGTTGAGAGTGCCTCCTCTTGAGATGCGACGGGAATGCCGGGAATTCTTTCCCGTTGAAAGCAGGGAAAGGATCCCTCATCTCGAGCTACGAGGGGGAAACGGGGCTCCTCTGGATGTGGGCGGGACCATCGTGCTTCCTCTCGAGTGGACACGGGTATGGCGGTGAACTTCTTGAATCGCAGCAAGGGTGTGAAAGACCCTTTCGAAGTTCCAGAGTTAGGTGTCATTAGTCTCCAGACGCCTCATCGGAAATAGGATTCTTCTCGCCTGGAAGGGAGAACTTCCTGGATTTTTTCGAGTTGCGACAGGTGTTCTCGAGTTACGACGGAGACCTCAGGGACCCGCCCTGGTGGCCTCAGGAGAGGCCAGTCCCCATGCGAGTTGCTAGGGGGCCTCTCGGGATTCCTCTCCCGTCGATACCGGGGCCAAAAACCTTGTGTGGAGTCAGGGCCGGAACCGAGGATTCCTCTCAGGGGCTGACATGGATCTTTGGGTACTTCTGGAGTCTCCCCAGGGGAGTCAGGCCTCGTCTCGAGTGGGGGCATGCACGTGCGCTTTCCTTCCAGGCTGTAGCAGCAATGTCACGCTTCCCGTCGCGTGGATCAAAGGATCTGTGGTTTTCCCTCGAGGCTTTCCCACAGGGCTGTCCCACGTGCCACCGTGGTGTGAGTCGATTCTCGGCGTGAAAGATGAGCCAGTGCAGGGCAAAGAGGTTCCTCTGGAATGGACTGAGACATCTGGGGGACTCTTGGAGTGGTTGTACGACCATGGAGTTCCTCTCGCCTTTCCTGTTGAGAGTGCCTCCTCTTGAGATGCGACGGGAATGCCGGGAATTCTTTCCCGTTGAAAGCAGGGAAAGGATCCCTCATCTCGAGCTACAAGGGGGAAACGGGGCTCCTCTGGATGTGGGCGGGACCATCGTGCTTTCTCTCGTGTGGAGACGGGTATGGCGGTAAACTTCTTGAGTTGCAGCAAGGGTGTGAAAGACCCTTTCGATGTTCCAGAGGTTGGGTGTCATTAGTCTCCAGACGCCTCATCGGAAATAGGCCTCATCTCGCCTGGAAGGGAGAACTTCCTGGATTTTCTCGAGTTGCGGCAGGTGTTCTCGAGTTACGACCGGGACCTCAGGGACCCGCCCTGGTGGCCTCAGGAGAGGCCAGTCCCCATGCGAGTTGCTAGGGGGCCTCTCGGGATTCCTCTCCCATCGATACCGGGGCCAAAAACCTTGTGTGGAGTCAGGGCCGGAACCGAGGATTCCTCTCAGGGGCTGACATGGATCTTTGGGTACTTCTGGAGTCTCCCCAGGGGAGTCAGGCCTCGTCTCGAGTGGGGGCATGCACGTGTGCTTTCCTTCCAGGCTGTAGCAGCAATGTCACGCTTCCCGTCGCGTGGATCAAAGGATCTGTGGTTTTCCCTCGAGGCTTTCCCTCGAGGCTTTCCCACAGGGCTGTCCCACGTGCCACCGTGGTGTGAGTTGATCCTCGGCCTGAAAGATGAGCCAGTGCAGGGCAAAGAGGTTCCTCTGGAATGGACTGAGACATCTGGGGGACTCTTGGAATGGTGGTACGACCATGGAGTTCCTCTCGCCTTTCCTGTTGAGAGTGCCTCCTCTTGAGATGCGACGGGAACGCTGGGAATTCTTTCCCGTTGAAAGCAGGGAAAGGATCCCTCATCTCGAGCTACGAGGGGGAAACGGGGCTCCTCTGGATGTGGGCGGGACCATCGTGCTTCCTCTCGAGTGGACACGGGTATGTCGGTGAACTTCTTGAGTTGCAGCAAGGGTGTGAAAGACCCTTTCGAAGTTCCAGAGGTTAGGTGTGATTAGTCTCCAGACGCCTCATCGGAAATAGGCCTCATCTCGCCTGGAAGGGAGAACTTCCTGGATTTTCTCGAGTTGCGGCAGGTGTTCTCGAGTTACGACGGGGACCTCAGGGAGCCTCCCTGGTGGCCTCAGGAGAGGCCAGTCCCCATGCGAGTTGCTAGGGGGCCTCTCGGGATTCCTCTCCCGTCGATACCGGGGCCAAAAACCTTGTGTGGAGTCAGGGCTGGAACCGAGGATTCCTCTCAGGGGCTGACATGGATCTTTGGGTACTTCTAGAGTCTCCCGAGGGTAGTCAGGCCTCGTCTCGAGTGGGGGCATGCACGTGCGCTTTCCTTCCAGGCTGTAGCAGCAATGTCACGATTCACGTCGCGTGGATCAAAGGATCTGTGGTTTTCCCTCGAGGCTTTCCCTCGAGGCTTTCCCACAGGGCTGTCCCACGTGCCACCGTGGTGTGAGTCGATCCTCGGCGTGAAAGATGAGCCATCGCAGGGCAAAGAGGTTCCTCTGGAATGGACTGAGACATCTGGGGGACTCTTGGAATGGTGGTACGACCATGGAGTTCCTCTCGCCTTTCCTGTTGAGAGTGCCTCCTCTTGAGATGCGACGGGAACGCCGGGAATTCTTTCCCGTTGAAAGCAGGGAAAGGATCCCTCATCTCGAGCTACGAGGGGGAAACGGGGCTCCTCTGGATGTGGGCGGGACCATCGTGCTTCCTCTCGAGTGGAGACGGGTATGGCGGTGAACTTCTTGAGTTGCAGCAAGGGTGTGAAAGACCCTTTCGAAGTTCCAGAGGTTAGGTGTCATTAGTCTCCAGACGCCTCATCGGAAATAGGCCTCATCTCGCCTGGAAGGGAGAACTTCCTGGATTTTCTCGAGTTGCGGCAGGTGTTCTCGAGTTACGACGGGGACCTCAGGGACCCGCCCTGGTGGCCTCAGGAGAGGCCAGTCCCCATGCGAGTTGCTAGGGGGCCTCTCGGGATTCCTCTCCCATCGATACCGGGGCCAAAAACCTTGTGTGGAGTCAGGGCCGGAACCGAGGATTCCTCTCAGGGGCTGATATGGATCTTTGGGTACTTCTGGAGTCTCCCCAGGGGAGTCAGGCCTCGTCTCGAGTGGGGGCATGCACGTGCGCTTTCCTTCCAGGCTGTAGCAGCAATATCACGCTTCCCGTCACGGGAATCAAAGGATCTGTGGTTTTCCCTCAAGGCTTTCCCTCGAGGCTTTCCCACAGGGCTGTCCCACGTGCCACCGTGGTGTGAGTCGATCCTCGGCGTGAAAGATGAGCCAGTGCAGGGCAAAGAGGTTCCTCTGGAATGGACTGAGACATCTGGGGGACTCTTGGAATGGTGGTACGACCATGGAGTTCCTCTCGCCTTTCCTGTTGAGAGTGCCTCCTCTTGAGATGCGACGGGAACACCGGGAATTCTTTCCCGTTGAAAGCAGGGAAAGGATCCCTCATCTCGAGCTACGAGGGGGAAACGGGGCTCCTCTGGATGTGGGCGGGATCATCGTGCTTCCTCTCGAGTGGAGACGGGTATGGCAGAGAACTTCTTGAGTTGCAGCAAGGGAGTGAAAGACCCTTTCGAAGTTCCAGAGGTTAGGTGTCATTAGTCTCCAGACGCCTCATCGGAAATAGGCCTCATCACGCCTGGAAGGGAGAACTTCCTGGATTTTCTCGAGTTTCGGCAGGTGTTCTCGAGTTACGACGGGGACCTCAGGTACCAGCCCTGGTGGCCTCAGGAGAGGCCAATCCCCATGCGAGTTGCTAGAGGGACTCTGGGATTCCTCTCCCGTCGATACCGGGGCCAAAAACCTTGTGTGGAGTCAGGGCTGGAACCGAGGATTCCTCTCAGGGGCTGACATGGATCTTTGGGTACTTCTGGAGTCTCCCCAGGGGAGTCAGGCCTCGTCTCGAGTGGGGGCATGCACGTGTGCTTTCCTTCCAGGCTGTAGCAGCAATGTCACGCTTCCCGTCGCGTGCATCAAAGGATCTGTGGTTTTCCCTCGAGGCTTTCCCTCGAGGCTTTCCCACAGGGCTGTCCCACGTGCCACCGTGGTGTGAGTCGATCCTCGGCGTGAAAGATGAGCCAGTGCAGGGCAAAGAGGTTCCTCTGGAATGGACTGAGACATCTGGGGGACTCTTGGAATGGTGGTACGACCATGGAGTTCCTCTCGCCTTTCCTGTTGAGAGTGCCTCCTCTTGAGATGCGATGGGAACGCCGGGAATTCTTTCCCGTTGAAAGCAGGGAAAGGATCCCTCATCTCGAGCTACGAGGGGGAAACGGGGCTCCTCGGGATGTGGGCAGGACCATCGTGCTTCCTCTCGAGTGGACACGGGTATGTCGGTGAACTTCTTGAGTTGCAGCAAGGGTGTGAAAGACCCTTTCGAAGTTCCAGAGGTTAGGTGTCATTAGTCTCCAGACGCCTCATCGGAAATAGGCCTCATCTAGCCTGGAAGGGAGAACTTCCTGGATTTTCTCGAGGTGCGGCAGGTGTTCTCGAGTTACGACGGGTACCACAGGGACCCGCCCTGATGGCCTCAGGAGAGGCCAGTCCCCATGCGAGTTGCTAGGGGGCCTCTCGGGATTCCTCTCCCGTCGATACCGGGGCCAAAAACCTTGTGTGGAGTCAGGGCCAGAACCGAGGATTCCTCTCAGGGGCTGACATGGATCTTTGGGTACTTCTAGAGTCTCCCCAGGGGAGTCAGGCCTGGTCTCGAGTGGGGGCATGGACGTGCGCTTTCCTTCCAGGCTGTAGCAGCAATGTCACGCTTCCCGTCGCGTGGATCAAATGATCTGTGGTTTTCCCTCGAGGCTTTCCCTCGAGGCTTTCCCACAGGGCTGTCCCACGTGCCACCGTGGTGTGAGTCGATCCTCGGCGTGAAAGATGAGCCAGTGCAGGGCAAAGGGGTTCCTCTGGAATGGACTGAGACATCTGGGGGACTCTTGGAATGGTGGTACGACCATGGAGTTCCTCTCGCCTTTCCTGTTGAGAGTGCCTCCTCTTGAGATGCGACGGGAACGCCGGGAATTCTTTCCCGTTGAAAGCAGGGAAAGGATCCCTCATCTCGAGCTCCGAGGGGGAAACGGGGCTCCTCTGGATGTGGGCGGGACCATCGTGCTTCCTCCCGAGTGGACACGGGTATGGCGGTGAACTTCTTGAGTTGCAGCAAGGGTGTGAAAGACCCTTTCGAAGTTCCAGAGGTTAGGTGTCATTAGTCTCCAGACGCCTCATCGGAAATAGGCCTCATCTCGCCTGGAAGGGAGAACTTCCTGGATTTTCTCGAGTTGCGGCAGGTGTTCTCGAGTTACGACGGGGACCTCAGGGACCCGCCCTGGTGGCCTCAGGAGAGGCCAGTCCCCATGCGAGTTGCTAGGGGGCCTCTCGGGATTCCTCTCCCGTCGATACCGGGGCCAAAAGCCTTGTGTGGAGTCAGGTCCGGAACCGAGCATTCCTCTCAGGGGTTACATGGATCTTTGGGTACTTCTGGAGTCTCCCCAGGGGAGTCAGGCCTCGTCTCGAGTAGGGGCATGCACGTGCGCTTTCCTTCCAGGCTGTAGCAGCAATGTCACGCTTCGCATCGCGAGGATTAAAGGATCTGTGGTTTTCCCTCGAGGCTTTCCCTCGAGGCTTTCCCACAGGGCTGTCCCACGTGCCACCGTGGTGTGAGTCGATCCTCGGCGTGAAAGATGAGCCAGTGCAGGGCAAAGAGGTTCCTCTGGAATGGACTGAGACATCTGGGGGACTCTTGGAATGGTGGTACGACCATGGAGTTCCTCTCGCCTTTCCTGTTGAGAGTGCCTCCTCTTGAGATGCGACGGGAATGCCGGGAATTCTTTCCCGTTGAAAGCAGGGAAAGGATCCCTCATCTAAAGCTACGAGGGGGAAACGTGGCTCCTCTGTATGTGGGCGGGACCATCGTGCTTTCTCTCGTGTGGAGACGGGTATGGCGGTAAACTTCTTGAGTTGCAGCAAGGGTGTGAAAGACCCTTTCGAAGTTCCAGAGGTTAGGTGTCATTAGTCTCCAGACGCCTCATCAGAAATAGGCCTCATCTCGCCTGGAAGGGAGAACTTCCTGGATTTTCTCGAGTTGCGGCAGGTGTTCTCGAGTTACGACGGGGACCTCAGGGACCCGCCCTGGTGGCCTCAGGAGAGGCCAGTCCCCATGCGAGTTGCTAGGGGGCCTCTCGGGATTCCTCTCCCGTCGATACCGGGGCCAAAAACCTTGTGTGGAGTCACGGCCGGAACCGAGGATTCCTCTCAGGGGCTGACATGGATCTTTGGGTACTTCTGGAGTCTCCCCAGGGGAGTCAGGCCTCGTCTCGAGTGGGGGCATGCACGTGTGCTTTCCTTCCAGGCTGTAGCAGCAATGTCACGCTTCCCGTCGCGTGGATCAAAGGATCTGTGGTTTTCCCTCGAGGCTTTCCCTCGAGGCTTTCCCACAGGGCTGTCCCACGTGCCACCGTGGTGTGAGTCGATCCTCGGCGTGAAAGATGAGCCAGTGCAGGGCAAAGAGGTTCCTCTGGAATGGACTGAGACATCTGGGGGACTCTTGGAATGGTGGTACGACCATGGAGTTCCTCTCGCCTTTCCTGTTGAGAGTGCCTCCTCTTGAGATGCGATGGGAACGCCGGGAATTCTTTCCCGTTGAAAGCAGGGAAAGGATCCTTCATCTCGAGCTACGAGGGGGAAACGGGGCTCCTCGGGATGTGGGCAGGACCATCGTGCTTCCTCTCGAGTGGACACGGGTATGTCGGTGAACTTCTTGAGTTGCAGCAAGGGTGTGAAGACCCTTTCGAAGTTCCAGAGGTTAGGTGTCATTAGTCTCCAGACGCCTCATCGGAAATAGGCCTCATCTAGCCTGGAAGGGAGAACTTCCTGGATTTTCTCGAGGTGCGGCAGGTGTTCTCGAGTTACGACGGGGACCTCAGGGACCCGCCCTGGTGGCCTCAGGAGAGGCCAGTCCCCATGCGAGTTGCTAGGGGGCCTCTCGGGATTCCTCTCCCGTCGATACCGGGGCCAAAAACCTTGTGTGGAGTCACGGCCGGAACCTAGGATTCCTCTCAGGGGCTGACATGGATCTTTGGGTACTTCTGGAGTCTCCCCAGGGGAGTCAGGCCTCGTCTCGAGTGGGGGCATGCACGTGTGCTTTCCTTCCAGGCTGTAGCAGCAATGTCACGCTTCCCGTCGCGTGGATCAAAGGATCTGTGGTTTTCCCTCGAGGCTTTCCCTCGAGGCTTTCCCACAGGGCTGTCCCACGTGCCACCGTGGTGTGAGTCGATCCTCGGCGTGAAAGATGAGCCAGTGCAGGGCAAAGAGTTTCCTCTGGAATGGACTGAGACATCTGGGGGACTCTTGGAATGGTGGTACGACCATGGAGTTCCTCTCGCCTTTCCTGTTGAGAGTGCCTCCTCTTGAGATGCGACGGGAATGCCGGGAATTCTTTCCCGTTGAAAGCAGGGAAAGGATCCCTCATCTCAAGCTACGAGGGGGAAACGGGGCTCCTCTCGATGTGGGCGGGACCATCGTGCTTCCTCTCGTGTGGAAACGGGTTTGGCGGTAAACTTCTTTAGTTGCAGCAAGGGTGTGAAAGACCCTTTCGAAGTTCCAGAGGTTGGGTGTCATTAGTCTCCAGACGCCTCATCGGAAATAGGCCTCATCTCGCCTGGAAAGGAGAACTTCCTGGATTTTCTCGAGTTGCGGCAGGTGTTCTCGAGTTACGACGGGGACCTCAGGGACCCGCCCTGGTGGCCTCAGGAGAGGCCAGTCCCCATGCGAGTTGCTAGGGGGCCTCTCGGGATTCCTCTCCCGTCGATACCGGGGCCAAAAACCTTGTGTGGAGTCAGGGCTGGAACCGAGGATTCCTCTCAGGGGCTGACATGGATCTTTGGGTACTTCTGGAGTCTCCCCAGGGGAGTCAGGCCTCGTCTCGAGTGGGGGCATGCACGTGTGCTTTCCTTCCAGGCTGTAGCAGCAATGTCACGCTTCCCGTCGCGTGCATCAAAGGATCTGTGGTTTTCCCTCGAGGCTTTCCCTCGAGGCTTTCCCACAGGGCTGTCCCACGTGCCACCGTGGTGTGAGTCGATCCTCGGCGTGAAAGATGAGCCAGTGCAGGGCAAAGAGGTTCCTCTGGAATGGACTGAGACATCTGGGGGACTCTTGGAATGGTGGTACGACCATGGAGTTCCTCTCGCCTTTCCTGTTGAGAGTGCCTCCTCTTGAGATGCGATGGGAACGCCGGGAATTCTTTCCCGTTGAAAGCAGGGAAAGGATCCCTCATCTCGAGCTACGAGGGGGAAACGGGGCTCCTCGGGATGTGGGCAGGACCATCGTGCTTCCTCTCGAGTGGACACGGGTATGTCGGTGAACTTCTTGAGTTGCAGCAAGGGTGTGAAAGACCCTTTCGAAGTTCCAGAGGTTAGGTGTCATTAGTCTCCAGACGCCTCATCGGAAATAGGCCTCATCTAGCCTGGAAGGGAGAACTTCCTGGATTTTCTCGAGGTGCGGCAGGTGTTCTCGAGTTACGACGGGTACCACAGGGACCCGCCCTGATGGCCTCAGGAGAGGCCAGTCCCCATGCGAGTTGCTAGGGGGCCTCTCGGGATTCCTCTCCCGTCGATACCGGGGCCAAAAACCTTGTGTGGAGTCAGGGCCAGAACCGAGGATTCCTCTCAGGGGCTGACATGGATCTTTGGGTACTTCTAGAGTCTCCCCAGGGGAGTCAGGCCTGGTCTCGAGTGGGGGCATGGACGTGCGCTTTCCGTCCAGGCTGTAGCAGCAATGTCACGCTTCCCGTCGCGTGGATCAAATGATCTGTGGTTTTCCCTCGAGGCTTTCCCTCGAGGCTTTCCCACAGGGCTGTCCCACGTGCCACCGTGGTGTGAGTCGATCCTCGGCGTGAAAGATGAGCCAGTGCAGGGCAAAGAGGTTCCTCTGGAATGGACTGAGACATCTGGGGGACTCTTGGAATGGTGGTACGACCATGGAGTTCCTCTCGCCTTTCCTGTTGAGAGTGCCTCCTCTTGAGATGCGACGGGAACGCCGGGAATTCTTTCCCGTTGAAAGCAGGGAAAGGATCCCTCATCTCGAGCTCCGAGGGGGAAACGGGGCTCCTCTGGATGTGGGCGGGACCATCGTGCTTCCTCCCGAGTGGACACGGGTATGGCGGTGAACTTCTTGAGTTGCAGCAAGGGTGTGAAAGACCCTTTCGAAGTTCCAGAGGTTAGGTGTCATTAGTCTCCAGACGCCTCATCGGAAATAGGCCTCATCTCGCCTGGAAGGGAGAATTTCCTGGATTTTCTCGAGTTGCGGCAGGTGTTCTCGAGTTACGACGGGGACCTCAGGGACCCGCCCTGGTGGCCTCAGGAGAGGCCAGTCCCCATGCGAGTTGCTAGGGGGCCTCTCGGGATTCCTCTCCCGTCGATACCGGGGCCAAAAGCCTTGTGTGGAGTCAGGTCCGGAACCGAGCATTCCTCTCAGGGGTTACATGGATCTTTGGGTACTTCTGGAGTCTCCCCAGGGGAGTCAGGCCTCGTCTCGAGTGGGGGCATGCACGTGCGCTTTCCTTCCATGCTGTAGCAGCAATGTCACGCTTCGCATCGCGAGGATTAAAGGATCTGTGGTTTTCCCTCGAGGCTTTCCCTCGAGGCTTTCCCACAGGGCTGTCCCACGTGCCACCGTGGTGTGAGTCGATCCTCGGCGTGAAAGATGAGCCAGTGCAGGGCAAAGAGGTTCCTCTGGAATGGACTGAGACATCTGGGGGACTCTTGGAATGGTGGTACGACCATGGAGTTCCTCTCGCCTTTCCTGTTGAGAGTGCCTCCTCTTGAGATGCGACGGGAATGCCGGGAATTCTTTCCCGTTGAAAGCAGGGAAAGGATCCCTCATCTCAAGCTACGAGGGGGAAACGGGGCTCCTCTGTATGTGGGCGGGACCATCGTGCTTTCTCTCGTGTGGAGACGGGTATGGCGGTAAACTTCTTGAGTTGCAGCAAGGGTGTGAAAGACCCTTTCGAAGTTCCAGAGGTTAGGTGTCATTAGTCTCCAGACGCCTCATCAGAAATAGGCCTCATCTCGCCTGGAAGGGAGAACTTCCTGGATTTTCTCGAGTTGCGGCAGGTGTTCTCGAGTTACGACGGGGACCTCAGGGACCCGCCCTGGTGGCTTCAGGAGAGGCCAGTCCCCATGCGAGTTGCTAGGGGGCCTCTCGGGATTCCTCTCCCGTCGATACCGGGGCCAAAAACCTTGTGTGGAGTCAAGGCCGGAACCGAGGATTCCTCTCAGGGGCTGACATGGATCTTTGGGTACTTCTGGAGTCTCCCCAGGGGAGTCAGGCCTCGTCTCGAGTGGGGGCATGCACGTGTGCTTTCCTTCCAGGCTGTAGCAGCAATGTCACGCTTCCCGTCGCGTGCATCAAAGGATCTGTGGTTTTCCCTCGAGGCTTTCCCTCGAGGCTTTCCCACAGGGCTGTCCCACGTGCCACCGTGGTGTGAGTCGATCCTCGGCGTGAAAGATGAGCCAGTGCAGGGCAAAGAGCTTCCTCTCGAATGGACTGAGACATCTGGGGGACTCTTGGAATGGTGGTACGACCAAGGAGTTCCTCTCGCCTTTCCTGTTGAGAGTGCCTCCTCTTGAGATGCGACGGGAACGCAGGGAATTCTTTCCCGTTGAAAGCAGGGAAAGGATCCCTCATCTCAAGCTACGAGGGGGAAACGGGGCTCCTCTGGATGTGGGCGGGACCATCGTGCTTCCTCTCGTGTGGAAACGGGTTTGGCGGTAAACTTCTTGAGTTGCAGCAAGGGTGTGAAAGACCCTTTCGAAGTTCCAGAGGTTGTGTGTCATTAGTCTCCAGACGCCTCATCGGAAATAGGCCTCATCTCGCCTGGAAGGGAGAACTTCCTGGATTTTCTCGAGTTGCGGCAGGTGTTCTCGAGTTACGACGGGGACCTCAGGGACCCGCCCTGGTGGCCTCAGGAGAGGCCAGTCCCCATGCGAGTTGCTAGGGGGCCTCTCGGGATTCCTCTCCCGTCGATACCGGGGCCAAAAACCTTGTGTGGAGTCAGGGCTGGAACCGAGGATTCCTCTCAGGGGCTGACATGGATCTTTGGGTACTTCTGGAGTCTCCCCAGGGGAGTCAGGCCTCGTCTCGAGTGGGGGCATGCACGTGTGCTTTCCTTCCAGGCTGTAGCAGCAATGTCACGCTTCCCGTCGCGTGCATCAAAGGATCTGTGGTTTTCCCTCGAGGCTTTCCCTCGAGGCTTTCCCACAGGGCTGTCCCACGTGCCACCGTGGTGTGAGTCGATCCTCGGCGTGAAAGATGAGCCAGTGCAGGGCAAAGAGGTTCCTCTGGAATGGACTGAGACATCTGGGGGACTCTTGGAATGGTGGTACGACCATGGAGTTCCTCTCGCCTTTCCTGTTGTGAGTGCCTCCTCTTGAGATGCGATGGGAACGCCGGGAATTCTTTCCCGTTGAAAGCAGGGAAAGGATCCCTCATCTCGAGCTACGAGGGGGAAACGGGGCTCCTCGGGATGTGGGCAGGACCATCGTGCTTCCTCTCGAGTGGACACGGGTATGTCGGTGAACTTCTTGAGTTGCAGCAAGGGTGTGAAAGACCCTTTCGAAGTTCCAGAGGTTAGGTGTCATTAGTCTCCAGACGCCTCATCGGAAATAGGCCTCATCTCGCCTGGAAGGGAGAACTTCCTGGATTTTCTCGAGGTGGGGCAGGTGTTCTCGAGTTACGACGGGTACCACAGGGATCCGCCCTGATGGCCTCAGGAGAGGCCAGTCCCCATGCGAGTTGCTAGGGGGCCTCTCGGGATTCCTCTCCCGTCGATACCGGGGCCAAAAACCTTGTGTGGAGTCAGGGCCAGAACCGAGGATTCCTCTCAGGGGCTGACTTGGATCTTTGGGTACTTCTAGAGTCTCCCCAGGGGAGTCAGGCCTGGTCTCGAGTGGGGGCATGGACGTGCGCTTTCCTTCCAGGCTGTAGCAGCAATGTCACGCTTCCCGTCGCGTGGATCAAATGATCTGTGGTTTTCCCTCGAGGCTTTCCCTCGAGGCTTTCCCACAGGGCTGTCCCACGTGCCACCGTGGTGTGAGTCGATCCTCGGCGTGAAAGATGAGCCAGTGCAGGGCAAAGGGGTTCCTCTGGAATGGACTGAGACATCTGGGGGACTCTTGGAATGGTGGTACGACCATGGAGTTCCTCTCGCCTTTCCTGTTGAGAGTGCCTCCTCTTGAGATGCGACGGGAACGCCGGGAATTCTTTCCCGTTGAAAGCAGGGAAAGGATCCCTCATCTCGAGCTCCGAGGGGGAAACGGGGCTCCTCTGGATGTGGGCGGGACCATCGTGCTTCCTCCCGAGTGGACACGGGTATGGCGGTGAACTTGTTCAGTTTCAGCAAGGGTGTGAAAGACCCTTTCGAAGTTCCAGAGGTTAGGTGTCATTAGTCTCCAGACGCCTCATCAGAAATAGGCCTCATCTCGCCTGGAAAGGAGAACTTCCTGGATTTTCTCGAGTTGCGGCAGGTGTTCTCGAGTTACGACGGGGACCTCAGGGACCCGCCCTGGTGGCCTCAGGAGAGGCCAGTCCCCATGCGAGTTGCTAGGGGGCCTCTCGGGATTCCTCTCCCGTCGATACCGGGGCCAAAAGCCTTGTGTGGAGTCAGGTCCGGAACCGAGCATTCCTCTCAGGGGTTACATGGATCTTTGGGTACTTCTGGAGTCTCCCCAGGGGAGTCAGGCCTCGTCTCGAGTGGGGGCATGCACGTGCGCTTTCCTTCCATGCTGTAGCAGCAATGTCACGCTTCGCATCGCGAGGATTAAAGGATCTGTGGTTTTCCCTCGAGGCTTTCCCTCGAGGCTTTCCCACAGGGCTGTCCCACGTGCCACCGTGGTGTGAGTCGATCCTCGGCGTGAAAGATGAGCCAGTGCAGGGCAAAGAGGTTCCTCTGGAATGGACTGAGACATCTGGGGGACTCTTGGAATGGTGGTACGACCATGGAGTTCCTCTCGCCTTTAATGTTGAGAGTGCCTCCTCTTGAGATGCGACGGGAATGCCGGGAATTCTTTCCCGTTGAAAGCAGGGAAAGGATCCCTCATCTCAAGCTACGAGGGGGAAACGTGGCTCCTCTGTATGTGGGCGGGACCATCGTGCTTCCTCTCGAGTGGACACGGGTATGTCGGTGAACTTCTTGAGTTGCAGCAAGGGTGTGAAAGACCCTTTCGAAGTTCCAGAGGTTAGGTGTCATTAGTCTCCAGACGCCTCATCGGAAATAGGCCTCATCTCGCCTGGAAGGGAGAACTTCCTGGATTTTCTCGAGGTGCGGCAGGTGTTCTCGAGTTACGACGGGTACCACAGGGACCCGCCCTGATGGCCTCAGGAGAGGCCAGTCCCCATGCGAGTTGCTAGGGGGCCTCCCGGGATTCCTCTCCAGTCGATACCAGGGCTAAAAACCTTGTGTGGAGTCAGGGTCAGAACCGAGGATTCCTCTCAGGGGCTGACATGTATCTTTGGGTACTTCTGGAGTCTCCCCAGGGGAGTCAGGCCTCGTCTCGAGTGGGGGCATGCACGTGCGCTTTCCTTCCAGGCTGTAGCAGCAATGTCACGCTTCCAGTCGCGTGGATCAAATGATCTGTGGTTTTCCCTCGAGGCTTTCCCTCGAGGCTTTCCCACAGGGCTGTCCCATGTGCCACCGTGGTGTGAGTCGATCCTCGGAGTGAAAGATGAGCCAGTGCAGGGCAAAGAGGTTCCTCTGGAATGGACTGAGACATCTGGGGGACTCTTGGAATGGTGGTACGACCATGGAGTTCCTCTCGCCTTTCCTGTTGAGAGTGCCTCCTCTTGAGATGCGACGGGAACGCTGGGAATTCTTTCCCGTTGAAAGCAGGGAAAGGATCCCTCATCTCGAGCTACGAGGGGGAAACGGGGCTCCTCTGGATGTGGGCGGGACCATCGTGCTTCCTCTCGAGTGGAGACGGGTATGGCGGTGAACTTCTTGAGTTGCAGCAAGGGTGTGAAAGACCCTTTCGAAGTTCCAGAGGTTAGGTGTCATTAGTCTCCAGATGCCTCATCGGAAATAGGCCTCATCTCGCCTGGAAGGGAGAACTTCCTTGATTTTCTCGAGTTGCGGCAGGTGTTCTCGAGTTACGACGGGGACCTCAGGGACCCGCCCTGGTGGCCTCAGGAAAGGCCAGTCCCCATGCGAGTTGCTAGGGGGCCTCTCGGGATTCCTCTCCCGTCGATACCGGGGCCAAAATCCTTGTGTAGAGTCAGGGCCGGAACCGAGGATTCCTCTCAGGGGCTGACATGGATCTTTGGGTACTTCTGGAGTCTCCCCAGGGGAGTCAGGCCTCGTCTCGAGTGGGGGCATGCACGTGCGCTTTCCTTCCAGGCTGTAGCAGCAATGTCACGCTTCCCGAAGCGTGGATCATAGGATCTGTGGTTTTCCCTCGAGGCTTTCCCTCGAGGCTTTCCCACAGGGCTGTCCCACGTGCCACCGTGGTGTGAGTCGATCCTCGGCGTGAAAGATGAGCCAGTGCAGGGCAAAGAGGTTCCTCTGGAATGGACTGAGACATCTGGGGGACTCTTGGAATGGTGGTACGACCATGGAGTTCCTCTCGCCTTTCCTGTTGAGAGTGCCTCCTCTTGAGATGCGATGGGAACGCCGGGAATTCTTTCCCGTTGAAAGCAGGCAAAGGATCCCTCATCTCGAGCTACGAGGGGGAAACGGGGCTCCTCTGGATGTGGGCGGGACCATCCTGCTTCCTCTCGAGTGGAGACGGGTATGGAAGTGAACTTCTTGAGTTGCAGCAAGGGTGTGAAAGACCCTTTCGAAATTCCAGAGGTTAGGTGTCATTAGTCTCCAGACGCCTCATCGGAAATAGGATTCTTCTCGCCTGGAAGGGAGAACTTCCTGGATTTTCTCGAGATGCGGCAGGTGTTCTCGAGTTACGACGGGGACCTCAGGGACCCGCCCTGGTGGCCTCAGGAGAGGCCAGTCCACATGTGAGTTGCTAGGGGGCCTCTCGGAATTCCTCTCCCGTCGATACCGGGGCCAAAAACCTTGTGTGGAGTCAGGGCCGGAAACGAGGATTCCTCTCAGGGGCTGACATGGATCTTTGGGTACTTCTGGAGTCTCCGCAGGGGAGTCAGGCCTCGTCTCGAGTGGGGGCATGCACGTGCGCTTTCCTTCCAGGCTGTAGCAGCAATGTCACGCTTCCCGTCGCGTGGATCATAGGATCTGTGGTTTTCCCTCGAGGCTTTCCCTCGAGGCTTTCCCACAGGGCTGTCCCACGTGCCACCATGGTGTGAGTCGATCCTCGGCGTGAAAGATGAGCCAGTGCAGGGCAAAGAGCTTCCTCTGGAATGGACTGAGACATCTGGGGGACTCTTGGAATGGTGGTACGACCATGGAGTTCCTCTCGCCTTTCCTGTTGAGAGTGCCTCCTCTTGAGATGCGACGGGAACGCCGGGAATTCTTTCCCGTTGAAAGCAGGCAAAGGATCCCTCATCTCGAGCTACGAGGGGGAAACGGGGCTCCTCTGGATGTGGGCGGGACCATCCTGCTTCCTCTCGAGTGGAGACGGGTATGGAAGTGAACTTCTTGAGTTGCAGCAAGGGTGTGAAAGACCCTTTCGAAGTTCCAGAGGTTAGGTGTCATTAGTCTCCAGACGCCTCATCGGAAATAGGCCTCATCTCGCCTGGAAGGGAGAACTTCCTGGATTTTCTCGAGATGCGGCAGGTGTTCTCGAGTTACGACGGGGACCTCAGGGACCCGCCCTGGTGGCCTCAGGAGAGGCCAGTCCACATGCGAGTTGCTAGGGGGCCTCGCGGGATTCCTCTCCCGTCGATACCGGGGCCAAAAACCTTGTGTGGAGTCAGGGCCGGAAACGAGGATTCCTCTCAGGGGCTGACATGGATCTTTGGGTACTTCTGGAGTCTCCGCAGGGGAGTCAGGCCTCGTCTCGAGTGGGGGCATGCACGTGCGTTTTCTTTCCAGGCTGTAGCAGCAATGTCACGCTTCCCGTCGCGTGGATCAAAGGATCTGTGGTTTTCCCTCGAGGCTTTCCCTCAGGGCTGTCCCACGTGCCACCGTGGTGTGAGTCGATCCTCGGCATGAAAGATGAGCCAGTGCAGGGCAAAGAGTTTCCTCTGGAATGGACTGAGACATCTGGGGGACTCTTGGAATGGTGGTACGAACATGGAGTTCCTCTCGCCTTTCCTGTTGAGAGTGCCTCCTCTTGAGATGCGACGGGAATGACGGGAATACTTTCCCGTTGAAAGCAGGGAAAGGATCCCTCATCTCGAGCTACGAGGGGGAAACGGGGCTCCTCTGGATGTGGGCGGGACCATCGTGCTTCCTCTCGAGTGGAGACGGGTATGGCGGTGAACTTCTTGAGTTGCAGCAAGGGTGTGAAAGACCCTTTCGAAGTTCCAGAGGTTAGGTGTCATTAGTCTCCAGATGCCTCATCGGAAATAGGCCTCATCTCGCCTGGAAGGGAGAACTTCCTTGATTTTCTCGAGTTGCGGCAGGTGTTCTCGAGTTACGACGGGGACCTCAGGGACCCGCCCTGGTGGCCTCAGGAAAGGCCAGTCCCCATGCGAGTTGCTAGGGGGCCTCTCGGGATTCCTCTCCCGTCGATACCGGGGCCAAAATCCTTGTGTAGAGTCAGGCCCGGAACCGAGGATTCCTCTCAGGGGCTGACATGGATCTTTGGGTACTTCTGGAGTCTCCCCAGGGGAGTCAGGCCTCGTCTCGAGTGGGGGCATGCACGTGCGCTTTCCTTCCAGGCTGTAGCAGCAATGTCACGCTTCCCGAAGCGTGGATCATAGGATCTGTGGTTTTCCCTCGAGGCTTTCCCTCGAGGCTTTCCCACAGGGCTGTCCCACGTGCCACCGTGGTGTGAGTCGATCCTCGGCGTGAAAGATGAGCCAGTGCAGGTCAAAGAGGTTCTTCTGGAATGGACTGAGACATCTGGGGGACTCTTGGAATGGTGGTACGACCATGGAGTTCCTCTCGCCTTTCCTGTTGAGAGTGCCTCCTCTTGAGATGCGACGGGAACGCCGGGAATTCTTTCCCGTTGAAAGCAGGCAAAGGATCCCTCATCTCGAGCTACGAGGGGGAAACGGGGCTCCTCTGGATGTGGGCGGGACCATCCTACTTCCTCTCGAGTGGAGACGGGTATGGAAGTGAACTTCTTGAGTTGCAGCAAGGGTGTGAAAGACCCTTTCGAAGTTCCAGAGGTTAGGTGTCATTAGTCTCCAGACGCCTCATCGGAAATAGGCCTCATCTCGCCTGGAAGGGAGAACTTCCTGGATTTTCTCGAGATGCGGCAGGTGTTCTCGAGTTACGACGGGGACCTCAGGGACCCGCCCTGGTGGCCTCAGGAGAGGCCAGTCCACATGCGAGTTGCTAGGGGGCCTCTCGGGATTCCTCTCCCGTCGATACCGGGGCCAAAAACCTTGTGTGGAGTCAGGGCCGGAAACGAGGATTCCTCTCAGGGGCTGACATGGATCTTTGGGTACTTCTGGAGTCTCCGCAGGGGAGTCAGGCCTCGTCTCGAGTGGGGTCATGCACGTGCGTTTTCTTTCCATGCTGTAGCAGCAATGTCAGGCTTCCCGTCGCGTGGATCAAAGGATCTGTGGTTTTCCCTCGAGGCTTTCCCACAGGGCTGTCCCACGTGCCACCGTGGTGTGAGTCGATCCTCGGCGTGAAAGATGAGCCAGTGCAGGGCAAAGAGGTTCCTCTGGAATGGACTGAGACATCTGGGGGACTCTTGGAATGGTGGTACGACCATGGAGTTCCTCTCGCCTTTCCTGTTGAGAGTGCCTCCTCTTGAGATGCGATGGGAACGCCGGGAATTCTTTCCCGTTGAAAGCAGGCAAAGGATCCCTCATCTCGAGCTACGAGGGGGAAACAGGGCTCCTCTGGATGTGGGCGGGACCATCCTGCTTCCTCTCGAGTGGAGACGGGTATGGAAGTGAACTTCTTGAGTTGCAGCAAGGGTGTGAAAGACCCTTTCGAAATTCCAGAGGTTAGGTGTCATTAGTCTCCAGACGCCTCATCGGAAATAGGATTCTTCTCGCCTGGAAGGGAGAACTTCCTGGATTTTCTCGAGATGCGGCAGGTGTTCTCCAGTTACGACGGGGACCTCAGGGACCCGCCCTGGTGGCCTCAGGAGAGGCCAGTCCACATGTGAGTTGCTAGGGGGCCTCTCGGAATTCCTCTCCCGTCGATACCGGGGCCAAAAACCTTGTGTGGAGTCAGGGCCGGAAACGAGGATTCCTCTCAGGGGCTGACATGGATCTTTGGGTACTTCTGGAGTCTCCGCAGGGGAGTCAGGCCTCGTCTCGAGTGGGGGCATGCACGTGCGCTTTCCTTCCAGGCTGTAGCAGCAATGTCACGCTTCCCGTCGCGTGGATCATAGGATCTGTGGTTTTCCCTCGAGGCTTTCCCTCGAGGCTTTCCCACAGGGCTGTCCCACGTGCCACCGTGGTGTGAGTCGATCCTCGTCGTGAAAGATGAGCCAGTGCAGGGCAAAGAGCTTCCTCTGGAATGGACTGAGACATCTGGGGGACTCTTGGAATGGTGGTACGACCATGGAGTTCCTCTCGCCTTTCCTGTTGAGAGTGCCTCCTCTTGAGATGCGACGGGAACGCCGGGAATTCTTTCCCGTTGAAAGCAGGCAAAGGATCCCTCATCTCGAGCTACGAGGGGGAAACGGGGCTCCTCTGGATGTGGGCGGGACCATCCTGCTTCCTCTCGAGTGGAGACGGGTATGGAAGTGAACTTCTTGAGTTGCAGCAAGGGTGTGAAAGACCCTTTCGAAGTTCCAGAGGTTAGGTGTCATTAGTCTCCAGACGCCTCATCGGAAATAGGCCTCATCTCGCCTGGAAGGGAGAACTTCCTGGATTTTCTCGAGATGCGGCAGGTGTTCTCGAGTTACGACGGGGACCTCAGGGACCCGCCCTGGTGGCCTCAGGAGAGGCCAGTCCACATGCGAGTTGCTAGGGGGCCTCGCGGGATTCCTCTCCCGTCGATACCGGGGCCAAAAACCTTGTGTGGAGTCAGGGCCGGAAACGAGGATTCCTCTCAGGGGCTGACATGGATCTTTGGGTACTTCTGGAGTCTCCGCAGGGGAGTCAGGCCTCGTCTCGAGTGGGGGCATGCACGTGCGTTTTCTTTCCAGGCTGTAGCAGCAATGTCACGCTTCCCGTCGCGTGGATCAAAGGATCTGTGGTTTTCCCTCGAGGCTTTCCCACAGGGCTGTCCCACGTTCCACCGTGGTGTGAGTCGATCCTCGGCGTGAAAGATGAGCCAGTGCAGGGCACAGAGGTTCCTCTGGAATGGACTGAGACATCTGGGGGACTCTTGGAATGGTGGTACGACCATGGAGTTCCTCTCGCCTTTCCTGTTGAGAGTGCCTCCTCTTGAGATGCGACGGGAACGCCGGGAATTCTTTCCCGTTGAAAGCAGGGAAAGGATCCCTCATCTCGAGCTACGAGGGGGAAACGGGGCTCCTCTGGATGTGGGCGGGACCATCGTGCTTCCTCTCTAGTGGAGACGGGTATTGCCGGGGTCCAGCCCCGGTGGATCCAGGGAATTCGAAGGGTGGACGGCGTTGGCGTGGAAAGACTTGTTTATTTATTAATATAAGATTAGATTAAGAAACTGTAGTGCAGTAGGAAGATTAAGTGGAGAAAGAGGGCTGAATAGCTTGGTTTACGCGGAAGACCAATAAAATTCCAGACAAGGAATTTGCACCATCTACGTTGGGCCACCGGTGCCCGCTTGAATATCTAAGGGTGCCTCGCCTTAAGCTCCCTTTCTCGCGGATCTTAATAACCAGGGCAAATAAGTAGACCTGGCGAGCCTCCGCGCCCCAGATGGAAATTCAGCCTGAAATTAAAGTAAAGAGCAGAGGGAAGAAAAGGGAGAGAAAAAGAGAGAGAGAGAGAGACACGGGGGGAGCCATATTCCCAAGACACCAGGCCGAGACTAGTCCGAGAAACTGGTCTGAGAATCTGGTCCCGTCCTTTATTGTTCAGAAGGCCTTTTATACTTTTGATAAAACATGGAGATCAATGGGTAACACAAAGTTATGCAGCGTTAGCAGTCCAGACTCTTATCAA
This sequence comes from Capricornis sumatraensis, assembly GCF_032405125.1. Lineage (NCBI taxonomy): Eukaryota > Metazoa > Chordata > Mammalia > Artiodactyla > Bovidae > Capricornis > Capricornis sumatraensis. Next base: position 5,066,038 of record NW_027184614.1, on the reverse strand, counting down.
AACCAGGCTTTTCTCTCTGCATACCTAATTGTATACACAAGTCTTAGGTAATTTACATCATCTTCCAACCAAAAGGGCCAATTAACATTTTACAGCCTTTTTTCTGATAAGGGTTTGTCAACCACAAGACTTATTTGTGTTGATCTTCCCAAGGTCTGGTGCCACTCTCGGAAAGCACTAAAGAAAGTTACATTCTTAGACAGCAAGGATACAGCAACTTATAACAAGTAGAGGGAGTGCAGTGATTTATAGCAAAAGAGAAGCAATTAACTCAAAAGTCTAGTGTTGCTAACATCAAAACTACTATGTATCTTTTTCTACATCCTGCTTACATTAACATCCTTCCAGGTGCCTAAAAGATAAAGAATAAGGAGGTCTGGCAGCAATCCTTGAGTCAACAGTGAAAACCCTCTACCAATATAATTTTTAACTCTTTAGAAAAGGCTCTGTATCTTTAAGATGCTTTTAAGCTTTGTGCCTCCCGCGGTTGGGGGGCTGTAAGCAATTCACAAGCTGTAAGCTTTGTGCCTCTCGCGGTTGGGGGGCTGTAAGCAATTCACAAGCTGTAAGAGGTCTGGGGAACCTGTTAGGCAGACTAGAGAGCTATCAGAGGGGTTTAACTGAAACATCCCTTTCAAATGCAGAAGACTAAAACCCTGAATTGACTTTTTTCCAGAGAATATCAGAAAAGTGGAAAAGCAGAGCACAAAAGCCGGCAGATTTTTGCTGGGGTACATGCTTAGGAATATCCAGAGGGGTCCCTGAAGTCTGAGCACGCCTTGCGTATGTCAGCTTCCTTCCTCATGACCTTGTCACGGGCGGGATTCCTCACACTGGCTTCCGGCAACTCCCCCTTCTTTATTAGTTTTTTAAAAAAATTAGGTGCAGTTCAGTCGCGAGATTCCGAATGCTCTGCCGAAGAGTCCTGACAACACAAGGAAGCACGATTACAAGGAGCAGGATTATGGCACCCACAGCAGCATAGCTAGAGACAGTAGTCAGAAGAGTTTTTCCAGAAATGAAGTCAGAGAAGGTGTGGAAAAAGTCATTGGCTTCTCCTGCGGCGGTAAAATCTAATCGGGAGTGTTCCAAGGTCTGAATCTGATTATGAAGTTTCCCTAAATCTAAACTAATATCTGAGCTGTTCCAGACACCTAAAATATGATTTTTGACCCTCTCCCATTTAAAATCTGTCTCATTTACTTTCAGGGATGTAACACATATCCACCGGTAATCGGCATGACATGAAAGAGCCAATTTCATTTTCAGACTCTGTAATTCATTCCCAATATGCATTACTGCTTCTTCTAAGGCATCAATCCTTATTTCTAGCTTCCTATCTATAATTTCCTGGGATGCCAGCGTTAGAGAAACATTTTTGGATACGGTGTCAACATATTGGGCAGTATACACTTGTTGAGACAATGATAATGCCGCCACAGTAACAGAAGTAATTGCGGTTATCAAAGCTGATATTCCCAAAACAAGTAAGCCCACAAACCGTCGTGTTCGCATTAAATCTTGTAGCTGTTGCAGTACAGCTAGGCCATGGTTATCATACCAATACGTGGCTACAGTTACAGGTACCATGAGATAGGGCGGACGTTTTAAAACCATGAAAGAGCAAACTTTATATTGAGGAGTTAAACAGGATGAAAGCATACATTGTTCACAAGACACTACATGGGGTCCACCTGTATAATTCAATTGTATGTTAAGTCTTTCAGAATCATTAGTGAAAAGAAAAACATAAGGAGAGGGTAGACAAGCTAAAATAGAGTAAATAGAGGTATTTTTTGGTCGGATTAAAATAATAGGGGCGGTAGCCGCAAGGGCTCTCCAAATTTCTGGCTGCCAAAAGGTTTTACCTCTAGTTATATAAGACAGCATAGGGGGAACAAATTGGTTATGATGCCGTCTGGTGGCAACTAACGGCCAAGAAATTGAATATTCTTTCCAATTATCCAATCTATTGATAAAGTCATCGTCAGACTCAGGGTCTTGACCTGGATTTGGGTTGCTCCAGTCCTGAATCGCACAATTTCTTCCTCCCGGCATATTGTAATCTACTCTCGAATTATAAATACAAGATTTCCAAATCGGATATCCTGAATGATCATCTATAGTTTTCCAAATAACATCTGAGGGAGCAACATCATCACAATTTGGATATTCTGATGGAGTTTTGAGAGACAAAGACTTATAGGGGCCAAGGACCCCAGGCATACGGGCTCGTAATATCCAAGCAGACCGATCCCCTATAGATGCAAATTTAGAGGTTGGGGAATCTGTCATAACTGCTTTTGTGGAGGCTCCAACGCATCCTGTCTTGGTAAAGAAGTCTCCTGTAAGGCCAGGAGGAAAATTAAAGCAGACAGGAAAATCATCTGCTAGTCCTTTAAAGGTATAATTGAAATTAATAGGGTATTGGTCTTTTGTATAGGAAGTATAAGATCCTCCCAAAAGGCGAGGCTGGTCTGTACTAACTCGTATGGGGTCACTGTTCCAAGTAACAACTTGGAAAGTTGGAGGATCCGGGAGAAACGCCCAATATTTGGTTGGAATGGGAGCAGCGCTTACCTGGCAAGAGAGCAAGGCAAGCATGGCAATAAACACCTTTTCAGGAGAGACTGACGATCCCTGTAGGGTAGCTATCCCCTGTGCCTGGCGACAGAGAGCTTTAATCTGTCCCCAGGTGGGCAAGGAGGCTTGTTGGGTTGACTGAGCTGGGCGTCCTAATGGATTCCTGCGAGGCAAAAAATCAGGGGGTGCAATATCCTGTATCTGAAGTCGTGACATCTGTCCAGTGGGTGGCTCCGATCCGCGCCTATCCGGGATCTCCAATGTCAGCTGTCCTGGGGTCAGCGGCGTTTCCCGTGCTGGCGGAGGGAGCGGGGGAAGAGGGAGTTTCTTCCTTTTTAGAGATCGCGGTGGCGGGGGATTCTGGTATCCGGGGAGCTGAGACATGGCGAATTAGTCTGTCTGGAACCCAAATCGGAGCGTCCGCGTCCTGTGGAAAAACACAAGCATACCCTCGCCCATTGGTTAATAAGGGGTCAGGACCTTTCCATTGTCCGGAAAGAAGGTCCCTCCATTTTACTAATGGTTTTGCATTCAATTGCTCTGGGCACCAATGGCGAAGCATTGCAGTGTTTCCGGATGAATCAGCATTTAAGTTATTTATTACGAAAAGAGCATGTTGCAAAATCTGATGGGGGGAACTATATTTAAATTCCCCTTCTTTTAGTTTTTGAATATGGATTTTCAGTGTTTGATGTGCTCTTTCCACAATGGCTTGTCCTTGTGGGTTATAAGGGATGCCGGTGTTATGTTTAATTTGAAATCTTGTACAGAATTGCTGAAAAGATTTAGAAGTGTAAGCAGGAGCATTATCAGTTTTTAAAGCTTTTGGCAAGCCCAGATAGGAAAAGCATGTAAAAAGATGTTGTATTACATCTTTAACTGCTTCCCCTGTACGAGCAGTGGCAATAATAACATGAGAGAAGGTATCTACAGTTACATGAACAAAAGACAGTTTTCCAAATGAAGAGACATGGGTTACATCCATTTGCCAGAGTGCATTAGGTTTGAGACCGCGAGGGTTAACTCCCAGAGGCAAAGCATTCACGGTAGTAGGACAATGTGAACAAGAACGAACAATCTCTCGGGCAGATTCTCGAGGAATTTGAAACTGGTATCGTAAGGCAGTGGCATTTTGGTGATGAAGTGAGTGAGAAGCTCGAGCTTCTTCAAAAACAGAAGCCACTGAAATCCTGGTTAACGAATCTGCCAATTCATTGAGAGCATTTAAAGGGCCAGGCAGGCCGGAATGAGCCCGAATGTGGCCGATAAAGAACGCCCGATTTCTTTTCCATATTTGCTGCTGCAGTTTAGTTAACAAATGGAAGATAGCAGTTTTGTTTTCAGGCAAAACTGCAGTCTCAATGTGTGGAAACAGCCTGACCACATACTGAGAGTCAGAATAAAGGTTAAATTCTTTCTCCGCAAACATAACAAAGGCCTCAATAACAGCTGTGATTTCAGCCCTTTGAGCTGAAGTTTCTTGTGTTTCCAAAAGTTTTTGATGATCTCTTGTGACTATAGAGGCTCTACCGTTAGCCGATCCATCAGTAAAGACTACCTGAGCATCTGAAATAGGGAACTGTTTACACCGGACAGGAAAAATAACTGGATGGTTAGACATAAAATTTAGTAAAACATGCGAGGGTAAATGATGCAAAATTTGACCACAGTAATTCCCTATGGCAATCTGCCAGTCTTCATCAAACATTAAAAGAGCATCAAGCTGCTCCTTATTATATGGAATTACAATCTCTGATGGCTCTTTACCAAACAATTCAATGCTCCGCTTCCTTCCTTTTAGCATTAATGTGGCAATTAAACCAGGATAAGAAGCCACGACTTTTTTAGCTTGGGTAGGAAGATGGATCCATTCTAAAGGGCCGCGTTGCCACAGAACTCCCGTAGGCGCCGTTGGAGTAGCTAGGCAAAGGAACTGCCACGTCATCGTCAAATCAATTCTTTTTACATAGCTATTTGATAAGGCTGCTTCTACTTTGCCTAGGGCTTCTTGAGCCTCAGCTGTTAATTGTCTTTTTGAGGTTGGATCAGGATCCCCGCGTAAAGTGTTAAAAAGAGGTTTTAATTCGGCAGTGGTTAATTTTAAATATGGTCTAATCCAATTAATATCACCTAAGAGTTTTTGATAATCATTTAAAGTAATAAGATGGTCTTTTCTCAATTGCAGCGGGGTATGAGTCACCGTTTCCGAATTTATGACTCTTCCTAAGTAAGTTATGGGCGGATTGATTTGAATTTTTTCTGGGGCAATTTTTAGGCCTCTGTCTGTCAATGCCTGGGTCAGGTCCTGGAGCACAGTCTGCAGGTGAACTCTATCAGGATGAGCTATTAAAATATCATCCATATAGTGAATCATATACACGTGTTCATATTTAGCCCTAGTATCTTCTAGAGCGGCATTAACAAATTTTTGGCATAAAGTAGGGCTATTTTTCATTCCCTGAGGCAGAACCTTCCACTGAAACCGTAAATAAGGCTGTTTAAGATTTTCTGATGGCAGACTAAAGGCAAATCGCTTTTTATCCTCAGGATTTAAGGGAATAGTGAAAAAACAATCTTGTAAATCAATAACAATTATATTATATCCCTCTGGAACGGCTACTGGGGAAGGGAGCCCAGGCTGTAAGGCCCCCATGTCCTCCATGGTGGCATTAATAGCTCTCAAATCCTGTAAAAGTCGCCATTTACCAGATTTTTTCTTAATGACAAAAATAGGAGTGTTCCAGGGGCTATTGGAGGGCTCAATATGTCCCAATTCTAATTGTTCAAAGATTAATGCTTTAGCTGCCAATAATTTTTCCTTATGCAGAGGCCACTGTTCTACCCACACCGGATCTTGAGATTTCCATGTGATGGGGTCGGCAGCAAAAACAATGGCCTCAATTATAAATTTGGATATCCCAATCCAGCACGTAGCTTGCGAGGAGTTGGGCAAATTGGCTCAATTATTCCTGTCTGTTGTTTACCCAATCCTTTTGATGGATCATAGCCCATCTGCAACATCTGAGAGGTCACTTTATCATCAGGGCTAAAAAGTAACACTCCCATTTGAGATAGCACGTCCCTCCCCCACAGGGTAAGGGGGAGCGAAGGAACGACATAAGGTTGGAAAGTTCCACGGGTATCCTCAAATTGCCAATCTAAAATTTTTGCACTTTTGGCTATTGTGGGGGCTCTTCCTATCCCCACCAAGTTATTTTCAGTAGTATGTGTGGGCCAGGAGCTGGGCCAGTCTTTTCCTGAAATGCAAGAAACATCTGCTCCTGTGTCTAATAACCCCACAATAGACTTGCCATTAATCAGGATAGTCTTCATAGGACGTTTCTGAGTAATTTCTGTTATCCAAAAAACCATATCACTAGACCCAAATCCTTTATCCTGCCTTTCATTTTGAGTAGCTGTGCGCCCAATTGCAGTGTGGTAAGGCAAAAGCAAAAGTTGGGCTATTCTTTGTCCCTGATGTATTTGGAAAGTTTTAGTTGGGGGTGAAATCATTATCTGGATTTCTCCTGTATAATCTGAGTCAATTACTCCAGGGATGATTGTGAGACCTTGCATAGCTAAGGAACTTCTGCCTAGTATAATTCCTACTAAACCTGTTGGTAATGGGCCTTTAACTCCTGTAGGTATTTTTACAGTGGGGCTATCTGGTGTTAATATTGCTGAGGTGGTGGAACTGAGGTCCAGTCCTGCGCTGCCTGGGGTTGCTCTGATGAGTTCTGCGATGGGACGAAGGGAATGAATGGGTTCAGTGAGGCTGCCCCAATTGTTGTCGGGGCCTGAGGCTGGCCCCTCAATCCGTTTCCCGACTGCTGGTCGGGGCCCAAAAAGGCTCCATTTCTATGGAATTGTGACCTACATTCTTTTGCCCAGTGATATCCTTTTTGACAACGAGGGCAGAGAGATCTAGGGAGATTAGTAGGCACAGCCGGGGAGGGAGAATTCGGCAGAGAAGAACCGGCTGCTTTTTGGGGACAAGCTCGCATAAGGTGCCCTTCCCGTCCGCAAGAGAAGCAGGCCTTGGATAAACCAATATTCTGGCCTGGACTACTGGAATGACTCTTTGACGGGTTATTTCTATTTGTAAAAAAGGACTGTACTGCCTGCTGGTAAGAATTTCCCTTTATGGCTGCAGCTATGGCAACGCCCTGCATCATCGCTGGTCCTACATCTGCACATTGCCTGATATAATCTATTATTTCCCCAGTTTTTTTAATAGGACGTAAAATGGCCTGGCAGGTAGAATTAGCATTTTCAAATGCCAGTTGTTTTATCAATATACTAGCTGCCTCAGTGTTGGAAATTACTCTGTTGACTGCCTCTGCAAGTCTTGATATAAAGTCTTCATATGGCTCTTCTGGTTTTTGTTTAACATTTGAGAAGGAAGAGGTAGATTCTTTCCCTTCAGGCAACAAACGCCAAGCCCCAAGGGCGCAGGCGGTTACTTGATCTAAAGTGGTTTTATCTAATCCCATTTGATCTCTAAGTGTTCCAAAATCATTAGTCCCTGCCAACATATTTTTTATAATATATCTTGGGCCATATTTTTGGTTAGCATCAGCCTGTTTTTGGGCTAGATCTTCATATTCAGTTCTCCAAAGTACATATTGACCTCCAGACAGACAAGCTTTAGCGACTGTCTTCCAGTCATGGGGTGTCATCCATCTGCCCGCTAAAGCTTCCACCAATGATACAGTGTACGGGGCTTTAGGCCCATACAAAGCACAAGCCTGTTTGAGTTCTTTAATCATTTTCATTGGAATGGGTTCCCAGTGGGGGGCTGTTCTCCCACCACTTCCACCAAATATTATGGGGAAACAAGCCTCAAGGTGGGGATCAAGTTCATCATCTGGGCTAGAGAAAACTCTTCTTCGGGGAGCTTCTAGTGGAGGCCCCTCACCCTTATAGGGAGGGGGGGGCAAGGGGTGTCCTATGTCACTTTCTTCGTACTTTGGGAATTTTTTATCCGTTCTGTGTTTAGGTCTTACGGATGTTTTATCTGGGGAATCTGGCCTTAAACTCTCAGGTGCATATAATCTGATGGGGGACATTTGTCTTGAGCCTCTGGAAGCAGAAGGCTTAATTAAGGAAATTTCTCTTGAATTTGTGGAAGCAGGTGGTCTGGTTGGGGAAGTTTTTATTAAGCTCTTTGGAGCAGATAATCTAATTGGAGAAGTTTCTCTTAAACTCCTTGGAGCATCTTTATTTAATAAAGACCAGTCCTCATCAGAATGATCTTGACTTACTTCCTCTTCCAAATCTTCCTCATCTGAAAGCTGCTCTTTTTTGTCATCTCTATCTATTACCTTTTCTTGGGCAGTCATTGCAGCTATCATTTGACTCAACTGCCGATAGTTAGGTGTAGCCTCCTTTTCATCACTCTCCTCTTCGATAGATACCTTTTTCTCTGCACTTTCCTCTTTAAGATGTACCTTTTCAGATTCAGGGGCAGGGTCTAGAGCGTCCCTAATTATATTCCATAAGGAAAAGGCGTCAGTAGGCACCTTTTGTGAGCCATGTTCAGCATGGTAAGTTTTTAGTTGTTTTCCTACTCTCTCCCAGGTGTCTAAGTTAACAGTGCCTTCTTCTGGAAACCAGGGACACTGTTCTTGTACAAAGGAAAAAAATGAATGAATATTGGATTTTTTAACTTTAATTCCTCGTTTAGTTAGTAACTGCAAGATTACTCCTGTAAAAAGCTGTCTTTCTTTTGATTCACTGTTACCCATGTCAGAAAATTAAGTCTTATAGAAAAGTCTACCTCAACAAAAAGGTTTTACCTTTGGCGAGGGGGGTTTTGTTTTCAACCCTAAGATAGCAGGTTTCTTTTCAACCTCTAGAGCACCAGGTTTCTCTTAAACCCTTGAACACTTCCCACTCCTCCTCACCCTGTCTATCCTACAGGGGGGTCCGCGGCACCCTGAGTGGGGTCCTAGCCGTCCCGAACACTCAACACTGGGGGAGTACCCGAAAGTACTCCGGGGGGAGTGATTAAGTCACTCCGGGGGGGAGCAACAGAGAGTGCTCCGGGGGGAGCAACAGAGAGTGCTCCGGGGGGAGCTACAGAGAGTGCTCCGGGGGGAGCTTTTGCTCCGAGGAACCTACCTTCGAATAGCCTGTTCCGGGCGCCACTTGCCGGGGTCCAGCCCCGGTGGATCCAGGGAATTCGAAGGGTGGACGGCGTTGGCGTGGAAAGACTTGTTTATTTATTAATATAAGATTAGATTAAGAAACTATAGTGCAGTAGGAAGATTAAGTGGAGAAAGAGGGCTGAATAGCTTGGTTTACGCGGAAGACCAATAAAATTCCAGACAAGGAATTTGCACCATCTACGTTGGGCCACCGGTGCCCGCTTGAATATCTAAGGGTGCCTCGCCTTAAGCTCCCTTTCTCGCGGATCTTAATAACCAGGGCAAATAAGTAGACCTGGCGAGCCTCCGCGCCCCAGATGGAAATTCAGCCTGAAATTAAAGTAAAGAGCAGAGGGAAGAAAAGGGAGAGAAAAAGAGAGAGAGAGAGAGACAGGGGGGGAGCCAGATTCCCAAGAAACCAGGCCGAGACTAGTCCGAGAAACTGGTCTGAGAATCTGGTCCCGTCCTTTATTGTTCAGAAGGCCTTTTATACTTTTGATAAAACATGGAGATCAATGGGTAACACAAAGTTATGCAGCGTTAGCAGTCCAGACTCTTATCAAAACCAGGCTTTTCTCTCTGCATACCTAATTGTATACACAAGTCTTAGGTAATTTACATCATCTTCCAACCAAAAGGGCCAATTAACATTTTACAGCCTTTTTTCTGATAAGGGTTTGTCAACCACAAGACTTATTTGTGTTGATCTTCCCAAGGTCTGGTGCCACTCTCGGAAAGCACTAAAGAAAGTTACATTCTTAGACAGCAAGGATACAGCAACTTATAACAAGTAGAGGGAGTGCAGTGATTTATAGCAAAAGAGAAGCAATTAACTCAAAAGTCTAGTGTTGCTAACATCAAAACTACTATGTATCTTTTTCTACATCCTGCTTACATTAACATCCTTCCAGGTGCCTAAAAGATAAAGAATAAGGAGGTCTGGCAGCAATCCTTGAGTCAACAGTGAAAACCCTCTACCAATATAATTTTTAACTCTTTAGAAAAGGCTCTGTATCTTTAAGATGCTTTGAAGCTTTGTGCCTCCCGCGGTTGGGGGGCTGTAAGCAATTCACAAGCTGTAAGCTTTGTGCCTCTCGCGGTTGGGGGGCTGTAAGCAATTCACAAGCTGTAAGAGGTCTGGGGAACCTGTTAGGCAGACTAGAGAGCTATCAGAGGGGTTTAACTGAAACATCCCTTTCAAATGCAGAAGACTAAAACCCTGAATTGACTTTTTTCCAGAGAATATCAGAAAAGTGGAAAAGCAGAGCACAAAAGCCAGCAGATTTTTGCTGGGGTACATGCTTAGGAATATCCAGAGGGGTCCCTGAAGTCTGAGCACGCCTTGCGTATGTCAGCTTCCTTCCTCATGACCTTGTCACGGGCGGGATTCCTCACACTGGTTTCCGGCAGGGTATGGTGGTGAACTTCTTGAGTTGCAGCAAGGCTGTGAAAGACCCTTTCGAAGTTCCAGAGGTAAGGTGTCATTAGTCTCCAGACGCCTCATCGGAAATAGGCCTCATCTCGCCTGGAAGGGAGAACTTCCTGGATTTTCTCGAGTTGCGGCAGGTGTTCTCGAGTTACGACGGGGACCTCAGGGACCCGCCCTGGTGGCCTCAGGAGAGGCCAGTCCCTACGCGAGTTGCTAGGGGGCCTCTCGGGATTCCTCTCCCGTCGATACCGGGGCCAAAAACCTTGTGTGGAGTCAGGGCCGGAACCGAGGATTCCTCTCAGGGGCTGACATGGATCTTTGGGTACTTCTGGAGTCTCCCCAGGGGAGTCAGGCCTCGTCTCGAGTGGGGGCATGCACGTGCACTTTCCTTCCAGGCTGTAGCATCAATGTCACGCTACCTGTCGCGTGGATCAAATGATCTGTGGTTTTCCCTCGAGGCTTTCCCACAGGGCTGTCCCACGTGCCACCGTGGTGTGAGTCGATCCTCGGCGTGAAAGATGAGCCAGTGCAGGGCAAAGAGCTTCCTCTGGAATGTACTGAGACATCTGGGGGACTCTTGGAATGGTGGTACCACCATGGAGTTCCTCTCGCCTTTCCTGTTGAGAGTGCCTCCTCTTGAGATGCGATGGGAACGCCGGGAATTCTTTCCCGTTGAAAGCAGGCAAAGGATCCCTCATCTCGAGCTACGAGGGGGAAACGGGGCTCCTCTGGATGTGGGCGGGACCATCCTGCTTCCTCCCGAGTGGAGACGGGTATGGAAGTGAACTTCTTGAGTTGCAGCAAGGGTGTGAAAGACCCTTTCGAAGTTCCAGAGGTTAGGTGTCATTAGTCTCCAGACGCCTCATCGGAAATAGGATTCTTCTCGCCTGGAAGGGAGAACTTCCTGGATTTTCTCGAGATGCGGCAGGTGTTCTCGAGTTACGACGGGGACCTCAGGGACCCGACCTGGTGGCCTCAGGAGATGCCAGTCCACATGCGAGTTGCTAGGGGGCCTCTCGGAATTCCTCTCCCGTCGATACCGGGGCCAAAAACCTTGTGTGGAGTCAGGGCCGGAAACGAGGATTCCTCTCAGGGGCTGACATGGATCTTTGGGTTCTTCTGGAGTCTCCGCAGGGGAGTCAGGCCTCGTCTCGAGTGGGGGCATGCACGTGCGCTATCCTTCCAAGCTGTAGCAGCAATGTCACGCTTCTCGACCCATGGATCAAAGGATCTGTGGTTTTCCCTCCAGGCTTTCCCACAGGGCTGTCCCACGTGCCACCGTGGTGTGAGTCGATCTTCGGCGTGAAAGATGAGCCAGTGCAGGGCAAAGAGGTTCCTCTGGAATGGACTGATACATCTGGGGGACTCTTGGAATGGTGGTACGATCATGGAGTTCCTCTCGCCTTTCCTGTTGAGAGTGCCTCCTCTTGAGATGCGACGGGAACGCCTGGAATTCTTTCCCGTTGAAAGCAGGGAAAGGATCCCTCATCTCGAGCTACGAGGGGGAAACGGGGCTCCTCTGGATGTGGGCGGGACCATCGTGCTTCCTCTCGAGTGGAGACGGGTATGGCGGTGAACTTTTTGAGTTGCAGCAAGGGTGTGAAAGACCCTTTCGAAGTTCCAGAGGTTAGGTGTCATTAGTCTCCAGAAGCCTCATCGGAAATAGGCCTCATCTCGCCTGGAAGGGAGAACTTCCTGGATTTTCTCGAGTTGCAGCAGGTGTTCTCGAGTTACGACGTGGACCTCAGGGACCCTCCCTGGTGGCCTCAGGAAAGGCCAGTCCCCATGCGAGTTGCTAGGGGGCCTCTCGGGATTCCTCTCCCGTCGATACCGGTGCCAAATACCTTGTGTGGAGTCAGGGCCGGAACCGAGGATTCCTCTCAGGGGCTGACATGGATCTTTGGGTACTTCTGGAGTCTCCCCAGGGGAGTCAGGCCTCCTCTCGAGTGGGGGCATGCACGTATGCTTTCCTTCCAGGCTGTAGCAGCAATGTCACGCTTCCCGTCGCGTGGATCAAAGGATCTGTGATTTTCCCTCGAGGCTTTCCCTCGAGGCTTTCCCACAGGGGTGTCCCACGTGCCTCCGTGGTGTGAGTCGATCCTCTGCGTGAAAGATGAGCCAGTGCAGGGCAAAGAGCTTCCTCTGGAATGGACTGAGACATCTGGGGGACTCTTGGAATGGTGGTACGACCATGGAGTTCCTCTCGCCTTTCCTGTTGAGAGTGCCTCCTCTTGAGATGCGACGGGAACGCCGGGAATTCTTTCCCGTTGAAAGCAGGCAAAGGATCCCTCATCTCGAGCTACGAGGGGGAAACGGGGCTCCTCTGGATGTGGGCGGGACCATCCTGCTTCCTCTCTAGTGGAGACGGGTATGGAAGTGAACTTCTTGAGTTGCAGCAAGGGTGTGAAAGACCCTTTCGAAGTTCCAGAGGTTAGGTGTCATTAGTCTCCAGACGCCTCATCGGAAATAGGCCTCATCTCGCCTGGAAGGGAGAACTTCCTGGATTTTCTCGAGATGCGGCAGGTGTTCTCGAGTTACGACGCGGACCTCAGGGACCCGCCCTGGTGGCCTCAGGAGAGGCCAGTCCACATGCGAGTTGCTAGGGGGCCTCGCGGGATTCCTCTCCCGTCGATACCGGGGCCAAAAACCTTGTGTGGAGTCAGGGCCGGAAACGAGGATTCCTCTCAGGGGCTGACATGGATCTTTGGGTACTTCTGGAGTCTCCGCAGGGGAGTCAGGCCTCGTCTCGAGTGGGGGCATGCACGTGCATTTTCTTTCCAGGCTGTAGCAGCAATGTCACGCTTCCCTTCGCGTGGATCAAAGGATCTGTGGTTTTCCCTCGAGGCTTTCCCACAGGGCTGTCCCACGTGCCACCGTGGTGTGAGTCGATCCTCGGCGTGAAAGATGAGCCAGTGCAGGGCAAAGAGTTTCCTCTGGAATGGACTGAGACATCTGGGGGACTCTTGGAATGGTGGTACGACCATGGAGTTCCTCTCGCCTTTCCTGTTGAGAGTGCCTCCTCTTGAGATGCGACGGGAACGCCGGGAATTCTTTCCCGTTGAAAGCAGGAAAAGGATCCCTCATCTCGAGCTACGAGGGGGAAACGGGGCTCCTCTGGATATGGGCGGGACCATCGTGCTTCCTCTCGAGTGGAGACGGGTATGGCGGTGAACTTCTTGAGTTGCAGCAAGGGTGTGAAAGACCCTTTCGAAGTTCCAGAGGTTAGGTGTCATTAGTCTCCAGACGCCTCATCAGAAATAGGCCTCATCTCGCCTGGAAGGGAGAACTTCCTGGATTTTCTCGAGTTGGGGCAGGTGTTCTCTAGTTACGACGGGGACCTCAGGGACCCGCCCTGGTGGCCTCAGTAGAGGCCAGTCCCCATGCGACTTGCTAGGGGGCCTCTCGGGATTCCTCTCCCGTCGATACCGGGGCCAAAAACCTTGTGTGGAGTCAGGGCCGGAACCGAGGATTCCTCTCAGGGGCTGACATGGATCTTTGGGTACTTCTGGAGTCTCCCCAGGGGAGTCAGGCCTCGTCTCGAGTGGGGGCATGCACGTGCGCTTTCCTTCCAGGCTGTAGCAGCAATGTCACGCTTCCCTTCGCGTGGATCAAAGGATCTGTGGTTTTCCCTCGAGGCTTTCCCTCGAGGCTTTCCCTCAGGGCTGTCCCACGTGCCACCGTGGTGTGAGTCGATCCTCGGCGTGAAAGATGAGCCAGTGCAGGGCAAAGAGGTTCCTCTGGAATGGACTGAGACATCTGGGGGACTCTTGGAATGGTGGTACGACCATGGAGTTCCTCTCGCCTTTCCTGTTGAGAGTGCCTCCTCTTGAGATGCGACGGGAACGCCGGGAATTCTTTCCCGTTGAAAGCAGGGAAAGGATCCCTCATCTCGAGCTACGAGGGGGAAACGGGGCTCCTCTGGATGTGGGCGGGACCATCGTGCTTCCTCTCGAGTGGAGACGGGTATGGCGGTGAACTTCTTGAGTTGCAGCAAGGGTGTGAAAGACCCTTTCGAAGTTCCAGAGGTTAGGTGTCATTAGTCTCCAGACGCCTCATCGGAAATAGGCCTCATCTCGCCTGGAAGGGAGAACTTCCTGGATTTTCTCGAGTTGCGGCAGGTGTTCTCGAGTTACGACGGGGACCTCAGGGACCCGCCCTGGTGGCCTCAGGAAAGGCCAGTCCCCATGCGAGTTGCTAGGGGGCCTCTCGGGATTCCTCTCCCGTCGATACCGGGGCCAAAAACCTTGTGTGGAGTCAGGGCCGGAACCGAGGATTCCTCTCAGGGGCTGACATGGATCTTTGGGTACTTCTGGAGTCTCCCCAGGGGAGTCAGGCCTCGTCTCGAGTGGGGGCATGCACGTGCGCTTTCCTTCCAGGCTGTAGCAGCAATGTCACGCTTCCCGAAGCGTGGATCATAGGATCTGTGGTTTTCCCTCGAGGCTTTCCCTCGAGGCTTTCCCACAGGGCTGTCCCACGTGCCACCGTGGTGTGAGTGGATCCTCGGCGTGAAAGATGAGCCAGTGCAGGGCAAAGAGGTTCCTCTGGAATGGACTGAGACATCTGGGGGACTCTTGGAATGGTGGTACGAACATGGAGTTCCTCTCGCCTTTCCTGTTGAGAGTGCCTCCTCTTGAGATGCGACGGGAACGCCGGGAATTCTTTCCCGTTGAAAGCAGGCAAAGGATCCCTCATCTCGAGCTACGAGGGGGAAACGGGGCTCCTCTGGATGTGGGCGGGACCATCGTGCTTCCTCTCGAGTGGAGACGGGTATGGCGGTGAACTTCTTGAGTTGCAGCAAGGGTGTGAAAGACCCTTTCGAAGTTCCAGAGGTTAGGTGTCATTAGTCTCCAGACGCCTCATCGGAAATAGGCCTCATCTCGCCTGGAAGGGAGAACTTCCTGGATTTTCTCGAATTGCGGCAGGTGTTCTCGAGTTACGACGGGGACCTCAGGGACCCGCCCTGGTGGCCTCAGGAGAGGCCAGTCCACATGCGAGTTGCTAGGGGGCCTCTCGGGATTCCTCTCCCGTCGATACCGGGGCCAAAAACCTTGTGTGGAGTCAGGGCCGGAAACGAGGATTCCTCTCAGGGGCTGACATGGATCTTTGGGTACTTCTGGAGTCTCCGCAGGGGAGTCAGGCCTCGTCTCGAGTGGGGGCATGCACGTGCGTTTTCTTTCCATGCTGTAGCAGCAATGTCACGCTTCCCGTCGCGTGGATCAAAGGATCTGTGGTTTTCCCTCGAGGCTTTCCCACAGGGCTGTCCCACGTGCCACCGTGGTGTGAGTCGATCCTCGGCGTGAAAGATGAGCCAGTGCAGGGCAAAGAGGTTCCTCTGGAATGGACTGAGACATCTGGGGGACTCTTGGAATGGTGGTATGACCATGGAGTTCCTCTCGCCTTTCCTGTTGAGAGTGCCTCCTCTTGAGATGCGACGGGAACGCCGGGAATTCTTTCCCGTTGAAAGCAGGCAAAGGATCCCTCATCTCGAGCTACGAGGGGGAAACGGGGCTCCTCTGGATGTGGGCGGGACCATCGTGCTTCCTCTCGAGTGGAGACGGGTATGGCGGTGAACTTCTTGAGTTGCAGCAAGGGTGTGAAAGACCCTTTCGAAGTTCCAGAGGTTAGGTGTCATTAGTCTCCAGACGCCTCATCGGAAATAGGCCTCATCTCGCCTGGAAGGGAGAACTTCCAGGATTTTCTCGAGATGCGGCAGGTGTTCTCGAGTTACGACGGGGACCTCAGGGACCCGCCCTGGTGGCCTCAGGAGAGGCCAGTCCACATGCGAGTTGCTAGGGGGCCTCTCGGGATTCCTCTCCCGTCGATACTGGGGCCAAAAACCTTGTGTGGAGTCAGGGCCGGAAACGAGGATTCCTCTCAGGGGCTGACATGGATCTTTGGGTACTTCTGGAGTCTCCGCAGGGGAGTCAGGCCTCGTCTCGAGTGGGGGCATGCACGTGCGTTTTCTTTCCATGCTGTAGCAGCAATGTCACGCTTCCCGTCGCGTGGATCAAAGGATCTGTGGTTTTCCCTCGAGGCTTTCCACAGGGCTGTCCCACGTGCCACCGTGGTGTGAGTCGATCCTCGGCGTGAAAGATGAGCCAGTGCAGGGCAAAGAGTTTCCTCTGGAATGGACTGAGACATCTGGGGGACTCTTGGAATGGTGGTACGACCATGGAGTTCCTCTCGCCTTTCCTGTTGAGAGTGCCTCCTCTTGAGATGCGACGGGAACGCCGGGAATTTTTTCCCGTTGAAAGCAGGAAAAGGATCCCTCATCTCGAGCTACGAGGGGGAAACGGGGCTCCTCTGGATGTGGGCGGGACCATCGTGCTTCCTCTCGAGTGGAGACGGGTATGGCGGTGAACTTCTTGAGTTGCAGCAAGGGTGTGAAAGACCCTTTCGAAGTTCCAGAGGTTAGGTGTCATTAGTCTCCAGACGCCTCATCAGAAATAGGCCTCATCTCGCCTGGAAGGGAGAACTTCCTGGATTTTCTCGAGTTGCGGCAGGTGTTCTCGAGTTACGACGGGGACCTCTGGGACCCGCCCTGGTGGCCTCAGGAGAGGCCAGTCCCTATGCGAGTTGCTAGGGGGCCTCTCGGGATTCCTCTCCCGTCGATACCGGGGCCAAAAACCTTGTGTGGAGTCAGGGCCGGAACCGAGGATTCCTCTCAGGGGCTGACATGGATCTTTGGGTACTTCTGGAGTCTCCCCAGGGGAGTCAGGCCTCGTCTCGAGGGGGGCATGCACGTGCGCTTTCCTTCCAGGCTGTAGCAGCAATGTCACACTTCCCGTTGCGTGGATCATAGGATCTGTGGTTTTCCCTCGAAGCTTTCCCTCGAGGCTTTCCCACAGGGCTGTCCCACGTGCCACCGTGGTGTGAGTCGATCCTCGGCGTGAAAGATGAGCCAGTGCAGGGCAAAGAGCTTCCTCTGGAATGGACTGAGACATCTGGGGGAGTCTTGGAATGGTGGTACGACCATGGAGTTCCTCTCGCCTTTCCTGTTGAGAGTGCCTCCTCTTGAGATGCGACGGGAACGCCGGGAATTCTTTCCCGTTGAAAGCAGGCAAAGGATCCCTCATCTCGAGCTACGAGGGGGAAACGGGGCTCCTCTGGATGTGGGCGGGACCATCCTGCTTCCTCTCGAGTGGAGACGGGTATGGAAGTGAACTTCTTGAGTTGCAGCAAGGGTGTGAAAGACCCTTTCGAAGTTCCAGAGGTTAGGTGTCATTAGTCTCCAGACGCCTCATCGGAAATAGGCCTCATCTCGCCTGGAAGGGAGAACTTCCTGGATTTTCTCGAGATGCGGCAGGTGTTCTCGAGTTACGACGGGGACCTCAGGGACCCGCCCTGGTGGCCTCAGGAGAGGCCAGTCCACATGCGAGTTGCTAGGGGGCCTCGCGGGATTCCTCTCCCGTCGATACCGGGGCCAAAAACCTTGTGTGGAGTCAGGGCCGGAAACGAGGATTCCTCTCAGGGGCTGACATGGATCTTTGGGTACTTCTGGAGTCTCCGCAGGGGAGTCAGGCCTCGTCTCGAGTGGGGGCATGCACGTGCGTTTTCTTTCCAGGCTGTAGCAGCAATGTCACGCTTCCCGTCGCGTGGATCAAAGGATCTGTGGTTTTCCCTCGAGGCTTTCCCACAGGGCTGTCCCACGTTCCACCGTGGTGTGAGTCGATCCTCGGCGTGAAAGATGAGCCAGTGCAGGGCAAAGAGGTTCCTCTGGAATGGACTGAGACATCTGGGGGACTCTTGGAATGGTGGTACGACCATGGAGTTCCTCTCGCCTTTCCTGTTGAGAGTGCCTCCTCTTGAGATGCGACGGGAACGCCGGGAATTCTTTCCCGTTGAAAGCAGGGAAAGGATCCCTCATCTCGAGCTCCGAGGGGGAAACGGGGCTCCTCTGGATGTGGGCGGGACCATCGTGCTTCCTCTCTAGTGGAGACGGGTATTGCCGGCGTCCAGCCCCGGTGGATCCAGGGAATTCGAAGGGTGGACGGCGTTGGCGTGGAAAGACTTGTTTATTTATTAATATAAGATTAGATTAAGAAACTGTAGTGCAGTAGGAAGATTAAGTGGAGAAAGAGGGCTGAATAGCTTGGTTTACGCGGAAGACCAATAAAATTCCAGACAAGGAATTTGCACCATCTACGTTGGGCCACCGGTGCCCGCTTGAATATCTAAGGGTGCCTCGCCTTAAGCTCCCTTTCTCGCGGATCTTAATAACCAGGGCAAATAAGTAGACCTGGCGAGCCTCCGCGCCCCAGATGGAAATTCAGCCTGAAATTAAAGTAAAGAGCAGAGGGAAGAAAAGGGAGAGAAAAAGAGAGAGAGAGAGAGACACGGGGGGAGCCATATTCCCAAGACACCAGGCCGAGACTAGTCCGAGAAACTGGTCTGAGAATCTGTTCCCGTCCTTTATTGTTCAGAAGGCCTTTTATACTTTTGATAAAACATGGAGATCAATGGCTAACACAAAGTTATGCAGCGTTAGCAGTCCAGACTCTTATCAAAACCAGGCTTTTCTCTCTGCATACCTAATTGTATACACAAGTCTTAGGTAATTTACATCATCTTCCAACCAAAAGGGCCAATTAACACTTTACAGCCTTTTTTCTGATAAGGGTTTGTCAACCACAAGACTTATTTGTGTTGATCTTCCCAAGGTCTGGTGCCACTCTCGGAAAGCACTAAAGAAAGTTACATTCTTAGACAGCAAGGATACAGCAACTTATAACAAGTAGAGGGAGTGCAGTGATTTATAGCAAAAGAGAAGCAATTAACTCAAAAGTCTAGTGTTGCTAACATCAAAACTACTATGTATCTTTTTCTACATCCTGCTTACATTAACATCCTTCCAGGTGCCTAAAAGATAAAGAATAAGGAGGTCTGGCAGCAATCCTTGAGTCAACAGTGAAAACCCTCTACCAATATAATTTTTAACTCTTTAGAAAAGGCTCTGTATCTTTAAGATGCTTTTAAGCTTTGTGCCTCCCGCGGTTGGGGGGCTGTAAGCAATTCACAAGCTGTAAGCTTTGTGCCTCTCGCGGTTGGGGGGCTGTAAGCAATTCACAAGCTGTAAGAGGTCTGGGGAACCTGTTAGGCAGACTAGAGAGCTATCAGAGGGGTTTAACTGAAACATCCCTTTCAAATGCAGAAGACTAAAACCCTGAATTGACTTTTTTCCAGAGAATATCAGAAAAGTGGAAAAGCAGAGCACAAAAGCCGGCAGATTTTTGCTGGGGTACATGCTTAGGAATATCCAGAGGGGTCCCTGAAGTCTGAGCACGCCTTGCGTATGTCAGCTTCCTTCCTCATGACCTTGTCACGGGCGGGATTCCTCACACTGGCTTCCGGCAACTCCCCCTTCTTTATTAGTTTTTTAAAAAAATTAGGTGCAGTTCAGTCGCGAGATTCCGAATGCTCTGCCGAAGAGTCCTGACAACACAAGGAAGCACGATTACAAGGAGCAGGATTATGGCACCCACAGCAGCATAGCTAGAGACAGTAGTCAGAAGAGTTTTTCCAGAAATGAAGTCAGAGAAGGTGTGGAAAAAGTCATTGGCTTCTCCTGCGGCGGTAAAATCTAATCGGGAGTGTTCCAAGGTCTGAATCTGATTATGAAGTTTCCCTAAATCTAAACTAATATCTGAGCTGTTCCAGACACCTAAAATATGATTTTTGACCCTCTCCCATTTAAAATCTGTCTCATTTACTTTCAGGGATGTAACACATATCCACCGGTAATCGGCATGACATGAAAGAGCCAATTTCATTTTCAGACTCTGTAATTCATTCCCAATATGCATTACTGCTTCTTCTAAGGCATCAATCCTTATTTCTAGCTTCCTATCTATAATTTCCTGGGATGCCAGCGTTAGAGAAACATTTTTGGATACGGTGTCAACATATTGGGCAGTATACACTTGTTGAGACAATGATAATGCCGCCACAGTAACAGAAGTAATTGCGGTTATCAAAGCTGATATTCCCAAAACAAGTAAGCCCACAAACCGTCGTGTTCGCATTAAATCTTGTAGCTGTTGCAGTACAGCTAGGCCATGGTTATCATACCAATACGTGGCTACAGTTACAGGTACCATGAGATAGGGCGGACGTTTTAAAACCATGAAAGAGCAAACTTTATATTGAGGAGTTAAACAGGATGAAAGCATACATTGTTCACAAGACACTACATGGGGTCCACCTGTATAATTCAATTGTATGTTAAGTCTTTCAGAATCATTAGTGAAAAGAAAAACATAAGGAGAGGGTAGACAAGCTAAAATAGAGTAAATAGAGGTATTTTTTGGTCGGATTAAAATAATAGGGGCGGTAGCCGCAAGGGCTCTCCAAATTTCTGGCTGCCAAAAGGTTTTACCTCTAGTTATATAAGACAGCATAGGGGGAACAAATTGGTTATGATGCCGTCTGGTGGCAACTAACGGCCAAGAAATTGAATATTCTTTCCAATTATCCAATCTATTGATAAAGTCATCGTCAGACTCAGGGTCTTGACCTGGATTTGGGTTGCTCCAGTCCTGAATCGCACAATTTCTTCCTCCCGGCATATTGTAATCTACTCTCGAATTATAAATACAAGATTTCCAAATCGGATATCCTGAATGATCATCTATAGTTTTCCAAATAACATCTGAGGGAGCAACATCATCACAATTTGGATATTCTGATGGAGTTTTGAGAGACAAAGACTTATAGGGGCCAAGGACCCCAGGCATACGGGCTCGTAATATCCAAGCAGACCGATCCCCTATAGATGCAAATTTAGAGGTTGGGGAATCTGTCATAACTGCTTTTGTGGAGGCTCCAACGCATCCTGTCTTGGTAAAGAAGTCTCCTGTAAGGCCAGGAGGAAAATTAAAGCAGACAGGAAAATCATCTGCTAGTCCTTTAAAGGTATAATTGAAATTAATAGGGTATTGGTCTTTTGTATAGGAAGTATAAGATCCTCCCAAAAGGCGAGGCTGGTCTGTACTAACTCGTATGGGGTCACTGTTCCAAGTAACAACTTGGAAAGTTGGAGGATCCGGGAGAAACGCCCAATATTTGGTTGGAATGGGAGCAGCGCTTACCTGGCAAGAGAGCAAGGCAAGCATGGCAATAAACACCTTTTCAGGAGAGACTGACGATCCCTGTAGGGTAGCTATCCCCTGTGCCTGGCGACAGAGAGCTTTAATCTGTCCCCAGGTGGGCAAGGAGGCTTGTTGGGTTGACTGAGCTGGGCGTCCTAATGGATTCCTGCGAGGCAAAAAATCAGGGGGTGCAATATCCTGTATCTGAAGTCGTGACATCTGTCCAGTGGGTGGCTCCGATCCGCGCCTATCCGGGATCTCCAATGTCAGCTGTCCTGGGGTCAGCGGCGTTTCCCGTGCTGGCGGAGGGAGCGGGGGAAGAGGGAGTTTCTTCCTTTTTAGAGATCGCGGTGGCGGGGGATTCTGGTATCCGGGGAGCTGAGACATGGCGAATTAGTCTGTCTGGAACCCAAATCGGAGCGTCCGCGTCCTGTGGAAAAACACAAGCATACCCTCGCCCATTGGTTAATAAGGGGTCAGGACCTTTCCATTGTCCGGAAAGAAGGTCCCTCCATTTTACTAATGGTTTTGCATTCAATTGCTCTGGGCACCAATGGCGAAGCATTGCAGTGTTTCCGGATGAATCAGCATTTAAGTTATTTATTACGAAAAGAGCATGTTGCAAAATCTGATGGGGGGAACTATATTTAAATTCCCCTTCTTTTAGTTTTTGAATATGGATTTTCAGTGTTTGATGTGCTCTTTCCACAATGGCTTGTCCTTGTGGGTTATAAGGGATGCCGGTGTTATGTTTAATTTGAAATCTTGTACAGAATTGCTGAAAAGATTTAGAAGTGTAAGCAGGAGCATTATCAGTTTTTAAAGCTTTTGGCAAGCCCAGATAGGAAAAGCATGTAAAAAGATGTTGTATTACATCTTTAACTGCTTCCCCTGTACGAGCAGTGGCAATAATAACATGAGAGAAGGTATCTACAGTTACATGAACAAAAGACAGTTTTCCAAATGAAGAGACATGGGTTACATCCATTTGCCAGAGTGCATTAGGTTTGAGACCGCGAGGGTTAACTCCCAGAGGCAAAGCATTCACGGTAGTAGGACAATGTGAACAAGAACGAACAATCTCTCGGGCAGATTCTCGAGGAATTTGAAACTGGTATCGTAAGGCAGTGGCATTTTGGTGATGAAGTGAGTGAGAAGCTCGAGCTTCTTCAAAAACAGAAGCCACTGAAATCCTGGTTAACGAATCTGCCAATTCATTGAGAGCATTTAAAGGGCCAGGCAGGCCGGAATGAGCCCGAATGTGGCCGATAAAGAACGCCCGATTTCTTTTCCATATTTGCTGCTGCAGTTTAGTTAACAAATGGAAGATAGCAGTTTTGTTTTCAGGCAAAACTGCAGTCTCAATGTGTGGAAACAGCCTGACCACATACTGAGAGTCAGAATAAAGGTTAAATTCTTTCTCCGCAAACATAACAAAGGCCTCAATAACAGCTGTGATTTCAGCCCTTTGAGCTGAAGTTTCTTGTGTTTCCAAAAGTTTTTGATGATCTCTTGTGACTATAGAGGCTCTACCGTTAGCCGATCCATCAGTAAAGACTACCTGAGCATCTGAAATAGGGAACTGTTTACACCGGACAGGAAAAATAACTGGATGGTTAGACATAAAATTTAGTAAAACATGCGAGGGTAAATGATGCAAAATTTGACCACAGTAATTCCCTATGGCAATCTGCCAGTCTTCATCAAACATTAAAAGAGCATCAAGCTGCTCCTTATTATATGGAATTACAATCTCTGATGGCTCTTTACCAAACAATTCAATGCTCCGCTTCCTTCCTTTTAGCATTAATGTGGCAATTAAACCAGGATAAGAAGCCACGACTTTTTTAGCTTGGGTAGGAAGATGGATCCATTCTAAAGGGCCGCGTTGCCACAGAACTCCCGTAGGCGCCGTTGGAGTAGCTAGGCAAAGGAACTGCCACGTCATCGTCAAATCAATTCTTTTTACATAGCTATTTGATAAGGCTGCTTCTACTTTGCCTAGGGCTTCTTGAGCCTCAGCTGTTAATTGTCTTTTTGAGGTTGGATCAGGATCCCCGCGTAAAGTGTTAAAAAGAGGTTTTAATTCGGCAGTGGTTAATTTTAAATATGGTCTAATCCAATTAATATCACCTAAGAGTTTTTGATAATCATTTAAAGTAATAAGATGGTCTTTTCTCAATTGCAGCGGGGTATGAGTCACCGTTTCCGAATTTATGACTCTTCCTAAGTAAGTTATGGGCGGATTGATTTGAATTTTTTCTGGGGCAATTTTTAGGCCTCTGTCTGTCAATGCCTGGGTCAGGTCCTGGAGCACAGTCTGCAGGTGAACTCTATCAGGATGAGCTATTAAAATATCATCCATATAGTGAATCATATACACGTGTTCATATTTAGCCCTAGTATCTTCTAGAGCGGCATTAACAAATTTTTGGCATAAAGTAGGGCTATTTTTCATTCCCTGAGGCAGAACCTTCCACTGAAACCGTAAATAAGGCTGTTTAAGATTTTCTGATGGCAGACTAAAGGCAAATCGCTTTTTATCCTCAGGATTTAAGGGAATAGTGAAAAAACAATCTTGTAAATCAATAACAATTATATTATATCCCTCTGGAACGGCTACTGGGGAAGGGAGCCCAGGCTGTAAGGCCCCCATGTCCTCCATGGTGGCATTAATAGCTCTCAAATCCTGTAAAAGTCGCCATTTACCAGATTTTTTCTTAATGACAAAAATAGGAGTGTTCCAGGGGCTATTGGAGGGCTCAATATGTCCCAATTCTAATTGTTCAAAGATTAATGCTTTAGCTGCCAATAATTTTTCCTTATGCAGAGGCCACTGTTCTACCCACACCGGATCTTGAGATTTCCATGTGATGGGGTCGGCAGCAAAAACAATGGCCTCAATTATAAATTTGGATATCCCAATCCAGCACGTAGCTTGCGAGGAGTTGGGCAAATTGGCTCAATTATTCCTGTCTGTTGTTTACCCAATCCTTTTGATGGATCATAGCCCATCTGCAACATCTGAGAGGTCACTTTATCATCAGGGCTAAAAAGTAACACTCCCATTTGAGATAGCACGTCCCTCCCCCACAGGGTAAGGGGGAGCGAAGGAACGACATAAGGTTGGAAAGTTCCACGGGTATCCTCAAATTGCCAATCTAAAATTTTTGCACTTTTGGCTATTGTGGGGGCTCTTCCTATCCCCACCAAGTTATTTTCAGTAGTATGTGTGGGCCAGGAGCTGGGCCAGTCTTTTCCTGAAATGCAAGAAACATCTGCTCCTGTGTCTAATAACCCCACAATAGACTTGCCATTAATCAGGATAGTCTTCATAGGACGTTTCTGAGTAATTTCTGTTATCCAAAAAACCATATCACTAGACCCAAATCCTTTATCCTGCCTTTCATTTTGAGTAGCTGTGCGCCCAATTGCAGTGTGGTAAGGCAAAAGCAAAAGTTGGGCTATTCTTTGTCCCTGATGTATTTGGAAAGTTTTAGTTGGGGGTGAAATCATTATCTGGATTTCTCCTGTATAATCTGAGTCAATTACTCCAGGGATGATTGTGAGACCTTGCATAGCTAAGGAACTTCTGCCTAGTATAATTCCTACTAAACCTGTTGGTAATGGGCCTTTAACTCCTGTAGGTATTTTTACAGTGGGGCTATCTGGTGTTAATATTGCTGAGGTGGTGGAACTGAGGTCCAGTCCTGCGCTGCCTGGGGTTGCTCTGATGAGTTCTGCGATGGGACGAAGGGAATGAATGGGTTCAGTGAGGCTGCCCCAATTGTTGTCGGGGCCTGAGGCTGGCCCCTCAATCCGTTTCCCGACTGCTGGTCGGGGCCCAAAAAGGCTCCATTTCTATGGAATTGTGACCTACATTCTTTTGCCCAGTGATATCCTTTTTGACAACGAGGGCAGAGAGATCTAGGGAGATTAGTAGGCACAGCCGGGGAGGGAGAATTCGGCAGAGAAGAACCGGCTGCTTTTTGGGGACAAGCTCGCATAAGGTGCCCTTCCCGTCCGCAAGAGAAGCAGGCCTTGGATAAACCAATATTCTGGCCTGGACTACTGGAATGACTCTTTGACGGGTTATTTCTATTTGTAAAAAAGGACTGTACTGCCTGCTGGTAAGAATTTCCCTTTATGGCTGCAGCTATGGCAACGCCCTGCATCATCGCTGGTCCTACATCTGCACATTGCCTGATATAATCTATTATTTCCCCAGTTTTTTTAATAGGACGTAAAATGGCCTGGCAGGTAGAATTAGCATTTTCAAATGCCAGTTGTTTTATCAATATACTAGCTGCCTCAGTGTTGGAAATTACTCTGTTGACTGCCTCTGCAAGTCTTGATATAAAGTCTTCATATGGCTCTTCTGGTTTTTGTTTAACATTTGAGAAGGAAGAGGTAGATTCTTTCCCTTCAGGCAACAAACGCCAAGCCCCAAGGGCGCAGGCGGTTACTTGATCTAAAGTGGTTTTATCTAATCCCATTTGATCTCTAAGTGTTCCAAAATCATTAGTCCCTGCCAACATATTTTTTATAATATATCTTGGGCCATATTTTTGGTTAGCATCAGCCTGTTTTTGGGCTAGATCTTCATATTCAGTTCTCCAAAGTACATATTGACCTCCAGACAGACAAGCTTTAGCGACTGTCTTCCAGTCATGGGGTGTCATCCATCTGCCCGCTAAAGCTTCCACCAATGATACAGTGTACGGGGCTTTAGGCCCATACAAAGCACAAGCCTGTTTGAGTTCTTTAATCATTTTCATTGGAATGGGTTCCCAGTGGGGGGCTGTTCTCCCACCACTTCCACCAAATATTATGGGGAAACAAGCCTCAAGGTGGGGATCAAGTTCATCATCTGGGCTAGAGAAAACTCTTCTTCGGGGAGCTTCTAGTGGAGGCCCCTCACCCTTATAGGGAGGGGGGGGCAAGGGGTGTTCTATGTCACTTTCTTCGTACTTTGGGAATTTTTTATCCGTTCTGTGTTTAGGTCTTACGGATGTTTTATCTGGGGAATCTGGCCTTAAACTCTCAGGTGCATATAATCTGATGGGGGACATTTGTCTTGAGCCTCTGGAAGCAGAAGGCTTAATTAAGGAAATTTCTCTTGAATTTGTGGAAGCAGGTGGTCTGGTTGGGGAAGTTTTTATTAAGCTCTTTGGAGCAGATAATCTAATTGGAGAAGTTTCTCTTAAACTCCTTGGAGCATCTTTATTTAATAAAGACCAGTCCTCATCAGAATGATCTTGACTTACTTCCTCTTCCAAATCTTCCTCATCTGAAAGCTGCTCTTTTTTGTCATCTCTATCTATTACCTTTTCTTGGGCAGTCATTGCAGCTATCATTTGACTCAACTGCCGATAGTTAGGTGTAGCCTCCTTTTCATCACTCTCCTCTTCGATAGATACCTTTTTCTCTGCACTTTCCTCTTTAAGATGTACCTTTTCAGATTCAGGGGCAGGGTCTAGAGCGTCCCTAATTATATTCCATAAGGAAAAGGCGTCAGTAGGCACCTTTTGTGAGCCATGTTCAGCATGGTAAGTTTTTAGTTGTTTTCCTACTCTCTCCCAGGTGTCTAAGTTAACAGTGCCTTCTTCTGGAAACCAGGGACACTGTTCTTGTACAAAGGAAAAAAATGAATGAATATTGGATTTTTTAACTTTAATTCCTCGTTTAGTTAGTAACTGCAAGATTACTCCTGTAAAAAGCTGTCTTTCTTTTGATTCACTGTTACCCATGTCAGAAAATTAAGTCTTATAGAAAAGTCTACCTCAACAAAAAGGTTTTACCTTTGGCGAGGGGGGTTTTGTTTTCAACCCTAAGATAGCAGGTTTCTTTTCAACCTCTAGAGCACCAGGTTTCTCTTAAACCCTTGAACACTTCCCACTCCTCCTCACCCTGTCTATCCTACAGGGGGGTCCGCGGCACCCTGAGTGGGGTCCTAGCCGTCCCGAACACTCAACACTGGGGGAGTACCCGAAAGTACTCCGGGGGGAGTGATTAAGTCACTCCGGGGGGGAGCAACAGAGAGTGCTCCGGGGGGAGCAACAGAGAGTGCTCCGGGGGGAGCTACAGAGAGTGCTCCGGGGGGAGCTTTTGCTCCGAGGAACCTACCTTCGAATAGCCTGTTCCGGGCGCCACTTGCCGGGGTCCAGCCCCGGTGGATCCAGGGAATTCGAAGGGTGGACGGCGTTGGCGTGGAAAGACTTGTTTATTTATTAATATAAGATTAGATTAAGAAACTGTAGTGCAGTAGGAAGATTAAGTGGAGAAAGAGGGCTGAATAGCTTGGTTTACGCGGAAGACCAATAAAATTCCAGACAAGGAATTTGCACCATCTACGTTGGGCCACCGGTGCCCGCTTGAATATCTAAGGGTGCCTCGCCTTAAGCTCCCTTTCTCGCGGATCTTAATAACCAGGGCAAATAAGTAGACCTGGCGAGCCTCCGCGCCCCAGATGGAAATTCAGCCTGAAATTAAAGTAAAGAGCAGAGGGAAGAAAAGGGAGAGAAAAAGAGAGAGAGAGAGAGACAGGGGGGGAGCCAGATTCCCAAGAAACCAGGCCGAGACTAGTCCGAGAAACTGGTCTGAGAATCTGGTCCCGTCCTTTATTGTTCAGAAGGCCTTTTATACTTTTGATAAAACATGGAGATCAATGGGTAACACAAAGTTATGCAGCGTTAGCAGTCCAGACTCTTATCAAAACCAGGCTTTTCTCTCTGCATACCTAATTGTATACACAAGTCTTAGGTAATTTACATCATCTTCCAACCAAAAGGGCCAATTAACATTTTACAGCCTTTTTTCTGATAAGGGTTTGTCAACCACAAGACTTATTTGTGTTGATCTTCCCAAGGTCTGGTGCCACTCTCGGAAAGCACTAAAGAAAGTTACATTCTTAGACAGCAAGGATACAGCAACTTATAACAAGTAGAGGGAGTGCAGTGATTTATAGCAAAAGAGAAGCAATTAACTCAAAAGTCTAGTGTTGCTAACATCAAAACTACTATGTATCTTTTTCTACATCCTGCTTACATTAACATCCTTCCAGGTGCCTAAAAGATAAAGAATAAGGAGGTCTGGCAGCAATCCTTGAGTCAACAGTGAAAACCCTCTACCAATATAATTTTTAACTCTTTAGAAAAGGCTCTGTATCTTTAAGATGCTTTGAAGCTTTGTGCCTCCCGCGGTTGGGGGGCTGTAAGCAATTCACAAGCTGTAAGCTTTGTGCCTCTCGCGGTTGGGGGGCTGTAAGCAATTCACAAGCTGTAAGAGGTCTGGGGAACCTGTTAGGCAGACTAGAGAGCTATCAGAGGGGTTTAACTGAAACATCCCTTTCAAATGCAGAAGACTAAAACCCTGAATTGACTTTTTTCCAGAGAATATCAGAAAAGTGGAAAAGCAGAGCACAAAAGCCAGCAGATTTTTGCTGGGGTACATGCTTAGGAATATCCAGAGGGGTCCCTGAAGTCTGAGCACGCCTTGCGTATGTCAGCTTCCTTCCTCATGACCTTGTCACGGGCGGGATTCCTCACACTGGTTTCCGGCAGGGTATGGTGGTGAACTTCTTGAGTTGCAGCAAGGCTGTGAAAGACCCTTTCGAAGTTCCAGAGGTAAGGTGTCATTAGTCTCCAGACGCCTCATCGGAAATAGGCCTCATCTCGCCTGGAAGGGAGAACTTCCTGGATTTTCTCGAGTTGCGGCAGGTGTTCTCGAGTTACGACGGGGACCTCAGGGACCCGCCCTGGTGGCCTCAGGAGAGGCCAGTCCCTATGCGAGTTGCTAGGGGGCCTCTCGGGATTCCTCTCCCGTCGATACCGGGGCCAAAAACCTTGTGTGGAGTCAGGGCCGGAACCGAGGATTCCTCTCAGGGGCTGACATGGATCTTTGGGTACTTCTCGAGTCTCCCCAGGGGAGTCAGGCCTCGTCTCGAGTGGGGGCATGCACGTGCACTTTCCTTCCAGGCTGTAGCATCAATGTCACGCTACCTGTCGCGTGGATCAAATGATCTGTGGTTTTCCCTCGAGGCTTTCCCACAGGGCTGTCCCACGTGCCACCGTGGTGTGAGTCGATCCTCGGCGTGAAAGATGAGCCAGTGCAGGGCAAAGAGCTTCCTCTGGAATGTACTGAGACATCTGGGGGACTCTTGGAATGGTGGTACCACCATGGAGTTCCTCTCGCCTTTCCTGTTGAGAGTGCCTCCTCTTGAGATGCGACGGGAACGCCGGGAATTCTTTCCCGTTGAAAGCAGGCAAAGGATCCCTCATCTCGAGCTACGAGGGGGAAACGGGGCTCCTCTGGATGTGGGCGGGACCATCCTGCTTCCTCCCGAGTGGAGACGGGTATGGAAGTGAACTTCTTGAGTTGCAGCAAGGGTGTGAAAGACCCTTTCGAAGTTCCGGAGGTTAGGTGTCATTAGTCTCCAGACGCCTCATCGGAAATAGGATTCTTCTCGCCTGGAAGGGAGAACTTCCTGGATTTTCTCGAGATGCGGCAGGTGTTCTCGAGTTACGACGGGGACCTCAGGGACCCGCCCTGGTGGCCTCAGGAGAGGCCAGTCCACATGCGAGTTGCTAGGGGGCCTCTCGGAATTCCTCTCCCGTCGATACCGGGGCCAAAAACCTTGTGTGGAGTCAGGGCCGGAAACGAGGATTCCTCTCAGGGGCTGACATGGATCTTTGGGTACTTCTGGAGTCTCCCCAGGGGAGTCAGGCCTCCTCTCGAGTGGGGGCATGCACGTATGCTTTCCTTCCAGGCTGTAGCAGCAATGTCACGCTTCCCGTCGCGTGGATCAAAGGATCTGTGATTTTCCCTCGAGGCTTTCCCTCGAGGCTTTCCCACAGGGGTGTCCCACGTGCCTCCGTGGTGTGAGTCGATCCTCTGCGTGAAAGATGAGCCAGTGCAGGGCAAAGAGCTTCCTCTGGAATGGACTGAGACATCTGGGGGACTCTTGGAATGGTGGTACGACCATGGAGTTCCTCTCGCCTTTCCTGTTGAGAGTGCCTCCTCTTGAGATGCGACGGGAACGCCGGGAATTCTTTCCCGTTGAAAGCAGGCAAAGGATCCCTCATCTCGAGCTACGAGGGGGAAACGGGGCTCCTCTGGATGTGGGCGGGACCATCCTGCTTCCTCTCTAGTGGAGACGGGTATGGAAGTGAACTTCTTGAGTTGCAGCAAGGGTGTGAAAGACCCTTTCGAAGTTCCAGAGGTTAGGTGTCATTAGTCTCCAGACGCCTCATCGGAAATAGGCCTCATCTCGCCTGGAAGGGAGAACTTCCTGGATTTTCTCGAGATGCGGCAGGTGTTCTCGAGTTACGACGGGAACCTCAGGGACCCGCCCTGGTGGCCTCAGGAGAGGCCAGTCCACATGCGAGTTGCTAGGGGGCCTCGCGGGATTCCTCTCCCGTCGATACCGGGGCCAAAAACCTTGTGTGGAGTCAGGGCCGGAAACGAGGATTCCTCTCAGGGGCTGACATGGATCTTTGGGTTCTTCTGGAGTCTCCGCAGGGGAGTCAGGCCTCGTCTCGAGTGGGGGCATGCACGTGCGTTTTATTTCCAGGCTGTAGCAGCAATGTCACGCTTCCCTTCGCGTGGATCAAAGGATCTGTGGTTTTCCCTCGAGGCTTTCCCACAGGGCTGTCCCACGTGCCACCGTGGTGTGAGTCGATCCTCGGCGTGAAAGATGAGCCAGTGCAGGGCAAAGAGGTTCCTCTGGAATGGACTGAGACATCTGGGGGACTCTTGGAATGGTGGTACGACCATGGAGTTCCTCTCGCCTTTCCTGTTGAGAGTGCCTCCTCTTGAGATGCGACGGGAACTCCGGGAATTCTTTCCCGTTGAAAGCAGGCAAAGGATCCCTCATCTCGAGCTACGAGGGGGAAACGGGGCTCCTCTGGATGTGGGCGGGACCATCGTGCTTCCTCTCGAGTGGAGACGGGTATGGCAGTGAACTTCTTGAGTTGCAGCAAGGGTGTGAAAGACCCTTTCGAAGTTCCAGAGGTTAGGTGTCATTAGTCTCCAGACGCCTCATCGGAAATAGGCCTCATCTCGCCTGGAAGGGAGAACTTCCTGGATTTTCTCGAGTTGCGGCAGGTGTTCTCGAGTTACGACGGGGACCTCAGGGACCCGCCCTGGTGGCCTCAGGAGTGGCCACTCACCATGCGAGTTGCTAGGGGGCCTCTCGGGATTCCTCTCCCGTCGATACCGGGGCCAAAAACCTTGTGTGGAGTCAGGGCCAGAACCGAGGATTCCTCTCAGGGGCTGATATGGATCTTTGGGTACTTCTGGAGTCTCGCCAGGGGAGACAGGCCTCGTCTCGTGAGGGGGCATGCACGTGCACTTTCCTTCCAGGCTGTAGCAGCAATGTCACGCTTCCCGTCGCGTGGATCAAAGGATCTGTGGTTTTCCCTCGAGGCTTTCCCTCGAGGCTTTCCCACAGGGCTGTCCCACGTGCCACCGTGGTGTGAGTCGATCCTCGGCGTGAAAGATGAGTCAGTGCAGGGCAAAGAGTTTCCTCTGGAATGGACTGAGACATCTGGGGGACTCTTGGAATGGTGGTACGACCATGGAGTTCCTCTCGCCTTTCCTGTTGAGAGTGCCTCCTCTTGAGATGCGACGGGAACGCCGGGAATTTTTTCCCGTTGAAAGCAGGAAAAGGATCCCTCATCTCGAGCTACGAGGGGGAAACGGGGCTCCTCTGGATATGGGCGGGACCATCGTGCTTCCTCTCGAGTGGAGACGGGTATGGCGGTGAACTTCTTGAGTTGCAGCAAGGGTGTGAAAGACCCTTTCGAAGTTCCAGAGGTTAGGTGTCATTAGTCTCCAGACGCCTCATCAGAAATAGGCCTCATCTCGCCTGGAAGGGAGAACTTCCTGGATTTTCTCGAGTTGGGGCAGGTGTTCTCTAGTTACGACGGGGACCTCAGGGACCCGCCCTGGTGGCCTCAGTAGAGGCCAGTCCCCATGCGACTTGCTAGGGGGCCTCTCGGGATTCCTCTCCCGTCGATACCGGGGCCAAAAACCTTGTGTGGAGTCAGGGCCGGAACCGAGGATTCCTCTCAGGGGCTGACATGGATCTTTGGGTACTTCTGGAGTCTCCCCAGGGGAGTCAGGCCTCGTCTCGAGTGGGGGCATGCACGTGCGCTTTCCTTCCAGGCTGTAGCAGCAATGTCACGCTTCCCTTCGCGTGGATCAAAGGATCTGTGGTTTTCCCTCGAGGCTTTCCCTCGAGGCTTTCCCTCAGGGCTGTCCCACGTGCCACCGTGGTGTGAGTCGATCCTCGGCGTGAAAGATGAGCCAGTGCAGGGCAAAGAGGTTCCTCTGGAATGGACTGAGACATCTGGGGGACTCTTGGAATGGTGGTATGACCATGGAGTTCCTCTCGCCTTTCCTGTTGAGAGTGCCTCCTCTTGAGATGCGACGGGAACTCCGGGAATTCTTTCCCGTTGAAAGCAGGCAAAGGATCCCTCATCTCGAGCTACGAGGGGGAAACGGGGCTCCTCTGGATGTGGGCGGGACCATCGTGCTTCCTCTCGAGTGGAGACGGGTATGGCGGTGAACTTCTTGAGTTGCAGCAAGGGTGTGAAAGACCCTTTCGAAGTTCCAGAGGTTAGGTGTCATTAGTCTCCAGACGCCTCATCGGAAATAGGCCTCATCTCGCCTGGAAGGGAGAACTTCCTGGATTTTCTCGAGATGCGGCAGGTGTTCTCGAGTTACGACGGGGACCTCAGGGACCCGCCCTGGTGGCCTCAGGAGAGGCCAGTCCACATGCGAGTTGCTAGGGGGCCTCTCGGGATTCCTCTCCCGTCGATACCGGGGCCAAAAACCTTGTGTGGAGTCAGGGCCGGAAACGAGGATTCCTCTCAGGGGCTGACATGGATCTTTGGGTACTTCTGGAGTCTCCGCAGGGGAGTCAGGCCTCGTCTCGAGTGGGGGCATGCACGTGCGTTTTCTTTCCATGCTGTAGCAGCAATGTCACGCTTCCCGTCGCGTGGATCAAAGGATCTGTGGTTTTCCCTCGAGGCCTTCCACAGGGCTGTCCCACGTGCCACCGTGGTGTGAGTCGATCCTCGGCGTGAAAGATGAGCCAGTGCAGGGCAAAGAGTTTCCTCTGGAATGGACTGAGACATCTGGGGGACTCTTGGAATGGTGGTACGACCATGGAGTTCCTCTCGCCTTTCCTGTTGAGAGTGCCTCCTCTTGAGATGCGACGGGAACGCCGGGAATTTTTTCCCGTTGAAAGCAGGAAAAGGATCCCTCATCTCGAGCTACGAGGGGGAAACGGGGCTCCTCTGGATGTGGGCGGGACCATCGTGCTTCCTCTCGAGTGGAGACGGGTATGGCGGTGAACTTCTTGAGTTGCAGCAAGGGTGTGAAAGACCCTTTCGAAGTTCCAGAGGTTAGGTGTCATTAGTCTCCAGACGCCTCATCAGAAATAGGCCTCATCTCGCCTGGAAGGGAGAACTTCCTGGATTTTCTCGAGTTGCGGCAGGTGTTCTCGAGTTACGACGGGGACCTCTGGGACCCGCCCTGGTGGCCTCAGGAGAGGCCAGTCCCTATGCGAGTTGCTAGGGGGCCTCTCGGGATTCCTCTCCCGTCGATACCGGGGCCAAAAACCTTGTGTGGAGTCAGGGCCGGAACCGAGGATTCCTCTCAGGGGCTGACATGGATCTTTGGGTACTTCTGGAGTCTCCCCAGGGGAGTCAGGCCTCGTCTCGAGGGGGGCATGCACGTGCGCTTTCCTTCCAGGCTGTAGCAGCAATGTCACACTTCCCGTTGCGTGGATCATAGGATCTGTGGTTTTCCCTCGAAGCTTTCCCTCGAGGCTTTCCCACAGGGCTGTCCCACGTGCCACCGTGGTGTGAGTCGATCCTCGGCGTGAAAGATGAGCCAGTGCAGGGCAAAGAGCTTCCTCTGGAATGGACTGAGACATCTGGGGGAGTCTTGGAATGGTGGTACGACCATGGAGTTCCTCTCGCCTTTCCTGTTGAGAGTGCCTCCTCTTGAGATGCGACGGGAACGCCGGGAATTCTTTCCCGTTGAAAGCAGGCAAAGGATCCCTCATCTCGAGCTACGAGGGGGAAACGGGGCTCCTCTGGATGTGGGCGGGACCATCCTGCTTCCTCTCGAGTGGAGACGGGTATGGAAGTGAACTTCTTGAGTTGCAGCAAGGGTGTGAAAGACCCTTTCGAAGTTCCAGAGGTTAGGTGTCATTAGTCTCCAGACGCCTCATCGGAAATAGGCCTCATCTCGCCTGGAAGGGAGAACTTCCTGGATTTTCTCGAGATGCGGCAGGTGTTCTCGAGTTACGACGGGGACCTCAGGGACCCGCCCTGGTGGCCTCAGGAGAGGCCAGTCCACATGCGAGTTGCTAGGGGGCCTCGCGGGATTCCTCTCCCGTCGATACCGGGGCCAAAAACCTTGTGTGGAGTCAGGGCCGGAAACGAGGATTCCTCTCAGGGGCTGACATGGATCTTTGGGTACTTCTGGAGTCTCCGCAGGGGAGTCAGGCCTCGTCTCGAGTGGGGGCATGCACGTGCGTTTTCTTTCCAGGCTGTAGCAGCAATGTCACGCTTCCCGTCGCGTGGATCAAAGGATCTGTGGTTTTCCCTCGAGGCTTTCCCACAGGGCTGTCCCACGTTCCACCGTGGTGTGAGTCGATCCTCGGCGTGAAAGATGAGCCAGTGCAGGGCAAAGAGGTTCCTCTGGAATGGACTGAGACATCTGGGGGACTCTTGGAATGGTGGTACGACCATGGAGTTCCTCTCGCCTTTCCTGTTGAGAGTGCCTCCTCTTGAGATGCGACGGGAACGCCGGGAATTCTTTCCCGTTGAAAGCAGGGAAAGGATCCCTCATCTCGAGCTCCGAGGGGGAAACGGGGCTCCTCTGGATGTGGGCGGGACCATCGTGCTTCCTCTCTAGTGGAGACGGGTATTGCCGGCGTCCAGCCCCTGTGGATCCAGGGAATTCGAAGGGTGGACGGCGTTGGCGTGGAAAGACTTGTTTATTTATTAATATAAGATTAGATTAAGAAACTGTAGTGCAGTAGGAAGATTAAGTGGAGAAAGAGGGCTGAATAGCTTGGTTTACGCGGAAGACCAATAAAATTCCAGACAAGGAATTTGCACCATCTACGTTGGGCCACCGGTGCCCGCTTGAATATCTAAGGGTGCCTCGCCTTAAGCTCCCTTTCTCGCGGATCTTAATAACCAGGGCAAATAAGTAGACCTGGCGAGCCTCCGCGCCCCAGATGGAAATTCAGCCTGAAATTAAAGTAAAGAGCAGAGGGAAGAAAAGGGAGAGAAAAAGAGAGAGAGAGAGAGACACGGGGGGAGCCATATTCCCAAGACACCAGGCCGAGACTAGTCCGAGAAACTGGTCTGAGAATCTGTTCCCGTCCTTTATTGTTCAGAAGGCCTTTTATACTTTTGATAAAACATGGAGATCAATGGGTAACACAAAGTTATGCAGCGTTAGCAGTCCAGACTCTTATCAAAACCAGGCTTTTCTCTCTGCATACCTAATTGTATACACAAGTCTTAGGTAATTTACATCATCTTCCAACCAAAAGGGCCAATTAACACTTTACAGCCTTTTTTCTGATAAGGGTTTGTCAACCACAAGACTTATTTGTGTTGATCTTCCCAAGGTCTGGTGCCACTCTCGGAAAGCACTAAAGAAAGTTACATTCTTAGACAGCAAGGATACAGCAACTTATAACAAGTAGAGGGAGTGCAGTGATTTATAGCAAAAGAGAAGCAATTAACTCAAAAGTCTAGTGTTGCTAACATCAAAACTACTATGTATCTTTTTCTACATCCTGCTTACATTAACATCCTTCCAGGTGCCTAAAAGATAAAGAATAAGGAGGTCTGGCAGCAATCCTTGAGTCAACAGTGAAAACCCTCTACCAATATAATTTTTAACTCTTTAGAAAAGGCTCTGTATCTTTAAGATGCTTTTAAGCTTTGTGCCTCCCGCGGTTGGGGGGCTGTAAGCAATTCACAAGCTGTAAGCTTTGTGCCTCTCGCGGTTGGGGGGCTGTAAGCAATTCACAAGCTGTAAGAGGTCTGGGGAACCTGTTAGGCAGACTAGAGAGCTATCAGAGGGGTTTAACTGAAACATCCCTTTCAAATGCAGAAGACTAAAACCCTGAATTGACTTTTTTCCAGAGAATATCAGAAAAGTGGAAAAGCAGAGCACAAAAGCCGGCAGATTTTTGCTGGGGTACATGCTTAGGAATATCCAGAGGGGTCCCTGAAGTCTGAGCACGCCTTGCGTATGTCAGCTTCCTTCCTCATGACCTTGTCACGGGCGGGATTCCTCACACTGGCTTCCGGCAACTCCCCCTTCTTTATTAGTTTTTTAAAAAAATTAGGTGCAGTTCAGTCGCGAGATTCCGAATGCTCTGCCGAAGAGTCCTGACAACACAAGGAAGCACGATTACAAGGAGCAGGATTATGGCACCCACAGCAGCATAGCTAGAGACAGTAGTCAGAAGAGTTTTTCCAGAAATGAAGTCAGAGAAGGTGTGGAAAAAGTCATTGGCTTCTCCTGCGGCGGTAAAATCTAATCGGGAGTGTTCCAAGGTCTGAATCTGATTATGAAGTTTCCCTAAATCTAAACTAATATCTGAGCTGTTCCAGACACCTAAAATATGATTTTTGACCCTCTCCCATTTAAAATCTGTCTCATTTACTTTCAGGGATGTAACACATATCCACCGGTAATCGGCATGACATGAAAGAGCCAATTTCATTTTCAGACTCTGTAATTCATTCCCAATATGCATTACTGCTTCTTCTAAGGCATCAATCCTTATTTCTAGCTTCCTATCTATAATTTCCTGGGATGCCAGCGTTAGAGAAACATTTTTGGATACGGTGTCAACATATTGGGCAGTATACACTTGTTGAGACAATGATAATGCCGCCACAGTAACAGAAGTAATTGCGGTTATCAAAGCTGATATTCCCAAAACAAGTAAGCCCACAAACCGTCGTGTTCGCATTAAATCTTGTAGCTGTTGCAGTACAGCTAGGCCATGGTTATCATACCAATACGTGGCTACAGTTACAGGTACCATGAGATAGGGCGGACGTTTTAAAACCATGAAAGAGCAAACTTTATATTGAGGAGTTAAACAGGATGAAAGCATACATTGTTCACAAGACACTACATGGGGTCCACCTGTATAATTCAATTGTATGTTAAGTCTTTCAGAATCATTAGTGAAAAGAAAAACATAAGGAGAGGGTAGACAAGCTAAAATAGAGTAAATAGAGGTATTTTTTGGTCGGATTAAAATAATAGGGGCGGTAGCCGCAAGGGCTCTCCAAATTTCTGGCTGCCAAAAGGTTTTACCTCTAGTTATATAAGACAGCATAGGGGGAACAAATTGGTTATGATGCCGTCTGGTGGCAACTAACGGCCAAG
The DNA here is from genome assembly GCF_032405125.1 of Capricornis sumatraensis. NCBI lineage: Eukaryota > Metazoa > Chordata > Mammalia > Artiodactyla > Bovidae > Capricornis > Capricornis sumatraensis. The sequence continues at coordinate 5,028,344 of NW_027184614.1, read as the reverse complement.
AAATTGAATATTCTTTCCAATTATCCAATCTATTGATAAAGTCATCGTCAGACTCAGGGTCTTGACCTGGATTTGGGTTGCTCCAGTCCTGAATCGCACAATTTCTTCCTCCCGGCATATTGTAATCTACTCTCGAATTATAAATACAAGATTTCCAAATCGGATATCCTGAATGATCATCTATAGTTTTCCAAATAACATCTGAGGGAGCAACATCATCACAATTTGGATATTCTGATGGAGTTTTGAGAGACAAAGACTTATAGGGGCCAAGGACCCCAGGCATACGGGCTCGTAATATCCAAGCAGACCGATCCCCTATAGATGCAAATTTAGAGGTTGGGGAATCTGTCATAACTGCTTTTGTGGAGGCTCCAATGCATCCTGTCTTGGTAAAGAAGTCTCCTGTAAGGCCAGGAGGAAAATTAAAGCAGACAGGAAAATCATCTGCTAGTCCTTTAAAGGTATAATTGAAATTAATAGGGTATTGGTCTTTTGTATAGGAAGTATAAGATCCTCCCAAAAGGCGAGGCTGGTCTGTACTAACTCGTATGGGGTCACTGTTCCAAGTAACAACTTGGAAAGTTGGAGGATCCGGGAGAAACGCCCAATATTTGGTTGGAATGGGAGCAGCGCTTACCTGGCAAGAGAGCAAGGCAAGCATGGCAATAAACACCTTTTCAGGAGAGACTGACGATCCCTGTAGGGTAGCTATCCCCTGTGCCTGGCGACAGAGAGCTTTAATCTGTCCCCAGGTGGGCAAGGAGGCTTGTTGGGTTGACTGAGCTGGGCGTCCTAATGGATTCCTGCGAGGCAAAAAATCAGGGGGTGCAATATCCTGTATCTGAAGTCGTGACATCTGTCCAGTGGGTGGCTCCGATCCGCGCCTATCCGGGATCTCCAATGTCAGCTGTCCTGGGGTCAGCGGCGTTTCCCGTGCTGGCGGAGGGAGCGGGGGAAGAGGGAGTTTCTTCCTTTTTAGAGATCGCGGTGGCGGGGGATTCTGGTATCCGGGGAGCTGAGACATGGCGAATTAGTCTGTCTGGAACCCAAATCGGAGCGTCCGCGTCCTGTGGAAAAACACAAGCATACCCTCGCCCATTGGTTAATAAGGGGTCAGGACCTTTCCATTGTCCGGAAAGAAGGTCCCTCCATTTTACTAATGGTTTTGCATTCAATTGCTCTGGGCACCAATGGCGAAGCATTGCAGTGTTTCCGGATGAATCAGCATTTAAGTTATTTATTACGAAAAGAGCATGTTGCAAAATCTGATGGGGGGAACTATATTTAAATTCCCCTTCTTTTAGTTTTTGAATATGGATTTTCAGTGTTTGATGTGCTCTTTCCACAATGGCTTGTCCTTGTGGGTTATAAGGGATGCCGGTGTTATGTTTAATTTGAAATCTTGTACAGAATTGCTGAAAAGATTTAGAAGTGTAAGCAGGAGCATTATCAGTTTTTAAAGCTTTTGGCAAGCCCAGATAGGAAAAGCATGTAAAAAGATGTTGTATTACATCTTTAACTGCTTCCCCTGTACGAGCAGTGGCAATAATAACATGAGAGAAGGTATCTACAGTTACATGAACAAAAGACAGTTTTCCAAATGAAGAGACATGGGTTACATCCATTTGCCAGAGTGCATTAGGTTTGAGACCGCGAGGGTTAACTCCCAGAGGCAAAGCATTCACGGTAGTAGGACAATGTGAACAAGAACGAACAATCTCTCGGGCAGATTCTCGAGGAATTTGAAACTGGTATCGTAAGGCAGTGGCATTTTGGTGATGAAGTGAGTGAGAAGCTCGAGCTTCTTCAAAAACAGAAGCCACTGAAATCCTGGTTAACGAATCTGCCAATTCATTGAGAGCATTTAAAGGGCCAGGCAGGCCGGAATGAGCCCGAATGTGGCCGATAAAGAACGCCCGATTTCTTTTCCATATTTGCTGCTGCAGTTTAGTTAACAAATGGAAGATAGCAGTTTTGTTTTCAGGCAAAACTGCAGTCTCAATGTGTGGAAACAGCCTGACCACATACTGAGAGTCAGAATAAAGGTTAAATTCTTTCTCCGCAAACATAACAAAGGCCTCAATAACAGCTGTGATTTCAGCCCTTTGAGCTGAAGTTTCTTGTGTTTCCAAAAGTTTTTGATGATCTCTTGTGACTATAGAGGCTCTACCGTTAGCCGATCCATCAGTAAAGACTACCTGAGCATCTGAAATAGGGAACTGTTTACACCGGACAGGAAAAATAACTGGATGGTTAGACATAAAATTTAGTAAAACATGCGAGGGTAAATGATGCAAAATTTGACCACAGTAATTCCCTATGGCAATCTGCCAGTCTTCATCAAACATTAAAAGAGCATCAAGCTGCTCCTTATTATATGGAATTACAATCTCTGATGGCTCTTTACCAAACAATTCAATGCTCCGCTTCCTTCCTTTTAGCATTAATGTGGCAATTAAACCAGGATAAGAAGCCACGACTTTTTTAGCTTGGGTAGGAAGATGGATCCATTCTAAAGGGCCGCGTTGCCACAGAACTCCCGTAGGCGCCGTTGGAGTAGCTAGGCAAAGGAACTGCCACGTCATCGTCAAATCAATTCTTTTTACATAGCTATTTGATAAGGCTGCTTCTACTTTGCCTAGGGCTTCTTGAGCCTCAGCTGTTAATTGTCTTTTTGAGGTTGGATCAGGATCCCCGCGTAAAGTGTTAAAAAGAGGTTTTAATTCGGCAGTGGTTAATTTTAAATATGGTCTAATCCAATTAATATCACCTAAGAGTTTTTGATAATCATTTAAAGTAATAAGATGGTCTTTTCTCAATTGCAGCGGGGTATGAGTCACCGTTTCCGAATTTATGACTCTTCCTAAGTAAGTTATGGGCGGATTGATTTGAATTTTTTCTGGGGCAATTTTTAGGCCTCTGTCTGTCAATGCCTGGGTCAGGTCCTGGAGCACAGTCTGCAGGTGAACTCTATCAGGATGAGCTATTAAAATATCATCCATATAGTGAATCATATACACGTGTTCATATTTAGCCCTAGTATCTTCTAGAGCGGCATTAACAAATTTTTGGCATAAAGTAGGGCTATTTTTCATTCCCTGAGGCAGAACCTTCCACTGAAACCGTAAATAAGGCTGTTTAAGATTTTCTGATGGCAGACTAAAGGCAAATCGCTTTTTATCCTCAGGATTTAAGGGAATAGTGAAAAAACAATCTTGTAAATCAATAACAATTATATTATATCCCTCTGGAACGGCTACTGGGGAAGGGAGCCCAGGCTGTAAGGCCCCCATGTCCTCCATGGTGGCATTAATAGCTCTCAAATCCTGTAAAAGTCGCCATTTACCAGATTTTTTCTTAATGACAAAAATAGGAGTGTTCCAGGGGCTATTGGAGGGCTCAATATGTCCCAATTCTAATTGTTCAAAGATTAATGCTTTAGCTGCCAATAATTTTTCCTTATGCAGAGGCCACTGTTCTACCCACACCGGATCTTGAGATTTCCATGTGATGGGGTCGGCAGCAAAAACAATGGCCTCAATTATAAATTTGGATATCCCAATCCAGCACGTAGCTTGCGAGGAGTTGGGCAAATTGGCTCAATTATTCCTGTCTGTTGTTTACCCAATCCTTTTGATGGATCATAGCCCATCTGCAACATCTGAGAGGTCACTTTATCATCAGGGCTAAAAAGTAACACTCCCATTTGAGATAGCACGTCCCTCCCCCACAGGGTAAGGGGGAGCGAAGGAACGACATAAGGTTGGAAAGTTCCACGGGTATCCTCAAATTGCCAATCTAAAATTTTTGCACTTTTGGCTATTGTGGGGGCTCTTCCTATCCCCACCAAGTTATTTTCAGTAGTATGTGTGGGCCAGGAGCTGGGCCAGTCTTTTCCTGAAATGCAAGAAACATCTGCTCCTGTGTCTAATAACCCCACAATAGACTTGCCATTAATCAGGATAGTCTTCATAGGACGTTTCTGAGTAATTTCTGTTATCCAAAAAACCATATCACTAGACCCAAATCCTTTATCCTGCCTTTCATTTTGAGTAGCTGTGCGCCCAATTGCAGTGTGGTAAGGCAAAAGCAAAAGTTGGGCTATTCTTTGTCCCTGATGTATTTGGAAAGTTTTAGTTGGGGGTGAAATCATTATCTGGATTTCTCCTGTATAATCTGAGTCAATTACTCCAGGGATGATTGTGAGACCTTGCATAGCTAAGGAACTTCTGCCTAGTATAATTCCTACTAAACCTGTTGGTAATGGGCCTTTAACTCCTGTAGGTATTTTTACAGTGGGGCTATCTGGTGTTAATATTGCTGAGGTGGTGGAACTGAGGTCCAGTCCTGCGCTGCCTGGGGTTGCTCTGATGAGTTCTGCGATGGGACGAAGGGAATGAATGGGTTCAGTGAGGCTGCCCCAATTGTTGTCGGGGCCTGAGGCTGGCCCCTCAATCCGTTTCCCGACTGCTGGTCGGGGCCCAAAAAGGCTCCATTTCTATGGAATTGTGACCTACATTCTTTTGCCCAGTGATATCCTTTTTGACAACGAGGGCAGAGAGATCTAGGGAGATTAGTAGGCACAGCCGGGGAGGGAGAATTCGGCAGAGAAGAACCGGCTGCTTTTTGGGGACAAGCTCGCATAAGGTGCCCTTCCCGTCCGCAAGAGAAGCAGGCCTTGGATAAACCAATATTCTGGCCTGGACTACTGGAATGACTCTTTGACGGGTTATTTCTATTTGTAAAAAAGGACTGTACTGCCTGCTGGTAAGAATTTCCCTTTATGGCTGCAGCTATGGCAACGCCCTGCATCATCGCTGGTCCTACATCTGCACATTGCCTGATATAATCTATTATTTCCCCAGTTTTTTTAATAGGACGTAAAATGGCCTGGCAGGTAGAATTAGCATTTTCAAATGCCAGTTGTTTTATCAATATACTAGCTGCCTCAGTGTTGGAAATTACTCTGTTGACTGCCTCTGCAAGTCTTGATATAAAGTCTTCATATGGCTCTTCTGGTTTTTGTTTAACATTTGAGAAGGAAGAGGTAGATTCTTTCCCTTCAGGCAACAAACGCCAAGCCCCAAGGGCGCAGGCGGTTACTTGATCTAAAGTGGTTTTATCTAATCCCATTTGATCTCTAAGTGTTCCAAAATCATTAGTCCCTGCCAACATATTTTTTATAATATATCTTGGGCCATATTTTTGGTTAGCATCAGCCTGTTTTTGGGCTAGATCTTCATATTCAGTTCTCCAAAGTACATATTGACCTCCAGACAGACAAGCTTTAGCGACTGTCTTCCAGTCATGGGGTGTCATCCATCTGCCCGCTAAAGCTTCCACCAATGATACAGTGTACGGGGCTTTAGGCCCATACAAAGCACAAGCCTGTTTGAGTTCTTTAATCATTTTCATTGGAATGGGTTCCCAGTGGGGGGCTGTTCTCCCACCACTTCCACCAAATATTATGGGGAAACAAGCCTCAAGGTGGGGATCAAGTTCATCATCTGGGCTAGAGAAAACTCTTCTTCGGGGAGCTTCTAGTGGAGGCCCCTCACCCTTATAGGGAGGGGGGGGCAAGGGGTGTCCTATGTCACTTTCTTCGTACTTTGGGAATTTTTTATCCGTTCTGTGTTTAGGTCTTACGGATGTTTTATCTGGGGAATCTGGCCTTAAACTCTCAGGTGCATATAATCTGATGGGGGACATTTGTCTTGAGCCTCTGGAAGCAGAAGGCTTAATTAAGGAAATTTCTCTTGAATTTGTGGAAGCAGGTGGTCTGGTTGGGGAAGTTTTTATTAAGCTCTTTGGAGCAGATAATCTAATTGGAGAAGTTTCTCTTAAACTCCTTGGAGCATCTTTATTTAATAAAGACCAGTCCTCATCAGAATGATCTTGACTTACTTCCTCTTCCAAATCTTCCTCATCTGAAAGCTGCTCTTTTTTGTCATCTCTATCTATTACCTTTTCTTGGGCAGTCATTGCAGCTATCATTTGACTCAACTGCCGATAGTTAGGTGTAGCCTCCTTTTCATCACTCTCCTCTTCGATAGATACCTTTTTCTCTGCACTTTCCTCTTTAAGATGTACCTTTTCAGATTCAGGGGCAGGGTCTAGAGCGTCCCTAATTATATTCCATAAGGAAAAGGCGTCAGTAGGCACCTTTTGTGAGCCATGTTCAGCATGGTAAGTTTTTAGTTGTTTTCCTACTCTCTCCCAGGTGTCTAAGTTAACAGTGCCTTCTTCTGGAAACCAGGGACACTGTTCTTGTACAAAGGAAAAAAATGAATGAATATTGGATTTTTTAACTTTAATTCCTCGTTTAGTTAGTAACTGCAAGATTACTCCTGTAAAAAGCTGTCTTTCTTTTGATTCACTGTTACCCATGTCAGAAAATTAAGTCTTATAGAAAAGTCTACCTCAACAAAAAGGTTTTACCTTTGGCGAGGGGGGTTTTGTTTTCAACCCTAAGATAGCAGGTTTCTTTTCAACCTCTAGAGCACCAGGTTTCTCTTAAACCCTTGAACACTTCCCACTCCTCCTCACCCTGTCTATCCTACAGGGGGGTCCGCGGCACCCTGAGTGGGGTCCTAGCCGTCCCGAACACTCAACACTGGGGGAGTACCCGAAAGTACTCCGGGGGGAGTGATTAAGTCACTCCGGGGGGGAGCAACAGAGAGTGCTCCGGGGGGAGCAACAGAGAGTGCTCCGGGGGGAGCTACAGAGAGTGCTCCGGGGGGAGCTTTTGCTCCGAGGAACCTACCTTCGAATAGCCTGTTCCGGGCGCCACTTGCCGGGGTCCAGCCCCGGTGGATCCAGGGAATTCGAAGGGTGGACGGCGTTGGCGTGGAAAGACTTGTTTATTTATTAATATAAGATTAGATTAAGAAACTATAGTGCAGTAGGAAGATTAAGTGGAGAAAGAGGGCTGAATAGCTTGGTTTACGCGGAAGACCAATAAAATTCCAGACAAGGAATTTGCACCATCTACGTTGGGCCACCGGTGCCCGCTTGAATATCTAAGGGTGCCTCGCCTTAAGCTCCCTTTCTCGCGGATCTTAATAACCAGGGCAAATAAGTAGACCTGGCGAGCCTCCGCGCCCCAGATGGAAATTCAGCCTGAAATTAAAGTAAAGAGCAGAGGGAAGAAAAGGGAGAGAAAAAGAGAGAGAGAGAGAGACAGGGGGGGAGCCAGATTCCCAAGAAACCAGGCCGAGACTAGTCCGAGAAACTGGTCTGAGAATCTGGTCCCGTCCTTTATTGTTCAGAAGGCCTTTTATACTTTTGATAAAACATGGAGATCAATGGGTAACACAAAGTTATGCAGCGTTAGCAGTCCAGACTCTTATCAAAACCAGGCTTTTCTCTCTGCATACCTAATTGTATACACAAGTCTTAGGTAATTTACATCATCTTCCAACCAAAAGGGCCAATTAACATTTTACAGCCTTTTTTCTGATAAGGGTTTGTCAACCACAAGACTTATTTGTGTTGATCTTCCCAAGGTCTGGTGCCACTCTCGGAAAGCACTAAAGAAAGTTACATTCTTAGACAGCAAGGATACAGCAACTTATAACAAGTAGAGGGAGTGCAGTGATTTATAGCAAAAGAGAAGCAATTAACTCAAAAGTCTAGTGTTGCTAACATCAAAACTACTATGTATCTTTTTCTACATCCTGCTTACATTAACATCCTTCCAGGTGCCTAAAAGATAAAGAATAAGGAGGTCTGGCAGCAATCCTTGAGTCAACAGTGAAAACCCTCTACCAATATAATTTTTAACTCTTTAGAAAAGGCTCTGTATCTTTAAGATGCTTTGAAGCTTTGTGCCTCCCGCGGTTGGGGGGCTGTAAGCAATTCACAAGCTGTAAGCTTTGTGCCTCTCGCGGTTGGGGGGCTGTAAGCAATTCACAAGCTGTAAGAGGTCTGGGGAACCTGTTAGGCAGACTAGAGAGCTATCAGAGGGGTTTAACTGAAACATCCCTTTCAAATGCAGAAGACTAAAACCCTGAATTGACTTTTTTCCAGAGAATATCAGAAAAGTGGAAAAGCAGAGCACAAAAGCCAGCAGATTTTTGCTGGGGTACATGCTTAGGAATATCCAGAGGGGTCCCTGAAGTCTGAGCACGCCTTGCGTATGTCAGCTTCCTTCCTCATGACCTTGTCACGGGCGGGATTCCTCACACTGGTTTCCGGCAGGGTATGGTGGTGAACTTCTTGAGTTGCAGCAAGGCTGTGAAAGACCCTTTCGAAGTTCCAGAGGTAAGGTGTCATTAGTCTCCAGACGCCTCATCGGAAATAGGCCTCATCTCGCCTGGAAGGGAGAACTTCCTGGATTTTCTCGAGTTGCGGCAGGTGTTCTCGAGTTACGACGGGGACCTCAGGGACCCGCCCTGGTGGCCTCAGGAGAGGCCAGTCCCTACGCGAGTTGCTAGGGGGCCTCTCGGGATTCCTCTCCCGTCGATACCGGGGCCAAAAACCTTGTGTGGAGTCAGGGCCGGAACCGAGGATTCCTCTCAGGGGCTGACATGGATCTTTGGGTACTTGTGGAGTCTCCCCAGGGGAGTCAGGCCTCGTCTCGAGTGGGGGCATGCACGTGCACTTTCCTTCCAGGCTGTAGCATCAATGTCACGCTACCTGTCGCGTGGATCAAATGATCTGTGGTTTTCCCTCGAGGCTTTCCCACAGGGCTGTCCCACGTGCCACCGTGGTGTGAGTCGATCCTCGGCGTGAAAGATGAGCCAGTGCAGGGCAAAGAGCTTCCTCTGGAATGTACTGAGACATCTGGGGGACTCTTGGAATGGTGGTACCACCATGGAGTTCCTCTCGCCTTTCCTGTTGAGAGTGCCTCCTCTTGAGATGCGATGGGAACGCCGGGAATTCTTTCCCGTTGAAAGCAGGCAAAGGATCCCTCATCTCGAGCTACGAGGGGGAAACGGGGCTCCTCTGGATGTGGGCGGGACCATCCTGCTTCCTCCCGAGTGGAGACGGGTATGGAAGTGAACTTCTTGAGTTGCAGCAAGGGTGTGAAAGACCCTTTCGAAGTTCCAGAGGTTAGGTGTCATTAGTCTCCAGACGCCTCATCGGAAATAGGATTCTTCTCGCCTGGAAGGGAGAACTTCCTGGATTTTCTCGAGATGCGGCAGGTGTTCTCGAGTTACGACGGGGACCTCAGGGACCCGACCTGGTGGCCTCAGGAGAGGCCAGTCCACATGCGAGTTGCTAGGGGGCCTCTCGGAATTCCTCTCCCGTCGATACCGGGGCCAAAAACCTTGTGTGGAGTCAGGGCCGGAAACGAGGATTCCTCTCAGGGGCTGACATGGATCTTTGGGTTCTTCTGGAGTCTCCGCAGGGGAGTCAGGCCTCGTCTCGAGTGGGGGCATGCACGTGCGCTATCCTTCCAAGCTGTAGCAGCAATGTCACGCTTCTCGACCCATGGATCAAAGGATCTGTGGTTTTCCCTCCAGGCTTTCCCACAGGGCTGTCCCACGTGCCACCGTGGTGTGAGTCGATCTTCGGCGTGAAAGATGAGCCAGTGCAGGGCAAAGAGGTTCCTCTGGAATGGACTGATACATCTGGGGGACTCTTGGAATGGTGGTACGATCATGGAGTTCCTCTCGCCTTTCCTGTTGAGAGTGCCTCCTCTTGAGATGCGACGGGAACGCCTGGAATTCTTTCCCGTTGAAAGCAGGGAAAGGATCCCTCATCTCGAGCTACGAGGGGGAAACGGGGCTCCTCTGGATGTGGGCGGGACCATCGTGCTTCCTCTCGAGTGGAGACGGGTATGGCGGTGAACTTTTTGAGTTGCAGCAAGGGTGTGAAAGACCCTTTCGAAGTTCCAGAGGTTAGGTGTCATTAGTCTCCAGAAGCCTCATCGGAAATAGGCCTCATCTCGCCTGGAAGGGAGAACTTCCTGGATTTTCTCGAGTTGCAGCAGGTGTTCTCGAGTTACGACGTGGACCTCAGGGACCCTCCCTGGTGGCCTCAGGAAAGGCCAGTCCCCATGCGAGTTGCTAGGGGGCCTCTCGGGATTCCTCTCCCGTCGATACCGGTGCCAAATACCTTGTGTGGAGTCAGGGCCGGAACCGAGGATTCCTCTCAGGGGCTGACATGGATCTTTGGGTACTTCTGGAGTCTCCCCAGGGGAGTCAGGCCTCCTCTCGAGTGGGGGCATGCACGTATGCTTTCCTTCCAGGCTGTAGCAGCAATGTCACGCTTCCCGTCGCGTGGATCAAAGGATCTGTGATTTTCCCTCGAGGCTTTCCCTCGAGGCTTTCCCACAGGGGTGTCCCACGTGCCTCCGTGGTGTGAGTCGATCCTCTGCGTGAAAGATGAGCCAGTGCAGGGCAAAGAGCTTCCTCTGGAATGGACTGAGACATCTGGGGGACTCTTGGAATGGTGGTACGACCATGGAGTTCCTCTCGCCTTTCCTGTTGAGAGTGCCTCCTCTTGAGATGCGACGGGAACGCCGGGAAATCTTTCCCGTTGAAAGCAGGCAAAGGATCCCTCATCTCGAGCTACGAGGGGGAAACGGGGCTCCTCTGGATGTGGGCGGGACCATCCTGCTTCCTCTCTAGTGGAGACCGGTATGGAAGTGAACTTCTTGAGTTGCAGCAAGGGTGTGAAAGACCCTTTCGAAGTTCCAGAGGTTAGGTGTCATTAGTCTCCAGACGCCTCATCGGAAATAGGCCTCATCTCGCCTGGAAGGGAGAACTTCCTGGATTTTCTCGAGATGCGGCAGGTGTTCTCGAGTTACGACGCGGACCTCAGGGACCCGCCCTGGTGGCCTCAGGAGAGGCCAGTCCACATGCGAGTTGCTAGGGGGCCTCGCGGGATTCCTCTCCCGTCGATACCGGGGCCAAAAACCTTGTGTGGAGTCAGGGCCGGAAACGAGGATTCCTCTCAGGGGCTGACATGGATCTTTGGGTACTTCTGGAGTCTCCGCAGGGGAGTCAGGCCTCGTCTCGAGTGGGGGCATGCACGTGCGTTTTATTTCCAGGCTGTAGCAGCAATGTCACGCTTCCCTTCGCGTGGATCAAAGGATCTGTGGTTTTCCCTCGAGGCTTTCCCACAGGGCTGTCCCACGTGCCACCGTGGTGTGAGTCGATCCTCGGCGTGAAAGATGAGCCAGTGCAGGGCAAAGAGGTTCCTCTGGAATGGACTGAGACATCTGGGGGACTCTTGGAATGGTGGTACGACCATGGAGTTCCTCTCGCCTTTCCTGTTGAGAGTGCCTCCTCTTGAGATGCGACGGGAACTCAGGGAATTCTTTCCCGTTGAAAGCAGGCAAAGGATCCCTCATCTCGAGCTACGAGGGGGAAACGGGGCTCCTCTGGATGTGGGCGGGACCATCGTGCTTCCTCTCGAGTGGAGACGGGTATGGCAGTGAACTTCTTGAGTTGCAGCAAGGGTGTGAAAGACCCTTTCGAAGTTCCAGAGGTTAGGTGTCATTAGTCTCCAGACGCCTCATCGGAAATAGGCCTCATCTCGCCTGGAAGGGAGAACTTCCTGGATTTTCTCGAGTTGCGGCAGGTGTTCTCGAGTTACGACGGGGACCTCAGGGACCCGCCCTGGTGGCCTCAGGAGTGGCCACTCACCATGCGAGTTGCTAGGGGGCCTCTCGGGATTCCTCTCCCGTCGATACCGGGGCCAAAAACCTTGTGTGGAGTCAGGGCCAGAACCGAGGATTCCTCTCAGGGGCTGATATGGATCTTTGGGTACTTCTGGAGTCTCGCCAGGGGAGACAGGCCTCGTCTCGTGAGGGGGCATGCACGTGCACTTTCCTTCCAGGCTGTAGCAGCAATGTCACGCTTCCCGTCGCGTGGATCAAAGGATCTGTGGTTTTCCCTCGAGGCTTTCCCTCGAGGCTTTCCCACAGGGCTGTCCCACGTGCCACCGTGGTGTGAGTCGATCCTCGGCGTGAAAGATGAGCCAGTGCAGGGCAAAGAGTTTCCTCTGGAATGGACTGAGACATCTGGGGGACTCTTGGAATGGTGGTACGACCATGGAGTTCCTCTCGCCTTTCCTGTTGAGAGTGCCTCCTCTTGAGATGCGACGGGAACGCCGGGAATTTTTTCCCGTTGAAAGCAGGAAAAGGATCCCTCATCTCGAGCTACGAGGGGGAAACGGGGCTCCTCTGGATGTGGGCGGGACCATCGTGCTTCCTCTCGAGTGGAGACGGGTATGGCGGTGAACTTCTTGAGTTGCAGCAAGGGTGTGAAAGACCCTTTCGAAGTTCCAGAGGTTAGGTGTCATTAGTCTCCAGACGCCTCATCAGAAATAGGCCTCATCTCGCCTGGAAGGGAGAACTTCCTGGATTTTCTCGAGTTGGGGCAGGTGTTCTCTAGTTACGACGGGGACCTCAGGGACCCGCCCTGGTGGCCTCAGTAGAGGCCAGTCCCCATGCGACTTGCTAGGGGGCCTCTCGGGATTCCTCTCCCGTCGATACCGGGGCCAAAAACCTTGTGTGGAGTCAGGGCCGGAACCGAGGATTCCTCTCAGGGGCTGACATGGATCTTTGGGTACTTCTGGAGTCTCCCCAGGGGAGTCAGGCCTCGTCTCGAGTGGGGGCATGCACGTGCGCTTTCCTTCCAGGCTGTAGCAGCAATGTCACGCTTCCCTTCGCGTGGATCAAAGGATCTGTGGTTTTCCCTCGAGGCTTTCCCTCGAGGCTTTCCCTCAGGGCTGTCCCACGTGCCACCGTGGTGTGAGTCGATCCTCGGCGTGAAAGATGAGCCAGTGCAGGGCAAAGAGGTTCCTCTGGAATGGACTGAGACATCTGGGGGACTCTTGGAATGGTGGTACGACCATGGAGTTCCTCTCGCCTTTCCTGTTGAGAGTGCCTCCTCTTGAGATGCGACGGGAACGCCGGGAATTCTTTCCCGTTGAAAGCAGGGAAAGGATCCCTCATCTCGAGCTACGAGGGGGAAACGGGGCTCCTCTGGATGTGGGCGGGACCATCGTGCTTCCTCTCGAGTGGAGACGGGTATGGCGGTGAACTTCTTGAGTTGCAGCAAGGGTGTGAAAGACCCTTTCGAAGTTCCAGAGGTTAGGTGTCATTAGTCTCCAGACGCCTCATTGGAAATAGGCCTCATCTCGCCTGGAAGGGAGAACTTCCTGGATTTTCTCGAGTTGCGGCAGGTGTTCTCGAGTTACGACGGGGACCTCAGGGACCCGCCCTGGTGGCCTCAGGAAAGGCCAGTCCCCATGCGAGTTGCTAGGGGGCCTCTCGGGATTCCTCTCCCGTCGATACCGGGGCCAAAAACCTTGTGTGGAGTCAGGGCCAGAACCGAGGATTCCTCTCAGGGGCTGACATGGATCTTTGGGTACTTCTGGAGTCTCCCCAGGGGAGTCAGGCCTCGTCTCGAGTGGGGGCATGCACGTGCGCTTTCCTTCCAGGCTGTAGCAGCAATGTCACGCTTCCCGAAGCGTGGATCATAGGATCTGTGGTTTTCCCTCGAGGCTTTCCCTCGAGGCTTTCCCACAGGGCTGTCCCACGTGCCACCGTGGTGTGAGTGGATCCTCGGCGTGAAAGATGAGCCAGTGCAGGGCAAAGAGTTTACTCTGGAATGGACTGAGACATCTGGGGGACTCTTGGAATGGTGGTACGACCATGGAGTTCCTCTCGCCTTTCCTGTTGAGAGTGCCTCCTCTTGAGATGCGACGGGAACGCCGGGAATTCTTTCCCGTTGAAAGCAGGCAAAGGATCCCTCATCTCGAGCTACGAGGGGGAAACGGGGCTCCTCTGGATGTGGGCGGGACCATCGTGCTTCCTCTCGAGTGGAGACGGGTATGGCGGTGAACTTCTTGAGTTGCAGCAAGGGTGTGAAATACCCTTTCGAAGTTCCAGAGGTTAGGTGTCATTAGTCTCCAGACGCCTCATCGGAAATAGGCCTCATCTCGCCTGGAAGGGAGAACTTCCTGGATTTTCTCGAGTTGCGGCAGGTGTTCTCGAGTTACGACGGGGACCTCAGGGACCCGCCCTGGTGGCCTCAGGAGAGGCCAGTCCACATGCGAGTTGCTAGGGGGCCTCTCGGGATTCCTCTCCCGTCGATACCGGGGCCAAAAACCTTGTGTGGAGTCGGGGCCGGAAACGAGGATTCCTCTCAGGGGCTGACATGGATCTTTGGGTATTTCTGGAGTCTCCGCAGGGGAGTCAGGCCTCGTCTCGAGTGGGGGCATGCACGTGCGTTTTCTTTCCATGCTGTAGCAGCAATGTCACGCTTCCCGTCGCGTGGATCAAAGGATCTGTGGTTTTCCCTCGAGGCTTTCCACAGGGCTGTCCCACGTGCCACCGTGGTGTGAGTCGATCCTCGGCGTGAAAGATGAGCCAGTGCAGGGCAAAGAGTTTCCTCTGGAATGGACTGAGACATCTGGGGGACTCTTGGAATGGTGGTACGACCATGGAGTTCCTCTCGCCTTTCCTGTTGAGAGTGCCTCCTCTTGAGATGCGACGGGAACGCCGGGAATTCTTTCCCGTTGAAAGCAGGAAAAGGATCCCTCATCTCGAGCTACGAGGGGGAAACGGGGCTCCTCTGGATGTGGGCGGGACCATCGTGCTTCCTCTCGAGTGGAGACGGGTATGGCGGTGAACTTCTTGAGTTGCAGCAAGGGTGTGAAAGACCCTTTCGAAGTTCCAGAGGTTAGGTGTCATTAGTCTCCAGACGCCTCATCGGAAATAGGCCTCATCTCGCCTGGAAGGGAGAACTTCCTGGATTTTCTCGAGTTGCGGCAGGTGTTCTCGAGTTACGACGGGGACCTCAGGGACCCGCCCTGGTGGCCTCAGGAGAGGCCAGTCCCCATGCGAGTTGCTAGGGGGCCTCTCGGGATTCCTCTCCCGTCGATACCGGGGCCAAAAACCTTGTGTGGAGTCAGGGCCGGAACCGAGGATTCCTCTCAGGGGCTGACATGGATCTTTGGGTACTTCTGGAGTCTCCCCAGGGGAGTCAGGCCTCGTCTCGAGTGGGGGCATGCACGTGCACTTTCCTTCCAGGCTGTAGCAGCAATGTCACGCTTCCCGTCGCGTGGATCAAAGGATCTGTGGTTTTCCCTCGAGGCTTTCCCACACGGCTGTCCCACGTGCCACCGTGGTGTGAGTCGATCCTCGGCGTGAAAGATGAGCCAGTGCAGGGCAAAGAGGTTCCTCTGGAATGGACTGAGACATCTGGGGGACTCTTGGAATGGTGGTACGACCATGGAGTTCCTCTCGCCTTTCCTGTTGAGAGTGCCTCCTCTTGAGATGCGACGGGAACGCCGGGAATTCTTTCCCGTTGAAAGCAGGGAAAGGATCCCTCATCTCGAGCTACGAGGGGGAAACGGGGCTCCTCTGGATGTGGGCGGGACCATCGTGCTTCCTCTCTAGTGGAGACGGGTATGGCGGTGAACTTCTTGAGTTGCAGCAAGGGTGTGAAAGACCCTTTCGAAGTTCCAGAGGTTAGGTGTCATTAGTCTCCAGACGCCTCATCGGAAATAGGCCTCATCTCGCCTGGAAGGGAGAACTTCCTGGATTTTCTCGAGTTGCGGCAGGTGTTCTCGAGTTACGACGGGGACCTCAGGGACCCGCCCTGGTGGCCTCAGGAGAGGCCAGTCCCTATGCGAGTTGCTAGGGGGCCTCTCGGGATTCCTCTCCCGTCGATACCGGGGCCAAAAACCTTGCGTGGAGTCAGGGCCGGAACCGAGGATTCCTCTCAGGGGCTGACATGGATCTTTGGGTACTTCTGGAGTCTCCCCAGGGGAGTCAGGCCTCGTCTCGAGTGGGGGCATGCACGTGCACTTTCCTTCCAGGCTGTAGCAGCAATGTCACGCTTCCCGTCGCGTGGATCACATGATGTGTGGTTTTCCCTCGAGGCTTTCCCACAGGGCTGTCCCACGTGCCACCGTGGTGTGAGTCGATCCTCGGCGTGAAAGATGAGCCAGTGCAGGGCAAAGAGGTTCCTCTGGAATGGACTGAGACATCTGGGGGACTCTTGGAATGGTGGTACGACCATGGAGTTCCTCTCGCCTTTCCTGTTGAGAGTGCCTCCTCTTGAGATGCGACGGGAACGCCGGGAATTCTTTCCCGTTGAAACCAGGGAAAGGATCCCTCATCTCGAGCTACGAGGTGGAAACGGGGCTCCTCTGGATGTGGGCGGGACCATCGTGCTTCCTCTTGAGTGGAGACGGGTATGGCGGTGAACTTCTTGAGCTGCAGCAAGGGTGTGAAAGACCCTTTCGAAGTTCCAGAGGTTTGGTGTCATTAGTCTCCAGAGGCCTCATCGGAAATAGGCCTCATCTCGCCTGGAAGGGAGAACTTCCTGGATTTTCTCGAGTTGCGGCAGGTGTTCTCGAATTACGACGGGGACCTCAGGGACCCGCCCTGGTGGCCTCCGGAGAGGCCAGTCCCCATGCGAGTTGCTAGGGGGCCTCTCGGGATTCCTCTCCCGTCGATACCGGGGCCAAAAACCTTGTGTGGAGTCAGGGCCGGAACCGAGGATTCCTCTCAGGGGCTGACATGGATCTTTGGGTACTTCTGGAGTCTCCCCAGTGGAGTCAGGCCTCGTCTCGAGTGGGGGTATGCACGTGCGCTTTCCTTCCAGGCTGTAGCAGCAATGTCACGCTTCCCGTCGCTTGGATCAAAGGATCTGTGGTTTTCCCTCGAGGCTTTCCCTCGAGGCTTTCCCACAGGGCTGTCCCACGTGCCACCGTGTTGTGAGTCGATCCTCGGCGTGAAAGATGAGCCAGTGCAGGGCAAAGAGCTTCCTCTGGAATGGACTGAGACATCTGGGGGACTCTTGGAATGGTGGTACGACCATGGAGTTCCTCTCGCCTTTCCTGTTGAGAGTGCCTCCTCTTGAGATGCGACGGGAACGCAGGGAATTCTTTCCCGTTGAAAGCAGGGAAAGGATCCCTCATCTCGAGCTACGAGGGGGAAACGGGGCTCCTTTGGATGTGGTCGGGACCATCGTGCTTCCTCTCGAGTGGAGACGGGTATGGTGGTGAACTTCTTGAGTTGCAGCAAGGGTGTGAAAGACCCTTTCGAAGTTCCAGAGGTTAGGTGTCATTAGTCTCCAGACGCCTCATCGGAAATAGGCCTCATCTCGCCTGGAAGGGAGAACTTCCTGGATTTTCTCGAGTTGCGGCAGGTGTTCTCGAGTTACGACGGGGACCTCAGGGACCGGCCCTGGTGGCCTCAGGAGAGGCCAGTCCCCATGCGAGTTGCTAGGGGGTCTCTCGGGATTCCTCTCCCGTCGATACCGGGGCCAAAAAGCTTGTGTGGAGTCAGGGCCGGAACCGAGGATTCTTCTCAGGGGCTGACATGGATCTTTGGGTACTTCTGGAGTCTCCCCAGGGGAGTCAGGCCTCGTCTCGAGTGGGGGCATGCATGTGCGCTTTCCTTCCAGGCTGTTCCAGCAATGTCATGCTTCCCGTCGCGTGGATCAAAGGATCTGTGGTTTTCCCTCGAGGCTTTCCCTCGAGGCTTTCCCACAGGGCTGTCCCACGTGCCACCGTGTTGTGAGTCGATCCTCGGCGTGAAAGATGAGCCAGTGCAGGGCAAAGAGGTTCCTCTGAAATGGACTGAGACATCTGGGGGACTCTTGGAATGGTGGTACGACCATGGAGTTCCTCTCGCCTTTCCTGTTGAGAGTGCCTCCTCTTGAGATGCGACGGGAACGCCGGGAATTCTTTCCCGTTGAAAGCAGGGAAAGGATCCCTCATCTCGAGCTACGAGGGGGAAACGGGGCTCCTCTGGATGTGGGCGGGACCATCGTGCTTCCTCTCGAGTGGAGACGGGTATGGCGGTGAACTTCTTGAGTTGCACCAAGGGTGTGAAAGACCCTTTCGAAGTTCAAGAGGTTTGGTGTCATTAGTCTCCAGAGGCCTCATCGGAAATAGGCCTCATCTCGCCTGGAAGGGAGAACTTCCTGGATTTTCTCGAGTTGCGGCAGGTGTTCTCGAGTTACGACGGGGACCTCAGGGACCCGCCCTGGTGGCCTCCGGAGAGGCCAGTCCCCATGCGAGTTGCTAGGGGGCCTCTCGGGATTCCTCTCCCGTCGATACCGGGGCCAAAAACCTTGTGTGGAGTCAGGGCCGGAACCGAGGATTCCTCTCAGGGGCTGACATGGATCTTTGGGTACTTCTGGAGTCTCCCCAGTGGAGTCAGACCTCGTCTCGAGTGGGGGCATGCACGTGCGCTTTCCTTCCAGGCTGTAGCAGCAATGTCACGCTTCCCGTCGCGTGGATCAAAGGATCTGTGGTTTTCCCTCGAGGCTTTCCCTCGAGGCTTTCCCACAGGTCTGTCCCACGTGCCACCGTGGTGTGAGTCGATCCTCGGCGTGAAAGATGAGCCAGTGCAGGGCAAAGAGGTTCCTCTGGAATGGACTGAGACATCTGGGGGACTCTTGGAATGGTGGTACGACCATGGAGATCCTCTCGCCTTTCCTGTTGAGAGTGCCTCCTCTTGAGATGCGACGGGAACGCCGGGAATTCTTTCCCGTTGAAAGCAGGGAAAGGATCCCTCATCTCGAGCACCGAGGGGAAAACGGGGCTCCTCTGGATGTGGGCGGGACCATCGTGCTTCCTCTCGAGTGGAGACGGGTATGGCGGAGAACTGCTTGAGTTGCAGCAAGGGTGTGAAAGACCCTTTCAAAGTTCCAGAGGTTAGGTGTCATTAGTCTCCAGACGCCTCTTCGGAAATAGGCCTCATCTCGCCTGGAAGGGAGAACTTCCTGGATTTTCTCGAGTTGCGGCAGGTGTTCTTAAGTTACGACGGGGAACTCAGGGACCCGCCCTGGTGGCCTCAGGAGAGGCCAGTCCCCATGCGAGTTGCTAGGGGGCCTCTCGGGATTCCTCTCCCGTCGATACCGGGGCCAAAAACCTTGATTGGAATCAGGGCCGGAACCGAGGATTCCTCTCAGGGGCTGACATGGATCTTTGGGTACTTCTGGAGTCTCCCCAGGGGAGTCAGGCCTCGTCTCGAGTGGGTGCATGCACGTGCGCTTTCCTTCCAGGCTGTAGCAGCAATGTCACGCTTCCCGTCACGTGGATCAAAGGATCTGTGGTTTTCCCTCGAGGCTTTCCCTCGAGGCTTTCCCACAGGGCTGTCCCACGTGCCACCGTGGTGTGAGTCGATCCTCGGCGTGAAAGATGAGCCAGTGCAGGGCAAAGAGTTTCCTCTGGAATGGACTGAGACATCTGGGGGACTCTTGGAATGGTGGTACGACCATGGAGTTCCTCTCGCCTTTCCTGTTGAGAGTGCCTCCTCTTGAGATGCGACGGGAACGCCGGGAATTCTTTCCCGTTGAAACCAGGGAAAGGATCCCTCATCTCGAGCTACGAGGGGGAAACGGGGCTCCTCTGGATGTGGGCGGGACCATCGTGCTTCCTCTCGAGTGGAGACGGGTATGGCGGTGAACTTCTTGACTTGCAGCAAGGGTGTGAAAGACCCTTTCGAAGTTCCAGAGGTTTGGTGTCATTAGTCTCCAGAGGCCTCATCGGAAATAGGCCTCATCTCGTCTGGAAGGGAGAACTTCCTGGAATTTCTCGAGTTGCGGCAGGTGTTCTCGAATTACGACGGGGACCTCAGGGACCCGCCCTGGTGGCCTCCGGAGAGGCCAGTCCCCATGCGAGTTGCTAGGGGGCCTCTCGGGATTCCTCTCCCGTCGATACCGGGGCCAAAAACCTTGTGTGGAGTCAGGGCCGGAACCGAGGATTCCTCTCAGGGGCTGACATGGATCTTTGGGTACTTCTGGAGTCTCCCCAGTGGAGTCAGGCCTCGTCTCGAGTGGGGGCATGCACGTGCGCTTTCCTTCCAGGCTGTAGCAGCAATGTCACGCTTCCCGTCGCTTGGATCAAAGGATCTGTGGTTTTCCCTCGAGGCTTTCCCTCGAGGCTTTCCCACAGGGCTTTCCCACGTACCACCGTGGTGTGAGTCGATCCTCGGCGTGAAAGATGAGCCAGTGCAGGGCAAAGAGCTTCCTCTGGAATGGACTGAGACATCTGGGGGACTCTTGGAATGGTGGTACGACCATGGAGTTCCTCTCGCCTTTCCTGTTGAGAGTGCCTCCTCTTGAGATGCGACGGGAACGCAGGGAATTCTTTCCCGTTGAAAGCAGGGGAAGGATCCCTCATCTCGAGCTACGAGGGGGAAACGGGGCTCCTTTGGATGTGGTCGGGACCATCGTGCTTCCTCTCGAGTGGAAACGGGTATGGTGGTGAACTTCTTGAGTTGCAGCAAGGGTGTGAAAGACCCTTTCGAAGTTCCAGAGGTTAGGTGTCATTAGTCTCCAGACGCCTCATCGGAAATAGGCCTCATCTCGCCTGGAAGGGAGAACTTCCTGGATTTTCTCGAGTTGCGGCAGGTGTTCTCGAGTTACGACGGGGACCTCAGGGACCGGCCCTGGTGGCCTCAGGAGAGGCCAGTCCCCATGCGAGTTGCTAGGGGGCCTCTCGGGATTCCTCTCCCGTCGATACCGGGGCCAAAAACTTGTGTGGAGTCAGGGCCGGAACCGAGGATTCCTCTCAGGGGCTGACATGGATCTTTGGGTACTTCTGGAGTCTCCCCAGGGGAGTCAGGCCTCGTCTCGAGTGGGGGCATGCACGTGCGCTTTCCTTCCAGGCTGTAGCAGCAATGTCACGCTTCCCGTCGCGTGGATCAAAGGATCTGTGGTTTTCCCTCGAGGCTTTCCCTCGAGGCTTTCCCACAGGGCTGTCCCACGTGCCACCATGGTGTGAGTCGATCCTCGGCGTGAAAGATGAGCCAGTGCAGGGCAAAGAGGTTCCTCTGGAATGGACTGAGACATCTGGGGGACTCTTGGAATGGTGGTACGACCATGGAGTTCCTCTCGCCTTTCCTGTTTAGAGTGCCTCCTCTTGAGATGCGACGGGAACGCCGGGAATTCTTTCCCGTTGAAATCAGGGAAAGGATCCCTCATCTCGAGCTACGAGGGGGAAACGGGGCTCCTCTGGATGTGGGCGGGACCATCGTGCTTCCTCTCGAGTGGAGACGGGTATGGCGGTGAACTTCTTGAGTTGCAGCAAGGGTGTGAAAGACCCTTTCGAAGTTCCAGAGGTTTGGTGTCATTAGTCTCCCGAGGCCTCATCGGAAATAGGCCTCATCTCGCCTGGAAGGGAGAACTTCCTGGATTTTCTCGAGTTGCGGCAGGTGTTCTCGAGTTACGACGGGGACCTCAGGGACCCGCCCTGGTGGCCTCAGGAGAGGCCAGTCCCCATGCGAGTTGCTAGGGGGTCTCTCGGGATTCCTCTCCCGTCGATACCGGGGCCAAAAAGCTTGTGTGGAGTCAGGGCCGGAACCGAGGATTCTTCTCAGGGGCTGACATGGATCTTTGGGTACTTCTGGAGTCTCCCCAGGGGAGTCAGGCCTCGTCTCGAGTGGGGGCATGCATGTGCGCTTTCCTTCCAGGCTGTAGCAGCAATGTCATGCTTCCCGTCGCGTGGATCAAAGGATCTGTGGTTTTCCCTCGAGGCTTTCCCTCGAGGCTTTCCCACAGGGCTGTCCCACGTGCCACCGTGTTGTGAGTCGATCCTCGGCGTGAAAGATGAGCCAGTGCAGGGCAAAGAGGTTCCTCTGAAATGGACTGAGACATCTGGGGGACTCTTGGAATGGTGGTACGACCATGGAGTTCCTCTCGCCTTTCCTGTTGAGAGTGCCTCCTCTTGAGATGGGACGGGAATGCCGGGAATTCTTTCGCGTTGAAAGCAGGGAAAGGATCCCTCATCTCGAGCTACGAGGGGGAAACGGGGCTCCTCTGGATGTGGGCGGGACCATCGTGCTTCCTCTCGAGTGGAGACGAGTATGGCGGTGAACTTCTTGAGTTGCACCAAGGGTGTGAAAGACCCTTTCGAAGTTCCAGAGGTTTGGTGTCATTAGTCTCCAGAGGCCTCATCGGAAATAGGCCTCATCTCGCCTGGAAGGGAGAACTTCCTGGATTTTCTCGAGTTGCGGCAGGTGTTCTCGAGTTACGACGGGGACCTCAGGGACCCGCCCTGGTGGCCTCAGGAGAGGCCAGTCCCCATGCGAGTTGCTAGGGGGCCTCTCGGGATTCCTCTCCCGTCGATACCGGGGCCAAAAACCTTGTGTGGAGTCAGGGCCGGAACCGAGGATTCCTCTCAGGGGCTGACATGGATCTTTGGGTACTTCTGGAGTCTCCCCAGTGGAGTCAGACCTCGTCTCGAGTGGGGGCATGCACGTGCGCTTCCTTCCAGGCTGTAGCAGCAATGTCACGCTTCCCGTCGCGTGGATCAAAGGATCTGTGGTTTTCCCTCGAGGCTTTCCCTCGAGGCTTTCCCACAGGGCTGTCCCACGTGCCACCGTGGTGTGAGTCGATACTCGGCGTGAAAGATGAGCCAGTGCAGGGCAAAGAGGTTCCTCAGGAATGGACTGAGACATCTGGGGGACTCTTGGAATGGTGGTACGACCATGGAGATCCTCGCGCCTTTCCTGTTGAGAGTGCCTCCTCTTGAGATGCGACGGGAACGCCGGGAATTCTTTCCCGTTGAAAGCAGGGAAAGGATCCCTCATCTCGAGCACCGAGGGGAAAACGGGGCTCCTCTGGATGTGGGCGGGACCATCGTGCTTCCTCTCGAGTGGATACGGGTATGGCGGTGAACTTCTTGAGTTGCACCAAGGGTGTGAAAGACCCTTTCAAAGTTCCAGAGTTTAGGTGTCATTAGTCTCCAGACGCCTCATCGGAAATAGGCCTCATCTCGCCTGGAAGGGAGAACTTCCTGGATTTTCTCGAGTTGCGGCAGGTGTTCTTAAGTTACGACGGGGAACTCAGGGACCCGCCCTGGTGGCCTCAGGAGAGGCCATTCCCCATGCGAGTTGCTAGGGGGCCTCTCGGGATTCCTCTCCCGTCGATACCGGGGCCAAAAACCTTGAGTGGAGTCAGGGCCGGAACCGAGGATTCCTCTCAGGGGCTGACATGGATCTTTGGGTACTTCTGAAGTCTCCCCAGGGGAGTCAGGCCTCGTCTCGAGTGGGGGCATGCACGTGCGCTTTCCGTCCAGGCTGTAGCAGCAATGTCACGCTTCCCGTCACGTGCATCAAAGGATCTGTGGTTTTCCCTCGAGGCTTTCCCTCGAGGCTTTCCCACAGGGCTGTCCCACGTGCCACCGTGGTGTGAGTCGATCCTCGGCGTGAAAGATGAGCCAGTGCAGGGCAAAGAGTTTCCTCTGGAATGGACTGAGACATCTGGGGGACTCTTGGAATGGTGGTACGACCATGGAGTTCCTCTCGCCTTTCCTGTTGAGAGTGCCTCCTCTTGATATGCGACGGGAACGCCGGGAATTCTTTCCCGTTGAAAGCAGGGAAAGGATCCCTCATCTCGAGCTACGAGGGGGAAACGGGGCTCCTCTGGATGTGGGCGGGACCATCGTGCTTCCTCTCGAGTGGAGACGGGTATGGCGGTGAACTTCTTGAGTTGCAGCAAGGGTGTGAAAGACCCTTTCGAAGTTCGAGAGGTTAGGTGTCATTAGTCTCCAGACGCCTCATCGGAAATAGGCCTCATCTCGCCTGGAAGGGAGAACTTCCTGGATTTTCTCGAGTTGCGGCAGGTGTTCTCGAGTTACGACGGGGACCTCAGGGACCCGCCCTGGTGGCCTCAGGAGAGGCCAGTCCCCATGCGAGTTGCTAGGGGGCCTCTCGGGATTCCTCTCCCGTCGATACCGGGGCCAAAAACCTTGTGTGGAGTCAGGGCCGGAACCGAGGATTCCTCTCAGGGGCTGACATGGATCTTTGGGTACTTCTGGAGTCTCCCCAGGGGAGTCAGGCCTCGTCTCGAGTGGGGGCATGCACGTGCGCTTTCCTTCCAGGCTGTAGCAGCAATGTCATGCTTCCCGTCGCGTGGATCAAAGGATCTGTGGTTTTCCCTCGAGGCTTTCCCTCGAGGCTTTCCCACAGGGCTGTCCCACGTGCCACCGTGGTGTGAGTCGATCCTCGGCGTGAAAGATGAGCCAGTGCAGGGCAAAGAGGTTCCTCTGAAATGGACTGAGACATCTGGGGGACTCTTGGAATGGTGGTACGACCATGGAGTTCCTCTCGCCTTTCCTGTTGAGAGTGCCTCCTCTTGAGATGCGACGGGAACGCCGGGAATTCTTTCCCGTTGAAAGCAGGGAAAGGATCCCTCATCTCGAGCTACGAGGGGGAAACAGGGCTCCTCTGGATGTGGGCGGGACCATCGTGCTTCCTCTCGAGTGGATACGGGTATGGCGGTGAACTTCTTGAGTTGCAGCAAGGGTGTGAAAGACCCTTTCGAAGTTCCAGAGGTTTGGTGTCATTAGTCTCCAGAGGCCTCATCGGAAATAGGCCTCATCTCGCCTGGAAGGGAGAACTTCCTTGATTTTCTCGAGTTGCGGCAGGTGTTCTCGAGTTACGACGGGGACCTCAGGGACCCGCCCTGGTGGCCTCAGGAGAGGCCAGTCCCCATGTGAGTTGCTAGGGGGCCTCTCGGGATTCCTCTCCCGTCGATACCGGGGCCAAAAACCTTGTGTGGAGTCAGGGCCGGAACCGAGGATTCCTCTCAGGGGCTGACATGGATCTTTGGGTACTTCTGGAGTCTCCCCAGTGGAGTCAGACCTCGTCTCGAGTGGGGGCATGCACGTGCGCTTTCCTTCCAGGCTGTAGCAGCAATGTCACGCTTCCCGTCGCGTGAATCAAAGGATCTGTGGTTTTCCCTCGAGGCTTTCCCTCGAGGCTTTCCCACAGGGCTGTCCCACGTGCCACCGTGGTGTGAGTCGATCCTCGGCGTGAAAGATGAGCCAGTGCAGGGCAAAGAGGTTCCTCAGGAATGGACTGAGACATCTGGGGGACTCTTGGAATGGTGGTACGACCATGGAGATCCTCTCGCCTTTCCTGTTGAGAGTGCCTCCTCTTGAGATGCGACGGGAACGCCGGGAATTCTTTCCCGTTGAAAGCAGGGAAAGGATCCCTCATCTCGAGCACCGAGGGGAAAACGGGGCTCCTCTGGATGTGGGCGGGACCATCGTGCTTCCTCTCGAGTGGAGACGGGTATGGCGGAGATCTTCTTGAG
Source organism: Capricornis sumatraensis (assembly GCF_032405125.1). Lineage (NCBI taxonomy): Eukaryota > Metazoa > Chordata > Mammalia > Artiodactyla > Bovidae > Capricornis > Capricornis sumatraensis. Next base: position 5,003,316 of record NW_027184614.1, on the reverse strand, counting down.
TTGCAGCAAGGGTGTGAAAGACCCTTTCAAAGTTCCAGAGGTTAGGTGTCATTAGTCTCCAGACGCCTCATCGGAAATAGGCCTCATCTCGCCTGGAAGGGAGAACTTCCTGGATTTTCTCGAGTTGCGGCAGGTGTTCTCGAGTTACGACGGGGACCTCAGGGACCGGCCCTGGTGGCCTCAGGAGAATCCAGTCCCCATGCGAGTTGCTAGGGGGCCTCTCGGGATTCCTCTCCCGTCGATACCGGGGCCAAAAAGCTTGTGTGGAGTCAGGGCCGGAACCGAGGATTCCTCTCAGGGGCTGACATGGATCTTTGGGTACTTCTGGAGTCTCCCCAGGGGAGTCAGGCCTCGTCTCGTGTGGGGGCATGCACGTGCGCTTTCCTTCCAGGCTGTAGCAGCAATGTCACGCTTCCCGTCGCGTGGATCAAAGGATCTGTGGTTTTCCCTCGAGGCTTTCCCTCGAGGCTTTCCCACAGGGCTGTCCCACGTGCCACCTTGGTGTGAGTCGATCCTCGGCGTGAAAGATGAGCCAGTGCAGGGCAAAGACGTTCCTCTGGAATAGACTGAGACATCTGGGGGACTCTTGGAATGGTGGTACGACCATGGAGTTCCTCTCGTCTTTCCTGTTGAGAGTGCCTCCTCTTGAGATGCTACGGGAACGCCGGGAATTCTTTCCCGTTGAAAGCAGGGAAAGGATCCCTCATCTCGAGCTACGAGGGGGAAACGGGGCTCCTCTGGATGTGGGCGTGACCATCGTGCTTCCTCTCGAGTGGAGACGGGTATGGCGGTGAACTTCTTGAGTTGCAGCAAGGGTGTGAAAGACCCTTTCGAAGTTCCAGAGTTTTGGTGTCATTAGACTCCAGAGGCCTCATCGGAAATAGGCCTCATCTCGCCTGGAAGGGAGAACTTCCTGGATTTTCTCGAGTTGCGGCAGGTGTTCTCGAGTTACGACGGAGACCTCAGGGACCCGCCCTGGTGGCCTCAGGAGAGGCCAGTCCCCATGCGAGTTGCTAGGGGGCCTCTCGGGATTCCTCTCCCGTCGATACCGGGGCCAAAAACCTTGTGTGGAGTCAGGGCCGGAACCGAGGATTCCTCTCAGGGGCTGACATGGATCTTTGGGTACTTCTGGAGTCTCCCCAGTGGAGTCAGACCTCGTCTCGAGTGGGGGCATGCACGTGCGCTTTCCTTCCAGGCTGTAGCAGCAATGTCACGCTTCCCGTCGCGTGGATCAAAGGATCTGTGGTTTTCCCTCGAGGCTTTCCCTCGAGGCTTTCACACAGGGCTGTCCCACGTGCCACCGTGGTGTGAGTCGATCCTCGGCGTGAAAGATGAGCCAGTGCAGGGCAAAGAGGTTCCTCAGGAATGGACTGAGACATCTGGGGGACTCTTGGAATGGTGGTACGACCATGGAGATCCTCTCGCCTTTCCTGTTGAGAGTGCCTCCTCTTGAGATGCGACGGGAACGCCGGGAATTCTTTCCCGTTGAAAGCAGGGAAAGGATCCCTCATCTCGAGCACCGAGGGGAAAACGGGGCTCCTCTGGATGTGGGCGGGACCATCGTGCTTCCTCTCGAGTGGATACGGGTATGGCGGAGAACTTCTTGAGTTGCATTAAGGGTGTGAAAGACCCTTTCAAAGTTCCAGAGGTTAGGTGTCATTAGTCTCCAGACGCCTCATCGGAAATAGGCCTCATCTCGCCTGGAAGGGAGAACTTCCTGGATTTTCTCGAGTTGCGGCAGGTATTCTTAAGTTACGACGGGGAACTGAGGGACCCGCCCTGGTGGCCTCAGGAGAGGCCATTCCCCATGCGAGTTGCTAGGGGGCCTCTCGGGATTCCTCTCCCGTCGATACCGGGGCCAAAAACCTTGAGTGGAGTCAGGGCCGGAACCGAGGATTCCTCTCAGGGGCTGACATGGATCTTTGGGTACTTCTGGAGTCTCCCCAGGGGAGTCAGGCCTCGTCTCGAGTGGGGGCATGCACGTGCGCTTTCCTTCCAGGCTGTAGCAGCAATGTCACGCTTCCCGTCACGTGCATCAAAGGATCTGTGGTTTTCCCTCGAGGCTTTCCCTCGAGGCTTTCCCACAGGGCTGTCCCACGTGCCACCGTGGTGTGAGTCGATCCTCGGCGTGAAAGATGAGCCAGTGCAGGGCAAAGAGTTTCCTCTGGAATGGACTGAGACACCTGAGGGACTCTTGGAATGGTGGTACGACCATGGAGTTCCTCTCGCCTTTCCTGTTGAGAGTGCCTCCTCTTGATATGCGACGGGAACGCCGGGAATTCTTTCCCGTTGAAAGCAGGGAAAGGATCCCTCATCTCGAGCTACGAGAGGGAAACGGGGCTCCTCTGGATGTGGGCGGGACCATCGTGCTTCCTCTCGAGTGGAGACGGGTATGGCGGTGAACTTCTTGAGTTGCAGCAAGGGTGTGAAAGACCCTTTCGAAGTTCCAGAGGTTAGGTGTCATTAGTCTCCAGACGCCTCATCGGAAATAGGCCTCATCTCGCCTGGAAGGGAGAACTTCCTGGATTTTCTCGAGTTGCGGCAGGTGTTCTCGAGTTACGACGGGGACCTCAGGGACCCGCCCTGGTGGCCTCAGGAGAGGCCAGTCCCCATGCGAGTTGCTACGGGGCCTCTCAGGATTCCTCTCCCGTCGATACCGGGGCCAAAAACCTTGTGTGGAGTCAGGGCCGGAACCGAGGATTCCTCTCAGGGGCTGACATGGATCTTTGGGTACTTCTGGAGTCTCCCCAGGGGAGTCAGGCCTCGTCTCGAGTGGAGGCATGCACGTGCACTTTCCTTCCAGGCTGTAGCAGCAATGTCACGCTTCCCGTCGCGTGGATCAAAGGATCTGTGGTTTTCCCTCGAGGCTTTCCCACAGGGCTGTCCCACGTGCCACCGTGGTGTGAGTCGATCCTCGGCGTGAAAGATGAGCCAGTGCAGGGCAAAGAGGTTCCTCTGGAATGGACTGAGACATCTGGGGGACTCTTGGAATGGTGGTACGACCATGGAGTTCCTCTCGCCTTTCCTGTTGAGAGTGCCTCCTCTTGAGATGCGACGGGAACGCCGGGAATTCTTTCCCGTTGAAAGCAGGGAAAGGATCCCTCATCTCGAGCTACGAGGGGGAAACAGGGCTCCTCTGGATGTGGGCGGGACCATCGTGCTTCCTCTCGAGTGGAGACGGGTATGGCGATGAACTTCTTGAGTTGCACCAAGGGTGTGAAAGACCCTTTCGAAGTTCCAGAGGTTTGGTGTCATTAGTCTCCAGAGGCCTCATCGGAAATAGGCCTCATCTCGCCTGGAAGGGAGAACTTCCTGGATTTTCTCGAGTTGCGGCAGGTGTTCTCGAGTTACGACGGGGACCTCAGGGACCCGCCCTGGTGGCCTCAGGAGAGGCCAGTCCCCATGCGAGTTGCTAGGGGGCCTCTCGGGATACCTCTCCCGTCGATACCGGGGCCAAAAACCTTGAGTGGAGTCAGGGCCGGAAGCGAGGATTCCTCTCAGGGGCTGACATGGATCTTTGGGTACTTCTGGAGTCTCCCCAGGGGAGTCAGGCCTCGTCTCGAGTGGGGGCATGCACGTGCGCTTTCCTTCCAGGCTGTAGCAGCAATGTCACGCTTCCCGTCGCGTGGATCAAAGGATCTGTGGTTTTCCCTCGAGGCTTTCCCTCGAGGCTTTCCCACAGGGCTGTCCCACGTGCCACCGTGGTGTGAGTCAATCCTGGGCGTGAAAGATGAGCCAGTGCAGGGCAAAGAGGTTCCTCTGGAATGGACTGAGACATCTGGGGGACTCTTGGAATGGTGGTACGACCATGGAGTTCCTCTCGCCTTTCCTGTTGAGAGTGCCTCCTCTTGAGATGCGACGGGAACGCCGGGAATTCTTTCCCGTTGAAAGCAGGGAAAGGATCCCTCATCTCGAGCTCCGAGGGGGAAACGGGGCTCCTCTGGATGTGGGCGGGACCATCGTGCTTCCTCTCTAGTGGAGACGGGTATGGTGGTGAACTTCTTGAGTTGCAGCAAGGCTGTGAAAGACCCTTTCGAAGTTCCAGAGGTAAGGTGTCATTAGTCTCCAGACGCCTCATCGGAAATAGGCCTCATTTCGCCTGGAAGGGAGAACTTCCTGGATTTTCTCGAGTTGCGGCAGGTGTTCTCGAGTTACGACGGGGACCTCAGGGACCCGCCCTGGTGGCCTCAGGAGAGGCCAGTCCCTATGCGAGTTGCTAGGGGGCCTCTCGGGATTCCTCTCCCGTCGATACCGGGGCCAAAAACCTTGTGTGGAGTCAGGGCCGGAACCGAGGATTCCTCTCAGGGGCTGACATGGATCTTTGGGTACTTCTGGAGTCTCCCCAGTGGAGTCAGGCCTCGTCTCGAGTGGGGGCATGCACGTGCACTTTCCTTCCAGGCTGTAGCAGCAATGTCACGCTTCCCGTCGCGTGGATCAAATGATGTGTGGTTTTCCCTCGAGGCTTTCCCACAGGGCTGTCCCACGTGCCACCGTGGTGTGAGTCGATCCTCGGCGTGAAAGATGAGCCAGTGCAGGGCAAAGAGGTTCCTCTGGAATGGACTGAGACATCTGGGGGACTCTTGGAATGGTGGTACGACCATGGAGTTCCTCTCGCCTTTCCTGTTGAGAGTGCCTCCTCTTGAGATGCGACGGGAACGCCGGGAATTTTTTGCCGTTGAAAGCAGGGAAAGGATCCCTCATCTCGAGCTACGAGGGGGAAACGGGGCTCCTCTGGATGTGGGCGGGACCATCGTGCTTTCTCTCGAGTGGAGACGGGTATGGCGGTGAACTTCTTGAGTTGCAGCAAGGGTGTGAAAGACCCTTTCGAAGTTCCAGAGGTTAGGTGTCATTAGTCTCCAGACGCCTCATCGGAAATAGGCCTCATCTCGCCTGGAAGGGAGAACTTCCTTGATTTTCTCGAGTTGCGGCAGGTGTTCTCGAGTTACGACGGGGACCTCAGGGACCCGCCCTGTTGGCCTCAGGAGAGGCCAGTCCCTATGCGTGTTGCTAGCGGGCCCCTCGGGATTCCTCTCCCGTCGATACCGGGGCCAAAAACCTTGTGTGGAGTCAGGGCCGGAACCGAGGATTACTCTCAGGGACTGATATGGATCTTTGGGTACTTCTGGAGACTCGCCAGGTGAGACAGGCCTCGTCTCGTGTGGGGGCATGCACGTGCACTTTCCTTCCAGGCTGTAGCAGCAATGTCACGCTTCCCGTCGCGTGGATCAAAGGATCTGCGGTTTTCGCTCGAGGCTTTCCCTCGAGGCTTTCCCACAGGGCTGTCCCACGTGACACCGTGGTGTGAGTCGATTCTCGGCGTGAAAAATGAGCCAGTGCAGGGCAAAGAGGTTCCTCTGGAATGGACTGAGACATCTGGGGGACTCTTGGAATGGTGGTACGACCATGGAGTTCCTCTCGCCTTTCCTGTTGAGAGTGCCTCCTCTTGAGATGCGACGGGAACGCCGGAAATTCTTTCCCGTTGAAAGCAGGGAAAGGATCCCTCATCTCGAGCTACGAGGGGGAAACGGGGCTCCTCTGGATGTGGACAGGACCATCGTGCTTCCTCTTGAGTGGACACGGGTATGGCGGTGAACTTCTTGAGTTGCAGCAAGGGTGTGAAAGACCCTTTCGAAGTTCCAGAGGTTAGGTGTCATTAGTCTCCAGACGCCTCATCGGAAATAGGCCTCATCTCGCCTGGAAGGGAGAACTTCCTGGATTTTCTCGATTTGCGGCAGGTGTTCTCGAGTTACGACGGGGACCTCAGGGACCCGCCCTGGTGGCCTCAGGAGAGGCCAGTCCCCATGCGAGTTGTTAGGGGGCCTCTCGGGATTCCTCTCCCGTCGATACCGGGGCCAAAAACCTTGTGTGGAGTCAGGGCCGGAACCGAGGATTCCTCTCAGGGGCTGACATGGATCTTTGGGTACTTCTGGAGTCTCCCCAGGGGAGTCAGGCCTCGTCTCGAGTGGGGGCATGCACGTGCACTTTCCTTCCAGGCTGTAGCAGCAATGTCACGCTTCCCGTCGCGTGGATCAAAGGATCTGTTGTTTTCCCTCGAGGCTTTCCCTCGAGGCTTTCCCACAGGGCTGTCCCACGTGACACCGTGGTGTGAGTCGATCCTCGGCGTGAAAGATGAGCCAGTGCAGGGCAAAGAGTTTCCTCTGGAATGGACTGAGACATCTGGGGGACTCTTGGAATGGTGGTACGACTATGGAGTTCCTCTCGCCTTTCCTGTTGAGAGTGCCTCCTCTTGAGATGCGACGGGAACGCCGGGAATTCTTTCCCGTTGAAAGCAGGGAAAGGATCCCTCATCTCGAGCTACGAGGGGGAAACGGGGCTCCTCTGGATGTGGGCGGGACCATCGTGCTTCCTCTCGAGTGGAGACGGGTATGGCGGTGAACTTCTTGAGTTGCAGCAAGGGTGTGAAAGACCCTTTCGAAGTTCCAGAGGTTAGGTGTCATTAGACTCCAGACGCCTCATCGGAAATAGGCCTCATCTCGCCTGGAAGGGAGAACTTCCTGGATTTTCTCGAGTTGCGGCAGGTGTTCTCGAGTTTCGACGGGGACCTCAGGAACCCGCCCTGGTGGCCTCAGGAGAGGCCAGTCCCCATGCGAGTTGCTAGGGGGCCTCTCGGGATTCCTCTCCCGTCGATACCGGGGCCAAAAAGCTTGTGTGGAGTCAGGGCCGGAACCGAGGATTCCTCTCAGGGGCTGACATGGATGTTTGGGTACTTCTGGAGTCTCCCCAGTGGAGTCAGGCCTCGTCTCGAGTGGGGGCATGCACGTGCTCTTTCCTTTCAGGCTGTAGCAGCAATGTCACGTTTCCCGTCACGTGGATCAAAGGATATGTGGTTTTCCCTCGAGGCTTTCCCTCGAGGCTTTCCCACAGGGCTGTCCCACTTGCCACCGTGGTGTGAGTCGATCCTCGGCGTGAAAGATGAGCCAGTGCAGGGCAAAGAGGTTCCTCTGGAATGGACTGAGACATCTGGGGGACTCTTGGAATGGTGGTACGACCATGGAGTTCCTCTCGCCTTTCCTGTTGAGAGTGCCTCCTCTTGAGATGCGACGGGAACGCCGGGAATTCTTTCCCGTTGAAAGCAGGGAAAGGATCCCTCATCTCGAACTACGAGGGGGAAACGGGGCTCCTCTGGATGTGGGCGGGACCATCGTGCTTCCTCTCGAGTGGAGACGGGTATGGCGGTGAACTTCTTGAGTTGCAGCAAGGGTGTGAAAGACCCTTTCGAAGTTCCAGAGGTTAGGTGTCATTAGTCTCCAGAGGCCTCATCGGAAATAGGCCTCATCTCGCCTGGAAGGGAGAACTTCCTGGATTTTCTCGAGTTGCGGCAGGTGTTCTCGTGTTACGACGGGGAACTCAGGGACCCGCCCTGGTGGCCTCAGGAAAGGCCAGTCCCTAGGCGAGTTGCTAGGGGGCCTCTCGGGATTCCTCTCCCGTTGATACCGGGGCCAAAAACCTTGTGTGGAGTCAGGGCCGGAACCGAGGATTCCTCTCAGGGGCTGACATGGATCTTTGGGTACTTCTGGAGTCTCCCCAGGGGAGTCAGGCCTCGGCTCGAGTGGGGGCATGCACGTGCGCTTTCCTTCCAGGCTGTAGCAGCAATGTCACGCTTCCCGTCGCGTGGATCAAAGAATCTGTGGTTTTCCCTCGAGGCTTTCCCTCGAGGCTTTCCCACAGGGCTGTCCCACGTGCCACCGTGGTGTGAGTCGATCCTCGGCGTGAAAGATGAGCCAGTGCAGGGCAAAGAGGTTCCTCTGGAATGGACTGAGACATCTGGGGGACTCTTGGAATGGTGGTACGACCATGGAGTTCCTCTCGCCTTTCCTGTTGAATGTGCCTCCTCTTGAGATGCGACGGGAACGCCGGGAATTCTTTCCCGTTGAAACCAGGGAAAGGATCCCTCATCTCGAGCTACGAGGGGGAAACGGGGCTCCTCTGGATGTGGGCGGGACCATCGTGCTTCCTCTCTAGTGGAGACGGGTATGGTGGTGAACTTCTTGAGTTGCAGCAAGGCTGTGAAAGACCCTTTCGAAGTTCCAGAGGTTAGGTGTCATTAGTCTCCAGACACCTCATCGGAAATAGGCGTCATCTCGCCTGGAAGGGAGAACTTCCTGGATTTTCTCGAGTTGCGGCAGGTGTTCTCGAGTTACGACGGGGACCTCAGGGACCCGCCCTGGTGGCCTCAGGAGAAGCCAGTCCCTATGCGAGTTGCTAGGGGGCCTCTCGGGATTCCTCTCCCGTCGATACCGGGGCCAAAAACCTTGTGTGGAGTCAGGGCCGGAACCGAGGATTCCTCTCAGGGGCTGACATGGATCTTTGGGTACTTCTGGAGTCTCCCCAGGGGAGTCAGGCCTCGTCTCGAGTGGGGGCATGCACGTGCACTTTCCTTCCAGGCTGTAGCAGCAATGTCACGCTTCCCGTCGCGTGGATCAAATGATGTGTGGTTTTCCCTCGAGGCTTTCCCACAGGGCTGTCCCACGTGCCACCGTGGTGTGAGTCGATCCTCGGCGTGAAAGATGAGCCAGTGCAGGGCAAAGAGCTTCCTCTGGAATGGACTGAGACATCTGGGGGACTCTTGGAATGGTGGTACGACCATGGAGTTCCTCTCGCCTTTCCTGTTGAGAGTGCCTCCTCTTGAGATGCGACGGGAACGCAGGGAATTCTTTCCCGTTGAAAGCAGGGAAAGGATCCCACATCTCGAGCTACGAGGGGGAAACGGGGCTCCTTTGGATGTGGTCGGGACCATCGTGCTTCCTCTCGAGTGGAGACGGGTATGGTGGTGAACTTCTTGAGTTGCAGCAAGGGTGTGAAAGACCCTTTCGAAGTTCCAGAGGTTAGGTGTCATTAGTCTCCAGACGCCTCATCGGAAATAAGCCTCATCTCGCCTGGAAGGGAGAACTTCCTGGATTTTCTCGAGTTGTGGCAGGTGTTCTCGAGTAACGACGGGGACCTCAGGGACCGGCCCTGGTGGCCTCAGGAGAGGCCAGTCCCCATGCGAGTTGCTAGGGGGCCTCTCGGGATTCCTCTCCCGTCGATACCGGGGCCAAAATGCTTGTGTGGAGTCAGGGCCGGAACCGAGGATTCCTCTCAGGGGCTGACATGGATCTTTGGGTACTTCTGGAGTCTCCCCAGGGGAGTCAGGCCTCGTCTCGAGTGGGGGCATGCAGGTGCGCTTTCCTTCCAGGCTGTAGCAGCAATGTCACGCTTCCCGTCGCCTGGATCAAAGGATCTGTGGTTTTCCCTCGAGGCTTTCCCTCGAGGCTTTCCCACAGGGCTGTCCCACGTGCCACCGTGGTGTGAGTCGATCCTCGGCATGAAAGATGAGCCAGTGCAGGGCAAAGAGGTTCCTCTGGAATGGACTGAGACATCTGGGGGACTCTTGGAATGGTGGTACGACCATGGAGTTCCTCTCGCCTTTCCTGTTGAGAGTGCCTCCTCTTGAGATGCGACGGGAACGCCGGGAATTCTTTCCCGTTGAAACCAGGGAAAGGATCCCTCATCTCGAGCTACGAGGGGGAAACGGGGCTCCTCTGGATGTGGGCGGGACCATCGTGCTTCCTCTCGAGTGGAGACGGGTATGGCGGTGAACTTCTTGAGTTGCAGCAAGGGTGTGAAAGACCCTTTCGAAGTTCCAGAGGTTTGGTGTCAATAGTCTCCAGAGGCCTCATCGGAAATAGGCCTCATCTCGCCTGGAAGGGAGAACTTCCTGGATTTTCTCGAGTTGCGGCAGGTGTTCTCGAGTTACGACGGGGACCTCAGGGACCCGCCCTGGTGGCATCAGGAGAGGCCAGTCCCCATGCGAGTTGCTAGGGGGTCTCTCGGGATTCCTCTCCCGTCGATACCGGGGCCAAAAAGCTTGTGTGGAGTCAGGGCCGGAACAGAGGATTATTCTCAGGGGCTGACATGGATCTTTGGGTACTTCTGGAGTCTCCCCAGGGGAGTCAGGCCTCGTCTCGAGTGGGGGCATGCATGTGCGCTTTCCTTCCAGGCTGTAGCAGCAATGTCACGCTTCCCGTCGCGTGGATCAAAGGATCTGTGGTTTTCCCTCGAGGCTTTCCCTCGAGGCTTTCCCACAGGGCTGTCCCACGTGCCACCGTGTTGTGAGTCGATCCTTGGCGTGAAAGATGAGCCAGTGCAGGGCAAAGAGGTTCCTCTGGAATGGACTGAGACATCTGGGGGACTCTTGGAATGGTGGTACGACCATGGAGTTCCCCTCGCCTTTCCTGTTGAGAGTGCCTCCTCTTGAGATGCGACGGGATCGCCGGGAATTCTTTCCCGTTGAAACCAGGGAAAGGATCCCTCATCTCGAGCTACGAGGGGGAAACGGGGCTCCTCTGGATGTGGGCGGGACCATCGTGCTTCCTCTCTAGTGGAGACGGGTATGGTGGTGAACTTCTTGAGTTGCAGCAAGGCTGTGAAAGACCCTTTCGAAGTTCCAGAGGTTAGGTGTCATTAGTCTCCAGACGCCTCATCGGAAATAGGCCTCATCTCGCCTGGAAGGGAGAACTTCCTGGATTTTCTCGAGTTGCGGCAGGTGTTCTCGAGTTACGACGGGGACCTCAGGGACCCGCCCTGGTGGCCTCAGGAGAAGCCAGTCCCTATGCGAGTTGCTAGGGGGCCTCTCGGGATTCCTCTCCCGTCGATACCGGGGCCAAAAACCTTGTGTGGAGTCAGGGCCGGAACCGAGGATTCCTCTCAGGTTCTGACATGGATCTTTGGGTTCTTCTGGAGTCTCCCCAGGGGAGTCAGGCCTCGTCTCGAGTGGGGGCATGCACGTGCACTTTCCTTCCAGGCTGTAGCAGCAATGTCACGCTTCCCGTCGCGTGGATCAAATGATGTGTGGTTTTCCCTCGAGGCTTTCCCACAGGGCTGTCCCACGTGCCACCGTGGTGTGAGTCGATCCTCGGCGTGAAAGATGAGCCAGTGCAGGGCAAAGAGCTTCCTCTGGAATGGACTGAGACATCTGGGGGACTCTTGGAATGGTGGTACGACCATGGAGTTCCTCTCGCCTTTCCTGTTGAGAGTGCCTCCTCTTGAGATGCGACGGGAACGCAGGGAATTCTTTCCCGTTGAAAGCAGGGAAAGGATCCCTCATCTCGAGCTACGAGGGGGAAACGGGGCTCCTTTGGATGTGGTCGGGACCATCGTGCTTCCTCTCGAGTGGAGACGGGTATGGTGGTGAACTTCTTGAGTTGCAGCAAGGGTGTGAAAGACCCTTTCGAAGTTCCAGAGGTTAGGTGTCATTAGTCTCCAGACGCCTCATCGGAAATAAGCCTCATCTCGCCTGGAAGGGAGAACTTCCTGGATTTTCCCGAGTTGTGGCAGGTGTTCTCGAGTAACGACGGGGACCTCAGGGACCGGCCCTGGTGGCCTCAGGAGAGGCCAGTCCCCATGCGAGTTGCTAGGGGGCCTCTCGGGATTCCTCTCCCGTCGATACCGGGGCCAAAATGCTTGTGTGGAGTCAGGGCCGGAACCGAGGATTCCTCTCAGGGGCTGACATGGATCTTTGGGTACTTCTGGAGTCTCCTCAGGGGAGTCAGGCCTCGTCTCGAGTGGGGGCATGCACGTGCGCTTTCCTTCCAGGTTGTAGCAGCAATGTCACGCTTCCCGTCGCGTGGATCAAAGGATCTGTGGTTTTCCCTCGAGGCTTTCCCTCGAGGCTTTCCCACAGGGCTGTCCCACGTGCCACCGTGGTGTGAGTCGATCCTCGGCATGAAAGATGAGCCAGTGCAGGGCAAAGAGGTTCCTCTGGAATGGACTGAGACATCTGGGGGACTCTTGGAATGGTGGTACGACCATGGAGTTCCTCTCGCCTTTCCTGTTGAGAGTGCCTCCTCTTGAGATGCGACGGGAACGCCGGGAATTCTTTCCCGTTGAAACCAGGGAAAGGATCCCTCATCTCGAGCTACGAGGGGGAAACGGGGCTCCTCTGGATGTGGGCGGGACCATCGTGCTTCCTCTCGAGTGGAGACGGGTATGGCGGTGAACTTCTTGAGTTGCAGCAAGGGTGTGAAAGACCCTTTCGAAGTTCCAGAGGTTTGGTGTCAATAGTCTCCAGAGGCCTCATCGGAAATAGGCCTCATCTCGCCTGGAAGGGAGAACTTCCTGGATTTTCTCGAGTTGCGGCAGGTGTTCTCGAGTTACGACGGGGACCTCAGGGACCCGCCCTGGTGGCCTCAGGAGAGGCCAGTCCCCATGCGAGTTGCTAGGGGGCCTCTCGGGATTCCTCTCCCGTCGATACCGGGGCCAAAAACCTTGAGTGGAGTCAGGGCCGGAACCGAGGATTCCTCTCAGGGGCTGACATGGATCTTTGGGTACTTCTGGAGTCTCCCCAGGGGAGTCAGGCCTCGTCTCGAGTGGGGGCATGCACGTGCGCTTTCCTTCCAGGCTGTAGCAGCAATGTCACGCTTCCCGTCACGTGGATCAAAGGATCTGTGGTTTTACCTCGAGGCTTTCCCTCGAGGCTTTCCCACAGGGATGTCCCACGTGCCACCGTGGCGTGAGTCGATCCTCGGCGTGAAAGATGAGCCAGTGCAGGGCAAAGAGGTTCCTCTGGAATGGACTGAGACATCTGGGGGACTCTTGGAATGGTGGTACGACCATGGAGTTCCTCTCGCCTTTCCTGTTGAGAGTGCCTCCTCTTGAGACGCGACGGGAACGCCGGGAATTCTTTCCCGTTGAAAGCAGGGAAAGGATCCCTCATCTCGAGCTACGAGGGGGAAACGGGGCTCCTCTGGATGTGGGCGGGACCATCGTGCTTCCTCTCTAGTGGAGACGGGTATGGTGGTGAACTTCTTGAGTTGCAGCAAGGCTGTGAATGACCCTTTCGAAGTTCCAGAGTTTAGGTGTCATTAGTCTCCAGACGCCTCATCGGAAATAGGCCTCATCTCGCCTGGAAGGGAGAACTTCCTGGATTTTCTCGAGTTGCGGCAGGTGTTCTCGAGTTACGACGGGGACCTCAGGGACCCGCCCTGGTGGCCTCAGGAGAGGCCAGTCCCTATGCGAGTTGCTAGGGGGCCTCTCGGGATTCCTCTCCCGTCGATACCGGGGCCAAAAACCTTGTGTGGAGTCAGGGCCGGAACCGAGGATTCCTCTCAGGGGCTGACATGGATCTTTGGGTACTTCTGGAGTCTCCCCAGGGGAGTCAGGCCTCGTCTCGAGTGGGGGCATGCACGTGCACTTTCCTTCCAGGCTGTAGCAGCAATGTCACGCTTCCCGTCGGGTGGATCAAATGATGTGTGGTTTTCACTCGAGGCTTTCCCACAGGGCTGTCCCACGTGCCACCGTGGTGTGAGTCGATCCTCGGCGTGAAAGATGAGCCAGTGCAGGGCAAAGAGCTTCCTCTGGAATGGACTGAGACATCTGGGGGACTCTTGGAATGGTGGTACGACCATGGAGTTCCTCTCGCCTTTCCTGTTGAGAGTGCCTCCTCTTGAGATGCGACGGGAACGTCGGGAATTCTTTCCCGTTGAAAGCAGGGAAAGGATTCCTCATCTCGAGCTATGAGGGGAAACGGGGCTCCTATGGATGTGGGCGGGACCATCGTGCATGCTCTCGAGTATAGACGGGTATGGCGGTGAACTTCTTGAGTTGCAGCAAGGGTGTGAAAGACCCTTTCGAAGTTCCAGAGTTTAGGTGTCATTAGTCTCCAGACGCCTCATCGGAAATAGGCCTCATCTCGCCTGGAAGGGAGAACTTCCTGGATTTTCTCGAGTTGCGGCAGGTGTTCTCGAGTTACGACGGGGACCTCAGGGACTCGCCCTGGTGGCCTCAGGAGAGGCCAGTCCCCATGCGAGTTGCTAGGGGGCCTCTCGGGATTCCTCTCCCGTCGATACCGGGGCCAAAAACCTTGTGTGGAGTCAGGGCCGGAACCGAGGATTCCTCTCAGGGGCTGACATGGATCTTTGGGTACTTCTGGAGTCTCCCCAGGGGAGTCAGGCCTCGTCTCGAGTGGGGGCATGCACGTGCGCTTTCCTTCCAGGCTGTAGCAGCAATGTCACGCTTCCCGTCGCGTGGATCAAAGGATCTGTGGTTTTCCCTCGAGGCTTTCCCTCGAGGCTTTCCCACAGGGCTGTCCCACGTGCCACCGTGGTGTGAGTCGATCCTCGGCGTGAAAGATGAGCCAGTGCAGGGCAAAGAGGTTCCTCTGCAATGGACTGAGACATCTGGGGGACTCTTGGAATGGTGGTACGACCATGGAGTTCCTCTCGCCTTTCCTGTTGAGAATGCCTCCTCTTGAGATGCGACGGGAACGCAGGAAATTCTTTCCCGTTGAAAGCAGGGAAAGGATCCCTCATCTCGAGCTACGAGGGGGAAACGGGGCTCCTCTGGATGTGGTCGGGACCATCGTGCTTCCTCTCGAGTGGAGACGGGTATGGTGGTGAACTTCTTGAGTTGCAGCAAGGGTGTGAAAGACCCTTTCGAAGTTCCAGAGGTTCGGTGTCATTAGTCTCCAGACGCCTCATCGGAAATAGGCCTCATCTCGCCTGGAAGGGAGAACTTCCTGGATTTTCTCGAGTTGCGGCAGGTGTTCTCGAGTTACGACGGGGACCTCAGGGACCGGCCCTGGTGCCCTCAGGAGAGGCCAGTCCCCATGCGAGTTGCTAGGGGGCCTCTCGGGATTCCTCTTCCGTCGATAGCGGGGCCAAAAACCTTGTGTGGAGTCAGGGCCGGAACCGAGGATTCCTCTCAGGGGCTGATATGTATCTTTGGATACTTCTGGAGTCTTGCCAGGGGAGACAGGCCTCGTTTCGTGAGGGGGCATGCACGTGCACTTTCCTTCCAGGCTGTAGCAGCAATGTCACGCTTCCCGTGGCGTGGATCAAAGGATCTGTGGTTTTCCCTCGAGGCTTTCCCTCGAGGCTTTCCCACAGGGCTGTCCCACGTGCCACCGTGGTGTGAGTCGATCCTCGGCGTGAAAGATGAGCCAGTGCAGGGCAAAGAGGTTCCTCTGGAATGGACTGAGACATCTGGGGGACTCTTGGAATGGTGGTACGACCATGGAGTTCCTCTCGCCTTTCCGGTTGAGAGTGCCTCCTCTTGAGATGCGACGGGAACGCCGGGAATTCTTTCCCGTTGAAAGCAGGGAAAGGTTCCCTCATCTCGAGCTACGAGGGGGAAACCAGGATCCTCTGGATGTGGGCGGGACCATCGTGCTTCCTCTCGAGTGGAGACGGGTATGGCGGTGAACTTCTTGAGTCGCAGCAAGGGTGTGAAAGACCCTTTCGAAGTTCCAGAGGTTAGGTGTCATTAGTCTCCAGACGCCTCATCGGAAATAGGCCTCATCTCGCCTGGAAGGGAGAACTTCCTGGATTTTCTCGAGTTGCGGCAGGTGCTCTCGAGTTACGACGAGGACCTCAGCGACCCGCCCTGGTGGCCTCAGGAGAGGCCAGTCCCCATGCGAGTTGCTAGGGGGCCTCTCGGGATTCCTCTCCCGTCGATACCGGGGCCAAAAACCTTGTGTGGAGTCAGGGCCGGAACCGAGGATTCCTCTCAGGGGCTGACATGGATCTTTGGGTACTTCTGGAGTCTCCCCAGGGGAGTCAGGCCTCGTCTCGAGTGGGGGCATGCACGTGCGCTTTCCTTCCAGGCTGTAGCAGCAATGTCACGCTTCCCGTCGCGTGGATCAAAGGATCTGTGGTTTTCCCTCGAGGCTTTCCCTCGAGGCTTTCCCACAGGGCTGTCCCACGTGCCACCGTGGTGTGAGTCGATCCTCGGCGTGAAAGATGAGCCAGTGCAGGGCAAAGAGGTTCCTCTGGAATGGACTGAGACATCTGGGGGACTCTTGGAATGGTGGTACGACCATGGAGTTCCTCTCGCCTTTCCTGTTGAGAGTGCCTCCTCTTGAGATGCGACGGGAACGCCGGGAATTCTTCCCCGTTTAAAGCAGGGAAAGGATCCCTCATCTCGAGCTACGAGGGGGAAACGGGGATCCTCTGGATGTGGGCGGGACCACCGTGCTTCCTCTCGAGTGGAGACGGGTATGGCGGTGAACTTCTTGAGTCGCAGCAAGGGTGTGAAAGACCCTTTCGAAGTTCCAGAGGTTAGGTGTCATTAGTCTCCAGACGCCTCATCGGAAATAGGCCTCATCTCGCCTGGAAGGGAGAACTTCCTGGATTTTCTCGAGTTGCGGCAGGTGCTCTCGAGTTACGACGAGGACCTCAGGGACCCGCCCTGGTGGCCTCAGGAGAGGCCAGTCCCCATGCGAGTTGCTAGGGGGCCTCTCGGGATTCCTCTCCCGTCGATACCGGGGCCAAAAACCTTGTGTGGAGTCAGGGCCGGAACCGAGGATTCCTCTCAGGGGCTGACATGGATCTTTGGGTACTTCTGGAGTCTCCCCAGGGGAGTCAGGCCTCGTCTCGAGTGGGGGCATGCACGTGCGCTTTCCTTCCAGGCTGTAGCAGCAATGTCACGCTTCCCGTGGCGTGGATCAAAGGATCTGTGGTTTTCCCTCGAGGCTTTCCCTCGAGGCTTTCCCACAGGGCTGTCCCGCGTGCCACCGTGGTGTGAGTCGATCCTCGGCGTGAAAGATGAGCCAGTGCAGGGCAAAGAGCTTCCTCTGGAATGGACTGAGACATCTGGGGGACTCTTGGAATGGTGGTACGACCATGGAGTTCCTCTCGCCTTTCCTGTTGAGAGTGCCTCCTCTTGAGATGCGATGGGAACGCCGGGAATTCTTTCCCGTTGAAAGAAGGGAAAGGATCCATCATCTCGAGCTACGAGGGGGAAACGGGGCTCCTCTGGATGTGGGCGGGACCATCGTGCTTCCTCTCGAGTGGAGACGGGTATGGCGGTGAACTTCTTGAGTTGCAGCAAGGGTGTGAAAGACCCTTTCGAAGTTCCAGAGGTTAGGTGTCATTAGTCTCCAGACGCCTCATCGGAAATAGGCCTCATCTCGCCTGGAAGGGAGAACTTCCTGGATTTTCTCGAGTTGTGGCAGGTGTTCTCGAGTAACGACGGGGACCACAGGGACCCGCCCTGGTGGCCTCAGGAGTGGCCAGTCCCCAAGCGAGGTGCTAGGGGGCCTCTCGGGATTCCTCTCCCGTCGATACCGGGGCCAAAATCCTTGTGTGGAATCAGGGCCGGAACCGAGGTTTCCTCTCAAGGGCTGACATGGATCTTTGGGTACTTGTGGAGTCTCCCCAGGGGAGTCAGGCCTCGTCTCGAGTGGGGGCATGCACGTGCGCTTTCCTTCCAGGCTGTAGCAGCAATGTCACGCTTCCCGTGGCGTGGATCAAAGGATCTGTGGTTTTCCCTCGAGGCTTTCCCTCGAGGCTTTCCCACAGGGCTGTCCCACGTGCCACCGTGGTGTGAGTCGATCCTCAGCGTGAAAGATGAGCCAGTGCAGGGCAAAGAGGTTCCTCTGGAATGGACTGAGACATCTGGGGGACTCTTGGAATGGTGGTACGACCATGGAGTTCCTCTCGCCTTTCCTGTTGAGAGTGCCTCCTCTTGAGTTGCGACGGGAAAGCCGGGAATTCTTTCCCGTTGAAAGCAGGGAAAGGATCCCTCATCTCGAGCTACGAGGGGGAAACGGGGCTCCTCTGGATGTGGGCGGGACCATCGTGCTTCCTCTCGAGTGGAGACGGGTATGGCGGTGAACTTCTTGAGTTGCAGCAAGGGTGTGAAAGACCCTTTCGAAGTTCCACAGTTTAGGTGTCATTAGTCTCCAGACGCCTCATCGGAAATAGGCCTCATCTCGCCTGGAAGGGAGAACTTCCTGGATTTTCTCGAGTTGCGGCAGGTGTTCTCGAGTTACGACGGGTACCTCAGGGACCCGCCCTGGTGGCCTCAGGAGAGGCCAGTCCCCATGCGAGTTGCTAGGGGGCCTCTCTGGATTCCTCTCCCGTCGATACCGGGGCCAAAAACCTTGTGTGGAGTCAGGGCCGGATCCGAGGATTCCGCTCAGGGACTGACATGGATCTTTTGGTACTTGTGGAGTCTCCCCAGGGGAGTCAGGCCTCGTCTCGAGTGGGGGAATGCACGTGCGCTTTCGTTCCAGGCTGTAGCAGCAATGTCACGCTTCCCGTCGCGTGGATCAAAGGATCTGTGTTTTTCCCTCGAGGCTTTCCCTCCAGGCTTTCCCACAGGGCTGTCCCACGTGCCACCGTGGTGTGAGTCGATTCTCGGCGTGAAAGATGAGCCAGTGCAGGGCAAAGAGGTTCCTCTGGAATGGACTGAGACATCTGGGGAACTCTTGGAATGGTGGTACGACCATGGAGTTCCTCTCGCCTTTCCTGTTGAGAGTGCCTCCTCTTGAGATGCGACGGAAACGCCGGGAATTCTTTCCCGTTGAAAGCAGGGAAAGGATCCCTCATCTCGAGCTACGAGGGGGAAACGGGGCTCCTCTGGATGTGGGCGGGACCATCGTGCTTCCTCTCGAGTGGAGACGGGTATGGCGGTGAACTTCTTGAGTTGCAGCAAGGGTGTGAAAGACCCTTTCGAAGTTCCAGAGGTTAGGTGTCATTAGTCTCCAGACGCCTCATCGGAAATAGGCCTCATCTCGCCTGGAAGGGAGAACTTCCTGGATTTTCTCGAGTTGCGGCAGGTGTTCTCGATTTACGACGCGGACCTCAGGGACCCGCCCTGGTGGACTCAGGAGAGGCCAGTCCCCATGCGAGGTGCTAGGGGGCCTCTCGGGATTCCTCTCCCGTCGATACCGGGGCCAAAAACCTTGTGCGGAGTCAGGGCCAGAACCGAGGATTCCTCTCAGGGTCTGACATGGATCTTTGTGTACTTGTGGAGTCTCCCCAGGGGAGTCAGGCCTCGTCTCGAGTGGGGGCATGCATGTGCGCTTTCCTTCCAGGCTGTAGCAGCAATGTCACGCTTCCCGTGGCGTGGATCAAAGGATCTGTGGTTTTCCCTCGAGGCTTTCCCTCGAGGCTTTCCCACAGGGCTGTCCCACGTGCCACCGTGGTGTGAGTCGATCCTCGGCGTGAAAGATGAGAAAGTGCAGGGCAAAGAGGTTCCTCTGGAATGGACTGTGACATCTGGGGGACTCTTGGAATGGTGGTACGACCATGGATTTCCTCTCGCCTTTCCTGTTGAGAGTGCCTCCTCTTGAGATGCGACGGGAACGCCAGGAATTCTTTCCCGTTGAAAGCAGCGAAAGGATCCCTCATCTCGAGCTCCGCGGGGGAAAAGGGGCTCCTTTGGATGTGGGCGGGACCATCGTGCTTCCTCTCGAGTGGAGACGGGTATCGCAGTGAACTTCTTGAGTTGCAGCAAGATTGTGAAAGACCCTTTCGAAGTTCCAGAGGTTAGGTGTCATTAGTCTCCAGACACCTCATCGGAAATAGGCCTCATCTCGCCTGGAATGGAGAACTTCCTGGATTTTCTCGAGTTGTGGCAGGTGTTCTCGAGTTACGACGGGGACCTCAGGGACCCGCCCTGGTGGCCTCAGGAGAGGCCAGTCCCCATGCGAGGTGCTAGGGGGCCTCTCGGGATTCCTCTCCCATCGATACCGGGGCCAAAATCCTTGTGTGCAGTCAGGGCCGGAACCGAGGATTCCTCTCAGCGGCTGACATGGATCTTTGGGTACGTCTGGAGTCTCCCCAGGGGAGTCAGGCCTCGTCTCGAGTGGGGGCATGCACGTGCGCTTTCCTTCCAGGCTGTGGCAGCAATGTCACGCTTCCCGTCTCGTGGATCAAAGGATCTGTGGTTTTCCCTCTTGGCTTTCCCACAGGGCTGTCCCACGTGCCACCGTGGTGTGAGTCGATTCTCGGCGTGAAAGATGAGCCAGTGCAGGGCAAAGAGGTTCCTCTGGAATGGACTGAGACATCTGGGGGACTCTTGGAATGGTGGTACGACCATGGAGTTCCTCTTGCCTTTCCTGTTGAGAGTGCCTCCTCTTGAGATGCAACGGGAACGCCAGGAATTCTTTCCCGTTGAAAGCAGGGAAAGGATCCCTCATCTCGAGCTACGAGGGGGAAACGGGGCTCCTCTGGATGTGGGCGGGACCATCGTGCTTCCTCTCGAGTGGATACGGGTATGGCGGTGAAATTCTTGAGTTGCAGCAAGGGTGTGAAAGACCCTTTCGAAGTTCCAGAGGTTAGGTGTCATTAGTCTCCAGACGCCTCATAGGAAATAGGCCTCATCTCGCCTGGAAAGGAGAACTTCCTGGATTTTCTCGAGTTGCGGCAGGAGTTCTCGAGTTACGACTGGGACCTCAGGGACCCGCCCTGGTGGCATCAGGAACGGCCAGTCCCCATGCTAGTTGCTAGGGGGCCTCTCGGGATTCCTCTCCCGTCGATACCGGGGCCAAAAACCTTGTGTGGAGTCAGGGCCGGAACCGAGGATTCCTCTCAGGGGCTGACATGGATCTTTGGGTACTTCTGGAGTCTCCCAAGGGGAGTCAGGCCTCGTCTCGAGTGGGGGCATGCACGTGCACTTTCCTTCCAGGCTGTAGCAGCAATGTCATGCTTCCCGTCGCGTGGATCAAAGGATCTGTGGTTTTCCCTCGAGGCTTTCCCTCGAGGCTTTCCCACAGGGCTGTCCCACGTGCCACCGAGGTGTGAGTCGATCCTCGGCGTGAAAGATGAGCCAGTACAGGGCAAAGAGTTTCCCCTGGAATGGACTGAGACATCTGCGGGACTCTTGGAATGGTGGTACGACCATGGAGCTCCTCTCGCCTTTCCTGTTGAGAGTGCCTCCTCTTGAGATGCGACGGAAACGCCGGGAATTCTTTCCCGTTGAAAGCAGGGAAAGGATCCCTCATCAGAGCTACGAGGGGCAAACGGGGCTCCTCTGGATGTGGGCGGGACCATCGTGCTTCCTCTCGAGTTGAAACGGGTATGGCGGTGAACTTCTTGAGTTGCAGCAAGGGTGTGAAAGACCCTTTCGAAGTTCCAGAGGTTAGGTGTCATTAGTCTCCAGACGCCTCATCGGAAATAGGCCTCATCTCGCCTGGAAGGGAGAACTTCCTGGATTTTCTCGAGTTGCGGCAGGTGTTCTCGAGTTACGACGGGGACCTCAGGGACCCGCCCTGGTGGCCTCAGGAGAGGCCAGTCCCCATGCGAGTTGCTAGGGGGCCTCTCGGGATTCCTCTCCCGTAGATACCGGGGCCAAAAACCTTGTGTGGAGTCAGGGCCGGAACCGAGGATTCCTCTCAGGGGCTGACATGGATTTTTGGGTACTTCTGGAGTCTCCCCAGGGGAGTCAGGCCTCGTCTCGAGTGGGGGCATGCACGTGCGCTTTCCTTCCAGGCTGTAGCAGCACTGTCACGCTTCCCATCGCGTGGATCAAGGGATCTGTGGTTTTCCCTCGAGGCTTTCCCTAGAGGCTTTCCCACAGGGCTGTCCCACGTGCCACCGTGGTGTGAGTCGATCCTCGGCGTGAAAGATGAGCCAGTGCAGGGCAAAGAGGTTCCTCTGGAATGGACTGAGACATCTGGGGGACTCTTGGAATGGTGGTACGACCATGGAGTTCCTCTCGCCTTTCCTGTTGAGAGTGCCTCCTCTTGAGATGCGAAGGGAACCCCGGAATTCTTTCCCATTTAAAGCAGGGAAAGGATCCCTCATCTTGAGCTACGAGGGGGAAACGGGGTTCCTCTGGTTATGGGTGGGACGATCGTGCTTCCTCTCGAGTGGAGACGGGTATGGCGGTGAACTACTTGAGTTGCAGCAAGGGTGTGAAAGACCCTTTCGAAGTTCCAGAGGTTAGGTGTCATTAGTCTCCAGACGCCTCATCAGAAATAGGCCTCATCTCGCCTGGAAGGGAGAACTTCCTGGATTTTCTCGAGTTGCGGCAGGTGTTCTCCAGTTACGACGGGGACCTCAGGGACCGGCCTGGTGGCCTCAGGAAAGGCCAGTCCCCATGCGAGGTGCTAGGGGGCCTCTCGGGATTCCTCTTCCGTCGATACCGGGGCCAAAAACCTTGTGTGGAGTCAGGGCCGGAACCGAGGATTCCTCTCCGGGCTGACATGGATCTTGGGGTACTTCTGGAGTCTCCCCAGGGGAGTCAGGCCTCGTCTCGAGTGGGGGCATGCACGTGCGCTTTCCTTCCAGGCTGTAGCAGCAATGTCACGCTTCCCGTGGCGTGGATCAAAGGATCTGTGGTTTTCCCTCGAGGCTTTCCCTCGAGGCTTTCCCACAGGGCTGTCCCACGTGCCACCGAGGTGTGAGTCGATCCTCGGCGTTAAAGATGAGCCAGTACAGGGCAAAGAGGTTCCTCTGGAATGGACTGAGACATCTGGGGTCTCTTGGAATGGTGGTACGACCATGGAGTTCCTCTTGCCTTTCCTGTTGAGAGTGCCTCCTCTTGAAATGCGACGGGAATGCCGAAAATACTTTCCCGTTGATAGCAGGGAAAGGATCCTTCATCTCGAGCTACGAGGGGCAAACGGGGCTCCTCTGGATGTGGGCGGGACCATCATGTTTCCTCTCGAGTGGCGACGGTTATGGCGGTGAACTTCTTGAGTTGCAGCAAGGGTGTGAAAGACCCTTTCGAAGTTCCAGAGGTTCCGTGTCATTAGTCTCCAGACGCCTCATCGGAAATAGGCCTCATCTCGCCTGGAAGGGAGAACTTCCTGAAGTTTCTCGAGTTGCGGCAGGTGTTCTCGAGTTACGACGGGGACCTCAGGGACCCGCCCTGGTGGCCTCAGGAAAGGCCAGTCCCCATGCGAGTTGCTCGGGGGCCTCTCAGGATTCCTCTCCTGTCGATACCAAGGCCAAAAAACTTCTGTGGAGTCAGGGCCGGAACCGAGGATTCCTCTCAGGGGCTGACATGGATCTTTGGGTACTTCTGGAGTCTCCACAGGGGAGTCAGGCCTTGTCTCGAGTGGGGGCATGCACGTGCGCTTTCCTTCCAGGCTGTAGCAGCAATGTCTCGGTTCCCGTCGCGTGGATCAAAGGATCTGTGGTTTTCCCTCGAGGCTTTCCCACAGGGCTGTCCCACGTGCCACCGTGGTGTGAGTCGATTCTCGGCGTGAAAGATGAGACAGTGCAGGGCAAAGAGGTTCCTCTGGATTGGACTGAGACATCTGGGGGACTCTTGGAATGGTGGTACGACCATGGAGTTCCTCTCGCCTTTCCTGTTGAGAGTGCCTCCTCTTGAGATGCGACGGGAACGCCGGGAATTCTTTCCCGTTGAAAACAGGGAAAGGATCCCTCATCTCGAGCTACGAGGGGGCAACTGGGCTCCTCTGGATGTGGGCGGGACCGTCGTGATTCCTCTCGAGTGGAGACGGGTATGGCGGTGAAATTCTTGAGTTGCAGCAAGGGTGTGAAAGACCCTTTCGAAGTTCCAGAGGTTAGGTGTCATTAGTCTCCAGACGCCTCATCGGAAATAGGCCTCACTTCGACTGGAAAGGAGAACTTCCTGGATTTTCTCGAGTTGCGGCCGGTGTTCTCGATTTACGACGGGGACCTCAGGGACCCGCCCTGGTGGCCTCAGGTACGGCCAGTCCCCATGCTAGTAGCTAGGGGGCCTCTCGGGATTCCTCTCCCGTCGATACCGGGGCCAAAAACCTTGTGTGGAGTCAGGGCCGGAACCGAGGATTCCTCTCAGGGGCTGACATGGATCTTTGGGTACTTCTGGAGTCTCCCCAGGGGAGTCAGGACTCGTATCGAGTGGGGGCATGCACGTGCGCTTTCCTTCCAGGCTGTAGCAGCAATGTCATGCTTCCCGTCGCGTGGATCAAAGGATCTGTGGTTTTCCCTCGAGGCTTTCCCACAGGGCTGTCCCACGTGCCACCGTGGTGTGAGTCGATCCTCGGCGTGAAAGATGAGCCAGTGCAGGGCAAAGAGTTTCCTCTGGAATGGACTGAGAAATCTCGGGGACTCGTGGAATGGTGGTACGACCATGGAGTTCCTCTCATCTTTCCTGTTGAGAGTGCTTCCACTTGAGATGCGACGGGAACGCCGGGAATTCTATCCCGTTGATAGCAGGGGAAGGATCCCTCATCTCGAGCTACGAGGGGGAAACGGGGCTCCTTTGGATGTGGGCGGGACCATCGTGTTTAATCTCGAGTGGAGACGGGTATGGCGGTGAACTTCTTGAGTTGCAGCAAGGGTGTGAAAGACCCTTTCGAAGTTCCAGAGGTTCGGTGTCATTAGTCTCCAGACGCCTCATCGGAAATAGGCCTCATCTCGCCTGGAAGGGAGAACTTCCTGGATTTTCTCGAGTTGCGGCAGGTGTTCTCGAGTTACGACGGGGACCTCAGGGACCCGCCGTGGTGGCCTCAGGAGAGGCCAGTCCCCATGCGAGTTGCTAGGGGGCCTCTCGGGATTCCTCTCCCGTCGATACCGGGCCCAAAAACATTTTTTGGAGTCAGGGCCGGAACCGAGGATTCCTCTTAGGGGCTGACATGGATCTTTGGGTACTTCTGGAGTGTCCCCAAGGGAGTCAGGCCTCGTCTCGAGTCGGGGCATGCACGTGCAGTTTCCTTCCAGGCTGTACCAGCAATGTCACGCTTCCCGTCGCGTGGATCAAAGGATCTGTGGTTTTCCCTCGAGGCTCTCCCTCGAGGCTTTCCCACAGGGCTGTCCCACGTGCCACCGTGGTGTGAGTCGATCCTCGGCATGAAAGATGAGCCAGTGCAGGGGAAAGAGGTTCCTCTGGAATGGACTGAGACACCTGGGGGACTCTTGGAATGGTGGTACGACCATGGAGTTCCTCTCGCCTTTCCTGTTGAGAGTGCTTCCTCTTGAGATGCGACGGGAACGCCGGGAATTCTTTCCCGTTGAAAGCAGGGAAAGGATCCCTCATCTCGAGCTCCGAGGGGGAAACGGGGCTCCTCTGGATGTTGGCGGGTCCATCGTGCTTCCTCTCGAGTGGAGACGGGTATGGCGGTGAACTTCTTGAGTTGCAGCAAGGGTGTGAAAGACCCTTTCGAAGTTCCAGAGGTTAGGTGTCATTAGTCTCCAGACGCCTCATCGGAAATAGGCCTCATCTCGCCTGGAAGGGAGAACTTCCTGGATTTTCTCGAGTTGCGGCAGGTGTTCTCGAGTTACGACGGGGACCTCAGGGACCCACCCTGGTGGCCTCAGGAGAGGCCAGTCCCCATGCGAGTTGCTAGGGGGCCTCTCGGGATTCCTCTCCCGTTGATACCAGGTCCAAAAACCTTGTGTGGAGTCAGGGCCGGAAGCGAGGATTCCTCTCAGGGGCTGACATGGATCTTTGGGTACTTCTGCAGTCTCCCCAAGGGAGTCAGGCCTCGTCTCGAGTGGGGGCATGCACGTGCGCTTTCCTTCCAGGCTGTAGCAGCAATGTCACGCTTCCCTTCTCGTGGATCAAAGGATCTGTGGTTTTCCCTCGAGGCTTTCCCTCGAGACTTTCCCACAGGGCTGTCCCACGTGCCACCGTGGTGTGAGTCGATCCTCGGCGTGAAAGATGAGCCAGTGCAGGGCAAAGAGGTTCCTCTGTAATGGACTGAGACATCTGGGGG
Source organism: Capricornis sumatraensis (assembly GCF_032405125.1). Taxonomy (NCBI): domain Eukaryota; kingdom Metazoa; phylum Chordata; class Mammalia; order Artiodactyla; family Bovidae; genus Capricornis; species Capricornis sumatraensis. The sequence continues at coordinate 4,977,920 of NW_027184614.1, read as the reverse complement.
ACTCTTGGAATGGTGGTACGACCATGGAGTTCCTCTCGCCTTTCCTGTTGAGAGTGCCTCCTCTTGAGATGCGACGGGAACGCCGGGAATTCTTTCCCGTTGAAAGCAGGGAAAGGATCCCTCATCTCGAGCTACGAGGGGGAAACGGGGCTCCTCTGGATGTGGGCGGGACCATCGTGCTTCCTCTCGAGTGGACACGGGTATGGCGGTGAACTTCTTGAGTTGCAGCAAGGGTGTGAAAGACCCTTTCGAAGTTCCAGAGGTTAGGTGTCATTAGTCTCCAGACGCCTCATCGGAAATAGGCCTCATCTCGCCTGGAAGGGAGAACTTCCTGGATTTTCTCGAGTTGTGGCAGGTTATCCCGAGTTACTACGGGGACCTCAGGGACCCGCCCTGGTGGCCTCAGGAGAGGCCAGTCCCCATGCGAGTTGCTAGGGGGCCTCTCGGGATTCCTCTCCCGTCGATACCGGGGCCGAAAACCTTGTGTGGAGTCAGGGCCGGAACCGAGGATTCCTCTCAGGGGCTGACATGGATCTTTGGGTACTTCTGGAGTCTCCCCAGGGGATTCAGGCCTCGTCTCGAGTGGGGGCATGCACGTGTGCTTTCCTTCCAGGCTGTAGCAGCAATGTCACGCTTCCCGTGGCCTGGATCAAAGGATCTGTGGTTTTCCCTCGAGTCTTTCCCTCGAGGCTTTCCCACAGGGCTGTCCCACGTGCCACCGTGGTGTGAGTCGATCCTCGGCGTGAAAGATGAGCCAGTGCAGGGCAAAGAGGTTCCTCTGGAATGGACTGAGACATCTGGGGGACTCTTGGAATGGTGGTACGACCATGGAGTTCCTCTCGGCTTTCCTGTGGAGAGTGCCTCCTCTTGAGATGTGACGGGATCGCCGGGAATTCTTTCCCGTTGAAAGCAGGGAAAGGATCCCTCATCTCGAGCTCCGAGGGGGAAACGGGGCTCCTCTGGATGTGGGCGGGACCATCGTGCTTCCTCTCGAGTGGAGACGGGTATGGCGGTGAACTTCTTGAGATGCAGCAAGGGTGTGAAAGACCCTTTCGAAGTTCCAGAGGTTAGGTGTCATTAGTCTCCAGACGCCTCATCGGAAATAGGCCTCATCTCGCCTGGAAGGGAGAACTTCCTGGATTTTCTCGAGTTGCGGCAGGTTATCCCGAATTACGACGGGGACCTCAGGGACCCGCCCTGGTGGCCTCAGGAGAGGCCAGTCCCCATGCGAGTTGCTAGGGGGCCTCTCGGGATTCCTCTCCCGTCGATACTGGCGCCAAAAACCTTGTGTGGAGTCAGGGCCTGAACCGAGGATTCCTCTCAGGGGCTGATATGGATCTTTGGGTACTTCTGGAGTCTCGCCAGGGGAGACAGGCCTCGTCTCGAGTGGGGGCATGCACGTGCGCTTTCCTTCCAGGCTGTAGCAGCAATGTCACGCTTCCCGTGGCGTGGATCAAAGGGTCTGTGGTTTTCCCTCGAGGCTTTCCCTCGAGGCTTTCCCACAGGGCTGTCCCACGTGCCACCGTGGTGTGAGTCGATCCTCGGCGTGAAAGATGAGCCAGTGCAGGGCAAAGAGTTTCCTCTGGAATGGACTGAGACATCTGGGGGACTCGTGGAATGGTGGTACGACCATGGAGTTCCTCTCGGCTTTCCTGTGGAGAGTGCCTCCTCTTGAGATGCGACGGGAACGCCGGGAATTCTTTCCCGTTGAAAGCAGGGAAAGGATCCCTCATCTCGAGCTCCGAGGGGGAAACGGGGCTCCTCTGGATGTGGGCGGGACCATCGTGCTTCCTCTCGAGTGGAGACGGGTATGGCGGTGAACTTCTTGAGTTGCAGCAAGGGTGTGAAAGACCCTTTCGAAGTTCCAGAGGTTAGGTGTCATTAATCTCCAGACGCCTCATCGGAAATAGGCCTCATCTCGCCTGGAAGGGAGAACTTCCTGGATTTTCTCGAGTTGCGGCAGGTGTTCTCGAGTTACGACGGGGACGTCAGGGACCCGCCCTGGTGGCCTCAGGAGAGGCCAGTCCCCATGCGAGTTGCTAGGGGGCCTCTCGGGATTCCTCTCCCGTCGATACCGGGCCCAAAAACATTTTTTGGAGTCAGGGCCGGAACCGAGGATTCCTCTTAGGGGCTGACATGGATCTTTGGGTACTTCTGGAGTGTCCCCAAGGGAGTCAGGCCTCGTCTCGAGTCGGGGCATGCACGTGCGCTTTCCTTCCAGGCTGTAGCAGCAATGTCACGCTTCCCGTCGCGTGGATCAAAGGATCTGTGGTTTTCCCTCGAGGCTCTCCCTCGAGGCTTTCCCACAGGGCTGTCCCACGTGCCACCGTGGTGTGAGTCGATCCTCGGCATGAAAGATGAGCCAGTGCAGGGGAAAGAGGTTCCTCTGGAATGGACTGAGACACCTGGGGGACTCTTGGAATGGTGGTACGACCATGGAGTTCCTCTCGCCTTTCCTGTTGAGAGTGCTTCCTCTTGAGATGCGACGGGAACGCCGGGAATTCTTTCCCGTTGAAAGCAGGGAAAGGATCCCTCATCTCGAGCTCCGAGGGGGAAACGGGGCTCCTCTGGATGTTGGCGGGTCCATCGTGCTTCCTCTCGAGTGGAGACGGGTATGGCGGTGAACTTCTTGAGTTGCAGCAAGGGTGTGAAAGACCCTTTCGAAGTTCCAGAGGTTAGGTGTCATTAGTCTCCAGACGCCTCATCGGAAATAGGCCTCATCTCGCCTGGAAGGGAGAACTTCCTGGATTTTCTCGAGTTGCGGCAGGTGTTCTCGAGTTACGACGGGGACCTCAGGGACCCACCCTGGTGGCCTCAGGAGAGGCCAGTCCCCATGCGAGTTGCTAGGGGGCCTCTCGGGATTCCTCTCCCGTTGATACCAGGTCCAAAAACCTTGTGTGGAGTCAGGGCCGGAAGCGAGGATTCCTCTCAGGGGCTGACATGGATCTTTGGGTACTTCTGCAGTCTCCCCAAGGGAGTCAGGCCTCGTCTCGAGTGGGGGCATGCACGTGCGCTTTCCTTCCAGGCTGTAGCAGCAATGTCACGCTTCCCGTCGCGTGCATCAAAGGATCTGTGGTTTTCCCTCGAGGCTTTCCCTCGAGGCTTTCCCACAGGGCTGTCCCACGTGCCACCGTGGTGTGAGTCTATCCTCGGCGTGAAAGATGAGCCAGTGCAGGGCAAAGAGGTTCCTCTGGAATGGACTGAGACATCTGGGGGACTCTTGGAATGGTGGTACGACCATGGAGTTCCTCTCGCCTTTCCTGTTGAGAGTGTCTCCTCTTGAGATGCGACGGGAACGCCGGGAATTCGTTCCCGTTGAAAGCAGGGAAAGGATCCCTCATCTCGAGCTACGAGGGGGAAACGGGGCTCCTCTGGATGTGGGCGGGACCATCGTGCTTCCCTCGAGTTGAGACGGGTATGGCGGTGAACTTCTTGAGTTGCAGCAAGGGAGTGAAAGACCCTTTCGAAGTTCCAGAGGTTAGGTGTCATTAGTCTCCAGACGCCTCATCGGAAATAGGCCTCATCTCGCCTGGAAGGGAGAACTTCCTGGATTTTCTCGAGTTGCGGCAGGTGTTCTCGAGTTACGATGGGGACCTCATGGACCCGCCCTGGTGGCCTCAGGAGAGGCTAGTCCCATGCGAGTTGCTAGGGGGCCTCTCGGGATTCCCCTCCCGTCGATACCGGGGCCAAAAACCTTGTGTGGAGTCAGGGCCGGAACCGAGGATTCCTCTCAGGGGCTGACATGGATCTTTGGGTACTTCTGGAGTCTCCCCAGGGGAGTCAGGCCTCGTCTCGAGTGGGGGCATGCACGTGCGCTTTCCTTCCAGGCTGTAGCAGCAATGTCACGCTTCCCGTGGCCTGGATCAAAGGATCTGTGGTTTTCCCTCGAGGCTTTCCCTCGAGGCTTTCCCACAGGGCTGTCCCACGTGCCACCGTGGTGTGAGTCGATCCTCGGCGTGAAAGATGAGCCAGTGCTGGGCAAAGAGTTTGCTCTGGAATGGACTGAGACATCTGGGGGACTCTTGGAATGGTGGTACGACCATGGAGTTCCTCTCGCCTTTCCTGTTGAGAGTGCCTCCTTTTGAGATGCGACGGGAACGCCGGGAATTCTTTCCCGTTGAAAGCAGGGAAAGGATCCCTCATCTCGAGCTACGAGGGGGAAACGGGGCTCCTCGGGATGTGGGCGGGACCATCGTGCTTCCTCTCGAGTGGAGACGGGTATGGCGGTGAACTTCTTGAGTTGCAGCAAGGGTGTGAAAGACCCTTTCGAAGTTCCAGAGGTTAGGTGTCATTAGTCTCCAGACGCCTCATCAGAAATAGGCCTCATCTCGCCTGGAAGGGAGAACTTCCTGGATTTTCTCGAGTTGCGGCAGGTGTTCTCGAGTTACGACGGGGACCTCAGGGACCCGCCCTGGTGGCCTCAGGAGAGGCCAGTCCCCATGCGAGTTGCTAGGGGGCCTCTCGGGATTCCTCTCCCGTCGATACCGGGGCCAAAAACCTTGTGTGGAGTCAGGGCCGGAACCGAGGATTCCTCTCAGTGGCTGATATGGATCTTTGGGTACTTCTGGAGTCTCCCCAGGGGAGTCAGGCCTCGTCTCGAGTGGGGGCATGCACGTGCGCTTTCCTTCCAGGCTGTAGCAGCAATGTCACGCTTCCCGTCGCGTGGATCAAAGGATCTGTGGTTTTCCCTCAAGGCTTTCCCTCGAGGCTTTCCCACAGGGCTGTCCCACGTGCCACCGTGGTGTGAGTCGATCCTCGGCGTGAAAGATGAGCCAGTGCAGGGCAAAGAGGTTCCTCTGGAATGGACTGAGACATCTGGGGGACTCTTGGAATGGTGGTACGACCATGGAGTTCCTGTCGCCTTTCCTGTTGAGAGTGCCTCGTCTTGAGATGCGACGGGAACGCCGGGAATTCTTTCCCGTTGAAAGCAGGGAAAGGATCCCTCATCTCGAGCTACGAGGGGGAAACGGGGCTCCTCTGGATGTGGGCGGGACCATCGTGCTTCCTCTCGAGTGGAGACGGGTATGGCAGAGAACTTCTTGAGTTGCAGCAAGGGAGTGAAAGACCCTTTCGAAGTTCCAGAGGTTAGGTGTCATTAGTCTCCAGACGCCTCATCGGAAATAGGCCTCATCTCGCCTGGAAGGGAGAACTTCCTGGATTTTCTCGAGTTGCGGAAGGTGTTCTCGAGTTACGACGGGGACCTCAGGTACCAGCCCTGGTGGCCTCAGGAAAGGCCAATCCCCATGCGAGTTGCTTGAGGGACTCTGGGATTCCTCTCCCGTCGATACCGGGTCCAAAATCCTTGTGTGGAGTCAGGGCCGGAACCGAGGTTTCCTCTCTGGGGCTGACATGGATCTTTGGGTACTTCTGGAGTCTCCCCAGGGGAGTCAGGCCTCGTCTCGAGTGGGGACAGGTACGTGCGCTTTCCTTCCAGGCTGTAGCAGCAATGTCACGCTTCCCGTGGCCTGGATCAAAGGATCTGTGGTTTTCCCTCGAGGCTTTGCCTCGAGGCTTTCCCACAGGGTTGTCCCACGTGCCACCGTGGTGTGAGTCGATCCTCGGCGTGAAAGATGAGCCAGTGCAGGGCAAAGAGGTTCCTCTGGAATGGACTGAGACATCTGGGGGACTCTTGGAATGGTGGTACGACCATGGAGTTCCTCTCGCCTTTCCTGTTGAGAGTGCCTCCTCTTGAGATGCGACGGGAATGCCGGGAATTCTTTCCCGTTGAAAGCAGGGAAAGGTTCCCTAATCTCGAGCTACGAGGGGGAAACGGGGCTCCTCTGGATGTGGGCGGGACCATCGTGCTTCCTCTCGAGTGGACACGGGTATGGCGGTAAACTTCTTGAGTTGCAGCAAGGGTGTGAAAGACCCTTTCGAAGTTCCAGAGGTTAGGTGTCGTTAGTCTCCAGACGCCTCATCAGAAATAGGCCTCATCTCGCCTGGAAGGGAGAACTTCCTGGATTTTCTCGAGTTGCGGCAGGTGTTCTCGAGTTACGACGGGGACCTCAGGGACCCGCCCTGATGGCCTCAGGAGAGGCTAGTCCCCATGCGAGTTGCTAGGGGGCCTCTCGGGATTCCCCTCCCGTCGATACCGGGGCCAAAAACCTTGTGTGGAGTCAGGGCCGGAACCGAGGATTCCTCTCAGGGGCTGACATGGATCTTTGGGTACTTCTGGAGTCTCCCCAGGGGAGTCAGGCCTCGTCTCGAGTGGGGGCATGCACGTGCGCTTTCCTTCCAGGCTGTAGCAGCAATGTCACGCTTCCCGTGGCCTGGATCAAAGGATCTGTGGTTTTCCCTCGAGGCTTTCCCTCGAGGCTTTCCCACAGGGCTGTCCCACGTGCCACCGTGGTGTGAGTCGATCCTCGGCGTGAAAGATGAGCCAGTGCTGGGCAAAGAGGTTGCTCTGGAATGGACTGAGACATCTGGGGGACTCTTGGAATGGTGGTACGACCATGGAGTTCCTCTCGCCTTTCCTGTTGAGAGTGCCTCCTTTTGAGATGCGACGGGAATGCCGGGAATTCTTTCCCGTTGAAAGCAGGGAAAGGATCCCTCATCTCGAGCTACGAGGGGGAAACTGGGCTCCTCTGGATGTGGGCGGGACCATCGTGCTTCCTCTCGAGTGGAGACGGGTATGGCGGTGAACTTCTTGAGTTGCAGCAAGGGTGTGAAAGACCCTTTCGAAGTTCCAGAGGTTAGGTGTCATTAGTCTCCAGACGCCTCATCAGAAATAGGCCTCATCTCGCCTGGAAGGGAGAACTTCCTGGATTTTCTCGAGTTGCGGCAGGTGTTCTCGAGTTACGACGGGGACCTCAGGGACCCGCCCTGGTGGCCTCAGGAGAGGCCAGTCCCCATGCGAGTTGCTAGGGGGCCTCTCGGGATTCCTCTCCCGTCGATACCGGGGCCAAAAACCTTGTGTGGAGTCAGGGACGGAACCGAGGATTCCTCTCAGGGGCTGATATGGATCTTTGGGTACTTCTGGAGTCTCCCCAGGGGAGTCAGGCCTCGTCTCGAGTGGGGGCATGCACGTGCGCTTTCCTTCCAGGCTGTAGCAGCAATGTCACGCTTCCCGTCGCGTGGATCAAAGGATCTGTGGTTTTCCCTCAAGGCTTTCCCTCGAGGCTTTCCCACAGGGCTGTCCCACGTGCCACCGTGGTGTGAGTCGATCCTCGGCGTGAAAGATGAGCCAGTGCAGGGCAAAGAGGTTCCTCTGGAATGGACTGAGACATCTGGGGGACTCTTGGAATGGTGGTACGACCATGGAGTTCCTCTCGCCTTTCCTGTTGAGAGTGCCTCCTCTTGAGATGCGACGGGAACGCCGGGAATTCTTTCCCGTTGAAAGCAGGGAAAGGATCCCTCATCTCGAGCTACGAGGGGGAAACGGGGCTCCTCTGGATGTGGGCGGGACCATCGTGCTTCCTCTCGAGTGGAGACGGGTATGGCAGAGAACTTCTTGAGTTGCAGCAAGGGAGTGAAAGACCCTTTCGAAGTTCCAGAGGTTAGGTGTCATTAGTCTCCAGACGCCTCATCGGAAATAGGCCTCATCTCGCCTGGAAGGGAGAACTTCCTGGATTTTCTCGAGTTGCGGAAGGTGTTCTCGAGTTACGACGGGGACCTCAGGGACCCGCCCTGGTGGCCTCAGGAACGGCCAGTCCCCATGGGAGTTGCTAGGGGGCCTCTCGGGATTCCTCTCCCGTCGATACCGGGGCCAGAAACCTTGTGTGGAGTCAGGGCCGGAATCGAGGATTCCTCTCAGGGGCTGACATGGATCTTTGGGTACTTCTGGAGTCTCCCCAGGGCCGTGAGGCCTCGTCTCGAGTGGGGGCATGCACGTGCGCTTTCCTTCCAGGCTGTAGCAGCAATGTCATGCTTCCCGTGGCCTGGATCAAAGGATCTGTGGTTTTCCCTCGAGGCTTTCCCTCGAGGCTTTCACACAGGGCTGTCCCACGTGCCACCGTGGTGTGAGTCGATCGTCGGCGTGAAAGATGAGCCAGTGCAGGGCAAAGAGGTTCCTCTGGAATGGACTGAGACATCTGGGGGACTCGTGGAATGGTGGTACGACCATGGAGTTCCTCTCGACTTTCCTGTTGAGAGTGCCTCCTCTTGAGATGCGATGGGAACGCCGGGAATTCTTTCCCGTTGGAAGCAGGGAAAGGATCCCTCATCTCGAGCTACGAGGGGGAAACGGGGCTCCTCGGGATGTGGGCGGGACCATCGTGCTTCCTCTCGAGTGGACACGGGTATGTCGGTGAACTTCTTGAGTTGCAGCAAGGGTGTGAAAGACCCTTTCGAAGTTCCAGAGGTTAGGTGTCATTAGTCTCCAGACGCCTCATCGGAAATAGGCCTCATCTCGCCTGGAAGGGAGAACTTCCTGGATTTTCTCGAGGTGCGGCAGGTGTTCTCGAGTTACGACGGGTACCACAGGGACCCGCCCTGATGGCCTCAGCAGAGGCCAGTCCCCATGCGAGTTGCTAGGGGGCCTCTCGGGATTCCTCTCCCGTCAATACCGGCTCCAAAAACCTTGTGTGGAGTCAGGGCCAGAACCGAGGATTCCTCTCAGGGGCTGCCATGGATCTTTGGGTACTTCTGGAGTCTCCCCAGGGGAGTCAGGCCTCGTCTCGAGTGGGGGCATGCACGTGCGCTTTCCTTCCAGGCTGTAGCAGCAATGTCACGCTTCCCGTCGCGTGGATCAAAGGATCTGTGGTTTTCCCTCGAGGCTTTCCCTCGAGGCTTTCCCACAGGGCTGTCCCACGTGCCACCGTGGTGTGAGTCGATCCTCGGCGTGAAAGATGAGCCAGTGCAGGGCAAAGAGGTTCCTCTGGAATGGACTGAGACATCTGGGGGACTCTTGGAATAGTGGTACGACCATGGAGTTCCTCTCGCCTTTCCTGTTGAGAGTGCCTCCTCTTGAGTTGTGACTGGAACGCCGGGAATTCTTTCCCGCTGAAAGCAGGGAAAGGATCCCTCATCTCGAGCTACGAGGGGGAAACGGGGCTCCTCGGGATGTGGGACGGAACATCGTGCTTCCTCTCGAGTGGACACGGGTATGTCGGTGAACTTCTTGAGTTGCAGCAAGGGTGTGAAAGACCCTTTCGAAGTTCCAGAGGTTAGGTGTCATTAGTCTCCAGACGCCTCATCGGAAATAGGCCTCATCTAGCCTGGAAGGGAGAACTTCCTGTATTTTCTCGAGGTGCGGCAGGTGTTCTCGAGTTACGACGGGTACCACAGGGACCCGCCCTGATGGCCTCAGGAGAGGCCAGTCCCCATGCGAGTTGCTAGGGGGCCTCTCGGGATTCCTCTCCAGTCGATACCGGGGCCAAAAACCTTGTGTGGAGTCAGGGCCAGAACCGAGGATTCCTCTCACGGGCTGACATGGATCTTTGAGTACTTCTAGAGTCTCCCCAGGGGAGTCAGGCCTCGTCTCGAGTGGGGGCATGCACGTGCGCTTTCCTTCCAGGCTGTAGCAGCAATGTCACGCTTCCCGTCGCGTGGATCAAATGATCTGTGGTTTTCCCTCGAGGCTTTCCCTCGAGGCTTTCCCACAGGGCTGTCCCATGTGCCACCGTGGTGTGAGTCGATCCTCGGCGTGAAAGATGAGCCAGTGCAGGGCAAAGAGGTTCCTCTGGAATGGACTGAGACACCTGGGGGACTCTTGGAATGGTGGTACGACCATGGAGTTCCTCTCGCCTTTCCTGTTGAGAGTGCTTCCTCTTGAGATGCGACGGGAACGCCGGGAATTCTTTCCCGTTGAAAGCAGGGAAAGGATCCCTCATCTCGAGCTCCGAGGGGGAAACGGGGCTCCTCTGGATGTTGGCGGGTCCATCGTGCTTCCTCTCGAGTGGAGACGGGTATGGCGGTGAACTTCTTGAGTTGCAGCAAGGGTGTGAAAGACCCTTTCGAAGTTCCAGAGGTTAGGTGTCATTAGTCTCCAGACGCCTCATCGGAAATAGGCCTCATCTCGCCTGGAAGGGAGAACTTCCTGGATTTTCTCGAGTTGCGGCAGGTGTTCTCGAGTTACGACGGGGACCTCAGGGACCCACCCTGGTGGCCTCAGGAGAGGCCAGTCCCCATGCGAGTTGCTAGGGGGCCTCTCGGGATTCCTCTCCCGTTGATACCAGGTCCAAAAACCTTGTGTGGAGTCAGGGCCGGAAGCGAGGATTCCTCTCAGGGGCTGACATGGATCTTTGGGTACTTCTGCAGTCTCCCCAAGGGAGTCAGGCCTCGTCTCGAGTGGGGGCATGCACGTGCGCTTTCCTTCCAGGCTGTAGCAGCAATGTCACGCTTCCCGTCGCGTGCATCAAAGGATCTGTGGTTTTCCCTCGAGGCTTTCCCTCGAGGCTTTCCCACAGGGCTGTCCCACGTGCCACCGTGGTGTGAGTCTATCCTCGGCGTGAAAGATGAGCCAGTGCAGGGCAAAGAGGTTCCTCTGGAATGGACTGAGACATCTGGGGGACTCTTGGAATGGTGGTACGACCATGGAGTTCCTCTCGCCTTTCCTGTTGAGAGTGTCTCCTCTTGAGATGCGACGGGAACGCCGGGAATTCGTTCCCGTTGAAAGCAGGGAAAGGATCCCTCATCTCGAGCTACGAGGGGGAAACGGGGCTCCTCTGGATGTGGGCGGGACCATCGTGCTTCCCTCGAGTTGAGACGGGTATGGCGGTGAACTTCTTGAGTTGCAGCAAGGGAGTGAAAGACCCTTTCGAAGTTCCAGAGGTTAGGTGTCATTAGTCTCCAGACGCCTCATCGGAAATAGGCCTCATCTCGCCTGGAAGGGAGAACTTCCTGGATTTTCTCGAGTTGCGGCAGGTGTTCTCGAGTTACGATGGGGACCTCATGGACCCGCCCTGGTGGCCTCAGGAGAGGCTAGTCCCCATGCGAGTTGCTAGGGGGCCTCTCGGGATTCCCCTCCCGTCGATACCGGGGCCGAAAACCTTGTGTGGAGTCAGGGCCGGAACCGAGGATTCCTCTCAGGGGCTGACATGGATCTTTGGGTACTTCTGGAGTCTCCCCAGGGGAGTCAGGCCTCGTCTCGAGTGGGGGCATGCACGTGCGCTTTCCTTCCAGGCTGTAGCAGCAATGTCACGCTTCCCGTGGCCTGGATCAAAGGATCTGTGGTTTTCCCTCGAGGCTTTCCCTCGAGGCTTTCCCACAGGGCTGTCCCACGTGCCACCGTGGTGTGAGTCGATCCTCGGCGTGAAAGATGAGCCAGTGCTGGGCAAAGAGTTTGCTCTGGAATGGACTGAGACATCTGGGGGACTCTTGGAATGGTGGTACGACCATGGAGTTCCTCTCGCCTTTCCTGTTGAGAGTGCCTCCTTTTGAGATGCGACGGGAACGCCGGGAATTCTTTCCCGTTGAAAGCAGGGAAAGGATCCCTCATCTCGAGCTACGAGGGGGAAACGGGGCTCCTCGGGATGTGGGCGGGACCATCGTGCTTCCTCTCGAGTGGAGACGGGTATGGCGGTGAACTTCTTGAGTTGCAGCAAGGGTGTGAAAGACCCTTTCGAAGTTCCAGAGGTTAGGTGTCATTAGTCTCCAGACGCCTCATCAGAAATAGGCCTCATCTCGCCTGGAAGGGAGAACTTCCTGGATTTTCTCGAGTTGCGGCAGGTGTTCTCGAGTTACGACGGGGACCTCAGGGACCCGCCCTGGTGGCCTCAGGAGAGGCCAGTCCCCATGCGAGTTGCTAGGGGGCCTCTCGGGATTCCTCTCCCGTCGATACCGGGGCCAAAAACCTTGTGTGGAGTCAGGGCCGGAACCGAGGATTCCTCTCAGTGGCTGATATGGATCTTTGGGTACTTCTGGAGTCTCCCCAGGGGAGTCAGGCCTCGTCTCGAGTGGGGGCATGCACGTGCGCTTTCCTTCCAGGCTGTAGCAGCAATGTCACGCTTCCCGTCGCGTGGATCAAAGGATCTGTGGTTTTCCCTCAAGGCTTTCCCTCGAGGCTTTCCCACAGGGCTGTCCCACGTGCCACCGTGGTGTGAGTCGATCCTCGGCGTGAAAGATGAGCCAGTGCAGGGCAAAGAGGTTCCTCTGGAATGGACTGAGACATCTGGGGGACTCTTGGAATGGTGGTACGACCATGGAGTTCCTGTCGCCTTTCCTGTTGAGAGTGCCTCGTCTTGAGATGCGACGGGAACGCCGGGAATTCTTTCCCGTTGAAAGCAGGGAAAGGATCCCTCATCTCGAGCTACGAGGGGGAAACGGGGCTCCTCTGGATGTGGGCGGGACCATCGTGCTTCCTCTCGAGTGGAGACGGGTATGGCAGAGAACTTCTTGAGTTGCAGCAAGGGAGTGAAAGACCCTTTCGAAGTTCCAGAGGTTAGGTGTCATTAGTCTCCAGACGCCTCATCGGAAATAGGCCTCATCTCGCCTGGAAGGGAGAACTTCCTGGATTTTCTCGAGTTGCGGAAGGTGTTCTCGAGTTACGACGGGGACCTCAGGTACCAGCCCTGGTGGCCTCAGGAAAGGCCAATCCCCATGCGAGTTGCTTGAGGGACTCTGGGATTCCTCTCCCGTCGATACCGGGTCCAAAAACCTTGTGTGGAGTCAGGGCCGGAACCGAGGTTTCCTCTCTGGGGCTGACATGGATCTTTGGGTACTTCTGGAGTCTCCCCAGGGGAGTCAGGCCTCGTCTCGAGTGGGGACAGGTACGTGCGCTTTCCTTCCAGGCTGTAGCAGCAATGTCACTCTTCCCGTGGCCTGGATCAAAGGATCTGTGGTTTTCCCTCGAGGCTTTGCCTCGAGGCTTTCCCACAGGGTTGTCCCACGTGCCACCGTGGTGTGAGTCGATCCTCGGCGTGAAAGATGAGCCAGTGCAGGGCAAAGAGGTTCCTCTGGAATGGACTGAGACATCTGGGGGACTCTTGGAATGGTGGTACGACCATGGAGTTCCTCTCGCCTTTCCTGTTGAGAGTGCCTCCTCTTGAGATGCGACGGGAATGCCGGGAATTCTTTCCCGTTGAAAGCAGGGAAAGGTTCCCTAATCTCGAGCTACGAGGGGGAAACGGGGCTCCTCTGGATGTGGGCGGGACCATCGTGCTTCCTCTCGAGTGGACACGGGTATGGCGGTAAACTTCTTGAGTTGCAGCAAGGGTGTGAAAGACCCTTTCGAAGTTCCAGAGGTTAGGTGTCGTTAGTCTCCAGACGCCTCATCAGAAATAGGCCTCATCTCGCCTGGAAGGGAGAACTTCCTGGATTTTCTCGAGTTGCGGCAGGTGTTCTCGAGTTACGACGGGGACCTCAGGGACCCGCCCTGATGGCCTCAGGAGAGGCTAGTCCCCATGCGAGTTGCTAGGGGGCCTCTCGGGATTCCCCTCCCGTCGATACCGGGGCCAAAAACCTTGTGTGGAGTCAGGGCCGGAACCGAGGATTCCTCTCAGGGGCTGACATGGATCTTTGGGTACTTCTGGAGTCTCCCCAGGGGAGTCAGGCCTCGTCTCGAGTGGGGGCATGCACGTGCGCTTTCCTTCCAGGCTGTAGCAGCAATGTCACGCTTCCCGTGGCCTGGATCAAAGGATCTGTGGTTTTCCCTCGAGGCTTTCCCTCGAGGCTTTCCCACAGGGCTGTCCCACGTGCCACCGTGGTGTGAGTCGATCCTCGGCGTGAAAGATGAGCCAGTGCTGGGCAAAGAGGTTGCTCTGGAATGGACTGAGACATCTGGGGGACTCTTGGAATGGTGGTACGACCATGGAGTTCCTCTCGCCTTTCCTGTTGAGAGTGCCTCCTTTTGAGATGCGACGGGAATGCCGGGAATTCTTTCCCGTTGAAAGCAGGGAAAGGATCCCTCATCTCGAGCTACGAGGGGGAAACTGGGCTCCTCTGGATGTGGGCGGGACCATCGTGCTTCCTCTCGAGTGGAGACGGGTATGGCGGTGAACTTCTTGAGTTGCAGCAAGGGTGTGAAAGACCCTTTCGAAGTTCCAGAGGTTAGGTGTCATTAGTCTCCAGACGCCTCATCAGAAATAGGCCTCATCTCGCCTGGAAGGGAGAACTTCCTGGATTTTCTCGAGTTGCGGCAGGTGTTCTCGAGTTACGACGGGGACCTCAGGGACCCGCCCTGGTGGCCTCAGGAGAGGCCAGTCCCCATGCGAGTTGCTAGGGGGCCTCTCGGGATTCCTCTCCCGTCGATACCGGGGCCAAAAACCTTGTGTGGAGTCAGGGACGGAACCGAGGATTCCTCTCAGGGGCTGATATGGATCTTTGGGTACTTCTGGAGTCTCCCCAGGGGAGTCAGGCCTCGTCTCGAGTGGGGGCATGCACGTGCGCTTTCCTTCCAGGCTGTAGCAGCAATGTCACGCTTCCCGTCGCGTGGATCAAAGGATCTGTGGTTTTCCCTCAAGGCTTTCCCTCGAGGCTTTCCCACAGGGCTGTCCCACGTGCCACCGTGGTGTGAGTCGATCCTCGGCGTGAAAGATGAGCCAGTGCAGGGCAAAGAGGTTCCTCTGGAATGGACTGAGACATCTGGGGGACTCTTGGAATGGTGGTACGACCATGGAGTTCCTCTCGCCTTTCCTGTTGAGAGTGCCTCCTCTTGAGATGCGACGGGAACGCCGGGAATTCTTTCCCGTTGAAAGCAGGGAAAGGATCCCTCATCTCGAGCTACGAGGGGGAAACGGGGCTCCTCTGGATGTGGGCGGGACCATCGTGCTTCCTCTCGAGTGGAGACGGGTATGGCAGAGAACTTCTTGAGTTGCAGCAAGGGAGTGAAAGACCCTTTCGAAGTTCCAGAGGTTAGGTGTCATTAGTCTCCAGACGCCTCATCGGAAATAGGCCTCATCTCGCCTGGAAGGGAGAACTTCCTGGATTTTCTCGAGTTGCGGAAGGTGTTCTCGAGTTACGACGGGGACCTCAGGGACCCGCCCTGGTGGCCTCAGGAACGGCCAGTCCCCATGGGAGTTGCTAGGGGGCCTCTCGGGATTCCTCTCCCGTCGATACCGGGGCCAGAAACCTTGTGTGGAGTCAGGGCCGGAATCGAGGATTCCTCTCAGGGGCTGACATGGATCTTTGGGTACTTCTGGAGTCTCCCCAGGGCCGTGAGGCCTCGTCTCGAGTGGGGGCATGCACGTGCGCTTTCCTTCCAGGCTGTAGCAGCAATGTCATGCTTCCCGTGGCCTGGATCAAAGGATCTGTGGTTTTCCCTCGAGGCTTTCCCTCGACGCTTTCACACAGGGCTGTCCCACGTGCCACCGTGGTGTGAGTCGATCGTCGGCGTGAAAGATGAGCCAGTGCAGGGCAAAGAGGTTCCTCTGGAATGGACTGAGACATCTGGGGGACTCGTGGAATGGTGGTACGACCATGGAGTTCCTCTCGACTTTCCTGTTGAGAGTGCCTCCTCTTGAGATGCGATGGGAACGCCGGGAATTCTTTCCCGTTGGAAGCAGGGAAAGGATCCCTCATCTCGAGCTACGAGGGGGAAACGGGGCTCCTCGGGATGTGGGCGGGACCATCGTGCTTCCTCTCGAGTGGACACGGGTATGTCGGTGAACTTCTTGAGTTGCAGCAAGGGTGTGAAAGACCCTTTCGAAGTTCCAGAGGTTAGGTGTCATTAGTCTCCAGACGCCTCATCGGAAATAGGCCTCATCTCGCCTGGAAGGGAGAACTTCCTGGATTTTCTCGAGGTGCGGCAGGTGTTCTCGAGTTACGACGGGTACCACAGGGACCCGCCCTGATGGCCTCAGGAGAGGCCAGTCCCCATGCGAGTTGCTAGGGGGCCTCTCGGGATTCCTCTCCCGTCAATACCGGCGCCAAAAACCTTGTGTGGAGTCAGGGCCAGAACCGAGGATTCCTCTCAGGGGCTGCCATGGATCTTTGGGTACTTCTGGAGTCTCCCCAGGGGAGTCAGGCCTCGTCTCGAGTGGGGGCATGCACGTGCGCTTTCCTTCCAGGCTGTAGCAGCAATGTCACGCTTCCCGTCGCGTGGATCAAAGGATCTGTGGTTTTCCCTCGAGGCTTTCCCTCGAGGCTTTCCCACAGGGCTGTCCCACGTGCCACCGTGGTGTGAGTCGATCCTCGGCGTGAAAGATGAGCCAGTGCAGGGCAAAGAGGTTCCTCTGGAATGGACTGAGACATCTGGGGGACTCTTGGAATAGTGGTACGACCATGGAGTTCCTCTCGCCTTTCCTGTTGAGAGTGCCTCCTCTTGAGTTGTGACTGGAACGCCGGGAATTCTTTCCCGCTGAAAGCAGGGAAAGGATCCCTCATCTCGAGCTACGAGGGGGAAACGGGGCTCCTCGGGATGTGGGACGGAACATCGTGCTTCCTCTCGAGTGGACACGGGTATGTCGGTGAACTTCTTGAGTTGCAGCAAGGGTGTGAAAGACCCTTTCGAAGTTCCAGAGGTTAGGTGTCATTAGTCTCCAGACGCCTCATCGGAAATAGGCCTCATCTAGCCTGGAAGGGAGAACTTCCTGTATTTTCTCGAGGTGCGGCAGGTGTTCTCGAGTTACGACGGGTACCACAGGGACCCGCCCTGATGGCCTCAGGAGAGGCCAGTCCCCATGCGAGTTGCTAGGGGGCCTCTCGGGATTCCTCTCCAGTCGATACCGGGGCCAAAAACCTTGTGTGGAGTCAGGGCCAGAACCGAGGATTCCTCTCACGGGCTGACATGGATCTTTGAGTACTTCTAGAGTCTCCCCAGGGGAGTCAGGCCTCGTCTCGAGTGGGGGCATGCACGTGCGCTTTCCTTCCAGGCTGTAGCAGCAATGTCACGCTTCCCGTCGCGTGGATCAAATGATCTGTGGTTTTCCCTCGAGGCTTTCCCTCGAGGCTTTCCCACAGGGCTGTCCCATGTGCCACCGTGGTGTGAGTCGATCCTCGGCGTGAAAGATGAGCCAGTGCAGGGCAAAGAGGTTCCTCTGGAATGGACTGAGACATCTGGGGGACTCTTGGAATGGTGGTACGACCATGGAGTTCCTCTCGCCTTTCCTGTTGAGAGTGCCTCCTCTTGAGATGCGACGGGAACGCTGGGAATTCTTTCCCGTTGAAAGCAGGGAAAGGATCCCTCATCTCGAGCTACGAGGGGGAAACGGGGCTCCTCTGGATGTGGGCGGGACCATCGTGCTTCCTCTCGAGTGGAGACGGGTATGGCGGTGAACTTCTTGAGTTGCAGCAAGGGTGTGAAAAACCCTTTCGAAGTTCCAGAGGTTACGTGTCAGTCTCCAGACGCCTCATCGGAAATAGACCTCATCTCGCCTGGAAGGGAGAACTTCCTGGATTATCTCGAGGTGCGGCAGGTGTTCTCGAGTTACGACTGGTACCACAGGGACCCGCCCTGATGGCCTCAGGAGAGGCCAGTCCCCATGCGTGTTGCTAGGGGGCCTCTCGGGATTCCTCTCCCGTCGATACTGGGGCCAAATTCCTTGTGTGGAGTCAGGGCCGGAACCGAGGATTCCTCTCAGGGGCTGACATGGATCTTTGGGTACTTCTGGAGTCTCCCCAGGGGAGTCAGGCCTCGTCTCGAGTGGGGGCATGCACGTGCGCTTTCTTTCCAGGCTGTAGCAGCAATGACACGCTTCCGGTCGCGTGGATCAAAGTATCTGTGGTTTTCCCTCTAGGCTTTCCCTCGAGGCTTTCCCACAGGGCTGTCCCACGTGCCACCGTGGTGTGAGTCGATTCTCGGCGTGAAAGATCAGCCAGTGCAGGGCAAAGAGGTTCCTCTGGAATGGACTGAGACATCTGGGGGACTCTTGGAATGGTAGTACGACCATGGAGTTCCTCTCGCCTTTCCTGTTGAGAGTGCCTCCGCTTGAGATGCGACGGGAATGCCGGGAATTCTTTCCCGTTGAAAGCAGGGAAAGGATCCCTCATCTCGAGCTACGAGGGGGAAACGGGGCTCCTCTGGATGTGGGCGGGACCATCGTGCTTTCTCTCGTGTGGAGACGTGTATGGCGGTAAACTTCTTGAGTTGCAGCAAGGGTGTGAAAGACCCTTTCGAAGTTCCAGAGTTTGGGTGTCATTAGTCTCCAGACGCCTCATCGGAAATAGGCCTCATCTCGCCTGGAAGGGAGAACTTCCTGGATTTTCTCGAGTTGCGGCAGGTGTTCTCGAGTTACGACGGGGACCTCAGGGACCCGCCCTGGTGGCCTCAGGAGAGGCCAGTCCCCATGCGAGTTGCTAGGGGGCCTCTCGGGATTCCTCTCCCGTCGTTACCGGGGCCAAAAACCTTGTGTGGAGTCAGGGCCAGAACCGAGGAGTCCTCTCAGGGGCTGACATGGATCTTTGGGTACTTCTGGAGTCTCCCCAGGGGAGTCAGGCCTCGTCTCGAGTGGGGGCATGCACGTGCGCTTTCCTTCCAGGCTGTAGCAGCAATGTCACTCTTCCCGTCGCGTGGATCAAAGGATCTGTGGTTTTCCCTCGAGGCTTTCCCTCGAGGCTTTTCCACAGGGCTGTCCCACGAGCCACCGTGGTGTGAGTCGATCCTCGGCGTGAAAGATGAGCCAGTGCAGGGCAAAAGGTTCCTCTGGAATGGACTGAGACATCTGGGGGACTCTTGGAATGGTGGTACGACCATGGAGTTCCTCTCGGCTTTCCTGTTGAGAGTGCCTCCTCTTGAGATCCGACGGGAACGCCGGGAATTCTTTCCCGTTGAAAGCAGGGAAAGGATCCCTCATCTCGAGCTACGAGGGGGAAACGGGGCTCCTCTGGATGTGGACGGGACCATCGTGCTTCCTCTCGAGTGGAGACGGGTATGGCGGTGAACTTCTTAAGTTGCAGCTAGGGTGTGAAAGACCCTTTCAAAGTTCCAGAGGTTAGGTGTCATTAGTCTCCAGACGCCTCATCGGAAATAGGCCTCATCTAGCCTGGAAGGGAGAACTTCCTGTATTTTCTCGAGGTGCGGCAGGTGTTCTCGAGTTACGACGGGTATCACATGGACCCGCCCTGATGGCCTCAGGAACGGCCAGTCCCCATGCGAGTTGCTAGGGGGCCTCTCGGGATTCCTCTCCCGTCGATACCGGGGCCAAAATCCTTGTGTGGAGTCAGGGCCGGAACCGAGGATTCCTCTCAGGGGCTGACATGGATCTTTGGGTACTTCTAGAGTCTCCCCAGGAGAGTCAGGCCTCGTCTCGAGAGGGGGCATGCACGTGCGCTTTCCTTTCAGGCTGTAGCAGCAATGTCACGCTTCCCGTCGCGTGGATCAAATGATCTGTGGTTTTCCCTCGAGGCTTTCCCACAGGGCTGTCCCACGTGCCACCGTGGTGTGAGTCGATCCTCGGCGTGAAAGATGAGCCAGTGCAGGGCAAAGGGGTTCCTCTGGAATGGACTGAGACATCTGGGGGACTCTTGGAATGGTGGTACGACCATGGAGTTCCTCTCGCCTTTCCTGTTGAGAGTGCCTCCTCTTGAGATGCGACGGGAACGCCGGGAATTCTTTCCCGTTGAAAGCAGGGAAAGGATCCCTCATCTCGAGCTCCGAGGGGGAAACGGGGCTCCTCTGGATGTGGGCGGGACCATCGTGCTTCCTCCCGAGTGGACACGGGTATGGCGGTGAACTTCTTGAGTTGCAGCAAGGGTGTGAAAGACCCTTTCGAAGTTCCAGAGTTTAGGTGTCATTAGTCTCCAGACGCCTCATCAGAAATAGGCCTCATCTCGCCTGGAAGGGAGAACTTCCTGGAATTTCTCGAGTTGCGGCAGGTGTTCTCAAGTTACGACAGGGACCTCAGGGACCCGCCCTGGTGGCCTCAGGAGAGGCCAGTCCCCATGCGAGTTGCTAGCGGGCCTCTCGGGATTCCTCTCCCGTCGATACCGGGGCCAAAAACCTTGTGTGGAGTCAGGGCCGGAACCGAGGATTCCTCTCAGGGGCTGACATGGATCTTTGGGTACTTCTGGAGTCTCCCCAGGGGAGTCAGGCCTCGTCTCGAGTGGGGGCATGCACGTGTGCTTTCCTTCCAGGCTGTAGCAGCAATGTCACGCTTCCTGTCGCGTGGATCAAAGGATCTGTGGTTTTCCCTCGAGGCTTTCCCTCGAGGCTTTCCCACAGGGCTGTCCCACGTGCCACCGTGGTGTGAGTCGATCCTCGGCGTGAAAGATGAGCCAGTGCAGGGCAAAGAGGTTCCTCTGGAATGGACTGAGACATCTGGTGGACTCTTGAAATGGTGGTACGACCATGGAGTTCCTCTCGCCTTTCCTGTTGAGAGTGCCTCCCCTTGAGTTGTGACGGGAACGCCGGGAATTCTTTCCCGTTGAAAGCAGGGAAAGGATCCCTCATCTCGAGCTACGAGGGGGAAACGGGGCTCCTCGGGATGTGGGCGGGACCATCGTTCTTCCTCTCGAGTGGACACGGGTATGTCGGTGAACTTCTTGAGTTGCAGCAAGGGTGTGAAAGACCCTTTCGAAGTTCCAGAGGTTAGGTGTCATTAGTCTCCAGACGCCTCATCGGAAATAGGCCTCATCTCGCCTGGAAGGGAGAACTTCCTGGATTTTCTCGAGGTGCGGCAGGTGTTCTCGAGTTACGACGGGGACCTCAGGGACCCGCCCTGGTGGCCTCAGGAGAGGCCAGTCCCCATGCGAGTTGCTAGGGGGCCTCTCGGGATTCCTCTCCCGTCGATACCGGGGCCAAAAACCTTGTGTGGAGTCAGGGCCAGAACCGAGGATTCCTCTCAGGGGCTGACATGGATCTTTGGGTACTTCTGGAGTCTCCCCAGGGGAGTCAGGCCTCGTCTCGAGTGGGGGCATGCACGTGCGCTTTCCTTCCAGGCTGTAGCAGAAATGTCATGCTTCCCGTCGCGTGGATCAAAGGATCTGTGGTTTTCCCTCGAGGCTTTCCCTCGAGGCTTTCCCACAGGGCTGTCCCACGTGCCACCGTGGTGTGAGTCGATCCTCGGCGTGAAAGATGAGCCAGTGCAGGGCAAAGAGGTTCCTCTGGAATGGACTGAGACATCTGGGGGACTCTTGGAATGGTGGTACGACCATGGAGTTCCTCTCGCCTTTCCTGTTGAGAGTGCCTCCTCTTGAGATGCGACGGGAACGCCGGGAATTCTTTCCCGTTGAAAGCAGGGAAAGGATCCCTCATCTCGAGCTCCGAGGGGGAAATGGGGCTCCTCTGGATGTGGGCGGGACCATCGTGCTTCCTCTCGAGTGGAGACGGGTATGGCGGTGAACTTTTTGAGTTGCAGCAAGGGTGTGAAAGACCCTTTCGAAGTTCCAGAGGTTAGGTGTCATTAGTCTCCAGACGCCTCATCGGAAATAGGCCTCATCTCGCCTGGAAGGGAGAACTTCCTGGATTTTCTCGAGTTGCGGCAGGTGTTCTCGAGTTACGATGGGGACCTCAGGGACCCGCCCTGGTGGCCTCAAGAACGGCCAGTCCCCATGCGAGTTGCTAGGGGGCCTCTCGGGATTCCTCTCCCGTCGATACCGGGGCCAAAAACCTTGTGTGGAGTCAGGGCCGGAACCGAGGATTCCTCTAAGGGGCTGACATGGATCTTTGGGTACTTCTGGAGTCTCCCCAGGGGAGTCAGGCCTCGTCTCGAGTGGGGGCAGGCACGTGTGCTTTCCTTCCAGGCTGTAGCAGCAATGTCACGCTTCCCGTCGCGTGGATCAAAGGATCTGTGGTTTTCCCTCGAGGCTTTCCCTCGAGGCTTTCACACAGGGCTGTCCCACGTGCCACCGTGGTGTGAGTCGATCCTCGGCATGAAAGATGAGCCAGTGCAGGGCAAAGAGGTTCCTCTGGAATGGACTCAGACATCTGGGGGACTCTTGGAATGGTGGTACGACCATGGAGTTCCTCTCGCCTTTCCTGTTGAGAGTGCCTTCTCTTGAGATGCGACGGGAATGCCAGGAATTCTTTCCCGTTGAAAGCAGGGAAAGGATCCCTCATCTCTAGCTACGAGGGGGAAACGGGGCTCCTCTGGATGTGGGCGGGACCATCGTGCTTCCTATCGAGTGGAGACGGGCAAGGAGGTGAACTTCTTGAGTAGCAGCAAGGGTGTGAAAGACCCTTTCGAAGTTCCAGAGGTTGGGTGTCATTAGTCTCCAGACGCCTCATCGGAAATAGGCCTCATCTCGCCTGGAAGGGAAAACTTCCTGGATTTTCTCGAGTTGCGGCAGGTGTTCTCGAGTTACGACGGGGAACTCAGGGACCAGCCCTGGTGGCCTCAGGAGAGGCCAGTCCCCATGCGAGGTGCTAGGGGGCCTCTCGGGATTCCTCTCCCGTCGATACCGGGGCCAAAAACCTTGTGTGCAGTCAGGGCCGGAAACGAGGATTCCTCTCAGGGGCTGACATGGATCTTTGGGTACTTCTGGAGTCTCCCCAGGGGAGTCAGGCATCGTCTCGAGTGGGGGCATGCACGTGCGCTTTCCTTCCAGGCTGTAGCAGCAATGTCACGCTTCCCGTCGCGTGGATCAAAGGATCTGTGGTTTTCCCTCGAGGCTTTCCCTCGAGGCATTCCCACATGGCTGTGCCACGTGCCACCGTGGTGTGAGTCGATCCTCGGCGTGAAAGATGAGCCAGTGCAGGGCAAAGAAGTTCCTCTGGAATGGACTGAGACATCTGGGGGACTCTTGGAATGGTGGTACGACCATGGAGTTCCTCTCGCCTTTCCTGTTGAGAGTGCCTCCTCTTGAGATGCGACGGGAATGACGGGAATACTTTCCCGTTGAAAGCAGGGAAAGGATCCCTCATCTCGAGCTACGAGGGGGAAACGGGGCTCCTCTGGATGTGGGCGGGACCATCGTGCTTCCTCTCGAGTGGAGACGGGTATGGCGGTGAACTTCTTGAGTTGCAGCAAGTGTGTGAAAGACCCTTTCGAAGTTCCAGAGGTTAGGTGTCTTTAGTCTCCAGACGCCTCATCGGAAATAGGCCTCATCTCGCCTGCAAGGGAGAACTTCCTTGATTTTCTCGAGTTGCGGTAGGTGTTCTCGAGTTACGACGGGGACCTCAGGGACCCGCCCTGGTTGCCTCAAGAGGCCAGTCCCCATGCGATTTGCTATGGGGCCTCTCGGGATTCCTCTCCCGTCGATTCCAGGGCCAAAAACCTTGTGTGGAGTCAGGGCCGGAACCGAGGATTCCTCTCAGGGTCTGACATGGATCTTTGGGTACTTCTGGAGTCTCCCCAGGTGAGTCAGGCCTCGTCTCGAGTCGGGGCATGCACGTGCGCTTTACTTCCAGGCTGTAGCAGCAATGTCACGCTTCCCGTCGCGTGGATCAAAGGATCTGTGGTTTTCCCTCGAGGCTTTCCCTCGAGGCTTTCCCACAGGTCTATCCCACGTCCCACCGTGGTGTGAGTCGATCTTCGGCGTGAAAGATGAGGCAGTGCAGGGCAAAGAGGTTCCTCTGGAATGGACTGAGACATCTGGGGGACTCTTGGAATGGTGGTAAGACCATGGAGTTCCTCTCGCCTTTCCTGTTGAGAGTGCCTCCTCTTGAGATGCGACGGGAACGCCGGGAATTCTTTCCCGTTGAAAGTAGGGAAAGGATCCTTCATCTCGAGCTACGAGGGGGAAACGGGGCTCCTCTGGATGTGGGCGGGACCATCGTGCTTCCTCTCGAGTGGAGAAGGGTATGGCGGTGAACTTCTTGAGTTGCAGCAAGGGTGTGAAAGACCCATTCGAAGTTCCAGAGGTTAGGTGTCATTAGTCTCCAGACGCCTCATCGGAAATAGGCCTCATCTCGCCTGGAAGAGAGAACTTCCTGGATTTTCTCGAGTTGCGGCAGGTGTTCTCGAGTTACGACGGGGACCTCAGGGACCCGCCCTGGTGGCCTCAGGAGAGGCCAGTCCCCATTCGAGGTGCTAGGGGGCCTTTCGGGATTTCTCTCCCGTCGATACCGGGGCCAAAAACCTTGTGTGGAGTAAGGGCCGGAACCGAGGATTCCTCTCAGGGGCTGACATGGATCTTTGGGTACTTCTGGAGTCTCCCCAGGGGAATCAGGCCTCGTCTCGAGTGTGGGCATGCACGTGAGCTTTCCTTCCAGGCTGTAGCAGCAAGTCACGCTTCCCATGGCGTGGATCAAAGGATCTGTGGTTTTCCCTCGAGGCTTTCCCACAGGGCTGTCCCACGTGCCACCGTGGTGTGAGTCGATCCTCGGCGTGAAAAATGAGACAGTGCAGTGCAAAGAGGTTCCTCTGGAATGGACTGAGACATCTGGGGGACTCTTGGAATGGTGGTACGACCATGGAGTTCCTCTCGCCTTTCCTGTTGAGAGTGCCTCCTCTTGAGATGCGACGGGAACGCCGGGAATTCTTTCCCGTTGAAAGCAGGGAAAGGATTCCTCATCTTGAGCTACGAGGGGGAAACGGGGCTCCTCTGGATGTGGGCGGGACCATGGTGCTTCCTCTCGAGTGGAGACGGGTATGGCGGTGAACTTCTTGAGTTGCAGCAAGGGTGTGAAAGACCCTTTCGAAGTTCGAGAGGTTAGGTGTCATTAGTCTCCAGACGCCTCATCGGAAATAGGCCTCATCTCGCCTGGAAGGGAGAACTTCCTGGGTTTTCTCGAGTTGCGGCAGGTGTTCTCGAGTTACGACGGGGACCTCAGGGACCCGCCCTGGTGGCCTCAGGAGAGGCCAGTCCCCATGCGAGGTGCTAGGGGGCCTCTCGGGATTACTCTCCTGTCGATACCGGGGCCAAAAACCTTGTGTGCAGTCAGGGCCGGAACCGAGGATTCCTCTCAGAGGCTGACATGGATCTTTGGGTACTTCTGGAGTCTCCCCACGGGAGTCAGGCCTCGTCTCGAGTGGGGGCATGCACGTGCGCTTTCCTTCCAGGCTGTAGCAGCAATGTCACGCGTCCCGTGGCGTGGATCAAAGGATCTGTGGTTTTCCCTCGAGGCTTTCCCTCGAGGCTTTCCCACAGGGCTGTCCCACGTGCCACCGTGGTGTGAGTCGATCCTCGGCGTGAAAGATGAGCCAGTGCAGGGCAAAGAGGTTCCTCTGGAATGGACTGAGACATCTGGGGGACTCTTGGAATGGTGGTACGACCATGGAGTTCCTCTCGCCTTTCCTGTTGAGAGTGCCTCCTCTTGAGATGCGATGGGAACACCGGGAATTCTTTCCCGTTGAAAGCAGGGAAAGGATCCCTCATCTCGAGCTAAGAGGGGGAAACGGGGCTCCTCTGGATGTGGGCGGGACCATCTTGCTTCCTCTCGAGTGGAGACGGGTATGGCGGTGAACTTCTTGAGTTGCAGCAAGGGTGTGAAAGACCCTTTCGAAGTTCCAGAGGTTAGGTGTCATTAATCTCCCGACGCCTCATCGCAAATAGGCCTCATCTCGCCTGGAAGGGAGAACTTCCTGGATTTTCTCGAGTTGCGGCAGGTGTTCTCGAGTTACGACGGGGACCTCAGGGACCCGCCCTGGTGGCCTCAGGAGAGGCCAGTCCCCATGCGAGGTGCTAGGGGGCCTCTCGGGATTCCTCTCCCGTCGATACCAAGGCCAAAAACCTTGTGTGGAGTCAGGGTCGGAACCGAGGATTCCTCTCAGGGGCTTATATGGATCTTTGGGTACTTCTGGAGTCTCGCCAGGGGAGACAGGCCTCGTCTCGAGTGGGGGCATGCACGTGCGCGTTCCTTCCAGGCTGTAGCAGCAATGTCACGCTTCCCGTCGCGTGGATCAAAGGATCTGTGGTTTTCCCTCGAGGCTTTCCCTCGAGGCTTTCCCACAGGGCTGTCCCACGTGCCTCCGTGGTGTGAGTCGATCCTCGGCGTGAAAGATGAGCCAGTGCAGGGCAAAGAGGTTCCTCTGGAATGGACTGAGACATCTGGGGGACTCGTGGAATGGTGGTACGACCATGGAGTTCCTCTCGCCTTTCCTGTTGAGAGTGCCTCCTCTTGAGATGGGACGGGAACGCCGGGAATTCTTTCCCGTTGAAAGCAGGGAAAGGATCCCTCATCTCGAGCTACGAGGGGGAAACGGGGCTCCTCTGGATGTGGGCGGGACCATCGTGCTTCCTCTCGAGTGGAGACGGGTATGGCGGTGAACTTCTTGAGTTGCAGCAAGGGTGTGAAAGACCCTTTCGAAGTTCCAGAGGTTAGGTGTCATTAGTCTCCAGACGACTCATCGGAAATAGGCCTCATCTCGCCTGCAAGGGAGAACTTCCTGGATTTTCTCGAGTTGCGGCAGGTGTTCTCGAGTTACGACGGGGACCTCAGGGACCCGCCCTGGTGGCCTCAGGAGAGGCCAGTCCCCATGCGAGGTGCTAGGGGGCCTCTCGGGATTCCTCTCCCGTCGATACCGGGGCCAAAAACCTTGTGTGGAGTCAGGGTCGGAAACGAGGATTCCTCTCAGGGGCTTATATGGATCTTAGGGTACTTCTGGAGTCTCGCCAGGGGAGACAGGCCTCGTCTCGAGTGGGGGCATGCACGTGCGCTTTCCTTCCATGCTGTAGCAGCAATGTCACGCTTCCCGTCGCGTGCATCAAAGGATCTGTGGTTTTCCCTCGAGGCTTTCCCTCGAGGCTTTCCCACAGGGCTGTCCCACGTGCCTCCGTGGTGTGAGTCGATCCTCGGCGTGAAAGATGAGCCAGTGCAGGGCAAAGAGGTTCCTCTGGAATAGACTGAGACATCTGGGGGACTCTTTGTATGGTGGTACGACCATGGAGTTCCTCTCGCCTTTCCTGTTGAGAGTGCCTCCTCTTGAGATGCGACGGGAACGCCGGGAATTCCTTCCCGTTGAAAGCAGGAAAGGATCCCTCATCTCGAGCTCCGAGAGGGAAACGGGGCTCCTCTGGATGTGGGCGGGACCATCGTGCTTCCTCTCGAGTGGAGACGGGTATGGCGGTGAACTTCTTGAGTTGCATCAAGGGTGTGAAACACCCTTTCGAAATTCCAGAGGTTAGGTGTCATTAGTCTCCAGACGCCTCATCGGAAATAGGCCTCATCTCGCCTGGAAGGGAGAACTTCCTGGATTTTCTCGAGTTGCGGCAGGTGTTCTCGAGTTAAGACGGGGACCTCAGGGACCCGCCCTGGTGGCCTCAGGAGAGGCCAGTCCCCATGCGAGGTGCTAGGGGGCCTCTCGGGATTCCTCTCCCGTCGATACCGGGGCCAAAAAGCTTGTGTGGAGTCAGGGCCGGAACCGAGGATTCCTCTCAGGGGCTGACATGGATCTTTGGGTACTTCTGGAGTCTCCCCAGAGGAGTTAGGCCTCGATTCGAGTGGGGGCATGCACGTGCGCTTTCCTTCCAGGCTGTAGCAGCAATGTCACGCTTCCCGTGGCGTGTATCAAAGGATTTGTGGTTTTCCCTCGAGACTTTCCCACAGGGCTGTCCCACGTGCCACCGTGGTGTGAGTCGATCCTCGGCGTGAAAGATGAGCCAGTGCAGGGCAAAGAGGTTCCTCTGGAATGGACTGAGACATCTGGGGGACTCTTGGAATGGTGGTACGACCATGGAGTTCCTCTCGCCTTTCCTGTTGAGAGTGCCTCCTCTTGAGATGCGACAGGAACGCCGGGAATTCTTTCCCGTTGAAAGCAGGGAAAGGATCCCTCATCTCGAGCTACGAGGGGGAAACGGGGCTCCTCTGGATGTGGGCGGGACCATCGTGCTTCCTCTCTAGTGGACACGGGTATGGCGGTGAACTTCTTGAGTTGCAGCAAGGGTGTGAAAGACCCTTTCGAAGTTCCAGAGGTTAGGTGTCATTAGTCTCCAGACGCCTCATCGGAAATAGGCCTCATCTCGCCTGGAAGGGAGAACTTCCTGGATTTTCTCGAGTTGCGGCAGGTGTTCTCGAGTTACGACGGGGACCTCAGGGACCCGCCCTGGTGGCCTCAGGAGAGGCCAGTCCCCATGCGATGTGCTAGGGGGCCTCTCGGGATTCCTCTCCCGTCGATACCGGGGCCAAAAACCTTGTGTGGAGTCAGGGCCGGAACCGAGGATTCCTCTCAGGGGCTGACATGGATCTTTGGGTACTTCTGGAGTCTCCCCAGGGGAGTCAGGCCTCGTCTCGAGTGGGGGCATGCACGTGCGCTTTCCTTCCAGGCTGTAGCAGCAATGTCACGCTTCCTGTCGCGTGGATCAAAGGATCTGTGGTTTTCCCTCGAGGCTTTCCCTCGAGGCTTTCCCACAGGGCTGTCCCACGTGCCACCGTGGTGTGAGTCGATCCTCGGCGTGAAAGATGAGCCAGTGTAGGGCAAAGAGGTTCCTCTGGAATGGACTGAGACATCTGGGGGACTCCTGGAATGGTGGTACGACCATGGAGTTCCTCTCGCCTTTCCTGTTGAGAGTGCCTCCTCTTTAGATGCGACGGGAACGCCGGGAATTCTTTCCCGTCTAAAGTAGGGAAAGGTTCCCTCATCTCGAGCTACGAGGGGGAAACGGGGCTCCTCTGGATGTGGGCGGGACCATCGTGCTTCCTCTCGAGTGGAGACGGGTATGGCGGTGAACTTCTTGAGTTGCAGCAAGGGTGTGAAAGACCCTTTCGAAGTTCCAGAGGTTAGGCGTCATTAGTCTCCAGACGCCTCATCGGAAATAGGCCTCATCTCGCCTGGAAGGGAGAACTTCCTGGATTTTCTCGAGTTGCGGCAGGTGTTCTCGAGTTACGACGGGGACCTCAGGGACCCGCCCTGGTGGCCTCAGGAGAGGCCAGTCCCCATGCGAGTTGCTAGGGGGCCTCTCGGGATTCCTCTCCCGTCGATACCGGGGCCAAAAACCTTGTGTGGAGTCAGGGCCGGAACCGAGGATTCCTCTCAGGGGCTGACATGGATCTTTGGGTACTTCTGGAGTCTCCCCAGGGGAGTCAGGCTTCGTCTCGAGTCGGGGCATGCACGTGCGCTTTCCTTCCAGGCTGTAGCAGCAATGTCACGCTTCCCGTGGCGTGGATCAAAGGATCTGAGGTTTTCCCTCGAGGCTTTCCCTCGAGGCTTTCCCACAGGGCTGTCCCACGTGCCACCGTGGTGTGAGTCGATCCTCGGCGGGAAAGATGAGCCAGTGCAGGGCAAAGAGGTTCCTCTGGAATGGACTGAGACATCTGGGGGACTCTTGGAATGGTGGTACGACCATGGAGTTCCTCTCGCCTTTCCTGTTGAGAGTGCCACCTCTTGAGATGCGACGGGAACGCCGGGAATTCTTTCCCGTTGAAAGCAGGGAAAGGATCCCTCATCTCGAGCTACGAGGGGGAAACGGGGCTCCTCTGGATGTGGGCGGGACCATCGTGCTTCCTCTCGAGTGGAGACGGGTATGGCGGTGAACTTCTTGAGTTGCAGCAAGGGTGTGAAAGACCCTTTCGAAGTTCCAGAGATTAGGCGTCATTAGTCTCCAGACGCCTCATCGGAAATAGGCCTCATCTCGCCTGGAAGGGAGAACTTCCTGGATTTTCTCGAGTTGCGGCAGGTGTTCTCGAGTTACGACGGGGACCTCAGGGACCCGCCCTGGTGGCCTCAGGAGAGGCCAGTCCCCATGCGAGTTGCTAGGGGGCCTCTCGGGATTCCTCTCCCGTCGATACCGGGGCCAAAAACCTTGTGTGGAGTCAGGGCCGGAACCGAGGATTCCTCTCAGGGGCTGACATGGATCTTTGGGTACTTCTGGAGTCTCCCCAGGGGAGTCAGGCCTCGTCTCGAGTCGGGGCATGCACGTGCACTTTCCTTCCAGGCTGTAGCAGCAATGTCACGCTTCCCGTGGCGTGGATCAAAGGATCTGTGGTTTTCCGTCGAGGCTTTCCCTCGAGGCTTTCCCACAGGGCTGTCCCACGTGCCACCGTGGTGTGAGTCGATCCTCGGCGTGAAAGATGAGCCAGTGCAGGGCAAACAGGTTCCTCTGGAATGGACTGAGACATCTGGGGGACTCTTGGAATGGTGGTAAGACCATGGAGTTCCTCTCGCCTTTCCTATTAAGAGTGCCTCCTCTTGAGATGCGACGGGAACTCCGGAAATTCTTTCCCGTTGAAAGCAGGGAAAGGATCCCTCATCTCGAGCTACGAGGGGGAAACAGGGCTCCTCTGGATGTGGGCGGGACTATCGTGCTTCCTCTCGTGTGGAGACGGGTATGGCGGTGAACTTCTTGAGTTGCAGCAAGGGTGTGAAAGACCCTTTCGAAGTTCCAGAGGTTAGGTGTCATTAGTCTCCAGACGCCTCATCGGAAATAGGCCTCATCTCGCCTGGAAGGGAGAACTTCCTGGATTTTCTCGAGTTGCGGCAGGTGTTCTCGAGTTACGACGGGGACCTCAGGGACCCGCCCTGGTGGCCTCAGGAGAGGCCAGTCCCCATGCGAGTTGCTAGGGGGCCTCTCGGGATTCCTCTCCCGTCGATACCGGGGCCAAAAACCTTGTGTGGAGTCAGGGCCGGAACCGAGGATTCCTCTCAGGGGCTGACATGGATCTTGGGGTGCTTCTGAAGTCTCCCCAGGGGAATCAAGCCTCGTTTCGAGTGGTGGCATGCACGTGCGCTTTCCCTCCAGGCTGTAGCAGCAATGTCACGCTTCCCGTCGCATGAATCAAAGGATCTGTGGTTTTCCCTCGAGGCTTTCCCTCGAGGCTTTCCCACAGGGCTGTCCCACGTGCCACCGTGGTGTGAGTCGATCCTCGGCGTGAAAGATGAGCCAGTGCAGGGCAAAGAGGTTCCTCTGGAATGGACTGAGACGTCTGGGGGACTCTTGGAATGGTGGTACGACCATGGAGTTCCTCTCGCCTTTCCTGTTGAGAGTGCCTCCTCTTGAGATGCGACGGGAACGCCGGGAATTCCTTCCCGTTGAAAGCAGGAAAGGATCCCTCATCTCGAGCTCCGAGAGGGAAACGGGGCTCCTCTGGATGTGGGCGGGACCATCGTGCTTCCTCTCGAGTGGAGACGGGTATGGCGGTGAACTTCTTGAGTTGCAGCAAGGGTGTGAAACACCCTTTCGAAATTCCAGAGGTTAGGTGTCATTAGTCTCCAGACGCCTCATCGGAAATAGGCCTCATCTCGCCTGGAAGGGAGAACTTCCTGGATTTTCTCGAGTTGCGGCAGGTGTTCTCGAGTTAAGACGGGGACCTCAGGGACCCGCCCTGGTGGCCTCAGGAGAGGCCAGTCCCCATGCGAGGTGCTAGGGGGCCTCTCGGGATTCCTCTCCCGTCGATACCGGGGCCAAAAAGCTTGTGTGGAGTCAGGGCCGGAACCGAGGATTCCTCTCAGGGGCTGACATGGATCTTTGGGTACTTCTGGAGTCTCCCCAGAGGAGTTAGGCCTCGATTCGAGTGGGGGCATGCACGTGCGCTTTCCTTCCAGGCTGTAGCAGCAATGTCACGCTTCCCGTGGCGTGTATCAAAGGATTTGTGGTTTTCCCTCGAGACTTTCCCACAGGGCTGTCCCACGTGCCACCGTGGTGTGAGTCGATCCTCGGCGTGAAAGATGAGCCAGTGCAGGGCAAAGAGGTTCCTCTGGAATGGACTGAGACATCTGGGGGACTCTTGGAATGGTGGTACGACCATGGAGTTCCTCTCGCCTTTCCTGTTGAGAGTGCCTCCTCTTGAGATGCGACAGGAACGCCGGGAATTCTTTCCCGTTGAAAGCAGGGAAAGGATCCCTCATCTCGAGCTACGAGGGGGAAACGGGGCTCCTCTGGATGTGGGCGGGACCATCGTGCTTCCTCTCTAGTGGACACGGGTATGGCGGTGAACTTCTTGAGTTGCAGCAAGGGTGTGAAAGACCCTTTCGAAGTTCCAGAGGTTAGGTGTCATTAGTCTCCAGACGCCTCATCGGAAATAGGCCTCATCTCGCCTGGAAGGGAGAACTTCCTGGATTTTCTCGAGTTGCGGCAGGTGTTCTCGAGTTACGACGGGGACCTCAGGGACCCGCCCTGGTGGCCTCAGGAGAGGCCAGTCCCCATGCGATGTGCTAGGGGGCCTCTCGGGATTCCTCTCCCGTCGATACCGGGGCCAAAAACCTTGTGTGGAGTCAGGGCCGGAACCGAGGATTCCTCTCAGGGGCTGACATGGATCTTTGGGTACTTCTGGAGTCTCCCCAGGGGAGTCAGGCCTCGTCTCGAGTGGGGGCATGCACGTGCGCTTTCCTTCCAGGCTGTAGCAGCAATGTCACGCTTCCTGTCGCGTGGATCAAAGGATCTGTGGTTTTCCCTCGAGGCTTTCCCTCGAGGCTTTCCCACAGGGCTGTCCCACGTGCCACCGTGGTGTGAGTCGATCCTCGGCGTGAAAGATGAGCCAGTGTAGGGCAAAGAGGTTCCTCTGGAATGGACTGAGACATCTGGGGGACTCCTGGAATGGTGGTACGACCATGGAGTTCCTCTCGCCTTTCCTGTTGAGAGTGCCTCCTCTTTAGATGCGACGGGAACGCCGGGAATTCTTTCCCGTCTAAAGTAGGGAAAGGTTCCCTCATCTCGAGCTACGAGGGGGAAACGGGGCTCCTCTGGATGTGGGCGGGACCATCGTGCTTCCTCTCGAGTGGAGACGGGTATGGCGGTGAACTTCTTGAGTTGCAGCAAGGGTGTGAAAGACCCTTTCGAAGTTCCAGAGGTTAGGCGTCATTAGTCTCCAGACGCCTCATCGGAAATAGGCCTCATCTCGCCTGGAAGGGAGAACTTCCTGGATTTTCTCGAGTTGCGGCAGGTGTTCTCGAGTTACGACGGGGACCTCAGGGACCCGCCCTGGTGGCCTCAGGAGAGGCCAGTCCCCATGCGAGTTGCTAGGGGGCCTCTCGGGATTCCTCTCCCGTCGATACCGGGGCCAAAAACCTTGTGTGGAGTCAGGGCCGGAACCGAGGATTCCTCTCAGGGGCTGACATGGATCTTTGGGTACTTCTGGAGTCTCCCCAGGGGAGTCAGGCTTCGTCTCGAGTCGGGGCATGCACGTGCGCTTTCCTTCCAGGCTGTAGCAGCAATGTCACGCTTCCCGTGGCGTGGATCAAAGGATCTGAGGTTTTCCCTCGAGGCTTTCCCTCGAGGCTTTCCCACAGGGCTGTCCCACGTGCCACCGTGGTGTGAGTCGATCCTCGGCGGGAAAGATGAGCCAGTGCAGGGCAAAGAGGTTCCTCTGGAATGGACTGAGACATCTGGGGGACTCTTGGAATGGTGGTACGACCATGGAGTTCCTCTCGCCTTTCCTGTTGAGAGTGCCACCTCTTGAGATGCGACGGGAACGCCGGGAATTCTTTCCCGTTGAAAGCAGGGAAAGGATCCCTCATCTCGAGCTACGAGGGGGAAACGGGGCTCCTCTGGATGTGGGCGGGACCATCGTGCTTCCTCTCGAGTGGAGACGGGTATGGCGGTGAACTTCTTGAGTTGCAGCAAGGGTGTGAAAGACCCTTTCGAAGTTCCAGAGATTAGGCGTCATTAGTCTCCAGACGCCTCATCGGAAATAGGCCTCATCTCGCCTGGAAGGGAGAACTTCCTGGATTTTCTCGAGTTGCGGCAGGTGTTCTCGAGTTACGACGGGGACCTCAGGGACCCGCCCTGGTGGCCTCAGGAGAGGCCAGTCCCCATGCGAGTTGCTAGGGGGCCTCTCGGGATTCCTCTCCCGTCGATACCGGGGCCAAAAACCTTGTGTGGAGTCAGGGCCGGAACCGAGGATTCCTCTCAGGGGCTGACATGGATCTTGGGGTGCTTCTGGAGTCTCCCCAGGGGAGTCAGGCCTCGTCTCGAGTCGGGGCATGCACGTGCACTTTCCTTCCAGGCTGTAGCAGCAATGTCACGCTTCCCGTGGCGTGGATCAAAGGATCTGTGGTTTTCCTTCGAGGCTTTCCCTCGAGGCTTTCCCACAGGGCTGTCCCACGTGCCACCGTGGTGTGAGTCGATCCTCGGCGTGAAAGATGAGCCAGTGCAGGGCAAACAGGTTCCTCTGGAATGGACTGAGACATCTGGCGGACTCTTGGAATGGTGGTAAGACCATGGAGTTCCTCTCGCCTTTCCTATTAAGAGTGCCTCCTCTTGAGATGCGACGGGAACTCCGGAAATTCTTTCCCGTTGAAAGCAGGGAAAGGATCCCTCATCTCGAGCTACGAGGGGGAAACGGGGCTCCTCTGGATGTGGGCGGGACTATCGTGCTTCCTCTCGTGTGGAGACGGGTATGGCGGTGAACTTCTTGAGTTGCAGCAAGGGTGTGAAAGACCCTTTCGAAGTTCCAGAGGTTAGGTGTCATTAGTCTCCAGACGCCTCATCGGAAATAGGCCTCATCTCGCCTGGAAGGGAGAACTTCCTGGATTTTCTCGAGTTGCGGCAGGTGTTCTCGAGTTACGACGGGGACCTCAGGGACCCGCCCTGGTGGCCTCAGGAGAGGCCAGTCCCCATGCGAGTTGCTAGGGGGCCTCTCGGGATTCCTCTCCCGTCGATACCGGGGCCAAAAACCTTGTGTGGAGTCAGGGCCGGAACCGAGGATTCCTCTCAGGGGCTGACATGGATCTTGGGGTGCTTCTGAAGTCTCCCCAGGGGAATCAAGCCTCGTTTCGAGTGGTGGCATGCACGTGCGCTTTCCCTCCAGGCTGTAGCAGCAATGTCACGCTTCCCGTCGCATGAATCAAAGGATCTGTGGTTTTCCCTCGAGGCTTTCCCTCGAGGCTTTCCCACAGGGCTGTCCCACGTGCCACCGTGGTGTGAGTCGATCCTCGGCGTGAAAGATGAGCCAGTGCAGGGCAAAGAGGTTCCTCTGGAATGGACTGAGACGTCTGGGGGACTCTTGGAATGGTGGTACGACCATGGAGTTCCTCTCGGCTTTCCTGTTGAGAGTGCCTCCTCTTGAGATGCGACGGGAACGCCGGGAATTCTTTCCCGTTGAAAGCAGGGAAAGGATCCCTCATCTCGAGCTACGGGGGGGAAACGGGGCTCCTCTGGATGCGGGCGGGACCATCGTGCTTCCTCTCGAGTGGAGACGGGTATGGCGGTGAACTTCTTGAGTTGCAGCAAGGGTGTGAAAGACCCTTTCGAAGTTCCAGAGGTTAGGTGTCATTAATCTCCAGACGCCTCATCGGAAATAGGCCTCATCTCGCCTGGAAGGGAGAACTTCCTGGATTTTCTCGTGTTGCGGCAGGTGTTCTCGAGTTACGACGGGGACCTCAGGGACCCGCCCTGGTGGCCTCAGGAAAGGCCAGTCCCCATGCGAGTTGCTAGGTGGCCTCTCGGGATTCCTCTCCCGTCGGTTCCGGGGCCAAAATCCTTGTGTGGAGTCAGGGCCAGAACCGAGGATTCCTCTCAGGGGCTGGCATGGATCTTTGGGTACTTCTGGAGTCTCCCCATGGGAGTCAGGCCTCGTCTCGAGTGGGGGCATGCACGTGCACTTTCCTTCCAGGCTGTAGCAGCAATGTCACGCTTCCCGTCACGTGGATCAAAGGATCTGTGGTTTTCCCTCGAGGCTTTCCCTCGTGGCTTTCCCACAGGGCTGTCCCACGTGCCACCGTTGTGTGAGTCGATCCTCGGCGTGAAAGATGAGCCAGTGCAGGGCAAAGAGGTTCCTCTGGAATGGACTGAGACATCTGGGGGACTCTTGGAATGGTGGTACGACCATGGAGTTGCTCTCGACTTTCCTGTTGAGAGTGCCTCCTCTTGAGATGCGACGGGAATGCCGGGAATTCTTTCCCGTTGAAAGCAGGGAAAGGATCCCTCATTTCGAGCTACGAGGGGGAAACGGGGCTCCTCTGGATGTGGGCGGGACCATCGTGCTTCCTCTCGAGTGGAGACGGGTATGGCGGTGAACTTCTTGAGTTGCAGCGAGGGTGTGAAAGACCCTTTCGAAGTTCCAGATGTTAGGTGTCATTAGTCTCCAGACGCCTCATCGGAAATAGGCCTCATCTCGCCTGGAAGGGAGAACTTCCTGGATTTTCTCGAGTTGCGGCAGGTGTTCTCGAGTTACGACGGGGACCTCAGGGACCCGCCCTGGTGGCCTCAGGAGAGGCCAGTCCCCATTCGAGTTGCTAGGGGGCCTCTCGGGATTCCTCTCCCGTCGATACCGGGGCCAAAAACCTTGTGTGGAGTCAGGGCCGGAACCGAGGATTCCTCTCAGGGGCTGACATGGATCTTTGGGTACTTCTGGAGTCTCCCCAGGGGAGTCAGGCCTCGTCTCGAGTCGGGGCATGCACGTGCGCTTTCCTTCCAGGCTGTAGCAGCAATGTCACGCTTCCCGTGGCGTGGATCAAAGGATCTGAGGTTTTCCCTCGAGGCTTTCCCTCGAGGCTTTCCCACAGGGCTGTCCCACGTGCCACCGTGGTCTGAGTCGATCCTCGGCGGGAAAGATGAGCCAGTGCAGGGCAAAGAGGTTCCTCTGGAATGGACTGAGACATCTGGGGGACTCTTGGAATGGTGGTACGACCATGGAGTTCCTCTCGCCTTTCCTGTTGAGAGTGCCTCCTCTTGAGATGCGACGGGAACGCCGGGAATTCTTTCCCGTTGAAAGCAGGGAAAGGATCCCTCATCTCGAGCTACGAGGGGGAAACGGGGCTCCTCTGGATGTGGGCGGGACCATCGTGCTTCCTCTCGAGTGGAGACGGGTATGGCGGTGAACTTCTTGAGTTGCAGCAAGGGTGTGAAAGACCCTTTCGAAGTTCCAGAGATTAGGCGTCATTAGTCTCCAGACTCCTCATCGGAAATAGGCCTCATCTCGCCTGGAAGGGAGAACTTCCTGGATTTTCTCGAGTTGCGGCAGGTGTTCTCGAGTTACGACGGGAACCTCAGGGACCCGCCCTGGTGGCCTCAGGAGAGGCCAGTCCCCATGCGAGTTGCTAGGGGGCCTCTCGGGATTCCTCTCCCGTCGATACCGGGGCCAAAAACCTTGTGTGGAGTCAGGGCCGGAACCGAGGATTCCTCTCAGGGGCTGACATGGATCTTTGGGTACTTCTGGAGTCTCCCCAGGGGAGTCAGGCCTCGTCACAAGTCGGGGCATGCACGTGCACTTTCCTTCCAGGCTGTAGCAGCAATGTCACGCTTCCCGTGGCGTGGATCAAAGGATCTGTGGTTTTCCTTCGAGGCTTTCCCTCGAGGCTTTCCCACAGGGCTGTCCCACGTGCCACCGTGGTGTGAGTCGATCCTCGGCGTGAAAGATGAGCCAGTGCAGGGCAAAGAGGTTCCTCTGGAATGGACTGAGACATCTTGGGGACTCTTGGAATGGTGGTAAGACCATGGAGTTCCTCTCGCCTTTCCTATTAAGAGTGCCTCCTCTTGAGATGCGACGGGAACGCCGGAAATTCTTTCCCGTTGAAAGCAGGGAAAGGATCCCTCATCTCGAGCTACGAGGGGGAAACGGGGCTCCTCTGGATGTGGGCGGGACTATCGTGCTTCCTCTCGTGTGGAGACGGGTATGGCGGTGAACTTCTTGAGTTGCAGCAAGGGTGTGAAAGACCCTTTCGAAGTTCCAGAGGTTAGGTGTCATTAGTCTCCAGACGCCTCATCGGAAATAGGCCTCATCTCGCCTGGAAGGGAGAACTTCCTGGATTTTCTCGAGTTGCGGCAGGTGTTCTCGAGTTACGACGGGGACCTCAGGGACCCGCCCTGGTGGCCTCAGGAGAGGCCAGTCCCCATGCGAGTTGCTAGGGGGCCGCTCGGGATTCCTTTCCCGTCGATACCGGGGCCAAAAACCTTGTGTGGAGTCAGGGCCGGAACCGAGGATTCCTCTCAGGGGCTGACATGGATCTTGGGGTGCTTCTGAAGTCTCCCCAGGGGAATCAAGCCTCGTTTCGAGTGGTGGCATGCACGTGCGCTTTCCCTCCAGGCTGTAGCAGCAATGTCACGCTTCCCGTCGCATGAATCAAAGGATCTGTGGTTTTCCCTCGAGGCTTTCCCTCGAGGCTTTCCCACAGGGCTGTCCCACGTGCCACCGTGGTGTGAGTCGATCCTCGGCGTGAAAGATGAGCCAGTGCAGGGCAAAGAGGTTCCTCTGGAATGGACTGAGACGTCTGGGGGACTCTTGGAATGGTGGTACGACCATGGAGTTCCTCTCGCCTTTCCTGTTGAGAGTGCCTCCTCTTGAGATGCGACGGGAACGCCGGGAATTCTTTCCCGTTGAAAGCAGGGAAAGGATCCCTCATCTCGAGCTACGGGGGGGAAACGGGGCTCCTCTGGATGCGGGCGGGACCATCGTGCTTCCTCTCGAGTGGAGACGGGTATGGCGGTGAACTTCTTGAGTTGCAGCAAGGGTGTGAAAGACCCTTTCGAAGTTCCAGAGGTTAGGTGTCATTAATCTCCAGACGCCTCATCGGAAATAGGCCTCATCTCGCCTGGAAGGGAGAACTTCCTGGATTTTCTCGTGTTGCGGCAGGTGTTCTCGAGTTACGACGGGGACCTCAGGGACCCGCCCTGGTGGCCTCAGGAAAGGCCAGTCCCCATGCGAGTTGCTAGGTGGCCTCTCGGGATTCCTCTCCCGTCGGTTCCGGGGCCAAAATCCTTGTGTGGAGTCAGGGCCAGAACCGAGGATTCCTCTCAGGGGCTGGCATGGATCTTTGGGTACTTCTGGAGTCTCCCCATGGGAGTCAGGCCTCGTCTCGAGTGGGGGCATGCACGTGCGCTTTCCTTCCAGGCTGTAGCAGCAATGTCACGCTTCCCGTCACGTGGATCAAAGGATCTGTGGTTTTCCCTCGAGGCTTTCCCTCGTGGCTTTCCCA
This sequence comes from Capricornis sumatraensis, assembly GCF_032405125.1. Taxonomy (NCBI): domain Eukaryota; kingdom Metazoa; phylum Chordata; class Mammalia; order Artiodactyla; family Bovidae; genus Capricornis; species Capricornis sumatraensis. Next base: position 4,939,500 of record NW_027184614.1, on the reverse strand, counting down.
CAGGGCTGTCCCACGTGCCACCGTTGTGTGAGTCGATCCTCGGCGTGAAAGATGAGCCAGTGCAGGGCAAAGAGGTTCCTCTGGAATGGACTGAGACATCTGGGGGACTCTTGGAATGGTGGTACGACCATGGAGTTGCTCTCGACTTTCCTGTTGAGAGTGCCTCCTCTTGAGATGCGACGGGAATGCCGGGAATTCTTTCCCGTTGAAAGCAGGGAAAGGATCCCTCATTTCGAGCTACGAGGGGGAAACGGGGCTCCTCTGGATGTGGGCGGGACCATCGTGCTTCCTCTCGAGTGGAGACGGGTATGGCGGTGAACTTCTTGAGTTGCAGCGAGGGTGTGAAAGACCCTTTCGAAGTTCCAGATGTTAGGTGTCATTAGTCTCCAGACGCCTCATCGGAAATAGGCCTCATCTCGCCTGGAAGGGAGAACTTCCTGGATTTTCTCGAGTTGCGGCAGGTGTTCTCGAGTTACGACGGGGACCTCAGGGACCCGCCCTGGTGGCCTCAGGAGAGGCCAGTCCCCATGCGAGTTGCTAGGGGGCCTCTCGGGATTCCTCTCCCGTCGATACCGGGGCCAAAAACCTTGTGTGGAGTCAGGGCCGGAACCGAGGATTCCTCTCAGGGGCTGACATGGATCTTTGGGTACTTCTGGAGTCTCCCCAGGGGAGTCAGGCCTCGTCTCGAGTCGGGGCATGCACGTGCGCTTTCCTTCCAGGCTGTAGCAGCAATGTCACGCTTCCCGTGGCGTGGATCAAAGGATCTGAGGTTTTCCCTCGAGGCTTTCCCTCGAGGCTTTCCCACAGGGCTGTCCCACGTGCCACCGTGGTGTGAGTCGATCCTCGGCGGGAAAGATGAGCCAGTGCAGGGCAAAGAGGTTCCTCTGGAATGGACTGAGACATCTGGGGGACTCTTGGAATGGTGGTACGACCATGGAGTTCCTCTCGCCTTTCCTGTTGAGAGTGCCTCCTCTTGAGATGCGACGGGAACGCCGGGAATTCTTTCCCGTTGAAAGCAGGGAAAGGATCCCTCATCTCGAGCTACGAGGGGGAAACGGGGCTCCTCTGGATGTGGGCGGGACCATCGTGCTTCCTCTCGAGTGGAGACGGGTATGGCGGTGAACTTCTTGAGTTGCAGCAAGGGTGTGAAAGACCCTTTCGAAGTTCCAGAGATTAGGCGTCATTAGTCTCCAGACTCCTCATCGGAAATAGGCCTCATCTCGCCTGGAAGGGAGAACTTCCTGGATTTTCTCGAGTTGCGGCAGGTGTTCTCGAGTTACGACGGGAACCTCAGGGACCCGCCCTGGTGGCCTCAGGAGAGGCCAGTCCCCATGCGAGTTGCTAGGGGGCCTCTCGGGATTCCTCTCCCGTCGATACCGGGGCCAAAAACCTTGTGTGGAGTCAGGGCCGGAACCGAGGATTCCTCTCAGGGGCTGACATGGATCTTTGGGTACTTCTGGAGTCTCCCCAGGGCAGTCAGGCCTCGTCACAAGTCGGGGCATACACGTGCACTTTCCTTCCAGGCTGTAGCAGCAATGTCACGCTTCCCGTGGCATGGATCAAAGGATCTGTGGTTTTCCTTCGAGGCTTTCCCTCGAGGCTTTCCCACAGGGCTGTCCCACGTGCCACCGTGGTGTGAGTCGATCCTCGGCGTGAAAGATGAGCCAGTGCAGGGCAAAGAGGTTCCTCTGGAATGGACTGAGACATCTGGGGGACTCTTGGAATGGTGGTAAGACCATGGAGTTCCTCTCGCCTTTCCTATTAAGAGTGCCTCCTCTTGAGATGCGACGGGAACGCCGGAAATTCTTTCCCGTTGAAAGCAGGGAAAGGATCCCTCATCTCGAGCTACGAGGGGGAAACGGGGCTCCTCTGGATGTGGGCGGGACTATCGTGCTTCCTCTCGTGTGGAGACGGGTATGGCGGTGAACTTCTTGAGTTGCAGCAAGGGTGTGAAAGACCCTTTCGAAGTTCCAGAGGTTAGGTGTCATTAGTCTCCAGACGCCTCATCGGAAATAGGCCTCATCTCGCCTGGAAGGGAGAACTTCCTGGATTTTCTCGAGTTGCGGCAGGTGTTCTCGAGTTACGACGGGGACCTCAGGGACCCGCCCTGGTGGCCTCAGGAGAGGCCAGTCCCCATGCGAGTTGCTAGGGGGCCTCTCGGGATTCCTCTCCCGTCGATACCGGGGCCAAAAACCTTGTGTGAAGTCAGGGCCGGAACCGAGGATTCCTCTCAAGGGCTGACATGGATCTTGGGGTGCTTCTGAAGTCTCCCCAGGGGAATCAAGCCTCGTCTCAAGTGGTGGCATGCACGTGCGCTTTCCCTCCAGGCTGTAGCAGCAATGTCACGCTTCCCGTCGCATGAATCAAAGGATCTGTGGTTTTCCCTCGAGGCTTTCCCTCGAGGCTTTCCCACAGGGCTGTCCCACGTGCCACCGTGGTGTGAGTCGATCCTTGGTGTGAAAGATGAGCCTGTGCAGGGCAAAGAGGTTCCTGTGGAATGGACTGAGACATCTGGGGGACTCTTGGAATGGTGGTACGACCATGGAGTTCCTCTCGCTTTCCTGTTGAGAGTGCCTCCTCTTGAGATGCGACGGGAACGCCGGGAATTCTTTCCCGTTGAAAGCAGGGAAAGGATCCCTCATCTCGAGCTACGAGGGGGAAACGGGGCTCCTCTGGATGCGGGCGGGACCATCGTGCTTCCTCTCGAGTGGAGACGGGTATGGCGGTGAACTTCTTGAGTTGCAGCAAGGGTGTGAAAGACCCTTTCGAAGTTCCAGAGGTTAGGTGTCATTAGTCTCCAGACGCCTCATCGGAAATAGGCCTCATCTCGCTTGGAAGGGAGAACTTCCTGGATTTTCTCGTGTTGCGGCAGGTGTTCTCGAGTTACGACAGGGACCTCAGGGACCCGCCCTGGTGGCCTCAGGAAAGGCCAGTCCCCATGCGAGTTGCTAGGTGGCCTCTCGGGATTCCTCTCCCGTCGGTTCCGGGGCCAAAATCCTTGTGTGGAGTCAGGGCTGGAACCGAGGATTCCTCTCAGGGGCTGGCATGGATCTTTGGGTACTTCTGGAGTCTCCCCATGGGAGTCAGGCCTCGTCTCGAGTGGGGGCATGCACGTACGCTTTCCTTCCAGGCTGTAGCAGCAATGTCACGCTTCCCGTCGCGTGGATCAAAGGATCTGTGGTTTTCCCTCGAGGCTTTCCCTCGAGGCTTTCCCACAGGGCTGTCCCACGTGCCACCGTGGTGTGAGTCGATCCTCGGCGTGAAAGATGAGCCAGTGCAGGGCAAAGAGGTTCCTCTGGAATGGACTGAGACCTCTGGGGGACTCTTGGAATGGTGGTACGACCATGGAGTTGCTCTCGACTTTCCTGTTGAGAGTGCCTCCTCTTGAGATGCGACGGGAATGCCGGGAATTCTTTCCCGTTGAAAGCAGGGAAAGGATCCCTCATTTCGAGCTACGAGGGGGAAACGGGGCTCCTCTGGATGTGGGCAGGACCATCGTGCTTCCTCTCGAGTGGAGACGGGTATGGCGGTGAACTTCTTGAGTTGCAGCAAGGGTGTGAAAGACCCTTTAGAAATTCCAGAGGTTAGGTGTCATTCGTCTCCAGACGCCTCATCGGAAATAGGCCTCATCTCGCCTGGAAGGGAGAACTTCCTGGATTTTCTCGAGTTGCGGCAGGTGTTTTCAAGTTACGACGGGGACCTCAGGGACCCGCTCTGGTGGTCTCAGGAGAGGCCAGTCCCCATGCGAGTTGCTAGGGGGCCTCTCGGGATTCCTCTCCCGTCGATACCGGGGCCAAAAACCTTGTGTTGGGTCAGGGCCGGAACCGAGGATTCCTCTCAGGGGCTGACATGGATCTTTGGGTACTTCTGGAGTCTCCCCAAGGACGTCAGGCTTAGTCACGAGTCGGGGCATGCACGTGCGCTTTCCTTCCAGGCTGTAGCAGCAATGTCACGCTTCCCGTCGCGTGGATCAAAGGATCTGTGGTTTTCCCTCGAGGCTTTCCCACAGGGCTGTCCCACGTGCCACCGTGGTCTGAGTCTATCCTCGGCGTGAAAGATGAGCCAGTGCAGGGCAAAGAGGTTCCTCTGGAATGGACTGAGACATCTGGGGGACTCTTGGAATGGTGGTACGACCATGGAGTTCCTCTCGCCTTTCCTGTTGAGAGTGCCTCCTCTTGAGATGCGATGGGAAAGCCGGGAATTCTTTCCCGTTGAAAGCAGGGAAAGGATCCCACATCTCGAGCTACGAGGGGGAAACGGGGCTCCTCTGGATGTGGGCGGGACCATCGTGCTTCCTCTCGAGTGGAGACGGGTATTGGGGTGAACTTCTTGAGTTGCAGCAAGGGTGTGAAAGACCCTTTCGAAGTTCCAGAGGTTAGGTGTCATTTGTCTCCAGACGCCTCATCGGTAATAGGCCTCATCTCGCCTGGAAGGGAGAACTTCCTGGATTTTCTCGAGATGCGGCAGGTGTTCTCGAGTTACGACGGGGACCTCAGGGACCCGCCCTGGTGCCCTCAGGAGAGGCCAGTCCCCATGCGAGTTGCTAGGGGGCCTCTCGGGATTCCTCTCCCGTCGATACCGGGGCCAAAAACCTTGTGTGGAGTCAGGGCCGGAACCGAGGATTCCTCTCAGGGGCTGACATGGATCTTTGGGTACTTCTGGAGTCTCCCCAGGGGAGTCAGGCCTCGTCTCGAGTGGGGGCATGCACGTGCGCTTTCCTTCCAGGCTGTAGCAGCAATGTCACGCTTCCCGTCGCGTGGATCAAAGGATCTGTGGTTTTCCCTCGAGGCTTTCCCTCGAGGCTTTCCCACAGGGCTGTCCCACGTGCCACCGTGGTGTGAGTTGATCCTCGGCGTGGAAGATGAGCCAGTGCAGGGCTAAGAGGTTCCTATGGAATGGACTGAGACATCTGGGGGACTCTTGGAATGGTGGTACGACCATGGAGTTCCTCTCGCCTTTCCTGTTGAGAGTGCCTCCACTTGAGATGCGACGGGAACGCCGGGAATTCTTTCCCGTTGAAAGCAGGGAAAGGATCCCTCATCTGAGCTACGAGGGGGAAACGGGGCTCCTCTGGATGTGGGCGGTACCATCGTGCTTCCTCTCGAGTGGAGATGGGTATGGCGGAGAACTTCTTGAGTTGCAGCAAGGGTGTGAGAGAACCTTTCGAAGTTCAAGAGGTTAGGTGTCATTAGTCTCCAGACGCCTCATCGGAAATAGGCCTCATCTCGCCTGGAAGAGAGAACTTCCTGGATTTTCTCGAGTTGCGGCAGGTGTTCTCGAGTTACGACGGGGACCTCAGGGACCCGCCCTGGTGGCCTCAGGAGAGGCCAGTCCCCATGCGAGTTGCTAGGGGGCCTCTCGGGGTCCTCTCCCGTCGATACCGGGGCCAAAATCCTTGTGTGGAGTCAGGGACGGAACCGAGGATTCCTCTCAGGGGCTGACATGGATCGTTGGGTACTTCTGGAGTCTCCCCAGCGGAGTCAGGCCTCGTCTCGAGTGGGGGCATGCACGTGCGCTTTCCTTCCAGGCTGTAGCAGCAATTTCACGCTTCCCGTCCCTGGATCAAAGGATCTGTGGTTTTCCCTCGAGGCTTTCCCTCGAGGCTTTCCCACAGGGCTGTCCCACGTGCCACCGTGGTGTGAGTCGATCCTTGGTGTGAAAGATGAGCCTGTGCAGGGCAAAGAGGTTCCTGTGGAATGGACTGAGACATCTGGGGGACTCGTGGAATGGTGGTACGACCATGGAGTTCCTCTCGCCTTTCCTGTTGAGAGTGCCTCCTCTTGAGATGCGACGAGAATGCCGGGAATTCTTTCCCGTTGAAAGCAGGGAAAGGATCCCTCATCTCGAGCTACGAGGGGGAAACGGGGCTCTTCTGGATGTGGGCGGGACCATCGTGCTTCCTCTCGAGTGGAGACGGGTATGGCGGTGAACTTCTTGAATTGCCGCAAGGGTGTGAAAGACCCTTTCGAATTTCCAGAGGTTAGGTGTCATTAGTCTCCAGACGCCTCATCGGAAATAGGCCTCATCTCGCCTGGAAGGGAGAACTTCCTGGATTTTCTCGAGTTGCGGCAGGTGTTCTCGAGTTACGACGGGGACCACAGGGACCCGCCCTGGTGGCCTCAGGAGAGGCCAGTCACCATGCGAGTTTCTAGGGGGCCTCTCGGGATTCCTCTCCCGTCGATACCGGGGCCAAAAACCTTGTGTGGAGTCAGGGCCGGAACCGAGGATTCCTCTCAGGGGCTGACATGGATCTTTGGGTACTTCTGGAGTCTCCCCAGGGGAGTCAGGCCTCGTCTCGATTGGGGGCATGCACGTGCGCTTTCCTTCCAGGCTGTAGCAGCAATGTCACTCTTCCCGTGGCCTGGATCAAAGGATCTGTGGTTTTCCCTCGAGGCTTTCCCTCGAGGCTTTCCCACAGGGCTGTCCGACGTGCCACCGTGGTGTGAGTCGATCCTCGGCGTGAAAGATGAGCCAGTGCAGGGCAAAGAGGTTCCTCTGGAATGGACTGAGACATCTGGGGGACTCTTGGAATGGTGGTACGACCATGGATTTCCTCTCGCCTTTCCTGTTGAGAGTGCCTCCTCTTGAGATGCGACGGGAACGCCGGGAATTCTTTCCCGTTGAAAGCAGGGAAAGGATCCCACATCTCGAGCTACGAGGGGGAAACGGGGCTCCTCTGGATGTGGGCGGGTCCATCGTGCTTCCTCTCGAGTGGAGACGGGTATGGCGGTGAACTTCTTGAGTTGCAGCAAGGGTGTGAAAGACCCTTTCGAAGTTCCAGAGGTTAGGTATCATTAGTCTCCAGACGCCTCATCGGAAATAGGCCTCATCTCGCCTGGAAGGGAGAACTTTCTGTATTTTCTCGAGTTGCGGCAGGTGTTCTCGAGTTTCGACGGGGAGCTCAGGGACCCGCCCTGGTGGCCTCAGGAGAGGCCAGTCCCCATGCGAGTTGCTAGGTGGCCTCTCGGGATTCCTCTCCCGTCGGTTCCGGGGCCAAAATCCTTGTGTGGAGTCAGGGCCGGAACCGAGGATTCCTCTCAGGGGCTGGCATGGATCTTTGGGTACTTCTGGAGTCTCCCCATGGGAGTCAGGCCTCGTCTCGAGTGGGGGCATGCACGTACGCTTTCCTTCCAGGCTGTAGCAGCAATGTCACGCTTCCCGTCGCGTGGATCAAAGGATCTGTGGTTTTCCCTCGAGGCTTTCCCTCGAGGCTTTCCCACAGGGCTGTCCCACGTGCCACCGTGGTGTGAGTCGATCCTCGGCGTGAAAGATGAGCCAGTGCAGGGCAAAGAGGTTCCTCTGGAATGGACTGAGACCTCTGGGGGACTCTTGGAATGGTGGTACGACCATGGAGTTGCTCTCGACTTTCCTGTTGAGAGTGCCTCCTCTTGAGATGCGACGGGAATGCCGGGAATTCTTTCCCGTTGAAAGCAGGGAAAGGATCCCTCATTTCGAGCTACGAGGGGGAAACGGGGCTCCTCTGGATGTGGGCGGGACCATCGTGCTTCCTCTCGAGTGGAGACGGGTATGGCGGTGAACTTCTTGAGTTGCAGCAAGGGTGTGAAAGACCCTTTAGAAATTCCAGAGGTTAGGTGTCATTCGTCTCCAGACGCCTCATCGGAAATAGGCCTCATCTCGCCTGGAAGGGAGAACTTCCTGGATTTTCTCGAGTTGCGGCAGGTGTTTTCAAGTTACGACGGGGACCTCAGGGACCCGCTCTGGTGGTCTCAGGAGAGGCCAGTCCCCATGCGAGTTGCTAGGGGGCCTCTCGGGATTCCTCTCCCGTCGATACCGGGGCCAAAAACCTTGTGTGGAGTCAGGGCCGGAACCGAGGATTCCTCTCAGGGGCTGACATGGATCTTTGGGTACTTCTGGAGTCTCCCCAAGGACGTCAGGCTTAGTCACGAGTCGGGGCATGCACGTGCGCTTTCCTTCCAGGCTGTAGCAGCAATGTCACGCTTCCCGTCGCGTGGATCAAAGGATCTGTGGTTTTCCCTCGAGGCTTTCCCACAGGGCTGTCCCACGTGCCAGCGTGGTGTGAGTCGATCCTCGGCGTGAAAGATGAGCCAGTGCAGGGCAAAGAGGTTCCTCTGGAATGGACTGAGACATCTGGGGGACTCTTGGAATGGTGGTACGACCATGGAGTTCCTCTCGCCTTTCCTGTTGAGAGTGCCTCCACTTGAGATGCGACGGGAACGCCGGGAATTCTTTCCCGTTGAAAGCAGGGAAAGGATCCCTCATCTGAGCTACGAGGGGGAAACGGGGCTCCTCTGGATGTGGGCGGTACCATCGTGCTTCCTCTCGAGTGGAGATGGGTATGGCGGAGAACTTCTTGAGTTGCAGCAAGGGTGTGAGAGAACCTTTCGAAGTTCAAGAGGTTAGGTGTCATTAGTCTCCAGACGCCTCATCGGAAATAGGCCTCATCTCGCCTGGAAGGGAGAACTTCCTGGATTTTCTCGAGTTGCGGCAGGTGTTCTCGAGTTACGACGGGGACCTCAGGGACCCGCCCTGGTGGCCTCAGGAGAGGCCAGTCCCCATGCGAGTTGCTAGGGGGCCTCTCGGGGTCCTCTCCCGTCGATACCGGGGCCAAAATCCTTGTGTGGAGTCAGGGACGGAACCGAGGATTCCTCTCAGGGGCTGACATGGATCGTTGGGTACTTCTGGAGTCTCCCCAGGGGAGTCAGGCCTCGTCTCGAGTGGGGGCATGCACGTGCGCTTTCCTTCCAGGCTGTAGCAGCAATTTCACGCTTCCCGTCCCTGGATCAAAGGATCTGTGGTTTTCCCTCGAGGCTTTCCCTCGAGGCTTTCCCACAGGGCTGTCCCACGTGCCACCGTGGTGTGAGTCGATCCTTGGTGTGAAAGATGAGCCAGTGCAGGGCAAAGAGGTTCCTGTGGAATGGACTGAGACATCTGGGGGACTCGTGGAATGGTGGTACGACCATGGAGTTCCTCTCGCCTTTCCTGTTGAGAGTGCCTCCTCTTGAGATGCGACGAGAACGCCGGGAATTCTTTCCCGTTGAAAGCAGGGAAAGGATCCCTCATCTCGAGCTACGAGGGGGAAACGGGGCTCTTCTGGATGTGGGCGGGACCATCGTGCTTCCTCTCGAGTGGAGACGGGTATGGCGGTGAACTTCTTGAATTGCCGCAAGGGTGTGAAAGACCCTTTCGAATTTCCAGAGGTTAGGTGTCATTAGTCTCCAGACGCCTCATCGGAAATAGGCCTCATCTCGCCTGGAAGGGAGAACTTCCTGGATTTTCTCGAGTTGTGGCAGGTGTTCTCGAGTTACGACGGGGACCTCAGGGACCCGCCCTGGTGGCCTCAGGAGAGGCCAGTCACCATGCGAGTTTCTAGGGGGCCTCTCGGGATTCCTCTCCCATCGATACCGGGGCCAAAAACCTTGTGTGGACTCAGGGCCGGAACCGAGGATTCCTCTCAGGGGCTGACATGGATCTTTGGGTACTTCTGGAGTCTCCCCAGGGGAGTCAGGCCTCGTCTCGATTGGGGGCATGCACGTGCGCTTTCCTTCCAGGCTGTAGCAGCAATGTCACTCTTCCCGTGGCCTGGATCAAAGGATCTGTGGTTTTCCCTCGAGGCTTTCCCACAGGGCTGTCCGACGTGCCACCGTGGTGTGAGTCGATCCTCGGCGTGAAAGATGAGCCAGTGCAGGGCAAAGAGGTTCCTCTGGAATGGACTGAGACATCTGGGGGACTCTTGGAATGGTGGTACGACCATGGATTTCCTCTCGCCTTTCCTGTTGAGAGTGCCTCCTCTTGAGATGCGACGGGAACGCCGGGAATTCTTTCCCGTTGAAAGCAGGGAAAGGATCCCACATCTCGAGCTACGAGGGGGAAACGGGGCTCCTCTGGATGTGGGCGGGACCATCGTGCTTCCTCTCGAGTGGAGACGGGTATGGTGGTGAACTTCTTGAGTTGCAGCAAGGGTGTGAAAGACCCTTTCGAAGTTCCAGAGGTTAGGTGTCATTAGTCTCCAGACGCCTCATCGGAAATAGGCCTCATCTCGCCTGGAAGGGAGAACTTCCTGGATTTTCTCGAGTTGCGGCAGGTGTTCTCGAGTTACGACGGGGACCTCAGGGACCCGCCCTGGTGGCCTCAGGAGAAGCCAGTCCCCATGCGAGTTGCTAGGGGGCCTCTCGGGATTCCTCTCCCGTCGATACCGGGGCCAAAAACCTTGTGTGAAGTCAGGGCCGGAACCGAGGATTCCTCTCAGGGGCTGACATGGATCTTGGGGTGCTTCTGAAGTCTCCCCAGGGGAATCAAACCTCGTCTCAAGTGGTGGCATGCACGTGCGCTTTCCCTCCAGGCTGTAGCAGCAATGTCACGCTTCCCGTCGCATGAATCAAAGGATCTGTGGTTTTCCCTCGAGGCTTTCCCTCGAGGCTTTCCCACAGGGCTGTCCCACGTGCCACCGTGGTGTGAGTCGATCCTCGGCGTGAAAGATGAGCCAGTGCAGGGCAAAGAGGTTCCTCTGGAATGGACTGAGACATCTGGGGGACTCTTGGAATGGTGGTACGACCATGGAGTTCCTCTCGCTTTCCTGTTGAGAGTGCCTCCTCTTGAGATGCGACGGGAACGCCGGGAATTCTTTCCCGTTGAAAGCAGGGAAAGGATCCCTCATCTCGAGCTACGAGGGGGAAACGGGGCTCCTCTGGATGCGGGCGGGACCATCGTGCCTCCTCTCGAGTGGAGACGGGTATGGCGGTGAACTTCTTGAGTTGCAGCAAGGGTGTGAAAGACCCTTTCGAAGTTCCAGAGGTTAGGTGTCATTAGTCTCCAGACGCCTCATCGGAAATAGGCCTCATCTCGCTTGGAAGGGAGAACTTCCTGGATTTTCTCGTGTTGCGGCAGGTGTTCTCGAGTTACGACGGGGACCTCAGGGACCCGCCCTGGTGGCCTCAGGAAAGGCCAGTCCCCATGCGAGTTGCTAGGTGGCCTCTCGGGATTCCTCTCCCGTCGATTCCGGGGCCAAAATCCTTGTGTGGAGTCAGGGCCGGAACCGAGGATTCCTCTCAGGGGCTGGCATGGATCTTTGGGTACTTCTGGAGTCTCCCCATGGGAGTCAGGCCTCGTCTCGAGTGGGGGCATGCACGTACGCTTTCCTTCCAGGCTGTAGCAGCAATGTCACGCTTCCCGTCGCGTGGATCAAAGGATCTGTGGTTTTCCCTCGAGGCTTTCCCTCGAGGCTTTCCCACAGGGCTGTCCCACGTGCCACCGTGGTGTGAGTCGATCCTCGGCGTGAAAGATGAGCCAGTGCAGGGCAAAGAGGTTCCTCTGGAATGGACTGAGACCTCTGGGGGACTCTTGGAATGGTGGTACGACCATGGAGTTGCTCTCGACTTTCCTGTTGAGAGTGCCTCCTCTTGAGATGCGACGGGAATGCCGGGAATTCTTTCCCGTTGAAAGCAGGGAAAGGATCCCTCATTTCGAGCTACGAGGGGGAAACGGGGCTCCTCTGGATGTGGGCGGGACCATCGTGCTTCCTCTCGAGTGGAGACGGGTATGGCGGTGAACTTCTTGAGTTGCAGCAAGGGTGTGAAAGACCCTTTAGAAATTCCAGAGGTTAGGTGTCATTCGTCTCCAGACGCCTCATCGGAAATAGGCCTCATCTCGCCTGGAAGGGAGAACTTCCTGGATTTTCTCGAGTTGCGGCAGGTGTTTTCAAGTTACGACGGGGACCTCAGGGACCCGCTCTGGTGGTCTCAGGAGAGGCCAGTCCCCATGCGAGTTGCTAGGGGGCCTCTCGGGATTCCTCTCCCGTCGATACCGGGGCCAAAAACCTTGTGTGGAGTCAGGGCCGGAACCGAGGATTCCTCTCAGGGGCTGACATGGATCTTTGGGTACTTCTGGAGTCTCCCCAAGGACGTCAGGCTTAGTCACGAGTCGGGGCATGCACGTGCGCTTTCCTTCCAGGCTGTAGCAGCAATGTCACGCTTCCCGTCGCGTGGATCAAAGGATCTGTGGTTTTCCCTCGAGGCTTTCCCACAGGGCTGTCCCACGTGCCACCGTGGTCTGAGTCGATCCTCGGCGTGAAAGATGAGCCAGTGCAGGGCAAAGAGGTTCCTCTGGAATGGACTGAGACATCTGGGGGACTCTTGGAATGGTGGTACGACCATGGAGTTCCTCTCGCCTTTCCTGTTGAGAGTGCCTCCTCTTGAGATGCGATGGGAAAGCCGGGAATTCTTTCCCGTTGAAAGCAGGGAAAGGATCCCACATCTCGAGCTACGAGGGGGAAACGGGGCTCCTCTGGATGTGGGCGGGACCATCGTGCTTCCTCTCGAGTGGAGACGGGTATGGGGGTGAACTTCTTGAGTTGCAGCAAGGGTGTGAAAGACCCTTTCGAAGTTCCAGAGGTTAGGTGTCATTTGTCTCCAGACGCCTCATCGGTAATAGGCCTCATCTCGCCTGGAAGGGAGAACTTCCTGGATTTTCTCGAGATGCGGCAGGTGTTCTCGAGTTACGACGGGGACCTCAGGGACCCGCCCTGGTGCCCTCAGGAGAGGCCAGTCCCCATGCGAGTTGCTAGGGGGCCTCTCGGGATTCCTCTCCCGTCGATACCGGGGCCAAAAACCTTGTGTGGAGTCAGGGCCGGAACCGAGGATTCCTCTCAGGGGCTGACATGGATCTTTGGGTACTTCTGGAGTCTCCCCAGGGGAGTCAGGCCTCGTCTCGAGTGGGGGCATGCACGTGCGCTTTCCTTCCAGGCTGTAGCAGCAATGTCACGCTTCCCGTCGCGTGGATCAAAGGATCTGTGGTTTTCCCTCGAGGCTTTCCCTCGAGGCTTTCCCACAGGGCTGTCCCACGTGCCACCGTGGTGTGAGTTGATCCTCGGCGTGGAAGATGAGCCAGTGCAGGGCAAAGAGGTTCCTATGGAATGGACTGAGACATCTGGGGGACTCTTGGAATGGTGGTACGACCATGGAGTTCCTCTCGCCTTTCCTGTTGAGAGTGCCTCCACTTGAGATGCGACGGGAACGCCGGGAATTCTTTCCCGTTGAAAGCAGGGAAAGGATCCCTCATCTGAGCTACGAGGGGGAAACGGGGCTCCTCTGGATGTGGGCGGTACCATCGTGCTTCCTCTCGAGTGGAGATGGGTATGGCGGAGAACTTCTTGAGTTGCAGCAAGGGTGTGAGAGAACCTTTCGAAGTTCAAGAGGTTAGGTGTCATTAGTCTCCAGACGCCTCATCGGAAATAGGCCTCATCTCGCCTGGAAGAGAGAACTTCCTGGATTTTCTCGAGTTGCGGCAGGTGTTCTCGAGTTACGACGGGGACCTCAGGGACCCGCCCTGGTGGCCTCAGGAGAGGCCAGTCCCCATGCGAGTTGCTAGGGGGCCTCTCGGGGTCCTCTCCCGTCGATACCGGGGCCAAAATCCTTGTGTGGAGTCAGGGTCGGAACCGAGGATTCCTCTCAGGGGCTGACATGGATCGTTGGGTACTTCTGGAGTCTCCCCAGCGGAGTCAGGCCTCGTCTCGAGTGGGGGCATGCACGTGCGCTTTCCTTCCAGGCTGTAGCAGCAATTTCACGCTTCCCGTCCCTGGATCAAAGGATCTGTGGTTTTCCCTCGAGGCTTTCCCTCGAGGCTTTCCCACAGGGCTGTCCCACGTGCCACCGTGGTGTGAGTCGATCCTTGGTGTGAAAGATGAGCCTGTGCAGGGCAAAGAGGTTCCTGTGGAATGGACTGAGACATCTGGGGGACTCGTGGAATGGTGGTACGACCATGGAGTTCCTCTCGCCTTTCCTGTTGAGAGTGCCTCCTCTTGAGATGCGACGAGAACGCCGGGAATTCTTTCCCGTTGAAAGCAGGGAAAGGATCCCTCATCTCGAGCTACGAGGGGGAAACGGGGCTCTTCTGGATGTGGGCGGGACCATCGTGCTTCCTCTCGAGTGGAGACGGGTATGGCGGTGAACTTCTTGAATTGCCGCAAGGGTGTGAAAGACCCTTTCGAATTTCCAGAGGTTAGGTGTCATTAGTCTCCAGACGCCTCATCGGAAATAGGCCTCATCTCGCCTGGAAGGGAGAACTTCCTGGATTTTCTCGAGTTGCGGCAGGTGTTCTCGAGTTACGACGGGGACCACAGGGACCCGCCCTGGTGGCCTCAGGAGAGGCCAGTCACCATGTGAGTTTCTAGGGGGCCTCTCGGGATTCCTCTCCCGTCGATACCGGGGCCAAAAACCTTGTGTGGAGTCAGGGCCGGAACCGAGGATTCCTCTCAGGGGCTGACATGGATCTTTGGGTACTTCTGGAGTCTCCCCAGGGGAGTCAGGCCTCGTCTCGATTGGGGGCATGCACGTGCGCTTTCCTTCCAGGCTGTAGCAGCAATGTCACTCTTCCCGTGGCCTGGATCAAAGGATCTGTGGTTTTCCCTCGAGGCTTTCCCTCGAGGCTTTCCCACAGGGCTGTCCGACGTGCCACCGTGGTGTGAGTCGATCCTCGGCGTGAAAGATGAGCCAGTGCAGGGCAAAGAGGTTCCTCTGGAATGGACTGAGACATCTGGGGGACTCTTGGAATGGTGGTACGACCATGGAGTTGCTCTCGACTTTCCTGTTGAGAGTGCCTCCTCTTGAGATGCGACGGGAACGCCGGGAATTCTTTCCCGTTGAAAGCAGGGAAAGGATCCCTCATCTCGAGCTACGAGGGGGATACGGGGCTCCTCTGAATGTGGGCGGGACCATCGTGCTTCCTCTCGAGTGGAGACGGGTATGGCGGTGAACTTCTTGAGTTGCAGCAAGGGTGTGAAAGACCCTTTCGAAGTTCCAGAGGTTAGGTGTCATTAATCTCCAGACGCCTCATCGGAAATAGGCCTCATCTCGCCTGGAAGGGAGAACTTCCTGGATTTTCTCGAGTTGCGGCAAGTGTTCTCGAGTTACGACAGGGACCTCAGGGACCCACCCTGGTGGCGTCAGGAGAGGCCAGTCCCCATGCGAGTTGCTAGGGGGCCTCTCGGTATTCCTCTCCCGTCGATACCGGGGTCAAAAACCTTGTGTGGAGTCAGGGCCGGAACCGAGGATTCCTCTCAGGGGCTGACATGAATCTTTTGGTACTTCTGGAGTCTCCCCAGGGGAGTCAGGCCTCGTCTCGAGTGGGGGCATGCACGTGCGCTTTCCTTCCAGGCTGTAGCAGCAATGTCACGCTTCCCGTCGCGTGGATCAAAGGATCTGTGGTTTTCCCTCGAGGCTTTCCCTCGAGGCTTTCCCACAGGGCTGTCCCACGTGCCACCGTGGTGTGAGTCGATCCTCGGCGTGAAAGATGAGCCAGTGCAGGGCAAAGAGGTTCCTCTGGAATGGACTGAGACCTCTGGGGGACTCTTGGAATGGTGGTACGACCATGGAGTTGCTCTCGACTTTCCTGTTGAGAGTGCCTCCTCTTGAGATGCGATGGGAATGCGGGGAATTCTTTCCCGTTGAAAGCAGGGAAAGGATCCCTCATTTCGAGCTACGAGGGGGAAACGGGGCTCCTCTGGATGTGGGCGGGACCATCGTGCTTCCTCTCGAGTGGAGACGGGTATGGCGGTGAACTTCTTGAGTTGCAGCAAGGGTGTGAAAGACCCTTTAGAAATTCCAGAGGTTAGGTGTCATTCGTCTCCAGACGCCTCATCGGAAATAGGCCTCATCTCGCCTGGAAGGGAGAACTTCCTGGATTTTCTCGAGTTGCGGCAGGTGTTTTCAAGTTACGACGGGGACCTCAGGGACCCGCTCTGGTGGTCTCAGGAGAGGCCAGTCCCCATGCGAGTTGCTAGGGGGCCTCTCGGGATTCCTCTCCCGTCGATACCGGGGCCAAAAACCTTGTGTGGAGTCAGGGCCGGAACCGAGGATTCCTCTCAGGGGCTGACATGGATCTTTGGGTACTTCTGGAGTCTCCCCAAGGACGTCAGGCTTAGTCACGAGTCGGGGCATGCACGTGTGCTTTCCTTCCAGGCTGTAGCAGCAATGTCACGCTTCCCGTCGCGTGGATCAAAGGATCTGTGGTTTTCCCTCGAGGCTTTCCCACAGGGCTGTCCCACGTGCCACCGTGGTGTGAGTCGATCCTCGGCGTGAAAGATGAGCCAGTGCAGGGCAAAGAGGTTCCTCTGGAATGGACTGAGACATCTGGGGGACTCTTGGAATGGTGGTACGACCATGGAGTTCCTCTCGCCTTTCCTGTTGAGAGTGCCTCCTCTTGAGATGCGATGGGAAAGCCGGGAATTCTTTCCCGTTGAAAGCAGGGAAAGGATCCCACATCTCGAGCTACGAGGGGGAAACGGGGCTCCTCTGGATGTGGGCGGGACCATCGTGCTTCCTCTCGAGTGGAGACGGGTATGGGGGTGAACTTCTTGAGTTGCAGCAAGGGTGTGAAAGACCCTTTCGAAGTTCCAGAGGTTAGGTGTCATTTGTCTCCAGACGCCTCATCGGTAATAGGCCTCATCTCGCCTGGAAGGGAGAACTTCCTGGATTTTCTCGAGATGCGGCAGGTGTTCTCGAGTTACGACGGGGACCTCAGGGACCCGCCCTGGTGGCCTCAGGAGAGGCCAGTCCCCATGCGAGTTGCTAGGGGGCCTCTCGGGATTCCTCTCCCGTCGATACCGGGGCCAAAAACCTTGTGTGGAGTCAGGGCCGGAACCGAGGATTCCTCTCAGGGGCTGACATGGATCTTTGGGTACTTCTGGAGTCTCCCCAGGGGAGTCAGGCCTCGTCTCGAGTGGGGGCATGCACGTGCGCTTTCCTTCCAGGCTGTAGCAGCAATGTCACGCTTCCCGTCGCGTGGATTAAAGGATCTGTGGTTTTCCCTCGAGGCTTTCCCTCGAGGCTTTCCCACAGGGCTGTCCCTCGTGCCACCGTGGTGTGAGTCGATCCTCGGCGTGAAAGATGAGCCAGTGCAGGGCAAAGAGATTCCTCTTTAATGGACTGAGACATCTGGGGGACTCCTGGAATGGTGCTACGACCATGGAGTTCCTCTCGCCTTTCCTGTTGAGAGTGCCTCCTCCTGAGATGCGACGGGAAAGCCTGGAATTCTTTCCCGTTAAAAGCAGGGAAAGGATCCCTCATCTCGAGCTACGAGGGGGAAACGGGGCTCCTCTGGATGTGGGCGGGACCATCGTGCTTTCTCTCGAGTGGAGACGGGTATGGCGGTGAACTTCTTGAGTTGCAGCAAGGGTGTGAATGACCCTTTCGAAGTTCCAGAGGTTAGGTGTCATTAGTCTCCAGACGCCTCATCGGAAATAGGCCTCATCTCGCCTGGAAGGGAGAACTTCCTGGAATTTCTCGAGTTGCGGCAGGAGTTCTCGAGTTACGACGGGGACCTCAGAGACCCGCCCTGGTGGCCTCAGGAAAGGCCAGTCCCCATGCGAGTTGCTAGGGGGCCTCTCGGGATTCCTCTCCCATCGAAACCTGGGCCAAAAACCTTGTGTGGAGTCAGGGCCGGAAGCGAGGATTCCTCTCAGGGGCTGACATGGATCTTTGGGTACTTCTGGAGTCTCCCCAGGGGAGTCAGGCCTCGTCTCGAGTGGGGGCATGCACGTGTGCTTTCCTTCCAGGCTGTAGCAGCAATGTCCCCCTTCCCGTCACGTAGAATAAAGGATCTGTGGTTTTCCCTCGAGGCTTTCCCTCGAGGCTTTCCCACAGGGCTGTCCCACGTGCCACCGTGGTATGAGTCGATCCTCGGCGTGAAAGATGAGCCAGTGCAGGGCAAAGAGGTTCCTCTGGAATGGACAGAGACATCTGGGGGACTCTTGGAATGGTGGTACGACCATGGAGTTCCTCTCGCCTTTCCTGTTGAGAGTGCCTCCTCTTGAGATGCGACGGGAACGCTGGGAATTCTTTCCCGTTGAAAGCAGGGAAAGGATCCCTCATCTCGAGCTACGAGGGGGAAACGGGGCTCCTCTGGATGTGGGCGGGACCATCGTGCTTCCTCTCGAGTGGAGACGGGTATGGCGGTGAACTTCTTGAGTTGCAGCAAGGGTGTGAAAGACCCTTTCGAAGTTCCAGAGGTTAGGTGTCATTAGTCTCCAGACGCCTCATCGGAAATAGGCCTCATCTCGCCTGGAAGGGAGAACTTCCTGGATTTTCTCGAGTTGCGGCAGCTGTTCTCGAGTTACGACGGGGACCTCAGGGACCCGCCCTGGTGGCCTCAGGAGAGGCCAGTCCCCATGCGAGTTGCTAGGGGGCCTCTCGGGATTCCTCTCCCGTCGATACCGGGGCCAAAAACCTTGTGTGCAGTCAGGGCCGGAACCGAGGATTCCTCTCAGGGGCTGACATGGATCTTTGGGTACTTGTGGAGTCTCCCCAGGGGAGTCAGGCCTCGTCTCGAGTGGGGGCATGCACGTGCGCTTTCCTTCCAGGCTGTAGCAGCAATGTCACGCTTCCCGTGGCGTGGATCAAAGGATCTGTGGTTTTCCCTCGAGGCTTTCCCACAGGGCTGTCCCACGTGCCATCGTGGTGTGAGTCGATCCTCGGCGTGAAAGATGAGCCAGTGCAGGGCAAAGAGGTTCCTCTGGAATGGACTGAGACATCTGGGGGACTCTTGGAATGGTGGTACGACCATAGAGTTCCTCTCGCCTTTCCTGTTGAGAGTGCCTCCTCTTGAGATGAGACGGGAACGCCGGGAATTCTTTCCCGTTGAAAGCAGGGAAAGGATCCCTCATCTCGAGCTACGAGGGGGAAACGGGGCTCCTCTGGATGTGGGCGGGACCATCGTGCTTCCTCTCGAGTGGAGACGGGTATGGCGGTGAACTTCTTGAGTTGCAGCAAGGGTGTGAAAAACCCTTTCGAAGTTCCAGTGGTTAGGTGTCATTAGTCTCCAGACGCCTCATCGGAAATAGGCCTCATCTCGCCTGGAAGGGAGAACTTCCTGGATTTTCTCGAGTTGCGCCAGGTGTTCTCGAGTTACGACGGGGACCTCAGGGACCCGCCCTGGTGGCCTCAGGAAAAGCCAGTCTCCATGCGAGTTGCTAGGGGGCCTCTCGGGATTCCTCTCCCGTCGATACCGGGGCCAAAAACCTTGTGTGGAGTCAGGGCCGGAACCGAGGATTCCTCTCAGGGGTGACATGGATCTTTGGGTACTTCTGGAGTCTCCCCAGGGGAGTCAGGCCTCGTCTCGAGTGGGGGCATGCACGTGCGCTTTCCTTCCAGGCTGTAGCAGCAATGTCACGCTTCCCGTCGCGTGGATTAAAGGATCTGTGGTTTTCCCTCGAGGCTTTCCCTCGAGGCTTTCCCACAGGGCTGTCCCACGTGCCACCGTGGTGTGAGTCGATCCTCGGCGTGAAAGATGAGCCAGTGCAGGGCAAAGAGGTTCCTCTTTAATGGACTGAGACATCTGGGGGACTCCTGGAATGGTGGTACGACCATGGAGTTCCTATCGCCTTTCCTGTTGAGAGTGCCTCCTCCTGAGATGCGACGGGAAAGCCTGGAATTCTTTCCCGTTAAAAGCAGGGTGAGGATCCCTCATCTCGAGCTACGAGGGGGAAACGGGGCTCCTCTGGATGTGGGCGGGACCATCGTGCTTCCTCTCGAGTGGAGACGGGTATGCCGGTGAACTTCTTGAGTTGCAGCAAGGGTGTGAAAGACCCTTTCGAAGTTCCAGAGGTTAGGTGTCATTAGTCTCCAGACGCCTCATCGGAAATAGGCCTCATCTCGCCTGGAAGGGAGAACTTCCTGGAATTTCTCGAGTTGCGGCAGGTGTTCTCGAGTTACGAAGGGGACATCAGGGAACCGCCCTGGTGTCCTCAGGAAAAGCCAGTCCCCATGGGAGTTGCTAGGGGGCCTCTAGGGATTCCTTTCCCGTCGATACCGGGGCCAAAATCCTTTTGTGGAGTCAGGGCCGGAACCGAGGATTCCACTCAGGGGCTGACATGAATCTTGGGGTACTTCTGAAGTCTCCCCAGGGGAGTCAGGCCTCGTCTCGAGTGGGGGCATGCACGTGCCCTTTCCCTCCAGGCTGTAGCAGTAATGTCACGCTTCCCGTCGCGTGAATCTAAGGATCTGTGGTTTTCCCTCAAGGCTTTCCCTCGAGGCTTTCCAACAGGGCTGTCCCACGTGCCACCGTGGTGTGAGTCGATCCTCGGCGTGAAAGATGAGCCAGTGCAGGGCAAAGAGGTTCCTCTGGAATGGACTGAGACACCTGAGGGACTCTTGGAATGGTGGTACGACCATGGAGTTCCTCTTGCCTTTCCTGCTGAGAGTGCCTCCTCTTGAGATGCGTCGGGAACGCCGGGAATTCTTTCCCGTTGAAAGCAGGGAAAGGATCCCTCATCTCGAGCTACGAGGGGGAAACGGGGCTCCTCTGGATGTGGGCCGGACCATAGTGCTTCCTCTCGAGTGGAGACGGGTATGGTGGTGAACATCTTGAGTTGCAGCAAGGGTGTGAAAGACCCTTTCGAAGTTCCAGAGGTTAGGTGTCATTAGTCTCCTGACACCTCATCGGAAATAGGCCTCATCTCGCCTGGAAGGGAGAACTTCCTGGATTTTCTCGAGTTGCGGCAGGTGTTCTCGAGTTACGACGGGGACCTCAGGGACACGCCCTGGTGGCCTCAGGAGAGGCCAGTCCCCATGCGAGTTGCTAGGAGGCCTCTCGGGATTCCTCTCCCGTCGATACCGGGGCCAAAAACCTTGTGTGCTGTCAGGGCCGGAACCGAGGATTACTCTCAGGGGCTGACATGGATCTTTGGGTACTTCTGGAGTCTCCCCAGGGGAGTCAGGCCTCGTCTCGAGTGGGGGCATCCACGTGCGCTTTCCGTCCAGGCTGTAGCAGCAATGTCACGCTTCCCGTGGCGTGGATCAAAGAATCTGTGGTTTTCCCTCGAGGCTTTCCCACAGGGCTGTCCCACGTGCCACCGTGGTGTGAGTCGATCCTCGGCGTGAAAGATGAGCCAGTGCAGGGCAAAGAGGTTCCTCTGGAATGGACTGAGACATCTCGGGGACTCTTGGAATGGTGGTACGACCATGGAGTTCCTCTCGCCTTTCCTGTTGAGAGTGCCTCCTCTTGAGATGCGACGGGAAAGCCGGGAATTCTTTCCCGTTGAAAGCAAGGAAAGGATCCCTCATCTCGAGCTCCGAGGGGAAAACGGGGCTCCTCTGGATGTGGGCGGGACCATCGTGCTTCCTCTCGAGTGGAGACGGGTATGGCGGTGAACTTCTTGAGTTGCAGCAAGGGTGTGAAAGACCCTTTCGAAGTTCCAGAGGTTAGGTGTCATTAGTCTCCAGACGCCTCATCGGAAATAGGCCTCATCTCGCCTGGAAGGGAGAACTTCCTGGATTTTCTCGAGTTGCGGCAGGTGTTCTCGAGTTACGACGGGGACCTCAGGGACCCGCCCTGGTGGCCTCAGGAGAGGCCAGTCCCCATGCGAGTTGCTAGGGGGCCTCTCGGGATTCCTCTCCCGTCGATACTGGGGCCAAAAACCTTGTGTGCAGTCAGGGCCGGAACCGAGGATTCCTCTCAGGGGCTGACATGGAACTTTGGGTACTTCTGGAGTCTCCCCAGGGGAGTCAGGCCTCGTCTCGAGTTGGGGCATCCACGTGCGCTTTCCGTCCAGGCTGTAGCAGCAATGTCACGCTTCCCGTGGCGTGGATCAAAGGATCTGTGTTTTTCCCTCGAGGCTTTCCCACAGGGCTGTCCCACGTGCCACCGTGGTGTGAGTCGATCCTCGGCGTTAAAGATGAGCCAGTGCAGGGCAATGAGTTTCCTCTGGAATGGACTGAGACATCTGGGGGGCTCTTGGAATGGTGGTACCACCATGGAGTTCCTCTCGCCTTTCCTGTTGAGAGTGCCTCCTCTTGAGATGCGACGGGAACGCCGGGAATTCTTTCCCATTGAAAGCAGGGAAAGGATCCCTCATCTCGAGCTCCGAGGGGGAAATGGGGCTCCTCTGGATGTGGGCGGGACCATCGTGCTTCCTCTCGAGTGGAGACGGGTATGGCGGTGAACTTCTTGAGTTGCAGCAAGGGTGTGAAAGACCCTTTCGAAGTTCCAGAGGTTAGGTGTCATTAGTCTCCAGACGCCTCATCGGAAATAGGCCTCATCTCGCCTGGAAGGGAGAACTTCCTGGATTATCTCGAGTTGTGGCAGGTGTTCTCGAGTTACGACGGGGACCTCAGGGACCCGCACTGGTGGCCTCAGGAGAGGCCAGTCCCCATGCGAGTTGCTAGGGGGCCTCTCGGGATTCCTCTCCCGTCGATACGGGGGCCAAAAACCTTGTGTGGAGTCAGGGCCGGAACCGAGCATTCCTCTCAGGGGCTTACATGGATCTGTGGGTACTTGTGGAGTCTCCCCAGGGGAATCCGGCCTCGTTTCGAGTGGGGGCATGCACGTGCGCTTTCCTTCCTGGCTGTAGCAGCAATGTCACGCCTCCCGTCGCGTGGATCAAAGGATCTGTGGTTTTCCCTCGAGGCTTTCCCTCGAGGCTTTCCCACAGGGCTGTCCCACGTGCCACCGTGGTGTGAGTCGATCCTCGGCGTGAAAGATGAGCCAGTGCAGGGCAAAGAGGTTCCTCTGGAATGGACTGCGATATCTGGGGGACTCTTGGAATGGTGGTACGACCATGGAGTTCCTCTCGCCTTTCCTGTTGAGAGTGCCTCCTCTTGAGATGCGACGGGAACGCCGGGAATTCTTTCCCGTTGAAAGCAGGGAAAGGATCCCTCATCTCGAACTACGAGGGGGAAACGGGGCTCCTCTGGATGTGGTCGGGACCATCGTGCTTCCTCTCGAGTGGAGACGGGTATGGCAGTGAACTTCTTGAGTTGCAGCAAGGGTGTGAAAGACCCTTTCGAAGTTCCAGAGTATCGGTGTGATTAGTCTCCAGACGCCTCATCGGAAATAGTCCTCATCTCGCCTGGAAGAGAGAAATTCCTGGATTTTCTCGAGTTGCGGCAGGAGTTCTCGAGTTACGGCGGTGACATCAGGGACCCGCCCTGGTGGCCTCAGGAGAGGCCAGTCCCTATGCGAGTTGCTAGGGGGCCTCTCGGGATTCCTCTCCCGTCGATACCGGGGCCAAAAACCTTGTGTGGAGTCACGGCCGGAACCGAGGATTCCTCTCAGGGGCTGACATGGATCTTTGGGTACTTCTGGAGTCTCCTCAGGGGAGTCAGGCCTCGTCTCGAGTGGGGGCATGCACGTGCGCTTTCCTTCCAGGCTGTAACAGCAATGTCACCCTTCCCGTCGCGTGGATCAACGGATCTGTGGTTTTCCCTCGAGGCTTTCCCTCGAGGCTTTCCCACAGGGCTGTCCCGCGTGCCATCGTGGTGTGAGTCGATCCTCGGCGTGAAAGATGAGCCAGTGCAGGGCAAAGAGATTCCTCTGGAATGGACTGAGACATCTGGGGGACTCTTGGAATGGTGGTACAACCATGGAGTTCCTCTCGCCTTTCCTGTTGAGAGTGCCTCCTCTTGAGATGCGACGGGAACGCCGGGAATTCTTTACCGTTGAAAGCAGGGAAAGGATCCCTCATATCGAGCTACGAGGGGGAAACGGGGCTCCTGTGGATGTGGGCGGGACCATCGTGCTTCCGCTCGAGTGGAGACGGGTTTGTCGGTGAACTTCTTGAGTTGCAGCAAGGGTGTGAAAGACCCTTTCAAAGTTCCAGAGGTTAGGTGTCATTAGTCTCCAGACACCTCATCGGAAATAGGCCTCATCTCGCCTGGAAGGGAGAACTTCCTGGATTTTCTCGAGTTGCGGCATGTGTTCTCGAGTTAGGACGGGGACTTCCGGGACCGGCCCTGGTGGCCTCAGGAACGGCCAGTCCCCATGCAAGTTGCTAGGGGGCCTCTCGGGATTCCTCTATCGTCGATACCGGGGCCAAAATCCTTGTGTGGAGTCAGGGCCGGAACCGAGGATTCCTCTCAGGGGCTGACATGGATCTTTGGGTACTTCTGGAGTCTCACCAGGGGAGTCAGGCCTCGTCTCGAGTGGGGGCATGCACGTGCGCTTTCCTTCCAGGCTGTAGCAGCAATGTCACGCTTCCCGTCGCGTGGATCAAAGGATCTGTGGTTTTCCCTCGAGGCTTTCCCACAGGGCTGTCCCACGTGCCAACGTGGTGTGAGTCGATCCTCGGCGTGAAAGATGAGCCAGTGCAGGTCAAAGAGGTTCCTCTGGAATGGACTGAGACATCTGGGGGACTCTTGGAATGGTGGTACGACCATAGAGTTCCTCTCGCCTTTCCTGTTGAGAGTGCCTCCTCTTGAGATGCGACGGGAACGCCGGAAATTCTTTCCCGTTGAAAGCAGGGAAAGGATCCCTCATCTCGAGCTGCGAGGGGGAAACGGGGCTCCTCTGGATGTGGGCGGGACTATCGTGCTTCCTCTCGAGTGGAGACGGGTATGGCGGTGAACTTCTTGAGTTGCAGCAAGGGTGTGAAAAACCCTTTCGAAGTTCCAGAGTTTAGGTGTCATTAGTCTCCAGACGCCTCATCGGAAATAGGCCTCATCTCGCCTGGAAGGGAGAACTTCCTGGATTTTCTCGAGTTGCGGCAGGTGTTCTCGAGTTACGACGGGGACCTCAGGGACCCGCCCTGGTGGCCTCAGGAGAGGCCAGTCCCCATGAGACTTGCTAGGGGGCCTCTCGGGATTCCTCTCCCGTTGATACCGGGGCCAAAAACCTT